>NC_139252.1:9252377-10452377 GCF_977018435.1 Lepisma saccharinum
AAAGCTTGTCTTGAACCGAGTCGGGTGGACATTTGATTTCGGGAGTCGGAGGCAAATCCGAAAACGTGTCGTGCAGGTGGTCGGAGAATTGGAGATCTATCTCTGCGAAGAAACCACACTCGCTATCGTCAAAATGAATAATGTCTATCGAAGTGGGATCTAACCATTCGAATCCCCCGTAAGAAAGTTTCTGAACCATGGCATGTCCGTAGAGATTATTAACGTCGGCGTAGAAGATGTAATTCGATGCTCGATTTGAATCGTAATCTTCTTTCATGTGTACGTTATTAGCTTTTGCATGTCTCTGTACGCATTGCACCATTCCACCTCGTATCCCTCTTTCGATAAATAGCAACATGTCAACGTCCGATATCAGTTCCAGCTTGACCTTTGTCTGGAATAACATTGCCGACCACGCTAATCCCGGTAGACTGTAGAAATACGCTGGATCTAATTTATAAATATTCGTTGCCGTTTTCCTGAACGCTTGAAAAACATCCGCGAGTATCGTCACGTCTAATTTTAAGTATGCGTCGTGGTAGTCTCCGAGTGTCCTACATTCTAATTTCTCCCACATGAGTTGCGCGTGTTGGTATTCTTCGTCCGTGATTGCTTTCTCTCTGAGTCTGCTGTAAAATTCTCTTGGAAGTGGAAGAGCGTCGTCGTTAAATTTAGAATTATCACTAACATATTCGTAAGGATAAACCCCTTTACGTCTAACGAGTTCTATGTCTACGTTGGGAAAACTAGCTCTAGTTATTTGAAATTGATCGTCGGTGAGTTTGTTCGCTAAAGCATCCAGACTTGCAGAGAGAAATCTATACGAATCCAGGAAGCGCATCTCGATTGTATTTTTCGTTCCCGGAATCGACACTTGCTTGCTGAGACTAATGTAGCGTTCTTCATTTTCGGCCAAGACACCTATACGTTTCGGATCGTAGCCAAGATGTCTCACCAGGTGGTGAAAATCATATCCGCTTCCGCTGTGAAAGAATATGGGGATGAATTTAGGTTTCTGGATTTTAAGATTGCACGTGTTGCAAATTCCACCTATGTAGTTTCCGCTGAAATGATCGTGGTGGAATATTTTTTTGTTCTCATCAGTGAAACTTTGATCACATACCGGACACACCTCAGTGGAATTGTAATTTTGAAGTTCATTTTCAGTTAAAGGTGCCATCGGTTTTGATGTAAGCAGTACGCTACCAATTACCTCAACCTCCTCCACCATTTTTTCCAGGAAGTGTTCGATTACATTTGGCCCGCGGTATATATATATGCTTCATTTATTTTATCACGTCGCACAACAACATAGCCGAAACTATTAGGTTGATGAAGCTGGTACGGCGTTGTGGAGGAAATTTCGGGATCCGGTTCGCAGTAGGAGAGTGGTTTCAGGAAAGACTCGAAATCTGCGACGATGATTGCGGGATGTTCCAACAATGCCTTGTGCATTTTGAATTCTTCGACTTCGTTCGTTTCGGGCATCAACATTCTAGCCGGTCTGTTGTCGCCGCAATAAATTTTATGTTCGGCAAGTTTCTCGATAGCAATTTGACGTCCGGTGTAATTTCGATAATTGAGTTGTTTTCGATCGTCGAACGTGGTTAGGCATCTCGGGCAAACTTCGATACAATGTTCATACTTGGTAGTTTGACTTTTGACCAAACGTGATAGAGAACGAATTAGCGTGTAATGATAGACATCCTCGTTGGAAATTAGAAGAAGATTTATCACACAAGCATCGTCATCGTCAATATCGCTTATCCTGACGGGATGTACGAGATATTTATCTGACGTAAAGGAATATACATTAATAGCGATGCGTTTTCCTGCACGATTTTCGAACTTTGTTATATCCGACAATGTCACCGGGTATTCAATGTCAGATATTACACTTTGAAAGTCGGTCTCGTATTGTTTGTAATTAGAAACCTGTTCTGGATGATTTGACCAATGAACAGGATGCAGTGCAGCCAATATACACCAAAGGAAACACTTGTTATCGCTGTTCTGTATATTTAACACAGCCCTCTTGTGTTGAATGTTCGGTGGAAGAGGAACGTAGCTGGAAGCGCGAAGAGGCGAGAATCGGTTCACGTAAAAGGTTAACGTGTGAGGACTTCCACACAGAGACCATCCCGACCCTTTAGCCTCGAAATCGTCGTGTTTCTTAACCAGCTCGTTGGAAACTTTATAATAGAAGTTGTCTAAATTTTCTCAGGGCGAATACAAAACTCAAAAATCCGAGACAGTTCAGTTTTAACGTGTTCATATTTGAAAAAAAAAATGCAAAATACGCCTTGGAGATTTCAACCAATCCACTTTACTAGATTGGGGAAACTCTAACTATTGTTATTTGGAACCTTTAACCTTTTTTGGTGACGTAGAGTACGCGTAGAGAGGTTGGGTTTAGTGTGTCGGTCGAGTCTCGGTGTCCTCTGTCCTCCCATACCAAAATAAACATAGGTCGTCATGGAACAAAAAAAAAAATGTACCGAAAATTTTGTAAGTCCAGAGTTAAAAAATCTTAAATTGCAAATATCTCGAAAATGGTAAGAGTTATCGAAAAAATATATCGAAAAACACCCCCATACGGCATCCTTAGATGCCCCCTGTCGATTTTGGAGGTGTAGAATACGTGTACCAAGTTTTGGTGGTCCTGGGGTCAAGGGTTAAGAAGTTAGCCCACCCCCTCCCAAAAACTTTGATCACTCGTAACTTTTGAACAAATAGTCGTAGAGAGGTCGGGTTTAGTGCGTCGGTCGAGTCTCGGTGTCCTCTGTCCACCCATACCAAAATAAACATAGGTCGTCATGGTACCAAATTTTTTCATCAATCGAAAATTTTCTAAGTCCAGCGTTAAAAAAATCTTAGGACAAAAAAAAACTACAAAGACAGAGACATGGACATAGACATTACATATAGACATAGACATTACACATAGACATAGACATTAGACAACTTAACCTAACCTAACAACCGGGAACACGAGCCCGGGAACAGGGATAGGACCCCGGGGACAGGGGTCCAGGGACAGGGGGGGACCCCCGGGGACAGGGGGTGGTGCAGCAGTGGTTGAACGCAGCTAATGATCGAATATTGTTTCCAATGTGCTTTGGATACATACATGAACACCATATATATATATATATATATATATATATATCAAGATCAACATATACATTACACAACCCCGATCAGAATCCGTAGATTCAACACTTGAGAAGTAAATATACACGCTGATCAAGACTCCTAGACACGCTGAAAAACTTTCGACCACGACCGGGTTGGAACCTATAGGCCACACGTAGAACGAACAATGACAAGAACGAGTGAACGCCTTAACACGCACGGCTACGGAGGAGGACCGAGAGAGGTCGTGTAAAATTGTTCTTATATACTCAACAAAACTCAGAAACTGTCATACGCGAGAGCTATATTTTGCAACAACTATAATTACCCAACACTAGCAACAAGAACAAAAAAAATATATCAATTACTTGTATAATATCAATTAGTAACTTTAGATAATATTAATTATTAGTTTTCAGTTGTAATTAATTTTAAAAAACAATTAATAACATGATAGTTGATGATAACCAAGTGCAAAAAGCATTGCATTTCTTTTTTTCTTACACACAAACAAAGCACCACTTAGTTCACAAAACCTCTAACAGATGGCAGATAGTTACATGGTTCTAGTTAGGATGATGATTTTTGGGTTGTTGGATTGGGGTTGAAGAAGACTATTTGTTGTAGTGACCACAGTATTGTTATTTGTTTTTTTTTTTGTGTTTTCTGTTCTGTTACGAGAATTTATATAGGTTGTCATAGAACCCTCCAATTCATGACTTGGGAAAATTCTGTTTGCTGATTCATCATGTACACCTATACATGAGTAAAAGTATGAATAGAACCTATGCTCGGAAATCCAAAATGGCGACCGGAAGTGAGGTTATCTTGGAAACGGCAAGACTTAGAAAAAATCTGTTTGCGGATTCGTCATGTACGCCTATACGTGAGAAAAAGTATGAATAGAACCTATGCTCGGAAATCCAAAATGGCGACCGGAAGTGGGATTATCTTGGAAACGGTAAGACTTAGGAAAAATCTGTTTGGTGATTCGTCATGTACACCTATATGTGAGAAAAAGTATGAATAGAACCTATGCTCGGAAATCCAAAATGGCGACCGGAAGTGGGGTTATCTTGGAAACGGTAAGACTTAGGAAAAATCTGTTTGGTGATTCGTCATGTACACCTATATGTGAGAAAAAGTATGAATAGAACCTATGCTCGGAAATCCAAAATGGCGACCGGAAGTGGGGTTATCTTGGAAATGGTAAGACTTAGGAAAAATCTGTTTGAGGATTCATCACGTACAGTGGTGGAAAAAAGTTCTTCCCCATAAGACTTTAATGGCAGTAAATAATGCCGGAAAGGTAGGCAACACACATTGCACCTTAAGGTGATCGGGTGATTCTGTCTGTCTCAAGGAGCAACTCGTCTTTCATGCAATAGCCAACAGACACAGAAAATGTGGGAAAGTCACGTGACTTGTCAGGTGGAATGTTGTTCGTCATAAAATCGCCTTTTCTCAAGCCAGGTCGCAGAATCGACAAGAGTTATAGCCTATGTCCGAAAATGATTCCCCTAAAACCGTTGAACGAAACGCTAAAATAATTCTTGCCTTAATTACAAAGGCTACTATACTATATGTGCCGCAATAGCTCGGTCGTTAGGGAGTTTGATTACCATGCGAGAGATCTGAGTTCGATCCCCGACTGGGTAGAATTGGAATTTTGTCCACCTGTTCAATTGGCTCCGGCGCCCACCCAGCGTCGTATAAAGTGGGTACCTGTAGGAAACTTGGCGGGGGGAGGTAAAGGCAGCCAGGGGCGTGGTGCTGATCACATTATCCCCACCTTCGGCCGTAACAAGAAAGTGTGGAACCCTAACTCCGCACCCCCTACACGCCTTCATGGCTTGGTTCAAAGCACAAGGTAGCACTTTGCTTTTTCATTTACTATACGTCCCGATTTTGTCGGAACAGAACTTTCTAATTTCTACGTGGACTTTCTTCCAAGTTCCGTAGGGATGTGAATAGGCTCCAGTTTTTCTTGACACAATTTATCCATGTTATATTTCGTTATAAAAACCACGGCCGATATCCTGTGTGTGTGTGTGGGGGGGGGGGGCGCTATAATTGAAACATGTGAGGTGATACTTTTCTCACTACTCCATTCTCCGATTCTTCGTATCAGAAATAAATCTTAATTCCACACACTGAAAATGTAGCACTTCCTACATCTTAGCATGCAAATATCTAGCAGGAAAGTAATGTGTAGGCACATAGTGGTTCGGATACCACTTTAAACTGTAGGTGCATTCGCGATTAGTCTTACTGTGCATAAAGTGGACTTAGACACCAAATCAACCAACCAACACAATCACGTTATTGTCCAGATTATCGAAACCAGAAGCTTCGTCGCGAATAACATAAGCAGGAAGACAATGTGAAATTACCGAACAGAAACAGAACCTAAAACCTAGAACGGCTAGATTGGATTAAATCGACGATACAGCACGCGTTCTGAAATGAAGAAGAATACGAAAGTTGAAGGACCTCGATACACACACACATTTTTCCTCCCCTCAATGGTAAGATATCTTTCTTGCAGAGAAGCCTTTACGTAGGCCTTCAAGGCCGCGACGAGAAAGTGTTCTACATGTAATGACGGGACCAAAACACACGTCTAGTTTTATATGAAAGCTGTGTTCCTCCTTATTTCGTACGTCATTGATAACAGGAACACGGGCCTCGTCTGCTAACCCTAGTTTCGTAGAGCAGACGCCTGTTTGCCACCCTTTGGTTCAGTGACCTTCGCTCGTAGTTAGCAAGAGTGAATGACTCACCAGATACGTGTTGCCTGTGAGCTTATACAAGAATAGATATTTCGTTAGCGTCTGTAAGTATTGTTTCATCTGCAGTTATATCAGTTAACGTTCGAATTGTTTCCTAATGGTTACGTAATTTATAAATTAGTTCTCGAGACTGAGCTTTCTATCTATTTGCACGGAAGTGGGGGGGGGGGGGGTATACAGCCTGCATGTATTATTTTTTTTCCTGAAACAAGAAGAAATTCCAAGACAAAAAAAGAGTCGTAGAAGAGTAGTTAACAAAAAAGAAAGAAGAAATCGAATGTATATGTTTAAATAAATTATTGTATAGATCGAGTGAATAATATTTTCTCATGGGGCCTCCTCGATGGCGTAATGATAACGTCGTCACCTTATAATCAAGGGATCCCGGGTTCGATACACGGTGGATGCACGTAGTAGTTCGTATGCCATTTTAAACTGAAGGTCCAGTCCAGATTAGTTTATCTGTGCAGAAAAACTAAAAAAGAAATTGTCACAGTGTAAGAAAATTTCATGTTCAACCACATACAAAAGGAATAATTTATTCCATGTTGGAGTTCACATTTATAGCATCTAACCAACACAATTATGGATCGCAACGTATTTTCTCAGATCCATTTTAATTATACGTGCATGATAAAATAACAGAAGTTGAGGAAAGAGAAAGCCAAGCGAAACACAGGTGACTTCTCCAGAATTTCAAATCTCGTTACGTAAGGTTCTGGGTTGAAGTCCCGGGCAGGCATGACTTTCTTATTCTTGCCGTTTTATCTGCTTTATTTCATCATAAATCGTCGTTATGGTTTACCTACAGGGGAAGAATAATGCCAATTGCCAATACAAAGCCAATAACGAACAGAACAACAACTCAATTAGGCAGATGTCAAGAAAGAAACAAGACTTTACAGTGTCTCCGTCTCTCGGTTTCTCGAATTGAAAATTGCTCTCCCGTTCTCGGTCTCGGCTAGTTAAATATAGAAATCGAAAAAGTATGTGAAGATACATATATTTCATATATCCCCGTTTTATAGGAGATTTCGTGAGAGATGAAATAAGTACTCTTCGATCATGTTTATTTTTATTAGTTTTGTTACGTAACATCACTTTTCTTCCTAGTCGCGGACGAGTGACCATTACATGAAATTAATGACGAAATACTCAAACACCTGTGACAAGGACGATACTCAAATCCGGGAACTTTGGTGACGAGATCGAAGGTTGACCACTTAATGAGCTTGCCCACCGAGTCTGCTTAATGTTGCTTGTGTCAGGTAATTCGAAATAACTGTCAATATCCCACATTCATTATCATTTGTTTCATAATTTATTTTATTCATGTTATTAACCTGAAGTCGAAGAAATAGTTGAAAGGCAATAATGCAAGATTGAATATGTCTGATGTTACTTCGTGCAGAATAATATGACGTGATATTATGATATGAATATATTAATAATATAATATGCCTAGTCATTCCATTGGTTGATCCAAATTGCGCACACAAAATATGGTATAATGTCCACTCCTAACCAAACTCCCTGGCGGAGTGGTTAGCACAGCACGCTACGACAGCATGGGTCCCTGGTTCGAATCTCGGCTTGGCCATGGGTGTTCTTGGTGAGTGTCCGTTAATCAATGTCATCATCATCACTCATTACTCATCTTCATCGTCGCTATTTGCAAAAAGTGAAAGAATAGCGACACTAAATAACAAAAATCCAATCAAATGGAACATCTTCACAGTGGCCTCCCCGATGGCGCAGTGGTAGCGTCGTCGCCTTGTAATCAAGGGGTCCCGGGTTCGATACCCGGTAGTGGCACCTAGTGGTTCGGATCCCACTATAAACTGTAGGTCCAGTCCCGATTAGCCTTACTGTGCATAAAGTGGACTTGAAACACTAAATCAACCAAATCAACCAACCAACATCTTCACCGATTTAATTCTATACCGTACCAAATTCCCAGTTTATTACTGCATCTTGCTTCATTTTACAGCATCTCAATTGTTTTCCGATTCGAAAAAAATTGGAATGTTGAGCAGTTGATTGTGCATTGTTTCGTTGTTTGGATTGTTTAATTAACGTCGCATTAATTAGTTTTAGACCAATCGTGACAGAGGGAATCGAGAGCACAAAGGAAGGGGAAAAGACAAGTTAGAGACCACGGCTCTCTTTAAACGTAGCATTCCATGAACACGACTGAAGTGACTGCAGAATATTATGGATAAAATTTGTTTCGCTTTTTCCTTTTATTTCTGTTTCAGTTATTTTACTTCGCTTATCTTCTACCACCCGTATTAATCGTGTTGCTGAGGAAGAATTATAAACTCGTGAAATGGAAGATGGGACAAAAAAAATCTCTGCCTCTCCCACGGTTCGAAACTGTGACCACAAAATATTTTATTATTTTTAAAATTTACTCCAAATATGGTTTCACTCGTGTCTTTCTCAAGGCGTTCCATTGCCTCTCCGATGGCGTAGTGGTAACGTCTTCGACATGTAATCAAAGGCTTCCGAATTCAATACCAGGTAGAGGAACATTTCGTTCGGATCCCACTTTAATCTGTAGGTCCAGTCCATAAACTGGACTTAAACAATTAGCATGTGGCAGATCTTGTTAAGAAAACAGTTTGCTGAAATGTTCTTCTTCAGGCCACGTAGCACCCAGCTGTTGTTTGTTGTTGCTGGGTCATGTGACTCATGCTATCAATGCTCAATCCTTCCCGAGAACTCAGATCCACCAGACAAACTTAAGCGAATTATTTGTTATTTGGGTTGTATAAACAACAGGCTTTAAGACGTTACGAAATTCTAGGTCCCGTGGCCCAGGTAATTCTTTCTCCGACTGTACGCCTATATGTAAGTAAAATATGAATAGAACCTATGTTCGGAAATCCAAAATGGCGACCGGAAACGGAGTTATCTTATCACTTTCGCGTTTGCCTTTACGATATTTTCCGTTAAGGTTGCAAAAAACGCATCATTTTCTGACGTAGAACTGTCTTTTTACCCCTATCAACGATCGAACCAACATCAAGATCGTTTGCGAGTTCCAAGACGCGCTGCCCGATGATACCGTGTGCAGCGTCATCCTGATTGCAGAGAAGTCCTTCGCGTACGACGTGAAGAACGAGAGGGTGTCGGAGCAGTTTTAAAAAATTCGTAAAAAAAAAAAAATGCCACATACTAAAAAAAAAAATCAACATCCAACACATTTTAGGTTATATAAAATTTGTGAAAACCTTAAAATACTGAAATATTAAAACAAACAGAGTAACTTGTAGGTTAGTTCGGTGCGTAAATAAAAAAAAATGATATGTTAAGTTATATCACTTAGGATCGTAAAAAAATTAAAAAATCGTAAGAAAAAAAAGATAGGTTAAGTTGTATCACGTAAGATCGTGATATACCTACCAAGTATGAGTGGGAAAAAAGGGAAATTTTACTAAAACATCGCTAAACGCTAAAACATCGACAAAAAATTGTCAAAATATATCAAAAACTGATATTCAATTGATAAAAAAAAGAGGCTACAAATGCATACCTACAAATTATTGCGTTGAAACGCTCAAATTACACTACTCCTCACGACACTTTTATTATTTATGAAGCAGAGTAGAGAAGACGATAGGCAAGAGCAGCTTAAATTTAGAGAAGAGGATAGCTTTGGCTGCAAGTCGTCTCACTCTTCTGGCTTTAACTTTAGAAAGATCTGAACATTAAAATTTCGAGACAGCAGGGGAGCCATAGTTTTCATTATTATTATAATGGTTGATTCTACATTCTTAATTTTTTGTGGACGCATTTGGAGGTGTTCATGCACCACTGGCAACCCCCGTGCTCACTCCTATGCCCTCACATATCACTTTTAATTTGCTTCATATGTACAAGATGTTGTTTGAAAGTGTGTTAATATCGGGTGTCTAATAGAGCAAAGAAAATAAATTTTACACTGTTACTCTTCTTTGTACTCATAATATATATATATATATAGTTTACTGGTACTCACTTTTGGCGTAGTGGTAACGTCGTCGCCTTGTAATCAAGGGGTCCCGGGGGGTTCGATAAAATGTTTAGTCAGAAAACGGTTCGGATTCCAGTTTAAACTGTAGGTCTAGTCCCGATTAACTAATCTGTAAGTAAAGTGGACTTAAACACGAACTCGATCATTTTATCAATTTGTTTATTGAAAGGTTCTATTCGAAAAAGAAACAAAGCGTTTTCGTTACTTACGAAAAATTATCCAACTTTAACCAACAGAATTATAATCGAGACGTTGTTTTATATATCTCGGTTATGACTGCCTGGAAAAGTTACAGTACGTAATGATTGTTAAACGTCGGTCGACTCATTTTCTTAGCACAATAAATTCGGCTTCGAATTCCTATGTCGATTTCATCTGTCGTATGTGGCAAATAAGTAATTAATTAGAACCATATATATATATATATAAAGAGACAATAAACATATCATTTTGGGGGCAGGGGGTAGCTACAGACTGCATTTACGCACAGTATCGGCAGTATTAAAAAACAAAGATTGGTAATTGCTTTGGTAATATATCAAGAGGTTGATTTCTGGTTAAATATTTTTTACTATTTCGGTGTTGTTAATTTTATCGGAAGAGAAAATTCTTGCACTCCGCAGAAGAGAAATCATGTATTAATTTCCGAATCATAATCACCATTTTATATCATATGCATATCATTAACATTCTTCTGTTAAGCTTTGCATGTATCCTGCAGCGAACGACGGAAACCTGTCAAAATACTTCATGGCAACCAAAGCAGTGGGACAAAGGCCACGACTGTAGAAATGCATGTTCCAACGAACGTCTATTTCAGGCGCCAAACAGTCGGAAGTTGTCTCGCTGAGAGCTCGAGTTTCGGTTTCGCTTGTAAGTGAGTGAACACTTATATACACAAGCAACAGTGGCGTGTGCATGGGGGCAATTAGTTGGGAATACAGTACTCCTAATATGCTTCAAGTTCGCTGTAAAATTAACTTCAACTGCAAATAAAGATGGCGAAATGGTGGAAATGTTGTCTGCTATCGTAATTGTCCCCAATGACGTAGTGGTAACGATATCACATATAATGATTTGGTCCGGCGTTCGATCACCATTACAGCCTCAGCGGCTGTTTCCATTGGATGATATTCAGCCAACAACGTCCCCCACAAATATTGACGCGAAATCACACCCATTGCAATGATTCCGACAAACGTTTCGGAGCGTGTTGTAAACACTCTTGAAGGTGCAAATATAACGATTATATTCTAAATGTAGTCATGCATTTTGTTTAGTCTCTTAACAGTGGGGCGTTACCCCCACACCCCCTATACGCCTTCATGGCGTAGTGCTAAGCACTTTACCTTTCTTTTACCTCTTAACAATGACCATACTATCTATCAGACTAGATAAAATGATGTGTAGGGCTTCACACACCCTTCAATCGCGGCTAATTTGGAGGTGATGGTAATGTGATGTCAACAAGAAAAAGCATTGATTCAATATTAACATATTATTTTGATGTTTAGAGAATGATAAAATATGTGTAAAATTCGTGCAATTGGTTCTCTTTTTTTCAATGATGATAATTTTGCAATTATTATAATTATTACATAACTGCACCTAATATAAACTACAAAGGAAGAAATTATTCATTAGAAAATAGTTTCTTGAATTTTAATGTTAAAAAATATCAATATCTATTCATGTCACTGATTAGATGACCTACTAAGAGCACAGACTGTCATGAATGACTAGCATGTGAGTCAACATGTGAAAACACCGTTACGAGTAGATCCCAGTACACAGAGCCCCTGGTAGCAGCAGATTTTTCATTTATCCTTTAGAAAAGTTCAAGTTGCTGCTTCTCATGTACTAGTACATGCATGCTAAATATTGAGGACAGAGAGATGAAAACAATTCTCCCCTCTTTCTTTGTTGCTACTAGCGTTTCAGGTGAGAATATTTACGTTTTGAACGCAGAGTTTCCCTCTCCCCTTGTATGAATAATGCGGCGAATTCAGCAGTCTTTCAACAACCATCCCTCCACCCTCTGTGATGTCTCATACTTACACTATATATAACCTTCAAGTACATTAACTTGACATTTGTGTGAGAATGTAAAACATTTTACCAATATATTTTAGGTAGCCTTACTGTGCATAAAGTGAACATAAAACACCAAATCAACCAACAACCAATATATTTTAGGCGAACCTAACTACAAATATTTAATTTTCGATAGTTATAACTGCGAAAGTCAGCTAAAGCAACACTTTAATCCAACATCATGCAAATATCATTTATTTTATTTTAACGGTTATCCCAACGTTAGCATTTTTCACATGTCCTTTTGTAAGCAAGGGGTTCTGTGTTCGATGGAGGCATATAGTGTTATGATTCAACTGTAAACTGTACGTGTCCACTATGACTAACCTATTTGTACATAAAGTAGATTTGAAATAAAACCTCAAGTCAATTACCTGATTCTTCTAAGTTTTTAGGACCAAAAAAAAAAATTACTCGGAACGAATTATTCGGAAATCCTCGTAACTACTTATCGTTCTTAAATTTTACAGTGATTTTATAATTGTTTTTTTACAATCCTGTAATATTGTATATTTCCCAGTGTTGAAATCTTTCTATACATATATAAATGGTGGACTAAGAACGATGTCACTTTCTAATCAAGGTTTTTATTAAGGGCCAGGTCCGTGAAGACTTTCTCCTACCCCGCTTGAAGAGGTCTGTCCATAACAGCCCCTTTTCCGCTAGGGGTGGGGGTCGTAAACTTGTGGCGTCACCTCGGAAGGAAGCTTCTCTTCTGCCTTGACAAATTCATTTCAAACAACGACGAGGTGTCAATATTTTCCAATAGTTACAACAAAATATTTAACTCATTATATCTTTTATTTTATTTCTGGGGTATGAAATGGACGCAGACATTTATCTAGAAATATATTCCGGGAAGGGTTCATGAACGTTGGTCAATTGTATCACATATAATAGTATAATATGTATCACACAAAAATATCTTGGTATTACAATATCTGCTAATAACACTATGTTAAAAGACAAAGAATAGACGGATCTATGGCAGAGTGCGTAAAGGGTTGACTTTCATAAAATAGGAATAATAATTATTATTATGTAATAATTATGGATGATTTGTGAATAGAGGCAGGGAGCTGTGGTGATTAAGTCGGTAGGGTGTCTGACTGCTACGAGACCCGAGATTGTTATTTTTATTGATTTATTGATATTGATTGAAATGCTTTATTTTACTTCGCTTTTTGGGCAATTTTTGGCTAACTTGCGATAATAATAATATATAATTATTATTATTACCGAAATGTATTTTTTTTTCTAAATTTTCGGACCAACCACCGACAAGAGTAAAATTTAGTTCAAGATCTTTCTCCTTCCTCCTTACCTATTGTTTACAAGGTGTAACAAAGAATGGACTTTCGTGTATTATGTCGCAGCAGGAACTGAGTTCCTTCAACAAACAGAGTTCCGGAGCGTTCCGGCTCACTGGTCATACTGTAATCAAGTATTTTGCTTTTTAAATTTAAGTAGCTACTTCGCAAGTTTTCCGGGGGAGCTTGACCCCAGAACCCACCCTCTAAATACGACGTTGCATACAAAAATTCCAACAACAATTGCATACACATAGGTCTGTATACTAATTCAAAACATTCGTGCCTCCAATGCGCTTCCATGTGTAAAGACTGGCGAAGGAAGGCAAGTGCTTTCGCAATGACGTCACAGAATTCTCGACCGCAGGGGTTGTTAGAAAAGCCCAGTTATGACGGGACCTTCTCAGACGGGGAGGAAGAATGATTCTACGGACCTTGATTAAGGGCTCCTGGATTCGATGTCCGGTGGAGGCACATATTGTTTCGGATCCCATTCAGTCCCGATTAGTCGATCTGTTCACAAAGTAGACTTGCAACAACCCATTATCTCTTTACCTTAATATCCACGAACAGTAACTTGATTGATTGATTGATTTGGTGTTTTAAGTCCACTGTATGCACAGTAAGGCTAATCGGGACTGGACCTACAGTTTAAAGTGGGATTCGAACCACTTGTACCTCCACCGGGTATCGAATCCGGGACCCCTTGATTACAAGGCGACGACGCTACCACTTCGCCATCGGGGAGGCTAGGAACAGTAACTTGTCGATCTGAACTAAGTCACTAATTCTACACATGTTTACATAGTTTATTTATTTGTATTAACATCGTTAAAATTAAATGCAAAATTTACTTCAGTTTTCCTCCAAAACGCTTTCAATTCCAATCTTTATTCTTGCATAGCATTTGAACTTCATACAAAAACATGTCAGAATTTGAAGGAACACGGCACACAGTAATGGCAAGAGAGAGGGGAGAAGGTAATGTAATGCGACGGTCACACGTCGCGAAATTTGTTTGCTATTGCTAAGACCCTTAAATCTGTGATTGTCCCTTCATTCATTTCTGGCATTCATTTGCATCCTCGCAATTAGCCAGAAGTGGTAGAAATGCGACGTCAAATGAGCTAAATCAACTAACAATAAGTATATTAATAAGTGCACAATCCATGTATGACGCTTCGAAAGGTGGAATTTTGAATTTAGTAATCCTCTCTCAGTTGCGTAGCAATATGCGAAGCCCTGGACGAGATTAGAAGGCGAGGCCCGCATCCAGTGGCGGAAATTAAGGGGAAGTGGGGGCGAGCAGCCGCTTCCCCCTTTTTTTCCACCTTTGCGACAGCACTATGCTAAACCTTATCTACCAAGGGAAAGTAAACTGTCCATGTAATTTTTGTTTTAAAATCATTGATGCGTGTTTACAAGACATTCCAATTTAGTCGCGACAGTCCATTTCTTCTAATCCCTGTCCCAATTTCTTTCAAACTTAAGTCGTGTTTCGAAAATGTTTATTTTTTTTGGGGGGGGGCTAACTCACATTTTGACATGTTCTTCATTTTAATAATGATTGCTAATACGTATAATTTAATTAATATATGTATTATTTTCTAACCATAGAATTATCATGGCTGTTCAATGGTGCTGGTACAAGAACATTTCTAAAATAATGAAAACATTTTTAGTTTGCGGAACACAGTACTATTCAACTTCTGAGAATTGAATGCAAACAATAAGCACCAACATTAGTCTGTAAGCGATAGTGTTGCTGAATGCTGATTGTCGGATAGGGGGGAGAAGGCTTATCGGTGAGTTAATTTTTTCCCGATACTTTGGACCAAAACATTGCAACTCTACAATTCTATAGCTAGGAAAGATAATAGTAGGCAAATTATTCACCACCATTTTAATTCTCTCTTTACCCTACATCTTGTGTTCTTCTAAGGGGTCATTGATTCTTTTGATGTGAAGCTTATGTTGACATCTGCGTCTCTATTTCAACCCATTATCATGACACTGTGGAAAACAGACTGAATGAAAATTCATAGGAGATGGACATATTGCTTTAACCGTTGGGTGTACACTTAGCAATGTATCTACGAGCTAGCACTAGCTCGTACAATAATACTACCGAAACATTGGTGGTCAACTCCAGTACTCCCAACAGAATTGCGCCGACCAGGGTCGACCACCTTGACGGAGTGGTTAGCGCAGCGCGCTACGAAGCCGTGGGTTCCGGGTTCGAATCCAGGGTTGGCCTTGGATGTTCTTTGTGAGTGTTCCTTGATAAATTTCATCATATCGTTACTCATCCTCATCATCGCGATAAGCCAAAGTGTCAGAGAATCAACGTAAAATAACCTAACTCAACAAATCCAACAGCAATTCTGATCTTCCCTTTTGTTCCACATTTTCGGATCTGTCTCCAACCTCCTCAAAAATATCCTGGGTACGGGCCTGTCCTAGGAAGCAATAAAACAACGCGAGCATTTAAATGCCTCACACTTGCTTCGTGGCAGTTGGAGGCGTTTGTTGTTAACTTATTATAATCGGGAGTGAAAGATAAAGAGAAAGAAGAGAATACAAGACAACGGGCTTTTTATTAATGAAAGAATAAATGAGAACAAATGTCTAAGCAAGTTATCGTGAATTGTTGCTAACTGTTTCACGTGAGACAGTGGCGTACGCAAGGGGGGGTTACCGGGTTTAACCCCCCCCATTGAGCTTTTGAAATATTATGGAAAATGCTGTAGAAAAAAATAAAAATGGCTAATTTATCACAGTCAAAGATCTGCGACAGTAAAAATAATAATAATAATAATTTGAATTGTTATTCCCATGCACCATGACGAAAAACACAACATTCCAAACACAATCTAAGCGGCCGGAAAGTTCAATTTTGCAATTTTTTTTGCTTCGTCGCAGTGTGCCAACGTTATTGCAAACGTTCTTCCCGGTACTGATTTCACATCCCCTTGTGAACTCTCAAGTGATGCTGAGTCTACATCCACATCATTAAATAATGTTGAAGAAGTGCTTTGTGAATCACCTAGACGTGATAAATGTGTTGGAATGTCTTTAAACTTACTTTTCAACGAAAACATAGACTCAGTGGAATTTAGCAACATGTATTCTCGCGCTTCATCATCATCCTGGGCGAGTTCCATAGGTAAAGGTAATGTAAATTCCCCCGTGCATATAGCACCGTGCCATGAAGGCACACGTAGTGGTGTGGTGGGCTCCACACATTCTCGATCTCGGTCACTTTGCAGTTGATGTGATCAGCACCATGCTCCTGCAGTCTTTATCCCCCAGGATTGCTCTCAGGTACCCATTGATATTAGGCTGGGTGCGGAGACAAGGCTGGATAAATTCCAACCAATTCCGGGAATCGAACCCGGATATCCCACGAAGTTGTCAGACTAGACCAGCGCGGCTCCTTGAATGAGTTTCATATTTCGATTATTTCAATAAATTTAATATATTTGCTTGTTTTTATGGATTTTCTTCACACTTAAAATGTCTCACTTATCATTTACAAATAACCGTTGACTAGACAATTATTTTGAAATAAAAGAAATGTAATTTTGTTCTATTTCTTTCATAAATAGCAGCTGTATTAGTAGTAATTAAATTAATTAATTAATTAATTATAAGAATTATTAATTAATTTATTATTATTTATTTATTAATTAAAGTATAATAAAACAATGGTAATGTGAATTTGTAGAAAGTTTTCGAAATAACACCCCCCTTGATGAAATCCTGCGTACGCTACTGACGTGAGAAAAACGACGATCATTTTTTACTTATTCCGGCCTGCCTGTATGTTATGCCCCTGATTTGACGTATTCATTCAAATTATAACGTTTAACTAGAATTTAAAACCAGATGAATACAGAATAGTTTAATATTATTGCCCACATGTTTTTTTCCCCCCACTTCTATTTATAACATTTTCCGTATGAAGCTAATGCGACTCGAGACACCTTTAGGCGCGAGGCCCCGTTCGGTCGCGCATTTCTCGCACCCCTTGCTTCACCACTGCCTCTCAATGCCTTGGATTGCCCCGAAAGTGAATATTCTTTACGTTGCTAAACTAACATTTTTTCCCTAGGATAGAGAAATGATCTACATTAATGAAGCAACAGAAGAAAGTAACGTATATTTACGTTTATTTTAAGCGTATTTCTACGTCGTAGGTTAATCGTTAATGCGTATTAATGGTGGAATCAGAACGAACACGATGACATATTCATTCCTTACCCAGGATTCAAAAGTAGGGCTTTAGCTTCGTAGCCACTTCTTCATGGAGGCCGGAAAGTAAAAAATGAATACATTTTATTAGATTATTTTTAGCGTCGCTTTTTTCATTTTTGGCTAATCCAAACGACGTGGACGAGTAATAATATGATGAAATTCACCGTCAAAAAAACACCCATGAGCAGACCGGGATTCGAACCGAAACCACGTACCGTGCTAACTGTGCTAACCTTTCCTCCACGAAGGTCAGCTGCAATATAGTCGAATCTACTGAATACGTTCGTTTTGAGGAGACTTCCCTTTATAATGCTTCACCAGAGCGTGGCTTTTGATTCATTGATTGATTTGGAATTTTAAGTCCACTTTATGCACAGTAAGGCTAATCGGGACTGGACCTACAGTTAAGTGGGATCCGAATCACTGTACCATGTGCCTCCACCGCGTGTCGAACCCGGGACCCCTAGATTACATCAGAGTGTGGTGTTGATCATTCATGTCTCCTTCAATACGGCAGAGATCGAGAATGTGTGGAGCCATATCATTTGCTCGAATGGTGTCACGACACGGTGCCATACACAGGGGGAACTTTACTTTTTTTGTAGCAGTCGCCACATATATTTTGATGGCATAAAATCTACCTAACGCTTCGCTGTCCCTTCAAGTACATTTGCTTCTGTAACTTTGTAAATATTGTTTTATAAAGACCACACTGAGGGAAGGAATGCTCTATCTTCTACTAAACCTGAATATTGTGTGACCATTTACTTCATTGCATTATTAATTATAAAATGCAATCAAATACACGGCTATAAATTATCAGGTTTAGAAACGGGAAGAGTATTTATGTAGTTTATATTTTATTTTGCCATCTAGCAAGTAGTGTTTACTACAGTGGAATTAATATTTTCATTAATATCATAGAAGGCAAGTACATGTTGTTTCCAGGCATTATTTATCAAAAAGGAATGAAATCGATGTCTTCAACTCGAGGTTTTTCTCCTTCCTCAAAGTTTCTGTTGGGGACCATCATCAAATGTACATTTCATTGTTCTCTCGGTTGTTTTATGTATATGAAAATGCATTATACGCATATGATAATTCGAATATCTCTGCGTAAGTTTTTGTATGTTATACATATGTTATATATTTGAACTTTGAACACACACGCACACAAACCGAAGTAAGGAGCAGGACACATGGATATTGTGAAACTTACGCAATGGAGGGATGAAGCGTAAGATACCGTGACAACAGACACAGGGGGCGAGCGATTACAGAAGACGTCCAATACGTGTAGCAACGTTGCAAGAAGACATCCAGGGTTTCGCCGTGGCTGCAGGCCGAGAGTAAAAACTTCGCTTCACTTATCAGTGTTGCCAAACACGACTGTTAAAAAAATAACTACATTGAAATTGAATGTAGTTAAGGATTGCGATCAAGCAGTTAACTTTGAGAAGTATAAATACTTGGTTCCGTGTTCTACGACTAGGGATCCTGTGTTCGAATCCCGTACGAGTCTTGCGGAGCTTCCCGACCGAAGCGAGAAGCGACATTTGTCACTTGGAAAAACATTCAATAACAAATGTAACTTTTCGAACCGACATGACAACGTGCACGTCTCCCGTCGCGTCGTTGTTTTCTGGTGGCATCTGCTGGTAGCGCAGCTGCAGTAAATGTTCGACGGATTCGATACCCGGTGGAGGCACATAGTTGTTCAGATACCACTTTAAACTGTAGTTCGAGTCCCGATTAGCTTTACTGTGCATAAAAGAGACTTTAAAACACCAACTCAATCAATGTACTTTATAATCAATAAATGTAAATCATATTCTTAGTTCTTAAATTCTTATTTACATTTTATTGCTCGAACAAATTAACATTGCTCAAACAATTACATTACATTTACATGTAAATGTAACGTAATCGACTATTTCGACTGCTAATGTCGATTTGTAGTACCTGAAAAGTTTCAAATGATGAACAAAATAGTATATTAACTAACTGCTACGATCCTAGCTGTAGTTCAATACCAATTCAGGATAACAAAACTATTGGGAAACAAATTTTGTATCGAAACTTTCCAGGATTTATCCATGCTATAAAGCACACACGTCACCAGCAAATTTTGGTAATATTTCGAAAAAACGCTTCTGAATTTCTTATCATCATCTCACGTTAGCAACAGATTTCCCTTGTTGGAAACAGAAATGTTATCCACTAGAAGTCGGTAAAGATCAAAGGACACTTCCGTTACAATTACTTCCTGCCCGCAGTGAAGGTCTCATCCAGAATCTTCTGTCTTGTCTGTTGGGCCAAAATGACTCATGTTGCCACAGAGAGTAATCAACTTCCTCCACAGTCGGCATCTTGCAGCCAAAATGTTAACAAAAGTTATTAACAAAAATAAAGTGAAAGTAGTGTTATGGCAACCAACATTTGTTGGCAATATCTGTTCTTAACCGTGTTGGTAACAAAATGTTGATAACAGTTGTAGGTAACATTCGGTGTAAACGCGGCTTTATCCGTCCCGTACCGCTTTCTCCGCAACGGTTGCCATTTGGCAGACACTCTTTATCTCCACATGCAGGATCTTCTGTGGCTGGAATTTATACACGCACGTTGCATAACTGCACTGTCGTGGTTTTTGAGAAAAGAATTGCTGTAGAAATGACGTTTAAATTCCCGTTATGAGATTATCGATCGAGGCAGAAACTGTAGTTGAATCTGTGACGCTTTGTTATATGTAGTTAGGCCTAGTGGCCGTAGACGTTAAAAAGTTGTGTGATTTGTTAATTACCAAGAAAAAATGTTGCTAGTACTTTTGTAAAGCGCGCAGATCACGCTTTTTATACTAGCAAATGTCTGTGTTCCTTGTAACTATTTTTTTTCTACTCAAACTTATGTAGTTGTGGAGGAAGCGTTTACTTTAAAAAAAAACTGTGCACGGTGACTAATTGCGACTAAAATATAGGGAGAAAACCAGTGCTCATCCTCATCTTCGCGATTAATGAAAAGTGGCAGAAAAGAAAAGTGAAGTACACCAAAACAATCAATAATTTCCAATTTCCATCCTTTTCTCCGTCTTTATTTAGTTAACGATACGATACGGAGTCTCAAGGTCATGTTTCATGATGCTGAGGAACAGATATTCAGCTTTTGAAATGTCACTTAAAGACGTAAGTAATGGAATTCTAAACTATACGCTTTCCTCTCCCTACCCATCACACACATATAGCATGCATGGGAGTGTTAAGGGGTGTTTCAGTTGCCTATCTGGACAGTGTTAGCTTAATTGTCATGCGTTCATTTCCCCGCTTTCACAGAAACCATTAGGTATATGAAGATAAATATTTGACCTTATTGTTTATGGGTATGCATTATCACCTTAGCACAGCTTTTCCTATTATTGTGAGTTGTGACGGTATTTACACTATTTATATGTGCCGCCACTGAAAATCGAATCAGAGACATCTTCATTACAGGCCGATAACGTTACTATACGAAAAGCGTTAATACACAACAGCAAAACGGTGACTGCTATATCAGTTTTGCACCCCCCCCCCGAAAAACAGATTAAGGAGGCCCTATATAAATCGAGTAGAGCAATTTCTCGTGCAGTATGTAGTACGCTATATATTTACACATAAAACATCTAATTAGAATTCAGTAACACAATTGTTATGCAAGAAAAACTGCATGCTATGTCGAACAAATTGAATAATAATAAGAAGAATATAGTTACAATTATTTTGTACTTTGCCAAAATGTGTGTCTTGGAGTCTGACTTTGAACTGTATTTATCAGACTAACGAGGCTCTGGTGCCTGGGTTGTGTCGTCCATGTAGGTTTATGATTGCTACTTCATCAATCTGATCGTATTACCATTCACCCTCATCTTCGCAATTACCCAAAAGTAGTGGAAATGCGATGTTAAATAAATCAAATCAATCGAAGTCTACTTTGAAACCTCTCAAGTATAATGTTTCTCGTCTAGAAACATCGTACAGATTACGTAGATCATTTTGGAAACTATTGTGGGTATTGTTACCATTGTATTTTATTGTATTAGTCAACATCATTTGTTTGAAACTCGACAAGCATTCAAGTATTTCCTCTTATCTCTTGTGAATCCCGAACGAAAGGTCATCTCTCCGGATGGTTTCCAGCTTTGGCTGCAAGTCTCTTCAACCTACCGGCTCTAACTCGACTGATTTATTGATTGATTTTGGTAAGTATTTTATTAAGTCCACTTTCTGCACAGTAAAGCTAATTGGGACTGAACCTGCAGTTTAAAATGGGATCCGGACCACTATGTGCCTCCACTGGGTATCGAACAGCGGGGAGGCCCCAGTTGTAACTCGAGAACGACCCAACTGTTAACATTCAAATTTGGAGGCAGCGCAGGAGACATTATTTTCATTATTGTAATGGTTGTTTATACATATTTTTTTTGAGGACATATGAGAGGGCACTCAGGCCCCACTGTCACCCCCCGTACGCACCACCATGCCTTGACATATCAATTTTCATTTGCTTCATGTGTGCAAGGAAATATTGACGATAACCAAAACTAGGGATGGTGTTTGAAGGTGTGATGATATCGGGTGTTTAGTAGGTAGAACAAGAGGAAGTAAATTTTACACTGTTACACTTCTTTGTACTCGTATTGCGTTTGTTTGTTTACTGGGACCTCCCTGTTGGCGTAGTGGTAACGTCGTCGCATTGTAATCAAGGGGTCCCGGCTTCGATAGCCGGTGGAGGCACATAGTGGTTCGGATTTCACTTTACACTGTAGGTCTAGTCCTGATTACCCACACTGTGCATAAAGTACACTTAAAACACAAAGTTAATCAATGAATCCTTTGTTTACTGAAAGGTGCTATTCTGATATGAGCAAAGCGCTTTCGTTACTTACGAAAAATTCTCCTACTTCAACAGAATTGTAATCTAAACTTTCTTTTATATATCGCAGCTATGACTGCGACTCATAATCACAGCTCCAAAAATTCTGGGTTCGAATTCGCATATCAGTTTCATCTGCCTAAGGAGGCCAATAAGTAAATAGTTAGAAATAGAGAGCGTTGGAAGAGACAGTAAACATACCATTTTGGGGGCAGGGTTACTGACTGCATTTACGCACAGTATCGGCAGTATTTAAAAACAAAGACAGCTAATTCCTTTGGTAATACATCAAAAGGTAAAGAAAAGTAAATGCTGTATTCATTTTGTTGATTTCTGATTAAATACTTTGCTATCTTGCCGTTGTTAATTTTATCCAAAGAGAGATAATAATCCATGTTATATCACACGAGGTAATACTAGCATTAACATTCTTTTATTACCCCTTGCAACAACCCTGCAGCGAAATACAGACAGCTGTCAAAATACTTCATCGCAACCAAAGCAGTGGAACAAAGCCACGACTGTAGAAATGCAGTTTCCAACCGAACCTCAGTTGCTAAACCGTTCTCTGTCCCTGGCGCAAAACCGTCTGGAGTTGCATCGCCACTTGTGTGCTAGAGAGCTCGAGTTTCGGTTTCGCTTCTAAGTGAACAAGCCCAAGCAACACGTTCTTGCCGCCTTTAACCACCCCCCCCCCAAAGTTTAACCCTAGGCACCCGTTTGTTTGAGGCTGGGTGAGCTCCAGAGCCGTTTTATGCATGGACATGGAAGAAAAAATATTGACCTTAGATCATCCACGGGACTCCCGTGGGAGCCAGGATCCCTACTGTATTGTGTATAAGCTACTTAGTTTCACTACAGCCCCTTCCCCCGCGCTCTTAATTAAAATGATTTATTGTTAGCTATAGCTTATCCTTGATGGGCAGGGGGGAGGGAGAGACTCCAAACCCACCACCTATTTTTATCAAATTTTGAACTGTTGATATTTGTATAAAAAAATTGAAAATAAACTAAAGTCAATTACAATGTTCGCTACCAATATTTCTCAATTGCCTTCGTTCATAAAATGATGAAGGTAACGTACATACGAGGAAAATTTAATTTGATGGCCTATCAGCCCTAATACAGATGTATGTTCCACCAGGGTACTTGTGTACCTTGTAACAGTGTACAATTGGTTTTTAATTATGGTAATTAATGTAATTATTATAACAACTATAGAACTGCTCATATGTAAACAAAAAAATCATTGATTCAACATTAACATGTTATTTTCAGGTTTAGTGAATGATAAAATTTGTGTGTGACACTCGTACAATATTATATAACTGCAGCTATATGAACAACAAAGGAAGAAATGATTCTTTTAAAAAATTGTTTCTTGAATTTTAATGTTAAAGAAGAAGAAAATGTGTGGGCCTCTGAGGCCTCCCTTATGTAAGTAGTCTGTCTACGTTTATTGTACGCCAGGGATAAGCTAGGGATAATATAAAACTTCTTCCTGTCTTAACTGCAGTTATTTTGTTAAACAATGGTTTCATGCATGCAATCATGTCTTATACGTATAATATTTCTGCAAGGGTTCTTTGGTCAGATTCTCATTCATTCAACATTTTGACTGGCACCTATCCTCTTCTGTCTTCTTCTCTTGAGCCAAAATAGGTACAATTCAATGGTAGCCGATAAAAGGTAAAGCTAATGTAATTTGAGACCCTTTCCTGTTCAATTCCTACAGATCTTAAGATTGTAAAGTCGTGACTTAAATAACACAATTCATTTTTGTTGGAAGAACAGGTTTAAGTAAGGTATAAAAATAGTACAAATTGGTCGTGTTTCAAGTCTAGATATTAGAGAAACAAGTTACATCTTTTGAACAGGTTAAAATACAATATACGTATGTTAAAAATAAGAATAAAAACTATAAAAGCCAGTGAAATTGAAATCAATAATCGAGATTTCACAAGTAAGCATAAAGGAAAGGAAAGCTAACCCACAATTCTTGCAGTAATGATAAAATATTACTAATTGCGAGAGCTTAACCGTGAAACGATTGCCCCGCCATCGATATGGAGACAGATGGGGACGAGGAATACAATTCGACAAAGACTGCTAGGTCTCTATTTTGACCTGAACCAAGTTTCGTTTTTTTTTGTTTTTTTTTAACAAACACTGTTTCAAGGTATGCGAGCTATACCTCCGAAGTTCTATTCATTGGGAATGACATACTAAAAGCACGGATTTTCTGAATGACTAGCATGTGAGTAAATATGTGAAGAAATCCGTCTCCTCGGATTATAAGCGCGGAGTTAGAGTAGAACCAGAGCCCCCTGGTAGCAGCAGATTTTTGGGGGGAAAGAGGGAGAGTTGCAAATAATTTTCCATTTTTTCTGTTGTAAAGTTCAAGTCCGTGCTTCTCAAGCATCCGAAATACTAAAAAGACAGAGTGCTGAAAACAACTTTTTCCTACCCTCTTTCTATATTGCTAACTAACGTTTTAGATAAGAGTATTTACATTTTGAACGAATAGTTTCCCCCTTTCCTTGTAGGAGTAAGGCGGCGAATTCAGCAGTCCTTCAAAAACCACCCATCCACCCTCTCCGATGTCTCAAACCTTCAAGTACATTAACTTGCCATTTGTATAAAAATGTAAAAAAAAAAAAAAAATACCAGAAATTTTTAGGTGAGCTTACCTATAAAGATTTAATTTTGCATTATTGTATTTGCTACAGTCAGTTAACAAAGCAACCCCCTTAATCCACCATCATGGAATTAACATTTCTTTTCGCATGCATATATCAAGTTCGACTACAGAAACACAATTGATTGACTTGGTGTTTTATGTCCACTTTATGCATAGTAAGGCTAATCGGAACTGGACCTACAGTTTAAAGTGGAATCCTATGTCCCTCTACCGGGTATCGAACCCGGGACCCCTTGATAATACAGAAACATAATTACCAGGAGTAAGGGAATACATGCTATTCACTTTTGAAACCACAAAATCAAGTTGAAGTGTTGTGTAACTCCCGCGAGCACAAATTATTTCAGTTCGGCTCTGTGACTGAATAGTTAGCGTAGCAGACTACAAAACTCGGTGTCCTAAGTTCGCATCCCGGATAAAATCTGTACACGAAGTTGTGTTTGTTCCAAGAGTCTGTTTCATCATTCATACTAGCCCTCATATTATATGTGAGATTTTCAGGAATCCTCAATTTGATAAAGGTAAAGTCATTTGCTGCTGTTATTTATTGATCGATTTGAATTATTTTACTTCCTCTTCTGCCTATTTTGGCATATCGCAAAGATTAGGACGAAATTGATGCGAAGGATAACAAACACGCATAGGCAGTATGCCACACACAGACTGATTGTGAGTTTAGACGCCAAAGCCCCGTTTGTCTGCAAAATGTAGTGAAGGCAGAGCTGAATTTATATAATTTGGGCCCTTACGATATCCTTTGTTTTGTTCACTGTCGACATTATTATAATTATTATTATGAACAATTTTGTTATCATGGTACTTGACTTCCACTAATTGCATGCTCTGTACTAATAGCACTTTTATAGTTTAAAATATCCATCTGATTAAAAATGATTCATTAAACTCCGTTTTCCTTTAAAGCCGCCACTTTCAATATGTATTTCGCCATACAACACTAATACCGCACACGCACTAAAGGAAACCAAACCGACACTACATTACGGTAGCCACACCAGACGATAAACAAGGATTTCAACCGTCAATATCTCTCCACTTTACTTTTAACTGTTGGCTTTTAAAATGTTTTCATTCGTTCTTTCGAGGAACAACTGTTTATATCCGAGCAATAAAATTGTACATATTATTTTATTACGAGACCTTTGAAAGTAGGGTCATGATGTAAGAACTTATTTAAGTGCTAGAAACTTCTTCCATGTACGTCTCATTTTTGTGCGGCCCTAGGTTATAGCCTGGGATAGCCTAGTGGCAACCCCCCGCTCACCCTTCCGTGAGTCCAGGGTGTAATACGTGGAAGAGAAGCGCTTGCAGGAAAGTCATCCCTTACACCTAGTTTCCTGTTATCGTTACATAAGGAAATCTCCACTTGCGGGCAGTATTCCCCACGCTTTCGGTGGCGTACCCATTAATGTAGTAAAGGGATGGGAGCCTGAGTTATTTCTTACCACGCCAAGATCGTGCAATCTTTTCCTAAATTTGGCGTTTCTTTTTAGGATAGTTGCTCTAAAACTCCTTCTAGATATGCCACTGTTACATAACTTTGCAGCTGGCACATCGTAACACGCTTGAATCACCCGGTGACAGAATTCGGCTCTGTTTAGCGTGAAACACAGTACAAGCTGAACTAGTGGTTAGGATATTAGCCTGTTTTGTTAATATTTTGCCGCCCATCTTATCTATTCATCATCTCCATAACAGTTATGATGAATAAACTCCGTGGCAAGACGTCCCTGTATAACAAATGCTTGTTAATTGGTTAACACGTGGTCAGAACTTCAAACGACGGAAATGTTCGAGCTCCCACCGGTAAATAAACCTTTGATCACGCAAACTCGAAGGGGGGACGAGCAGATAAACGGGGATCAACGGCTTTGTCTGTAGAATAAGATACTACGAAGTCAACGGTTGTGAACTCGATTTACTTGTCGCCGGCTCCCATTGTTCCCAATTCTGGACTGGGCATGGATGTGAGTGTTACTTCATCAACTTCATCCTCATCGTCTTGATTAGTCACAAGTGACAGAAAATTGAAGTTAATAATAAAAATGAATAAAAAGTTGAGTCAGGTATAACGACCTGAGAGTTTCTGTGTGTTGGGTTACTCATCAATTGTATACATGCATCATTCAACTCCTCCCTTAAGAGGCAGAACTACAAAGTAATCACCTAGGATCTTTCAAAAGTTAAATACCTGTTCAGGATAAGAAGACCGTTCTAAATCACACTTTGTATGGAAAGCCGCAGCAGTAACAATCCTTCTCATAGGTGTGCGAACGGAGGGCAAGGGAGACATTACAATATGTGTGTATTGTCCATCATGAGAAATTTGAATTCGTGTTCTTGTGCTTAAGTGGCGGCGATTCGGTTCCAAAACCGGGAAGGGGGGGGGGCAAATACAGTATTTCCACATACGAAATATAATATTTTAAAACTTGTTTCGTTCTTGATAAGTTGGCCCCCGTGGCGGAGTGGTTAGCACATCACACTACGACACTAGGGGCCCCGGGTTCAATCCCGTCCTGGACATGGATGTTTGGTGTCCATTCATCAATTTCACCATATCATCACTCATCGCTATCTTTGCAAATTAGCCAAAAGTGCCACCAAAAGCGAAGTAAAATAAAGCAAATCAATCAATCAATCGTTCTTAATAATTCGACAGTGATATTAATTTTCAACGATGTAGTTTGTCCTGCAATTATGAGGCAAGTTATATTCACCAAATCTATTCTTTCTAGATGTTACAGTGACCTAATGCTTCAAAAATTCGTTTGGGTGAGATAATTTCTTCCCCAATTTTTCTTATTAAAGCTTTTACATTCCTGTGATTTGGCATAAGCAAGTGGACAATACGACGAGAAGTCACATTCTCAAATTAATATACGATGATCAGGACTAGGTGAAATGTTTTTTTTGTAGCCTCGTTACAACACTGTATCGAATAAGAAAATAATTTTGATTCTGAACTCTAATAATGTGTTTAGCAATGTATGAACGTCGTTCGGCAACACGTAACGAGGTGTTTTTAGTAAAGCCGTATAAACAGCATTTGGATAAATTTTCAGAAAATTGATAAAGGCATATGTCCGTACTGTATGTCATTCGGTTTTCTCTAAATTTGCTCTTAAAGCCCTCGAGGACTGCACCTGCACCCTGGCGCTGACTCTAATTGACAGTCATCTTGAAACTTCTAATCAGGTAGTTCTCAACCTCTTTCAGTCCGGGATCAACCTTGAAGGCTAGAACACCTCACGGGACGCACAAGCATGGCAGATTTACTTGTAGCGGTGTGCACTCAGTTTATAATCGTATTTTTGTTAATATCGAGTACTTTAAGAAGCCCTCTTCTACGCTTGCTTAAACAAATTTCACATACTTCATTCTAGAAAAGTTCCATACATATATAATTTAAAAGGCTGAAATTGAGAGATGCAATGGTAGGGTGCGCATAACAGAAATGTAGACTGCGTACAACACGGGTTGAATTTAAAATGATGAAACAATATATCTTAGTAATTTAATAGATTTTTAAGACAGTAAATCAATTCTCAAGCCCGACTTCGCGACCCACCAAACATCCCCTCGGGACCCAGCTGTGAGTCGCGCCCCATACGTTGAGAAACGATTCGATCTAATGCCTTAATCCCCCCTAGCATTTGAGCGTCGAACAGAAACAAGCTTTGGAAGAATGCTTTTGTAGGCTGTCTCAGTGCATGGCGGCTCGAAGTCTGGAGAAGTGTCAGCAAAGAGCAGGAATCAGGGAAGGAAGAGAAAACATTTACTTACACAAAATAAGCTTGCAATCAGGCACCTTTCGGTGGGGAAGGGCTGAACAACATATTTTTAAGGGGTATAGATAGAACCTCACAAGTGTATGTTTAGGGCTAGTGGTGGCCTTTTGGCAAGTTTTGGTGCCAAACGGGGGGGGGGGGGGACAAGGAAAGTTTACTCTCTCTTGGTAGACAAGGCCTAGCATTAAGAGGCCATAGTGTGGAGGCAAAAAATGGGGAGAAACTGTCCCCTAAATCGAAGCCACCGTTGAACGCTGCAATTTTTATAACAATGTGACGATTCATTGTGTTTGTGCGATTATTATGCCATTACGTCATCATTCTACGGTGAAGATAAAACGTAAAATAACCAAAATGAGACACAGAGATAGAAGAAACTCTCTCCATTAAGCGTAAAGTAGCCTATGCAATGTACATTTATCATGGGTGGATTAACTGGGAAATCTAATACTTTCGCCTGTACCGAAACGTCTCAATTTTTAAAAAATATATTGGGTGACCTAGTGAAATTGAGAAAGTATCAGCCCCGGTGCCTCGTTCCGAATACAGGTCGGTGATTCTGTATTATGACGAGGGAACAGCGTTCTTCTTCATAGTTCACTTGCTCACATGAAAAGTTGATTCAGACTGGATTCCCAGAGGGACAGGTCCACCGTTTCTTGTTTATCAAATTTTCAACTGTGAATATTTGCTTCAAAGTAAAATTAATTACATTGTTCCCTGTGGATGATACCTACCAATGTTTCTGAATTACTTTTGTTCATAAAATGATAAAGGTAACGGGCATGGAATGAAATTCACGTATTAGGCCTATCAGTAATGGACAATTCTTGCAGTAATAATAAAATAGTACTAATTACCAGAGCTTAACCGTGATCGATTCGTTCACGGTAAAATTCACGCAATGTGGAGACAGATGGGGACAAGTAATACAATCGGACAAGACGTGAATTTCAGCACCGTTCGACGTGAAAGCTTCACGAGTTATTTTTAAAGAACACTGTTTCAAAGTGTGCGAGCTATATTTCCGCATTTCTATTCATAATGTCACTGATTGGGAATGACCTTCAAGAGCGTAGATTTTCATGAATGACTAGTATGTCAGTGAATGTGTGAAGAAACACGTCTCCTCTGACTAAAAGCGCAAAGTTATGGTAGAGTCCCTTGGTAGCAGAGTGCCAAAGATTTTCTGGTGGTAGGAGGGGAGGGTTGCACGTAATTGTTCATTTATCCCATAAGAAACTTCAAGTCCTTGCTTCTTATGTATATGCATACAAAATATTGAGGACATAGTGCTGAAAACAATTTCCCCTCTATTTCTTTATTGTTACTGGCGTTTTAAATACGAGTATTTATATTTTGTGCACATATCCCCACCCATTCGCTTGTAGGAATAATGCGGCAAATTCATCAGTCCTTCAAAAACCGCCACTTCACTCTCTGTGGTGTCTCAAACTGAAAATATATATTATCTTTAAATAAGTGGTTCTCAACCTTTTTCAGTCTGGGATCCACCTTGAAGGATATTACGCTTCACGGAACCCATAAAAATGGGCGCCGGCAGAATTACTTGAAGGGATGTGCACCTAGTATATAATCATATTTTTGCTAACATCGAGTTCTTTAAGAAACCCTCTTTTACACTTGCGTTAAAAAATTACGCATACTTCATTCTAGAAAAGTAAATATGTAATTTAAAACACTAATTTACTATAGTCTAACTAATAACACATGCTGAAATTGAGAGATGCCGGTAAAAAACAATGGTAGAGCGTAAATAATAGACATGCAGAGTTTAGACTATGTACGTACAACACGGGTTAAATTTGAATTATTAAAGCAATATATCTTAGTAATTTAAATATAAGAGTTTTATGTATATATATATATATATAAGAGTTTTATGTATATATATAGTTATAATTGCGGCAGCCAGTTACCAAAGCAACACCCATAATCCACGATCCTTGAATTATCATTTATTTTATTTTATCGGATATCTCAATGTTGGCATTTTTCACATATCCCTGCGCATTAACACTATGTTATTGATGCAAATCTATAAGTTGTACGGCAGAAACACAACATACTATTCACCTTGAAACCATGAAATCAAGTTGAGGTATTGTAACTGATATGGTTGAATGCTCTGCGCAGACTTCAAGGCGCCAATGCAACAGTCCTTTTTTATCTTCCCAGTTGTATCGTGTAAGTGTCGGGAATCACTCTCCCAATTACAAAGTATTTCAGTTCGGCTCTGTGGCTGAAATGTTAGCATGACGCGCTACAAAACTCAGTGTCCTAGGTTCGCATCCTGGATAGAAGTTGTGTTTGTTCCGAAAGTCTTTTTCATCGTTCATTCTAACCTTCATATTATATGAGATACTTGCCACAGGAATCCTCAATTTGAGAAAGGTACAGCCATTTGCTGCTGTTTTATACTGCCGCGGTAACTCGGTCGTTAGGGCGTCTGACTACCAGGCGAGGGAGAACCGGGATTTTTTCCACCTGTTCAAGCGGCCTTGGCGCCCACCCAGCGTCGTACAAAGTGGGTATCTGGAGGAAACTCTGGGGGCGGCCAGGGCTTCGGCTGTGACCAAGAAAGTGTGGGGCCCAACTCCACACCCCGTATATGCCCTCATGGCGTGGTACAAAGCACAGGGGAGGATTTTACTTTTTTTTCCTACTGATTGATTTGATTTATTTTACTTCTCCATTCTGTCTCTTTTACCCAATCGCGAAAATTAGGTTGTAATTGATGCGCGGGCAATAACAAATACGTATGGACAGTGCGCAATACAGACTGATTGTAGTCCAGGCAGACTGGGATTTATAAAATTTGGGCTCCTGGACTATCCCTTGTTTTAGGCACTGTCGATATTATCATTGTTATTATGATTATTATTATTATTATTATTATTATTAACCGTTTTGTTTTCATGGTACTTCACTTCCACTAATTTCATGCTCTCTATTAATAACACTTGTAAACTTTAAAATATAGACACGTCTGATTATAAATGATTCAGTAAATTTCAGTTTCTTTTAAAATTGCCACTTTCAATATGCATTTCACCATACCAGACTAATACTGCACAAACACTAAAGGAACAGAAACCAACATTACATTACGGTAGCCATACTGGACGCGAATTAACCAAGAAACAAGGATGTTAATTTGGACCGTTAGTATCCCTCCACTTTACTTGACTTTTAATTATTGGCATTTAAAATGTTTACATTCGTTTTTACGAGGAACAATTGTTTATATTCGAGCATAAAATTGTACATATTGTTTATATGACTTGACCTTTGAAAATAGGATCATCATGCAAGAACTTATTTAAACGCTAGAAACTCCTTCCTTCTACCTTCATTCATTAAATAAGCAGGTAAAAGGATCTGACATGTTCTAATTTGCTATTATCACAACATTAAGAAAATGTAATAATCGATGGTCTTTTTAACTTCTGCGCATTCAGGGTCTCATTTTTGTACGGCCCTAGGATATAGCATAAGATGGCTTAGTGCCAAACCCCCCCCCCCCCCCCCCGCCCTTCCTGAGTACAGGATGTAATACGTGGAGAGAGGTTGGCATTTTGGTGCTTACAGGAGAATCATCCTTTACACCCCGCTTCTGTTATCGCTAAATATGGAAACCTCTCCACTTGTGGGCTGTATTCACCAGCTTTCAGTGGCGTGTACATAAATGTAGTAAAGAAATGTGAGCATAAGGGAGTTATGAGTTATTTTTACTACTCCTAGATCCTGAATTATTTTCCTATGTTTTACGTGTTTTGAAAGGAAAGTTGATAAAAAATAAGACTATGTCCCTCTAAAACTACTTCTAGATACGCCACTGTTACATAACTTCGCAGCTTGCACATCATAATACTGGTCTATCACCCGGTAACAGAATTTAACCCCGTTTAGCGTGAACATAATACAAGCCGATGTAGTGGTTACTATAACAGCCTGTTTTGTTAATATTTACCCGCTCAATTTATATATTAATTATCTTCGTAACAGTTACGATGCACCAACTCCGTGGCAAAAGGTTCCTTCAATAACAACGGCCCGTTAATAGACTTCCTCATTGGTTGACACGTGGTCAGTACATCGAATCGCATTGCCGCTGTTATCTGGTTTTCTCGATCGGAACCTGCTAGTCCACGTAGCTCCCCAATTGCCTTCAAGAAACCGAAATGTTATGTGATTGCGCTAACTTGAGTTCTAAATATACTTTATTCAAAGATAGGCTAATCAGGATTGACCTACAGTTAAAAATGGTATCCAAACCACTCTCCCGTGTATCGAACCCGGATCTCCTTGATTACAGACCGACGATGTTACTGCTACTAAATCGGGGAGGCCCTATATGTTAGGCCCTTACCATTCGACTGTTTCGAAGCTCCAATCATGACATGACGGAAATAAAAATGATAAAGCAAACACAGCCACAGTAATCTTTGCAGTAAAGAATCACCAGTAAATACTTTGAACAAGCCAAAGAAAAGTTTCGCAAAGATACTTCGTAACCTCGTCTTTGAGCTCTGAAAGATGGGCCAAACATTCATTTTGTAACATTTTACTGCCTATTCCGTCCTCAGTAAACCACCGAGCCCAGGTCTTGTAATGTGTTTGACATGGTTAACTGAATGGATTTGGGTGAAGACAACGAAGGACGTAATTCTTATTGCTTTCTTACAGAGAGGGGGAGGGACGAACGGACACGTTTTTAATGCTCTTAGCTTCTCACACAAGGCGTGCTTTCCTGCATTTACTAGAAAGGCGAAAACGTATAAGCAGCGAAGGAAGTGAATAACTCGTATATTCGCCCAAGTTTGATTTGATTTCGAAATCCACCCAAGAAAAGTAGCTTCACCAAGATAAGAACAATCCACTGGCGCTGTTGCATAATTTTCAACAGTAAGGGAGCAATCAACAGTTTACCATGGAATTCTTCTCCTGCTTTGCCAAAATTTTCAGCACGGTCATCATCTTTATTCAGTGCTGAGCATTTGTATCATCACGAACCTCACACATCGAAAGTAGAGATGTAATATTTATCGTTGTTAAACATTTTGACAGTGAAGCACTGAAGGAAACTGGCAACACTGCAGTACTCGGGTGAAAGGGAAAAAATAAAGATATACACGCGTTAAAGGAAATGTTGCTGCTATTCAGTTTCTTCAATGTATGGATGTTGGTTGTGTGTTCGCGGTCTTGGAAAGATTTGATTTTGTTATTTAGCGTCGCTTTCCTACCACTTTTGGCTAATCGCGACGACGAGGATGAGTGATGACAGGATGAAATTTGTAACATTTGTAATCTTTGTAACATTTAATTACATCGATGAAACTTTTATTTCTGTTATTTATTTTTCTAAATAAGCATTCAAACCAGAGACCTAAACGAATACGTACATGTGGGCATGTTAGAGATTTATCCTATAAAAAAATATTCTTCGTAATAAAGGAGTTAGTTAACACGAACAGTTTTCTTTCTCTTCGTCGGATACGGTACACAGTTCACTTTTCCCTTCAACGGTTTCTCATGAGTAGACCTGTCATAAGAAACTGCAAATGGCTAAATATTGATTCGAAGTATTGAATTAATTAATAATAAAATCCTAGGTAGGTCACCCCGTAGATAGTCAGACACCATACCACGTTCATTATTGCACTTCAGAAATTGCATTATAATATTAATTGTCAGAAAGGAGTGGAATATTTATTGATGATATGAATGTGAATCATGTAAAGGTAAAATAAAATTTATTAAATCGTTGCACGAATATAGCTGTAAGGGGCCACACTTTCTATCCCACTTAATGTCCACTATTTTGGACAATTACTTGATTTAGGAATATTTGAAAAATACTGGCCAACGACGAAGCTTCTATGCTTGCAGTCGTTTGTAGAAACCACAGAAAATCTCAGTCCGGATACGAGTGCATCAGCTTAATCTATGGCGTAAACTTGATCTGACTTTTGTAATTGTTACTCGGCCCAGATTTGAAAGCACCACTGATGCAAGGCCTCTTGTTGAGTGAGCGTGTCATCCGTTTCTGTTCCTCAAATCCTAACTTATGGTGGCGGGATCTCACCTCACGTAAAGGTGTATCATTTTAAAGAGTGGGAAGTTGCATGAACGATTACTATACCGTACCTAAGAAATGCTGATTACAATGACAGAAATATATTAATGTTGCAACAAAGTTATCGTTGAGAAATCACATCTTGTAACTTGGATATCTAGAAAAGTATTACAAGAAAGTTTGAACAGTGTAATTTTTGACTTCATTGAAACGTGATGAAAAATGTGGGAAGATTTTTATTAGATTCTTGTGTTTACAGTCAAAAATACAATTACACCTGTTATTGTAAAATATTTTGGCTGCGAATATGGGAGTTGTTGAAAGGTTCCCAATATAGCTATTTCGTTCTTTGATTTATTGGGCTGCTTTAAATAGAATTCGTGAAGGCAACGAGAGCAAGTGAAATATTCATTCGAGAATTAGACTGCAACAATCACTAGCAGAGTTGTCTGTTTCCATTCGAATCGTGCCCGAGACAAAAGCAAGTTCCGAGCGACCCAGCTGTCAGCTGGCGCCAAAGTGTCGGGAATCGTCTCAAGCAGACCTTCAGTTAGCACAAGATTGGGACAAAATATACTTTGTTCAATTTGGACGAAATTGTCTGTTTTTTACCATGTATTTAGTAACAATTGATTTGCTCGCTCACACTCTAAACATTTGTTTCTATGACCCGAAACTCAAGATTATGCTTATTACTTCAAAATTGCTATTACAAAATTGTTAATTTGACTTCACGTAATGGATTTTCAGTTTTCAATATAACGCAGGTGCTCTGCATAGCCATGGAGTCCAACAGCCTTCTTAAAGACAAAAGCCTATCAACGGGTTCTTCGTTGAGCGCATTGAGTCCCACCGCCGCTGTTATCAGACTTTCTCAATAGGAGCCAGATCGTCCTTAATACGTTTTCCTAACTATATTCATTCTTTTGAGTCATCACCCAAATTTTGGAGCTATGACCAGAGTTCGAACCCGGGACCGCGGATAATACGTGGGAGACCTTTTCATGGTAAGAGCATGATAATTACAATGGAATGAGAACCCAGGAGCTAGATGTTTTGGCGCCCTAGTAGTAGGGTGACCATAATATTTTGGCCCAAAAACGGGACATCCCAAGGAGATCAATTTACCTCCTCCCCTCCTGAAAAATCAGTTAGGCCTAATTATAAAATTATTGTTATAATTATACTATCGTTATTATTATTTGAAATATGAACTGTCGTTTTTATAATCTCGGTGTGACTTACACGGTATTTCTTGTTCTTTCTGATCAAAATTTGATGTTAGCCCTACGCTAAAGTTGAGGAGTGCAAGAAGTATTTATCAGAACAATCAATCTTCTTGAGAGCAGCTATATTTTTTCATCAACCGTTTATAAATCTCCTTGAAAACCTTATCCCCACACATCTGACGCGAGATTTGCCATTTGAGTTTCTGGTTTGTGTCTTGTACCAAGTCCCCTATTGAAACTGCATGTACGCTTCTTGGGCATGCTTATGCACTGCTCTACAAATAACGGAACACACGCAAAACAATACAAACTTTTTTAGCATGAAATGTCTCAACTTTATACATGGTTTTCAAGCTAACACCTAAACTTTTATAAAACGGGACAAATAGTGTTTTTAAATAATATCGAAGGGACGACCGGGACACGCCTCTCAAACGGGACTGTCCCGGTCAAAACGGGACGTACGGTCACCCTATATAAATGACAACATCAATAAGGACCTAATGAGTGAACTGTTGAAATGAAGAGCGTGCCAAACAGCTCGGTGTATTGAAATCGAGAGGTTAGGGTACGATGAAATGTTGCACGCAGAATGAAGCAACAACTGTCTACAATTTATCACAACCGAAACTTAGTCTTGATGGTTATTCATATCTCGAGGGTAGCAGCTTTGATGACGTCAGTGTTCATATAATGACGAGTAGATGAATGGTTACTACGAAGTCAACAGTTGTGAACTCGATTTACTTGTCGCCCGGCGTCCAATGTTCCGAATTCTGGACTGGGCATGGATGCGAGTGTCACTTCATCAACTTCATCCTCATCGTCGCGATTAGTCAAAAGTGACCGAAAAGTGAAGTAAAATAATAAAAATGAATAAAAGTTGAGTCAGGTCTAACGACCTGAGCGTTTCTGTGTGTGTTGAATCCATGTATCATTGAAAACCTCCTTTAAGAGGCAGATCTTCAAAGTAATCACCTAGGATCTTTCAAAAGTTCAATACCTGTTCAGGATAAGAAGACCGTTCCAAATCATACTTCGGATGGAAAGTCACAGCAGTAACAATCCTTCTCATAGGCGTGCGCACGGAGGGCAAGAGAGACATTACAATATGTGTGTATTGTCCATCATGAGAAAAAATCACATAAGCACAAGACGACCAATAAAATTCACTAAAAAAATAAATAAAAAAAAAAAAACAATTTCGTGGTTGGTCGACACGTGAACGTCAAGTTAACATAGACAATGTGTTTGCAGGATAACGGCACAGCACCGAATGACAATAGGAAATGCTCCACCCCAGTGGCGGCGATTGGGTTCCAAAACCGCGGGGTCAAAGACAAAATTTTCGTTTGAAGATAAGGTTTATAACAGTGCAAGGACAAAAGTGACGATGAACGAGGGGCAAGTACCCCCCTCGCACCCCTAATCACCACCACTGCTCCACCATGTTAAGACAAAAAAAAAGACTTTCGAATTTTACAACAGATATATAAGCACATAAATTTCAATGTTAGAGCAACGCTAACAAGTAGACCAACGCCGGGTTGACAAACATGAAGCAATTTTTAATGTTTTGGTTGCTCCGTCACTCGGCCCTTGCATACGCGGAATATGCATTCGGTGATTTATTTACATACGAAATTTAATATTTTGAAACTTGTTTCGTTCTTGTTAAGTCGGCCCCCGTGGTGGAGTGGTTAGCACATCGCGCTACGACACCAGGGGCCCCGGGTTCAATCCCGGCCTTGGTCTGGATGTTTGTGAGTGTCCATTCATCAATTTCATGATATCATCACTCATCCCCATCTTCGCAAATTAGCAAAAAGTGGCACAAGAAGCGAATTAAAATAAAGCAAATAAATCAATCAATCGTTCCCTATAATTCGACATTAATTTCAGCAATATCAATTTCCAACGATGTGGTTTGTCCTGCAATTATCAGGCAAGTTATATTCACGAAATCTATTGTTTCTAGATGTTACAGTCACCTAATGCTTCCAAATTAGTTTGTGTGAGATAATTTCTCCCCCAATTTATGTTATTAAATCTTTTACATTCCTGTGATTTGGCATAAGTAAATGGACAAACTTAAAAATGAAAACTACGACAAAAAGTCACATTTTAAAATTAATATACGATAGGTAAAATGGCTTTTTCTAGCCTCGTTGCAACACTGTATGGCATAACCAAATAATTTTCATTGTGAACTCTAATAATGTCTTCAGCAATGTATGAACTTTGTTCGGCAACACATAACGAAGTGTTTTTCGCAAGTTTTTTTTAGTAAGGCCGTATAAACAGCATTTGTATAAATTTTCAGAAGAATGATAAAAGGCATCTGTCTGTACTATATGTCATTCGGTTTTCTCTAAATTTGCACTGCAAGACCTCCAGGGACTTCACCTGCACCCTGACGCTGACTCTAACTGACTAATCTTGAAACGAGCAAAGGGGCAATGTGTTTTCAAGCCGTTTATATTGATGGTGCACTGGTAATGCTGTCACCTTTTTATCAAGGGTCACGAATTCATGTCCGGTGGAGGCTCATATTTGCTTGGATTCCGTTCAAACCCGATTAGGTTTGAACGAATTCTCTTCATTCTCGGGACTTAAATCAACTCTTTAATTATTTCCATCAGTATTCAGAAATGCCACCCACCATTCACTTACTCTGTACGCATTTCTGTGCGGAATTTACTTCCAATTCCAAGTTTTCCTTTAGGGCACCGCCACGCCACGAGTTCTTAGTTCGATTCCCGACCTGGGAATTGGGGTTCTTTGAGAGAGTCTGTTCTTCAATTTCATCACTCATTCTTTTCTTCGCGATTAGCCAGAAGTAGCAGAAAAGCGAAGTAAAATAAACTCAATCAATCAGTGAATCGAATCAAACTTTTCAAGGGCCTCTATCTAATCAGGTAGTTCTCAACCTTTTTCAGTACGGGACCCCCCTGAAGAATATTACTCTTCACGGGACCCACAAGTATGGGTGCCGGCAGAATTACTTGAAGGGGTGTGCACCCAGTTTATAATAGTACGTGTTTTTGCTAACATCGAGAAATTTACGAAGCCCTCTTTTACGCTTGCTTAAACAAATTTCACATACTTCATTCTAGAAAAGTGCCATACATATATAATTTTAAAAGCTGAAATTGAGAGATGCCGGTGAAAAGCAATGTTAGGGTGCGCATAACAGAAATGTAAAGCTTAGACTACGGACAACACGGGTTGAATTTAAAATATTGAAACAATATATACTAGTATTTTAAATGTAATAATTTTGTAAGACAGTAAGTAAATTCCCAAGCTCGACTTCGCGACCCACCAAACACCCTCTCGGGACCCAGCTGTGGGTCGCGCCCCATAGGTTGAGAAACGATACGATCCAATGCATTATTCCCCCTAGCACTTGAGTCGGACAGAAACAAGTTTGGGAAGAATGCTTCTGCAAGCTGTGTCAGTGCATGGCGCTTCGAAGTCTGTAGAAGGGTCGGCGAAGGGTAGGAATGAAGGAAGGAAAAAGATAACGTTTGCTTCCACAAATTAAACTTGCAATAGCATAATTTTACTTGCATTCTCTCATTTTAAATTTGCAGCTGAAGCAGCAGTCAAGTTGTCCATCACTATGTTTATAACTATGCCATATGCAATACAAAATTTGAGGATTGAAAGAAAATCGCTAAAGAGACCGAGGGCAACGGTAGAATATAAAATAACGTACTTCGCGACAACAAAGAGGATAAGGTGTATACACAAACTTTCGCCTCACAGAAAGCAAGTTCAAGAGAAGTACAATCAATAAACGATTTTTCAAACCCATATATTTTATCTTCGTATGGTTTTTATGGGTATGTCCAATGATATTTTGTCCCTAAAATACACACCCTTCTGTCTCCCTATTTTTCCTGTTGTATTATCTGATACAATGGAAATATTACGGGACGGTTTCCTTAACTTCATATTTACCATGGACCCTGCAGTACGTGCTCAAGACACTCGATCCAAATAATCTTTGCGATTAACTGAAAGTATGCGAATGAAATATATCTAATCAAACCTATCATTATAAACAATTTTATTGGCATACGTATATTCACTAAAGTTCCAACCAACCACGGTTAAGTGGTGAGATTAACAGCCTTCAGAGCCAGAGGTAAGGGGGTTCAACGCTGGTTAGGCATAGACGATTCATTGTGTTTGTGCGATTTTAATGCCATTACTTCATCTTTCTACGGTGAAAAGCAACGTAAAATATCCAAAATGGGACACAAAAATAGAAGAAACTCTCCCCATTAAGCGTAAAATAGCCTATGCAATTTAAATTTAGTCATGGGCGGATTAACTGGGAAATGAGATACTCTCGCCCGAAACGTCTCAAAATATTATTATAAATTGGAAGGCCGAGTAACATTAATAAAGTATCCGCCCTTGTACCTCCATCGGAGTAGAGGTCGGTGATCCTCTATGACTAGGGAACAACATTCTTCTATATAGTTCACTTTGTTCACAGATAGGTTGATCGAGACTGGATCACGAGGAGAGGGGAATGCTGCCATTCCTACAATATCTTGTTATCAAATTTTTAACTGTAAATATTTTAATGAAAAATTAAAATAAATTACACTGTTCTCTAGGGATGTTCCCTACCAATGTTTCTAAATTTCTTTTGTTCATAAAATGTTTTAATGTAACGTGTATGGAAGGGAAATTCACTTAGTAGGCCTAGCAGTAAGGCACAGTTCTTGCTGTAATAATAAAATATTACTAATTGCCAGAGCTTAACCGTGATCGATTGCGTCGCCATCGATGTGGCAACAGATGGGGACGAGGAATACAATTCGACAAGACGTAAATTTTGACGTGAACCAAGTTTCAGCACCGTTCAACGTGAAAGCTTTATGGGTTATTTTCAATGAACACCGTTTCAAAGTACGCGAGCTATATTCCCGCATTTCTATTCGCAATGTCACTGATTGGGAATGACATTCTAAGAACGTGGATTTTCATGAACTATTAGGTGAGTGAGTGTGTGAAGAAACGCGTCTCCTCTGACTAAAAGCGCGAAGTTAGAGTACAGACCCGTGGTAGCAGCGTGCCAAAGATTTATTGGCGGTAGAGGAGAGGGGGGTTGCAATTAATTTTTAATATATCCCATAGGAAACTTCAAGTCCGTGCTTCTTATGTACATGGATACAATACGATATCCCCACCCTTTCCCTTGCAGGAATAATGCGGCGAATTCAGCAGTCCTTTAAAAACCGCCCCTTCGCACTCTGTGATGTCTCAAACAGAAAATACTAATATCTAGGTATATTACCTTTAAGTAAATGGTTCTCAACCTTTTTCAGTTCGGGACCCACCTTGAAGGATATTACACTTCACGGGACACACAAGTATGGCCGCCGGCAAAATTAGTTGAAGGGGTGTGCACCCAGTTTAAAATCATACTTTTGCTAACATCGAGTACTTTAAGAAGCCCTCTTTTACATTTCCGTAATGAAATTACGTACACTTTCTTCAAGAAAAGTAAATATGTGATTTAAAAGACTAATTTACTCTAGTCTAACTAAACACGCATGATGAAATTGAGAGATGCCGGCAAAAAGCGATGGTAGAGCGCAAGTAATAGACATGAAGAGCTTAGACTTCGTACAACAAGAGTTGAATTTAAATTGTTAAACAATGTATCTTAGTAATTAAAATGTAATAAGTGTTTGAGACACAAAAAATACATTTTCGAGCCCGACTTCGCGACACACCAAACGCCTTCTCGGGACCCAGCAGTGGGTCGCGCTCCATACGTTGAGAAACGACGCGTTTAAATACATTATTAGCCATTGGTATGAAGATATAAAATATTTTACTTAACTACAAAATTTAAATTTCCATACTTGTAATTGCGACAGTCAGTTAACAAACAACACCCTTAATCCACCATAATGCAATTATCATTTCTATTATTTTAACGGTTATCCCAACTTTAGCATTTTTCACATGTCCCTGCGCATTAACACTATGTTACACACGCATAGCTCTAAGTTGGAGGACAGAAACAGACAGAATGACCGGAAGTATGGGCTTGCTTACTATTCACCCTGAAACCACAAAATCAAGTTGAGTGATTTATACTGATATGATTGAATGCTCTGCCCAGACTTGAAGGCGCCAATGCAACAGTCTCTTTTTATCTTCCCAGTTGTATCATTTACGTGTCGGGAATTACTCGCCCAAATACAAAGTATTTCAGTTCGGCTCTGTTTTTTATTTTTATTTTTTTTATTTGATTTAGTATATTTTACTTCGCGTTTGGTGCCTCTTGGCTAATTTGCGAAGATGGGGATGAGAAATTGAAATGATGAAATTGATGAATGGACATTCACAAACAACCAAGCCCGACCGGGATTCGAACCCGGGACCCTTAGTTCGGCTCTCTGGCTGAATGCTTAGCGTAACGAGCAAAAAAACTTGGTGTCCTAGTTTCGCATCCTGGATAGAACCTGGACATGAAATTGTGTGTGTTCCAACAAACTGTTTCATTATTCATTCTAACCTTCATATTATATGCGAGACTTGCCATATGAATCCTCAATTTGGGAAAGGCACAGCCATTTGCTGCTCTTTTCTTCTGATTGATTTGATTTATTTTCTGTCTCTTTTGGCCAATCGCGAAGATTAGGATGAAATTAATGCAAGGGCAATGACAAATACGCATGGGCAGTGCGGAAAAGACAGACTGACTGTGAGTCTAGAAGCCAAAGCCCCGTTTGTCGTCCAGGCAGAGCGGGATTGATAACATTCGTTGACTATTCCTTGTTTTGGGCAGCATCGACATTATTATTATTATTATTATTATTATTATTATTAAGAGTTTTCTTATCATGATACTTCACTTCCACTAATTCCACTATATCTTTAAGATATAGACATCTGATTAAAAATTATTCTGTAAATTTAGTTTCTTTTAAAATAAACACTGCCACTTGCAAAATGCATTTCACCATACCACACAAATACCGCACACGCACTAAAGGGAAATAAATGAAAACTACTAGTAAAATTCTATCCAATTTTGATATGTCGCACGACCTCCTTCCCATTTAAATTTCTGAAGTTGAATTCAAGATGGCGGACATCAAGATGGCTGCCGACCATGCGGGTGACGTCAATGTGGTTCCCCCTTGGCCAGGCAACGATTGGTCATCGCTATTTTCACGTTCCATGTCGCAGTGGCCTTGTACCGAGGGTGTTAAGTGACTTATTGAGCCACCCTGTATGTATATTTATACATATAAATTTAAATATAAAAATCCACGGTCGGTTTTATTTAATGTTTTGCTTTTGACGTCAGTCCACAATAAAACTTCAACTTAGATTCTATTTTGTATAACCTTACTTGGTGCCTTGGACCCAGGATATCCTTCTGGTTATTTGTTGAGATAATACAATCAACTTAAGAAATCGTATTAATAATAAGTTAAGATAGGATTATTTGTGTGTAAAATATTTGTGCTCTACGTAAGAAAGTGACAAAGAACTGTACTGTTTGATCCTGTGAGCAGGCTTTTTCGTTGCAGCTGTAGGGGATTAGCGAGCTAGCGACAAGTAGGTCAGTGGTACAAACATGGTTCGAACGTCGATCTCTCCGTCTCAGGACGAAGCAGCCGAAATAGACTGGAATAAAACACTTGAATGCTGGGGCAATAGAATGTAGTTTTGTAAAAAGTGGCACCATAAATCTTGCGCGAGAATGAGCAAAGAAGAATTTGCGAAATTTGAGTTGCATTTAGAAGATATTTTCTTGCACGATATGCTGCGCAGTGTCAGAAAGGAAAATATGAAGGATGGAAAAGTAAAAGTGCACAGGGTGTTCAAAAATTAACTGACGAAAATGAAAATAACATTAGCCTCACGACACTTTCCTTATTTACGAAGCAGAGTAGAGAAGAGGATAGGGAAGAGCAGCTTAAATATAGGGAAGGGGATATCTTTGGCTGCAAGTCGTTTCACTCTTCTTCCTTTAGAAATTTCCGACCATTAAAATTCAAATTTCAAGACAGCAGGGGATACATTATTTTCATTATTGTAATGGTTGTTTCTACATTCTTAATTTTTTGAGGACGCATTTGGAGGTATTCATGCACCACTGGCAACCCGCGTGCGCACTACTATGCCCTCACATATCAATTTTAATTTGCTTCATATGTACAAGCTGTTTTTTGAAGGTGTGTTAATATCGGTTGTTTTATAGACCAAAAGAAAGTAATTTGTACACTGTTACTCTTCTGTGCACTTATATAGGCTATATATACACTCTATCTCTCCATTATTAGAGTTTATCCGCCCTTGTGGCACTCTTTCTCATCCTATTACTGTGTTCTTATATATATATATATATACAGGGAGGTTATTTCAGTCGTTCACCGCCAGCGTGACGGCCGTTCCGCGGACTCTTCATGCAACAGGTCCCGGCAAATTGCGTTCAGGAAGTCCGTAACAGAAACCGCTTGTTTTGTAATGTTTCCACTTTTCACAATTACAGTTACAATTACAATTGAAATAAGCACGTACCTTGTCGCACGGATGCAGGAAAAGGTTTCCTCCCAATTACAAATATTTCCGGCACCTTATTTCTGACATCTAATCTTAGATTAGACATCGCTACTTTATCCTCAGTTGACAGAAAGGGAAGACAGCATCCCGGCGCATAAAGCAAACCGAAAGCGTAAAATGATATTTAAAAGTAATAATAATGATGATCACTAACCTCCTGTGTTATAAGAGATGTTGAAAATGACTTCCTTCAACAGCAACACAACACGTTTCTTAGGTTCAAGAGATCCTGTCTATCGTAATCCCTGACCACTTTTCTGCAAGAATTCGTTTTCACGTAATTATCGTACATAAAAACTCTATGTTCAAGACTATATTTGTTTAACGACATAAGTAATGAATGAATAACAATTAACACACAATAAAGCACTGGCCACGAGTAAGCACATTACAATAACACAGTATAAGCAACACGCGTACTGTTGAACGCAAACAGAATTGAACATGAACGAACACTGACGTCTGGTAGCCGACAGTGTTGCTAACCATTTTTCGGCAATGTCCCTACAGACGTAGTCAAAATGTCCCTACAACTGACCAAATGTCCCTACGCCAAGTAAAGTGACTAAAAAAAAACACCTCATGAGCATGCAAACAGAAGATAAAATATACACATTTACTTACCAAATCTTTCTGCTCGGTGCTTCCACAATTAATGAAGGAGCGAATTTACAATACAGGACCTCTCCCCGATTTTTTGTAATATTTCGCATACTCACTAATTGAGGCCTCCTAATCACGAATTTGAAGTTAAAATTTGGGGGGGTCACGTGTAGAAATTGCAAAATAAGTGACATTGAGTGGTCCGCGATCGGCACGATTGCTTATTATTTACCGGAAGATTTTGTGTTTCCAATACTTAAAAAACGAAATATACATTCCTGATATTACTACGACCCTAAATTTTAACTATGTTTGCCTATCCTAACCTAACCTAACCGTACCTGAATGGTTCGTGGGGCTATCCGTCAATGGTTTGTTGGGCTACCCGTGCATGTTTTTTTCGAGCCCAAATTTTAACTATGTTTGCCTAACCTAACTTAACCTAAACTTACCGAGAATGGTCAGTGGGGCTATTCCTGAATGGTTTTGCGGTAATTGTGATTACGAACCGATAAAAAATATTATTTTCGTAGCACTTTAACGGCAAACGTTCATCATCGAAGACGCCATTTTCGTATCCTGCAATTTTATGATTGATGTACTGTTGCCAAATTTACCTGTAATCAAATCAGTTCTTCTACATCGTGATTGTCCCTGTCACATGTAAGCACGTTCTTTGGGCAATATACTGAAATCCATAAGTTTATTAATTAGCCCACAGCCATCCTCCTGCACACTCCACCTAACAATCTGTACAACATTAACAACTTTTTTACTGTTCTCTTCCGCTATTCTTACACAATCCATGCTCTCCAAGTATGAAATCAACAGTGTGGCAACGCTGTAGACAGCGTAACTAATTTTAATTTGTTCATATCAACAAATATGGCTACCATACTTGTATACGGAGAATCATTGCGAGAATTGAAAAGCTTATTTTACAACTTCTACACGTTAATGAACATTTTTTCCCCCTCACCCCAACATGTTAACTTGAGATAAATAATCACGAATAATTATTTCGTGAGTATAAGACGTAGCATAGAAATTACAGAAGGGTCCGGTATTGTAAATTCTTGCCTTAATGAATAATAGGGGTGTGCTGGACAGAATTTTTTGGGTCGGGACGGGATCGGGACGGTAATTTTTTTAAATCCCGACATTCGGGACTGAAAAATTTGCAATTTCCCGACCAAGTCGGAAAATTTTCTGGACGGGAAATGTTCGAAATTTCCCGAAGCACTGGAAATCTCGAATTTTACAAGTCATTTTCACTTTAAGTGATTGTTTTTGCATTTCTAGAATAAAAACTTACAACTTTCGATAAGTTCCAGAAACTTACAAGGCAGAAAACGTCGAGAATTAACGACTTTTTAAAGTAAAGAATCCAGCACACCCCTAATGAATAACGTTGAGTCGTTTACTGTTGATTATGTTATTTGAAGTCATACATGCTGCTGCTGTGAAGAGATAGATGTTGGTTGGTGATGCTGTATTTCCTGCATTCTTTAACAATTTTGGTCCCATTATATTTCCCTTTTTTGTTTTTGTATCACTTAACATTGAAAATATTCTTTCCGTTTCCGCGTTAGAATGCGGCAATGTTAGCACTATTTTCGCGAGAGTGGAAATGTTTTCAAAAAGGAACTTGCCTTGAAAGTTTTTGGTAACCGATAACATGTTCCAAAATTCTGATGGAGATCTGTTAGTTAGTTCTTTTTTCTCCTCCTCGCTAAAGTATCCAGATAAACTAATTCATAAAATGTAATTTACCAAGATTGAAAAAAGTACCTACGTTTTCCCTCATTTGGCAAAATCTGTCCCTACGTTCCTACGCGGGCGAAATTTAGTGAAAAGTCCCTATGCGTAGGGACATGTCCCTACGGTTGGCATCACTGCCGACACGTGCAGTATGAAGCGCCCTCTCGCGGCTGACAACTCACCCAACCCCCGATAAGCTGCAGGCGCTGTCGCGACAACTGAGAATAAAGTAGCGATGACTAATCTAAGATTAGATGTCAGAAATAAGGTGCCAGAAATATTTGTATTTGGGAGGACACCTTTTCCTGCATCCGTGCGACAAGGTACGTGCTTATTTCAATTGTAATTGTAACTGTAATTGTGAAAAGTGGAAACATTACAAAACAAGCGGTTTCTGTTACGGACTTCCTGAACGCAATTTGCCGGGACCTGTTGCATGAAGAGTCCGCGGAACGGCCGTCACGCTGGCGGTGAACGACTGAAATAACCTCCCTGTATATATATATATATATATATATAAATATATATATATATATATATATATATATATATATATATATATATATATATATATTGTAATCAAAGGGTCCTGGGTTCGATAACCAGTTGAGGCATAACATGGTTAGGTTTCCAGTTTAAACTGTAGGTCTAGTCCGGTGCATACTGTATGTAAAGTGGACTTAAAACACGAAATCGATCAATCTGTAATTATTTTTTTTACTGAAAGGTGCTATTCGTAAACGAGAAAAGCGTTTTCGTTACTTACGAAAAATTATCCAACTTTAACCAACAGGATTATAATCGAAACGTTGTTTTATATACCTCGGCTATGACTGCCTGGAAAAGATAAAGGAAGTAACGATTGTTAAATGTCGGTTGACTCATTAGCTTAGCACAATAAATTCTGGGTTCGAATTCCTATGTCAGTTTCATCTGTATTACGTGGCAAATAAAGAACTAATTAGAGGCAGAGATATATAAAGAGACAGTAAACATATCATTTTGGGGGGAGGGGTACTGACTGCATTTACGCACAGAATCGGCAGTATTAAAAAAAAGTCGGTAATTGCTTTGGTAATATATCAAAAGGTAAATAAAAGCAATCGCTGTTATTCACTTTGTTGATTTCTGATTAAATATATTTTTTTATTATTTCGTTGTTGTTAATTTTATCGGAAGAAAAAATTCTTACACTCTGAAGAAGATAAATCATGTATTAATTTCCGAATAATAATTAATCACGATTATATATCATATGCATATCATTAACATTCTTCTGTTAAGCCTTGCATGTATCCTGCAGCGAAAGACGGACACCTGTCAAAATACTTCATCGCTACCAAAGCAGTGGGACAAAGGCTACAACTGTAGAAATGCAGGATTCAACGAACGTCTGTTTCAGGCGCCAAAACGTCTGGATTTCTGTCGCTGAGAGCTCGAGTTTCGGTTTCGGTTGTAAATGAGTGAACACTTAAACTATATTCACAAGCAACAGTGGAGTGTGCATGGGGGCAATTGGTTGAGAATACAGTACTCCCAATATCGTTCAAGCTCGCTGTACAATTAACTTCAACTGCAAATAAAGATGGCGAAATGGTGTGAACGTTGTCTGTTATCGCAATTGTCCCCAATGGCGTAGTGGTAACGGTATCACATGTAATGATGCGGCCCGGCGTTCGATCACCATTAGAGCCTCAGCGGCTGTTTCCATTGGATGATATTCACCAACAACTTCCCCCACAATTGTTAGCGCGAAATCACATCCATTGAAATGATTCCGGCAAACGTTTCGGAGCGTGTTGTAAACACACTTTATACGCATTGCACCTACAGTGCCTGTGGCAGTGATTAAAGGTGCAAATATAACGATTATATTCTAAATGTAGTCCTGCATTTTGTTCAGTCTCTTAACAATGACCAGACTATCTATCAGAATATATAAAACGATGTGTAGGGCCTCACATAAACTTCAATCGCGGCCAATTTGGAGGTGATTTGATGTGAACAAGAATAAGCATAGATTCAATATTAACATATTACCTTAAGGTTTAGAAAATGATAAAATATGTGTGTAACACTGGTGCAATAATTGGTTCCCTTTTAATTAATGATTATAATTTTGCAATTATTATAATAATTATATACCTGCACTAATATAAACAACAAAGGAAGAAATGATTCATTAGAAAATAGCTTCTTGAATTTTAAGGTTAAAAAATATCAATATCTATTCATGTCACTGCTTGGGAATGACCTACTAAAAGCGCGGATTTTTTTTTTATTTATTTATTTGAGAAATCCTGAATACAGAGCAAATCCATTTTATATCAGGATATCAACAGCGAGAAAAATAGAAAAAAAAAGAAATTAACAAATGAGAAGCACGCACACATATGTAACAAGAATAATACAATAAAAATAATAAAAATTAAACAATAATAATAAAACAATAACAAGGGTATAACAAATATTAATTTCTCTTCAGCTGCTTGATGCACGCATTTCTGAAAGCCTGCTTAGATAGATGGAAGCCTGGAGGATCAACTAGTGTATTGTACCTTGTTTGTAGCCTATAGAGCAATGACCTTTGTTCTAGGGATAGCCTTGAGGCTTTTGTGTAAAAGTTGTTGCATTTGCTGTTGGTACGTGGGATCCGGATGTGAAGATGTGGCAAGAGTTCGTTAGTGAAAAGTTGTCCATTCATGATTTTGAAAAGAAATGTTAGATCTGAAACTTGACGGCGAAGGGAAGGATCGTGAATTTGAAGAGTGGATAGAATTTCATGTTTGGAAAAGTTTGCAAGGGCTGGGCATCTATGTTTGACTATTCTGATAAAGAAATTTACCACTTTGTTTGTTCTCTTTATATTGCTATCACAGGCCATTGACCAAATACAGGAACCATATTCAAGAATAGGTACGACGCACGATGTAAAGTAGGTTTTGAGGGCAGAAACATGTGTGATATCTGTAAATCTGTAAATTAGACCAAGGGTTTTCGTGGCTCTCGAAGTTATGTAATCTATGTGGTGGATGAAAGTGAGTTTGCTGTCGAAAATGACTCCAAGATCTTTGTGCTGTTGTACGAACGGGATGATTTTGTTGCATAATCTATAGGATGGTGCTGTAAAATTGGATTTGAGGGTAAACCTCATAAAAACGGATTTTTCGGGATTTATTTTCAGATTCCAGTCTTGGCACCAGCGTTCAATGTGTGTGAGATTGTCTTGCAAGGAACTAGTGTCTTCAACTGAAGCGATGTTTCTAAATAACTTACAGTCATCAGCATACAATAAAATTGAGCATGACTGACTAGCATGTGAGTCAATATGTGAAGAAAATCGTCTCCTCGAATTAATAGCGCGGAGTTAGAGTAGAACCCAGAGAACCCTTGTAGCAGCAGATTTTCCATTTATCCTTTAGGAAAGTTCAATTTGCTGCTTCTCATGTAGTACATGCATGTGAAATATTGAGTTCAGAGTGCTGAAAACTTTTCTCCCCTACTTCTCTGTTGTTACTAGCGTTTTACACGAGAGTATTTACGTTTTGAACGTAGTTTCCCTCTTTCGCTGTAAGTAGAGTTGCGAGATTTCTAAAATAAAAAAAACGGGACATATAGGCATGGATATAGTTAAATTTATTTTTATAACATTTTGAACATTACAAAATCAATTGCAATTTAGAGCGGGCGTGTTTCGGCCGTCTCTATCGCAAAGATAACAATGAGTCGAAGTGGTTGGTAGATGAGAGAAAATAAATACAGACGCGCAAAAATATTCTCGTAGGTCCTAACGTTAGTGCCTCTACTACTCAACCTTACAAGATATAGGTAAATGAATGTCACCATTAAAGAGAGTACTTTATGTTGGTTACCGAAGATACCGAAAATGTCGGTTCTCAGTATATCGATATTTAGAGTTCATATTTTCGAGTACAGATAACGGATCCCGTCTATCGATGGTTTCAGCGACCGGCCTCCGAGGCGGAGTGGCTAGCACAGCGCGCTACGATGCCAAGGGTCCTTGGTTCGAGTCCTGGCCAGGGCATGGGTGTTTGTGCAAGTCTCTTCATCAATTTCATTAGGCTATATCATCACTCATCCTCAACTTCGCAAGTAACCGTAGGAGGCAGAAAAGCGAAGAAAAATAAACCAAATTAATCAATAGTTTCAGCAGCACTAAATATACCCCGATTATGCAACCATTACAGGATATTTTTTTTAATTTTGCCTGCTTTACGGTGCACTATATACACCAGCAAGTTAACCACAAGGAAATGAAGTAATTAGCTCAAAAAGCGGATTATATAAAAACAACACCATCGTAGATTCTAGCCATCAGTCGTAGAATCACTTCTTGGTGAACAAGGGAAATTACATTAACATATTATTATTAATAATATTAAACAGAATAGGGTTATACACAGTGGCGGTGATTATGGGGGCGTGGAGGTAGTTGCCTCCCCTCAAATTTTGGCACTTCTTGTACCCGCAACTGCGTCCTCTAACGAAATTTCCTGACACTCCACTCATCTTCACTTCAAAAGGATTGGTTGATTTGGTGCTTTAAGTCCACTTTATGCACAGTAAGGCTAATCGGGACTGGACCTACAGTTTAAAGTGGAATCCGAACCACTTGTACCTCCACCGGGTATCGAACCCGGGACCCCTTGATTACAAGGCGACGACGCAACCACTGCGCCATCGGGGAGGCCACACTTCAAAAGGAATGGAATAAAGAAATAAGTAAGTTAAGAATGGATGACCACAATTAGAGGCAAACCAAAAGAGTGATCATGTGAGAAGTCGACCCCATCCTTGAAATAATTTGATTTCGATCAGTCAAGTATGAGTTTTTAAACATTTAACAACGTTTTAGATGAAAATCTTTTTATTACATGAATGCGTGCGTTTTGTTGGTTCTCTTGCTACCGCGTTTGCCATTCGTTTCTCTGCAACGTAAAGTTTGGGGGACGGTCGAGATTCTAACCCGAGGCCACGTGATCAACAGCTTGACATGCTTTGCCCAGATGTCGGCTCGTTTTGCCCCGTCTCAAGGTAAAATTAAAAAAGGAGCTCCCTCTCCTATCAGGAGAAAGAAAAACCTCGCGAAGTGACACCCCGGAGACTTCGTGACGTGAAGTGAGGTGATACTCATTTAGAGCTAAAAGGGGCTAAAACATCACCCTAGTTGTTGCAATGAATGGCAGAATTGCGATCCAGTCCCATGTCTTCATCTTTCCTTATGGGTGCGATAAATCCCCCCCCCCCTTCCTTTCCGTTCTCATTTCAAGTGCTGGAGAGTAAACTTATACCTTGCAAGTGTCAGTCTCAGAATATTACGAGTATAGAGTGAGTTTTAGATACCGGGGTTCAATATCTCGAAATACTGGTTACATCGAAGATGCAGAAAGTACCGGAAAATAGCGAAGGTACCGTTTCGATATATCGATATTTATTGTTGCCAATACCTGAGATTCCGGTATTTTCAAGTAACGGTAAATCAATAACTCCATCATCTTTAAAAAGTATCACGTTTCTTATCATTCATATTTATTTTCTAATCACACACTTCTCACATATGCACACATTGTGGAGGCTGTGTGCCTGTGCAGTGCTTCTTTCGGAAGAAAGTATTCAGGTACCGTTTCTAAATTCGTAAGGAACATAAAAGGAATATCCAAAGTTAATAAACAACTATTTATACTCTGTTATTTACAGCGCGTTCAATTTAAAATTCTACCTCAGTCCACCCATTTACGAATACCTAACGCAATGCATTTTTTTTGTTTGTAATGATAACACGACGGCTGAATAGTCACGTAGCTTGGTGTGGAACGAAGAGGCAAGGAAATGAATACTTATTCTCATGATGCTTTTTCGGTGGGTTCAATTTTAAATTGAACGCACTGTATATTTTAAGTGGCTTTTCTTCCTGTTTTCTTAATCGCGACGATTTTACATTTAGGTACTCCAAAGCAATAATTTTGTATATTCACACGTCAACCTGCCATTATCCTTCACATTTATGTTTTTACTTTATCAGTGACTCACTGGCAATTGCCATAATGCATAGTCGAACATCTAAGCAAAAGAAGGGCGAAATAAAATATTATCGCACTGCGTCTCGGTTTTATTTAGGGGTGAAGCCGTTGCACATTACTCTGTCGCGTCTGAACTGAATCTCCTACCTGCCCCAAAGGAACGATTGATTGATTATATTGCTTTACTTTACTTCGCTTCTTGTGCCACTCTTGGCTAATTTTTCGAAGATGAGGATGAGTGATAACATGATGAAATTGATGAATGCACACTCACAAACTTCCATGCCCAGGCCAGGATTCGAACCCGGGCCCCTGGCGTCGTAGCGCGATGTGCTAACCACTCTACCTTCTGCGGCCGGCCCAAAGGAACGAGTAGCAGTGGTTAGTTGTCTAATTAACTTACATAAGTTTCTTGGACGAATAAACTGGTCGCTGCAGAAAATGGACATTGCTTTGCGTTGATTAAAAAGAGTCTCAAAATATTTTATCATATATACTTGCTTCAAATTAGAAATCTCGTTGCATGATTTTCTACAAGCTTCATGCTTTTAGCGTCTTTAAATATGTTGGCTAAAGAAGGGTAGTTGGATAGCCTCAGGCTGAATTTTTCAAAAGAAAAGACGAATTGATCTAAAGTTAAAGTATTTTCTGATCATTTTATAAATGTATTTAACAGTTCTACTGTACACTCAGCGGCGAAAGAAACAGTAGGCGAATTGTCCACCACCATGTTCATTCGGTCTGTATTACACAATGTGATGATACTGACTTGAAATAATGACGTCGATAAGCAGAGAACAATGCCTGCATCGAACCAACATAGTGTCATTCCTTAAAACAGCACAGGATATAGAATAAAAAGTAATGAAGATAGCAATGGACAATTTGCCTACCATTTCTTTGCTGTTGACTGTACAAAGTAAAAAGAAAACACTCTTTGGTGGGTTCCTTTATTTTCCACAGTGGGCTTTCAGAATGCCACAAGCGATAGCTAATGCTGTGCAACTTGCTTCTTGACCTCCCTTGCTGGCAGCGTCAGCGGAGTAAAGAATAGCGCCAGGAAGTCTCATCCCGCGGTCGGAAAAGCTACAGACGCAAAATTGCGTTTGCATTAGCTGCTAGTCACTACGTACTTCGTTTTTGCCATCGTTGGTAATATCTGTGCATCAAACGTTGCCCATCATCCACGTAAGTAGGATATAATTGAAGTCAATACATGCGAACTACAAAGCAAAACGGATGAGTGAAGGGTGGGGGGCAATGCTGTTTCATCGTTTAATATAGCCTACGTGTCATAGCAAAACTTTGGTCAAACCACATTCATCTTTGGTTTAACTTTGTTTTGAGTCCACGTTTTGCATGACAGGCTAATCGGGAAGGACCTACAGTTTAAAGTAGGATTCGAGCCTCTGATCAATCTACCCCAAGCAAACATGAAAGTTCGATCTCGGAATCCTTTGATTACAAAGCGACAGCGTTGGGCATGAAACAATGAGTGAGGCCCTTATCTTTGAAACGGTAGGCAGAATATGGGTGTAACATCATCATATTGACTCTTCGTCGTCGCCTTGTAATAAAGGGGTAACGGGTTCGATGCCCGGTGGAGGCACATAGTGGTTTGGATCCGACTTTAAACTATAGGTCCAGTTCCGATTAGGCTTACTGTGCATAAAGTGGACTTAAAACACCAACTCAATCAATCAATACTGACTCTTCTTCTTTTTGCTTCGTGTACATGGTGTGAAATCACTGTTTGAGGGGGGAAAGATCTTAATCTACACGCACGTGCGCGCTAATATGTATACGTAATTAAATACAACATTACTAATTACAAAATCACTAAATATTTAAAAATAACATTATTAAATACATTTAAAGCAATTATCTTTTTACATTTATAAATACAAGATTTGCATCAAGTAGCAAACTGATTTCTTTACTAAGTGGTTAAAGATGTCAATTAGTTTCAAAATTGTTGAAATCGTTTTATTATGGAACAGCTGAAAGATTGATTGATTGAATTGGTTTATTTTTCTTCGCTTTTCTGCCACTTTTGGCTAATCGCGAAGATGGAAATGGCTGATGTACAATGAAACCGATGAAGGGACACTCACAAATAACCATGCCCAGGCCAGGATTCGAAGCCGGAACCTCAGGCGTCGTAGCACGCTATGCTAACCACTTTTTTATACATATATATATATATATATATATATATATATATATATATATATATATATATATATATATATATATATATATATATAACAGTTCTACTGTACACTCTGCGGCGAAAGAAACAGTAGGCGAATTGTCCACCATATATATATATATATATATATAAAGGAAATATCCCCCACCATTCACTCTTTTTCTCACTTTTACACTTTTCAATTCTTACATTTTTCTTTGTTTCTTATCAACAGGACGAACACAAATACCCATGCCTTGCCCGGGACTCGAACCCAGAACCCCTGGCGTTGTAGCGCGCTCTGCTAACCACTTCGCCACGGAGGTCGACAACCACTTCGCCCGCCACGGATGTCGGCGTAACACTTGAAACATTGTGTTTAGTTTTTCTATTAATATAAATCAATTACGTTTCATTCTTATATTTATTGTCCATTCTTGTTTCACTTTAATTGTGAATACGTTGCTATTACTGCAGATCTGTTAATGATCTTTTGAAAGAGAGATTGTAGGGGAAATACCCCCGTTGCCCTTCGACCTCTCCGCTCCCATAAGTTCTCATGCACTATCATCCGCTGAGAGGAGATCGTTTCCAGGGATATTGAGCAATCCAGTGTTACGGTGAAAAAACCTTCCTTCATTTCACTTCACGTGACAAGAAAATCGCAAAAAAATCAAGTATAAAGAACAAATTGAACTGTTTGTGACATTTTGATCATTTTTGTAAGATTGTAAGTGTAAGATGTACATGGTAAGATGTCACTTACCATGTTTTACACCAGAGCCCTTCATTTAATGAATTTATTTTGACTGTAATTTTAGTTTTACGTTCAGTTACTCAGCGCTGGACCTAAAGTTAACTTCTCATCCCGAAGTGGTGCACGAGTTTGGGGTGGCAAAATGCCTCATCTTATTTAAATCTTATTTTCATCAACATGCGTGAATAGTAGTGATAGTGAGTTGCATATTATTGAGTATAGGAAAGCAAGCAGAGAACAGCAATTTCAGGAAATCAGGCTGTGATTCCGCCCTTTGGAAAATTATTTCTTACTTATTGCAGACGATTATTTTACCAGAACCTTTGATAACTTCCAGGAAATATCCCGTTTCTACCGTTCTGCACGCCCTGTCAAATCCGCGTCGTGGTTAACCAGACGGTACAAATTAGTTACCTTCACCTCCTACTAATCCACACAATCCACAATACTTTCACAAAAAAAATACTTGGAACAGTAGCCATATTATTGGTATTATAACCTGAGCATTGCATTGTTTGGTTTGGAGTACGAGGTCGTTGTATTATGAAGTTTATCTAATTTTGTGTGGTGTTGCCAGTGTCACATGTTGGTATAATGCTGAGGATTTCGGTTGTCCCCTTGGTTGACTTATATTCAATGACAACTTAAGGAAAGCTAAGCACTTGTTTATCGCAGAAGAAAATTGTTATAACAATGTAAAATGTGACATATCCACAACAAAATTATATGCAAGGTAATTTCGTACTTTGTAAGTCACGTGTATATAACTTATACTTAATGAATGAATGAATGAATACTGCATTTAAAGTTCTTTGAATATTGCTCATGTATTAGGGGAGTATACAGACCCCCAAAACCACCACCGGTACGCTCTCAGACAAAAAAAAATGTAGAGTAAAAAGTAAAGTTGTTGCGTGGAAATATAACCATTCTATTCAATTGCTATTGCCTTCGGTTTGTAGACCGATTGATTATAAAAACAAAAGTGTTTTCTAAACTTTTTTCCGAAGAGCTTGCATTTTCTGCAGCTTGCGTTTGCAATATATGAGGTTGCAACCAGGAGACAGGACAACCAGGCGATCTTGCTTCTCTTCCATCGGTATCTAAGGTTGCCAGACCTTCATCTTTTATGCTTAACTGCGCTGCTTTTAAATAACGTTATTTTTTCAACATTAAAGCATAAACTTGGTATACACAGTTTAAATTGAGAATATTTCTGTTATACGTTTCGTGAAGCAATGCAGAGAGACCACGGGAGGGGGCGTTCTTAGTACTCTCTCTTCCCACACGACCTGCATGTGTTTCTGAGGCAGTGGCAACCATGCCCACTAAGTCCCTCGCCCTCGCCCTCGCAGACAAGGAATGGGGGGAAATCACTCGGTGTTGATGTGTTGATTTTAGATGTTATCTGTAGAAGCACTTCGCAGGTTTCTCTCGCTCTTCCTGTGTAACTTGCGATAAATGCAGAATTCCTGTGTTTTGCTCACAATCGAAGGCAAATGTAAAAATAAACAAATTGCTAATCATTATGTTAATTAATTCTGTGTTGCTCAATGTGATTTTCCCGTGTAAAAATACTGTAAGCTTAAGTGTAACCCTACTTCAAATAATATATAAAAATAATAATAATACAGCTTCTTTAAAAAGCCCTGTCTGGGAAAGTAAATAATGGAAAAACTATGGATATTTTGCCTGCTATAATTTTTCCCGTTGACTGTATATAGGAAAGGACGTTTTGCTGTGGTCTTCGAAAACGATAGCGTCAAGGGGTCGTGGGTTTGATACCGGTGGGGACACGTGTACAGTGGTACGGATTCCAATTTAGACTGTAGGTTCAGTCTCGAATAGCCTTTCTGTGCAAAAAGTGGCAATTGAATTCTTCGAAAAGTAGCATACATTTCAAATCTTGGTCGTCTAATACACGAATGTTTGTGCTTACAGTTGACATGCATCGCCAATGACAAAACTAAACTAAGAGTTCCAGTGTATTTCTATTTTACACCCATTTTCTACCTATCGGGTTAATCGCCACATATACGCCGAATTTGCATAAATTTCATATAGTCTGAATCTCTGGTTCATTCCGCATACAACGGGATATCACTCATCTCTCTAGGGCAATTAGCCTCCGATCTACACTCATTTAATTGAAACTCTACATTTTACTCAAAATCGGATCGGGACCAAGGGGGTTACATGTGAAAATGGCCTTGGGAATCAAAAGGTTAATGTAAGAAATGGTCGAAAATTTAACAATGTTTCCCAGTTTTCTTTGTTCAACAAATGTAAAAGAAAAATCATGCTAAAACGCTTTTGCAAGTCAGTTAAAATACAGATGTCTGAGAGATATGTGCAATCAAACCATGGCCAGTATTAATGGAAGGACTATTATGCCTACTCATTTTATACAGGCACACTTTGTGCTTGGGGGAAGTGGGTGGTCAGACGAGGCACACTCTGCATCTCCCAAAAAAATCAAGATAACATTCTGAGCTCCCAGCAGCCACTTACGGTTAACAACTTTTTACTTTAGTAGAAATTTTAGACTAAATATTTGGTCAAAATTGCCGGTTTTTCCCTCAATTTTGCAAAAAAATATTTCTTGCTTGCTTCGATTGTAATATAAACGTTTCTACACGTCACATTCTTTTAAAAGAATTGGCGAGCTATTCAATTAAAATGTTCCATGTCCCTACATAGCTATTTCTATTTATTTTTTTTGATTGGTCTATTTCGTCATTGAATCGAGACAATGAGGTGGAATGATAAAATTATGAAGGTACATACACGATGTCCATGACTCCATATTATCGCGTTTATTCTTTAGATTTAGCTAAACTTCGCGGAAAATTGTGAAAAAGTATTAACGCAATCTTTCAAAGCAGAATTTTGGTAATTGTTTGACACCCTCAAGATTGGCCCATGTAAGCAATTGGATCTCCGACGCTGTGCTTCTTGCTTGAGTGCGAGTGGACGTCAAGGGAGGGGAGGGGATGGGTGACGCCGTTCGTGGCTGATTCAAGGGTTGCCGCTTGAAATTACGGAAAGAAGGGAGACTATGCCATTCCTGTTTTTTCTGCTTTCAGGGCATATGGCCTGAGAGCGAAACATTGTCTACAGTCGGGTTAAACATTATGGAGACTCGAGTTTGAACTCCAATTAAAAATTAACCAGTAGAGCTACGTATTTAAATTTCGTCAAGATTGGACAACAAGTTTTTTAATTACAGAATCTCGAAGTGAGAATAGTTTGAAAAACACATAAAAAGCTGCATTTTTTTGTTCTCGTCTCACACATAAAGATCGATATTTAAGATTTATTGGGGATCGAAGGCACTTAATACCGAAAAAAACTTGATTCAGTTAACATGCATTTATTATTATTATTATTAGACGTATAACATATAGCGAATACATTACATTCAGTTAGGGAAGCTGTACAGTGAATATTGTTTAAAATTTGTGCATTCATAGAGCCGTAGGTTGAGAATTCTACGCCAAAGAGAACAACACAATTCGACACACCCTTTACACATCATTAAACTTTTGCTTCTGTCGAAAGTATTATTTTAGAGCATATATACTCAATATGAAGGAAAGCTCTCATTGTGAACCGACCGAGGAAATTTACATCACTCAATTTAGGGTTAAAACGGACAATTTAGACCGGTTTGTTAGTGTAAAAAAATATTTATGTGAAATTATCCAATATTTGAAGGCATAGAAAACATTTCCAGGTCCCTAGCCTCCCCCTTCCCTGCATTGAGGGAGCTGCTGCTGTGCAACTGGTCACCGCTGAAACCAACTTTGTTCTATTTTATGTCTTATATTTGTGCAGTTATAACCCCACCAAATGATCCCCTGTTTAAAACGGAAGTGGGGGGAGGGGTGATGGACTGTTAGATTAATTTGTGGAGTTTATGGACAATACAAAGCTTTGTCGTCTTCCAGGCCAGTGTTGTTTAGAAGTCATTTGTATTTCATATTTATTTTACGTCGCTTTTCTTCCACTTTTGACTATTCACGACGATGGATCATGATTATGTTAAATGGATGAAGAGACACTCACAAAACCGTCTCGTCCAGGCTGACGGGACTCGAACTCGGAGTGGGCCTCCCCCATGGCGCAGTGATAGCGTCATTGCCTTGTAATCAAGGGGTCCCGGGTTCGATACCCGGTGGAGGCACAAGTGGTTCGGATCCCACTTTAAACTGTAGGTCCAGTCCCGATTAGCCTTACTGTGCATAAAGTGGACTTAAAAAACCAACTCAAACCAACTCGAACTCGGAGTGTACGGTCACTCAACGCACTCGTCCACAGTGTCGAACCTTTAGAAGTGGGGGAATTAATCTTTTCACACCATATTTCTCAGGAAATTACGTTACGACTATGCGTCAATAAGTGATTGAAAATATCATTATATTTTAACTGACATTAAAAGTGTTGTTGAAAAGCCGTGATTTCTTTCTATAAAAATATGTTTCAAAGTATGGATATTTGTGTAAGAATAGAATTTAATCTGTAGGTTTTTAGAACTACAATTATATAGTTTAAAACTTTGTTGAAGAGTTTCATTCATTTTCTAAGATTAATCATTCATATTAATATGATACTTTTGGAGGTTAAGGCTTTCATTTTAAACCTAAAATTCCCAATCGGTTGTTCGGAGTAGCTATAGGCTACAAAACACAACACTGAGCGACGCATAATATGTTGACGGTAGTGACTTGCAACAACTCTTTAGTTCTTTACCTGAATATCCAGGAAAAGTAACTTGTTTATCTAAAATAATTCACTTATTCTACACATGTTTATGTAGTTTATTTATTTATATTAATATCGTTAGAATAAAATACAAATTTTACTTAAACGTTTTCCTTCTAAATGCTTTGAATTCAAAGCTTTATTCTTCCATAGCATTTGAACTTCAGAGGAAAACAAGCATGAGAGGAATGCTTGGCGTCTCGAAGTCCGGACAAGTGGCCGCGAAGAGTAGGGACGAGCAAGGGAAAGTAACAATTATACCAATACAAAATTAGATTACAGCAGTAAAAATTAGTTGCATTTTGTTACTTCCAGTTTGCAAATGCAGCAGTAGGCAAGTTGTCATCGTGAATATTGTACACATTGTTGTATGCAATAAAAATCGAGGATTGAAAGAAAAGTTGTAAGAAATCCGAGGACAATATCAGAATGTCATAGAATAAAGCACACATCAGTGACAAGAGAGCGCAGAACGTGGTGCAATGCGACGTGCACACGAAGCGAAAATTGGTTGCTAAGAGCCCTAAATCTCCTCTCCTAACCTAACAACGTAGAATTGTCAGAATCAGTGGCGGCGATTGGGTTCCAAAACTTGGGGGGGGGGGGCAAGGACAGTTTACTTTGGTGCATAAGATTTAGCATAGTGTGAGGGCAAAAGTGGCATAAATAAGGGGACAACAGCCTCCCTCGCTCCCCCTAATCGTCGCCACTGATTAGAATTCTAATTGTAAAAATTAAACATGCTAGTTGCTTAGGAGAGTTAAGTTTAGTGCTGTCAGAATATTTTATGATCCTGTGATCCCGAGTGGCTGTCTCTTGATATATTACAGTTTCCTAGATACAGTGTAACATTGTATATCTGACAATTATAATACAATAAAATGTTCAATACATCCACATGTCAACCTCTCTTCCACGTAGTACAACCTCGACTGCATTGTGCAGAAGAAGGAGGTTCTAGCGCTTGGATTCACAATCAGTATAATCCTCTGTGGGGTTTGCGTTATATGTTTGTCCCTTCATCCATTTCTAACATTCATTTGCATCCTCGCAATTAGCCAGAAATGGTAGAAATGCGACGTTAAATAAACTACATCAACTAACAATAAAATGCTCAACGTACAAACACAACTGCATAAAATATATGTGACGCTTCGAAAGACGGTATTTTGAATTTATTATCCCTTCCCATGCCTTGGATTGCCTCGAATGTAAATATTCCTTACGTTGCTTAACTAAAATTATACCCTAGGATAGTGAAATGGTAAACATTAATGAAGCGACAGAAAAATGCAACGTATAGCCTTTAACGTTAATCTGAATTGCTTTTCTTCGGTTAATCATTAATGAGCATTAATGGTTGAATGCAGAAATAAATGAAAGAACGAACACAATGGTATATCTGTGCCTTACTAAGGATTCTAAATTAGGGCTTCTGGCTTCGTAGCTACTCCTTCATGCAGACCGGAAGGTGAAAAAAAAATAATACAATATAGTTGATTTGATTTGAATATTATTATTTAGCGTCGCTTTTCTTTCCCTTTTGTCTAGACGAAACGATGGGATGAGTAATGATACGATGAAATCGATGAAGAGCACCCACAAAGGAACACCCAAGTAGCGTCGTAATGCGCTGTGCTAACCTTTCCGCCACGAAGGTCAGCTGCAATAGATTGATCGATTGATTTGCTTTATTTTACTTCGCTTTTTGTGCCACTTTTGGCTAATTTGCGAAAATGGGGATGAGTGATGATATGATGAAATTGATGAATGGGCACTCACAAGCATCCACGCTCAGGCCGGGATTCCAACCCGGTACCCCTGGTGACGTAGCTCAATGTGCGAACCACTTCTCCATGAGGACCGGCAGCTACAATAGAGTCGAATTTACTGAATGAGAACATATACGCATTGATTGATTGATTTGCTGTTTTAATTCCACTTTATGCCCAGTTAGGTTAATCGGGACTGGACCCACAGTTTAAAGTGGGTTCCGAACCACTATATGGCTCCACCGTTTTAAGGGGAAGTTTAACTACATAGCTTTCATTTTTTACTATCCCTTCAACGGAGCGTGCTGTTGACAATATCACCCGCAGTACGGCCGTGATCGAGAATGTGTGGAGCCATATCTTCTGCTTGAAAGGTAGCACCGTAAGATGCACAAGAAAGAACTTTACCTTTTGTAGCACTCGCCAACACACATTTTAATGGCATAACCTCTGCCTAGGGCTTCGCTGTTCCCCTAAGTACACTTGTTTGTGTAACTTCGTAAATATTGTCTCAATAAAGCCACACTAAGGAAATGAACACGCTTCCTTTTACTAAAACTGAATTTTTTGTTGGCCCTTTATTTTATTACATAATTTATTTTAATCTCAATCAAATAAACATCTACATATTATTCACGTTTAGAAACGGGAAGAGTATTTATATAGTTTTTTTTTACCTTGTCATTTTAAAATTAATGGAATTAATATTTTCTTTATGATCGTAGATGGTAAGTACATGGTGTAGTTTCCAGGCATTATTTATCATAAAGGAATAAAATCAATGTTTTCTACTCGAGGTTTTCCCCTTTCCCCAAAGTTGTCTGTTGTAGAACATTAGCAAAGATACCCTTATTTCATTGTCCTCTCTGTTGTTTTATGTAAGTAAGAATGTGCATTAAGGATGATACGCATATAATAATTCGAATATCCATGCGTAAGAATTTGTATGTTATCTATTTATATTTTCTCTTGAATACACGCACATAAACAACACGACAACAAGAGCAGGACACAGAATGTAACTTAAATGGAATTCTATCAACTTCAACATACGAAATGATGTGTTTCCTGCTTTGTGAAGCTGATACGCAATGGAGAGATAGATGAACGTGATAACGGGCAGCTTAGCAAGTCGCGTTGATCCTTTTCTGCAAGAGGGGAGCGTACTTGTGTTCCCCCGCGACGTTGTCAGGTGAGGAGCTTATCAACTTTTTAAGTCGCACTTTAAGCAGAGAGGGCGGGAAGTGAAGACGCCAAAAAGTGTGGCAACGTAGCAAAAAACTCATGCACGGCGCAGTGGCCGCAGAGGTGGATCGCATAAAACAACAGTGTTTCCAAACACGGTCCTTAGAAAAAGAACTTCATTGAAGTTAAGGACTCAGACCAAGCACTTAGCTTTTAGACGTATGAACACTTGTCTCCGTCTCTACAATGTGGATTCTTTGTTCGAATCCTGTACGAGTTTAGGGAGCTTCCAGACCAAAGTGAGAAGCGAAGCATATGACTTGGAAACAAACACTCAAAAGTATATGTGACGTTTCGAAGTGACATGACAAGGTGCACATGTCGAGTCGCATTGCGTCGTTCTAATCTGGTGGCGTCTTCTGGTATGCTTGCTTATATTCTTAAGAGGTGCGTGTTGCTTGTTACTTCGGTATGAACCCCTTAGTTTGTACACACTGTTATTCGTAATATGAGCGTTTATATATATGAAATATTCGATAAAATATAAATGAAACATTCGAACCAATGCTATTTTGCTATATTTTACTTCGCTTTTTATGCCACTTTTGACTAATTTGCGAAGATGGGGATGACTGATGACATGATGAAATTGATGAATAAACACTCACAAACATCTATGCCCAGGCTAGGATTCGAACCCGGGACCCGTGCGTCGTTTTCGAACCAATGCGACACGACAAACATCATGTGTCGCTTACGTGTTTCTCGCAATGAGCGTTGCCGTATTTCTCCCGTCTGGGGTCGTGCCCATGCGTTGAATGGTTTCTTACGGAGAGACTTCAAACCGAAGCTACAGGGAACAAGTATCACAAAACGGCGGCAAGTGACAATTAAGGTTCACATCGAAGTGACAAGTTACAAGACACACGGACCACTTTAGTCCATCAGAAAGCATTAAAATGCGAAACCCCGAAAACCAGACCGATGCGACATAATTCACGATATTTAGAAAACTGCCCATTCTGTGCAACACGGAAGCAATAAGCGAGACGTGCAACTTGTCACATTGCTTTGTTTCGAAATGTTGAATTCATTAGTGTTGCAATTGTCTCAAAGCGATACGTGTCACTTGTCGCCTTCCACTTCGGTCTGAAAGTTCCATGAATGTTATGCATCATGTCGTCTTGGTCTGTTGTTGGCGGATATGAGAAGACTTGCATATAGACCAAGGTACCTGTGTCACTTGTCATTTCGATATAACCCCCCCACCCCTATTGCCTCGTCGATTGTCACTTTTGAACAGAAATCTCCATTCTTATTTTTTTTTTAAAAATATTATTATTTCGTTATCTATTCATTTTTCTTCAGCATGACCGAAACAAGTAACGAGAAGTTACCAATAAAGTTTGAAAACTCTGCTATTTGTTTCTTGGCAATGGAAGAAAATGTGCTTTAGAAATGCATTTATAGTGCATTTACTAGTGTTACATTAAAACCAACTGATAATTTATTATGGATACATAAAAAAGTCACATTTGGAGGAAGAAATTATCTTGTAGAGTATTGTTTGAGTATAGGAATAAAGTATAATAGAAGAACAGATTTGGTTCCAAAGTTTTAAGTTGGCAATATTGACAGCTCGGGAGCAACAGGACGGCCAGGCGAGCGAGGAATCCCGGCGGCCGCCGAACGAACCTTTCCTTGCCTCTCAACCCCCTGCGATGTTCGGTACCAATACATGCGAAATAGATCCAAGATTTTACACACCCACACTTCACGGTACCAAGAGATGCGATTAAACACCACAGTTTTACACAGCCTTGAAGGTACCAGGTTTCACCAGCAGGTGGCAGAGTGTAACACAGCGACATAAACACTAATCCAACAAATATGAACTTTTTGGTACCTTCGAAATACTTCGCGTACAGGTCGCAAGGGCTCTCAGGAGTCTCGAAATGGCCTTTTCCTTATTGGGACCGGCAAAAAGTCCCAACAATTTTTTTGGTCCCATTAAGAAAGGTGTTTAATGATACGCCTGTCCTAAGAAGAATATATCTGCGTACCCACCCACACCCACACACCCACACACACACACACACACACACACACATGTTTACTTCTGGTTTATTTCTCTTGCTTCATGTTGTGCAACAAATTATTATCCAATATTATGCAACAAATTATGATGCAAGAGCTTTTGCATTATGTTCTGCAACAAATTATTACCCAATATTATGCAACAAATTATGATGCAAGAGCTTTTGCATTATGTTGTGCAACAAATTATTACCCAATATTATTCAACAAATTATGATGCAAGAGCTTTTGCATTACATATCAGTTAGTATTGTGAGAGTGGCTGAGGAGTACAGATGTGTTGTTGCATTGCTCCTCATACAGGTCTGATATTTGACACATCTTGCTTGTTTGTTGTAATCCATTCATATTTGGAATCAGGCTTATATCTGCCCCAGTTTGTTTTACATGACACATGGTATTAGGTCATTGTTTTTCTAGGACATGCCTGTGTAGACATGCATTTGTGCTAGGGCAGTGCTTCTGTACTTATTCTAACTTTGTGAATGTAGGCTATCAGCTTTATACAACCTGTCATAGGTTTATTAAGTATAGAGTTTTGATTTGAACCCCAAGAAATTTTATATAAATACCAAAGCCAAAAATATTAACACACACACACACACACACACATATACACACTGCTGAAAACAACTGATATTTTTTATTAAGCATAGAGTTTTGATTTGAATCCCAAGAAATTTTATATAATAAACAACAAAAATGCCAAATCAAAAATATTGTAATCAATGCAATAAGAATATATCCAGCCCTAATTGGGCTAAGCACCAAAGGAATTGTTATCCAGACAAATGCAGAACTCCCACAAAAATATGCCCAAAATGCCATAGAAAATATAGCATGGAATACTTCACTTATAAACATAAGGGTACTTGTTCTGCACAGTCATCAACATTGCCCCACAACCATCTTCATCTGGTCTGAAAAGGAAGCATGAAACACCTGTTAATGCTAGACCGGTAAAGCAGCCACGCTATGAACCCATCCATAGCAGTTTTAATGGCCAACTTAGGGATTACCGGCTTGTATCAGAGCAAAAATGTGATATTAAGAATTTTTTGAACAGTATAAATCCTGATGTGCAGGCAATTCTAAATGCACAAAATGGCTCTTATAAGCTGTCCCTCAAATTGTTTACACAATATAAAAAACCTAATGGCACAAAATTTACACAGAACAACATAACAGAAACTGTAGCTGTATTTTCAAATGCAAATTTAGACAAAATAATAAGCAGTTTGATAGAGCAATTGAATATTAAACACTCTGAATTTGCAGCAAAAGAATCAGGATGGAGCCTATGTGGATCTCCACACAAGTTATATATTAATATTTCTGAATTCAGCACTTTACAAGGATCTACATATGTGTCTTTACCTGACAATATCAAAAACAAAAAGCTGTGGTTAACATAAAAAATAATGATGAGAAATGCTTTTTGTGGTGTATTTTAGCTGCTTTGTTTCCAGTTTTAGATCATCCAGAGAGAATAAATTATTAATACAGCATGAACATGATTTTGATGAAGCAATGGAGGGCTTAGAGTATCCAATGTCTGTTCAGAATATTGATAAATTTGAAAAAAAGGCCAAGGATATCAATGGTAAACAATTATCTATTAATGTATTTATTGGTTCTACTGGCCGTGGCAATTGCTTGATAGATCCTCTCAGAATCAGTACACTTGATGATGATTCTGCTGTTCCGATTGATATGCTCTTAATTGAAGGGGATGGCACATACCATTACACTCTGATACATAATCTTGAAGCTTTAGTAAGAAAACAACTAGACAAATTTAATAGAATATTTAAGTTGTGCCGAAGATGTTTAACTGTATTTGATGGTCAAAAAATGGTAAATGGAGTTCGTGAAAAAAATGCAGAAATTGCTTAAAACAAGTTAATTGAACATTTAAAATACTGTGGCAACCATAAACCTGTTCATATGCTTATGCCTAATCCAAGTGAAAATGCCAAATTCAAAAAATTTGAAGCCTTGTTGGAACACCCAGCATATATAGTCTGTGATTTTGAATCAAACCTGAAACCCCTTGCATTCTGCAGCCCAGATCGTGATGAATCTTCTATTACATCATACCAGTTACACGAACCTTCTAGTTTTTATTATGTTGTTGTACAGGATGGTGTTGTTAGTAAAGAATATTTATACATGGGATCAGATGCCATCAAAAAATTTGCAGATAGAATAGAAAATGAGTGCCATGACATAGCATTTAATGTATTATTAAAATCAAAACCCATGTTGCCTTTAACAAAGGATCAGATTGAAGATTTCAACAATTCAGAAAAATGCCCGGTATGTGATTCTGAATTTTCAGATACAAATATCAAGGTGAAACACCATTCTCATACAGATGGTAAATTCTTAACGGCCCTGTGTAATAGCTGTAATATTAAGATCCAGAGACCAAAATTTATCCCTATATTTTGCCATGGTGCATCCAATTATGATTTCCATCATTTGATCAGGTACGAGGGGTTTGACAAGCAGAATTTAAATATTTTAGCAGAAAATAATGAGAAATATATTGCTATTAGCAAGATAATTAAAGTTAATGCTGTTCCCATTCACTTAAGATTTCTTGATTATTGCAGAATTCTGTCTGCTAACCTGGCTACACTGGCCAGTCATTTATCTGATGATCAATTCAAAATCAAATGTGCTTTGTTTCCAAATCAGGACCTGAAATTAATTAGGCGGAAGGGTGTATATCCATATGACTATGTTACAGATTTTTCTTAATTTGATGAGTGTGCTCTGCCACCACAACAAGAGTTCTACAGCAAAATCAGAGCATCTGGAATCACTCATGAAGATTATCACCATGCCCAGTTGATGTGGAACAATTTAAAATGCAAGTCATTTGGTGATTATCGAAAGGCATATTTAAAACTTGATGTGACCCTCTTAGCTGATATACTTCAGGCATTTAGAAAATCTTCCATGGAAAATTATAAGCTGGATCCAATGTATTTTTACAGTGCACCAGGCCTAGCATGGTTTGCAATGTTTTTAAACACTAAAATGCAATTGGATCTGATCCAGGATCAGGATATGTATTTGTTTATGGAACAATGTATAAGAGGAGGCATGGTTCAATGTTCTCAGAGATATGCCAGAGCAAATAACAAGTATATTCTCAATTATGATCCAGCACTGCCATCAAATTATATATTGTATGTGGATGCCAACAGACTGTATGGTTATGCTATGATGGATAAATTGCAATATGCAGGGCTTGAGTGGGTTGAAGATTTCAATATTGGAGATCTTAAGGATTTTGATGACAGTAACTATGGCCTGTTCTTAGAGGTTGATCTGACAATTCCTGATGATTTACACAACACATTTTCTGATCTGCCCCCTATTCCTGAGGTTAAGTGTTCACCTGGCTCTAAACAGAAGAAACTCATGATGACTCTAGAGCCAAAACAGGATTATGTCATATATTACAAAAACCTCCAGTTCCTAATGAATCATGGTGTTCAAGTGACCAAAGTTGGCAAAGTTTTGAGGTTCAGGCACTCAAGATGGTTGAAGCCATATATTGATACAAACACAGAGCTTCGAACATCTGCAATGAGCCAATTTGATAAGACCTTGTTTAGATTGATGGTAAATTCAGTGTATGGCAAAACCATAGAAAATGTCAGAAAACATACTGATGTTAAATTAATTACTGACCCCAGCCTGAGCAAAAAATTTATAGCAAAGCCTAATTTCAACTACAGAAGAATTTATGATGACAATATGGCACTATTCAACATGAAAAAAACAAAGATTAAGTTTGATAAGCCTATTTATGTAGGGGCTGTGATATTGGAATTGGCCAAATTACACATGCTGGAGCTCTATTATAATGTGTTGAAGCCTTTTTATAATAATCGTGTAAAACTGATGTACATGGACACAGATAGTTTTATCCTTGATATTCAAGCAGAAGATATTTATCAAGATATGTCACAGCCTGCATTGCTTGAATATTTTGATACCAGTGAACATTCAAAAATTCAACCCCACAACAAGAAGGTGCCTGGCAAGTAAAAAGATGAGACACTTGGTGATTTTATTGTGGCATTTGCTGGGTTAAGGACCAAGATGTACAGCTTTGAAACATGTAGTGGTGTTGTTGCCAAAAAGGCCAAGGGCATTGGCAGAGTAATTGTAGACAAAGATCTCCAATTTGAAGATTACAAAAATTGCCTCAAATCATGTAGCACAATCAGAACATCAGAATCCAGAATTCAGAGTGTGGATCACTTGTTGACTACAAATGTTGTAAGAAAAGTGGCTCTGGACCCACATGATGATAAGAGATGCATTTTGTCATGTGGCATACATACTCTACCATGGGGTCATTGTGATTTGAAAAGTGGGAATCAATGCCCAATTACAAAGCATGATTTGAAATAAATAAACATGCCTATGAACTTAATTTTGGTTCAAAAAACAGGCTATTATGGACCTGCCAACACCAGCACCCTCTTCTGATATGATATCTAAACTAAGTGGTTTGTTAATTATTCATCTGAACAGCATACTTACAGATGTTGATGATGAAACAGGTAAAACATTGTACATATTTAACAATAATTTAAATGGTAGCATCATACATAGAATTGGCAATTTCAGAGTAACATTTATGGGAGATGATCTGATTGTATACTCAGAATCTCATCTTGGAGAAAGAGGTGTTTTTGTTAAGTATCCCGGAACACCTGGATTGTGGGAACTGATGACTAGGAAAAGGCCTGGGAACTATACAGATCAAGATTATGAGCATTACAAAGAAATATTAATAAAATCAGATGCTCTATACCAGAACAATGATCCCACACAAAAAAGAGTCAAGTCTAGCAGTGGAGCAAAATACAACTTAATCAAGCCCATATGATCACAGATCAAGACTGGTAGTGGAATCAAACATTCCAACACCCTGCCTAAAGAAATTGTCTGGGTTGATGATGTCAGGAAACTTGTAGATAGGTTGCTGGTGATAGCTGGGGAAGAAAATGCTGGCAACCACAATTTTTACAATGAAAAGGTTGGAATTATGGACATGATAAGCACCAAATTGTCTAATTTTATAGTGAATGACACTAAGGGGATTGGATATCTTATAAAAATTATTAATACTCTACCACCTAAATTTTGGAATATCTCTGAGTGTCGGGTGCTGGTTAATGACATCATAAACAAGCTGCCATTTGAACTACACATTCCAGGCTATCAGTATTGTGGTCCAGGCACAAAATTGGACCATAGATTAAACAGAGGGGATCCTGGTGTTAATCCCCTAGATGCTGCTTGCAGAGACCATGACATAGCATACAACACACATTCTGATCTTGACAAGAGACATGTGCAGACAAAAAATTAGAAGAGGCTGCATTTGGTAGATTTGTAAGCAAAAATGCTTCTTTAAGTGAGAGAATAGCAGCATTGGGGACCACCATAGCTATGAACACCAAACAAAAACTGGGGTGGGGGTTGTGAATATGTATCTAATAAACATAGGATGAAGGCCAAGGGTGTTATGTATCAGGTACCTTATGAAGGTCTTAAATCTCTTAAAAACTATTGATAGTCTTTTAACCAAAAAGCAGCGCAAGAAAAAAAATTCTTGTCTTGCCAAGTTCCATGGTATGAAATTATTACTTAGTACCCCTCAATTAAAAAAATTACAGCAATCTAGAAAAAAATTGCATACAGGTGGCTTCATATTTACTATCCCGGCCATCTTAGCAGCACTTGGTGCTGTTGGGAGCTTTGCTGGGTGATCAGCTGCTATAGCAAAAACATTAATAGATGCCAAGAAGAATAAGGCAGAATTAGATGAAATGACGCGCCATAATCTGGCCATGGAGAAACAAGGCAAAAGTCTTAAGAGAGCCATGAATAAGTTTAAAAAAACAAGAGCCGCTTACAAACCAAGATATTGAAGCTTTAATCAAGCCACTGGGCATCAAAAATTTTAGAGGTGTGTACATGTCTGATTCTTTACCAGACCAACCACTCAACAAAGAGTGTGGCATAGTTAATTTGGATAAGTACAAAAATCAGGGCACTCACTCGATCTGTTATCTTAAATATTTAAAAAATGAGGCATTTGTGTTTGATTCATTTGGAGGTATTACACCTGAAAATTTAGTAAAATATCTAAAATCAACTAATCTTTATTACAATAATGCCCGTGTTCAAAATTTCAAGGATGTTAATTGTGGACATCTGTGTTTATCTATTCTTAGATATATGTCTCAAATAAATAAGCCATCAATTGAAAATTTTCAAAAGGTCTTGTGGTAATTAAAACATCATGGGGGTATTCCATCTCACCCGCCAAAATTCAATACTGAAACTTAGATTACATGATGATATAGTGTATCTCAAGACAATAGTTCTCAGAGCATTTTATGGCATGTACTTGATCCCTAATATTACACACCACAACAATACAATTGCAGTTGGTAATAAAAACATTGTCATCACTCCAGGGCAGTATAATCTATCTACTCTAAATGCTCAGTTACCCAGAGGTATAGTATTAACTCAAAATTCTGTCACTCACAGAGTAGAGATTGTGTCTGCTACAGAAACAGTGGATCTGGGTACTATAGGAGAGCTGTTAGCTTTGAGAACAACACAAAACTTGAACCAGCCATCAAACACACTGCTATTAATATACCTAAATTCTTAGCCATAGAGACTCTGAATATTCACTGTAATGTGGCCGAGGGTATGATCACCAAATCAAATGGCATAGGCGCTCACAAACAAACTGGCATCATTGCAACATTCAAACCTAACTCTGAATTTATGGAGCCCATCATCTACACTCCATCACCAACATTATATTTTCCTGTGGGCCATAATAGAATAGATTACATTGAGTTGATGGTCACTAATGAAAAAGAAGAATTAGTTGATTTTGCTGGAGCCACAACAACTGCTATCATATGAATTAATATTTAAATAAAAATACATACAAAAAATTGAAAATATTGAGAGTTATGAGCTACAATCATTTCCCCCAAACAGGAGGACCTTTGCAAATTTAAATCAACCCAACACAGAGATTGAGGTTGATCTTGATGTAGGGGATGGCTTTATACACCCCCACAGAGCAGATCTATACATCAAGTTTGATGTTGTAAAGCTCGATGGTACAGATTATCCGGCAAATTCAAATATAAGATTGGTAGACAATTTTGTGCCACATCTGTTCTCTGAAATTGAGATCAGAAAGCATGGTGTTGTTATAAACAGAGTAGATTACCTTGGCATTACATCTACAGCTTTGGCCACACTAAAATTATCCAAAACCGAGGCATCATACTACAAAATAGGTGGATTTGAGGCTGGTGATAAAATATTATCTAAGAGCCACACTGTGCTGTTTCCTATGCGCCTGTTGCCAGGATTCTTCTCAGATTACAAAGATGTTATGTGGAAGGGTGGTTTAAGAATCACATTTAGAAGAGCTGCTAATGATAATAATGCTTTGATGAGGTACAGTACATTAAATTCTACTGGGTAAGCTCTGCCTAGTACTCTACCTGATGAAGGCAAGTGCATTATTCAGACTATGGAGCTAAGAATTCCAGTTGTTGAATATGAAGCCAGTTATGCTCTTAAATACAAAGCAGATATTCTAAAAAATCCACAGGTACCTTTACAATTTTATACATATCAATCTGTACAGAAGCCTGCCACTGGTACCTATTATGAGTTTGATGCTACAAATTCATTCTCCAGTATACAATATGACATGCCAGATTTTGTGGTGGTACTGTTTCAGACTGGAAGACACAATAACCAAGAAAAAAATTCAAGTAAGTTTGATAGCTGCAACATCAAGAACATATATCTTAAAAATGGCAGAAACGAGGTGTTTCCTAGAGAAAATTATAATTTAAACATGTCCAAGGATGATTTTCTTAAATTATAGGAGGCATTTACAGCATACAAAAGGGTCACTACTGGCAATACTGACATGTATTACACACCAGATGAATTCAAAGCACAGAGACCCATGTTTGTCATCAACACTTCAAAAAGGAAATAAGTTGTGGTTAATGACAGGACAAACATTAAAATTATCTGTGAATTCCATGATACACTCCCTGATGACACCATATGTAGTGTTATTCTTATAGGTGAAAAATCATATGTTTATGATGTAAGAAATGAGAGAGTCACAGAGCAATTCTAGAGGTCCTCTGCATATTGCACAAGTTGAGCCTGGTGCCCAATTGAACTTAAACCGGAAGTAAATATGTGTGGGTGTGGGTGGGTGTGGTTGTGTATGTGGGTGGGTGTGGGTGGCTTTTTCGCTTAGTTTTAAGTGTAGCCAAAAAAAATATCAAGTGGGGCATAATTTTGACAAGCTTATGGGCAACAATCTCACAGATGTAGCTTTTGTAAGTGTAGGCAAATCAATCTAAGGGGGGTCATACTTTCGCAGAAAATTCCCGAGGGCATTTTTACAAAAAATCTTGCATTAGACAGATTACCACACTTGAGCAATAAGCTCATATGCACATCTTGAGCTTGTTTTAAGTGTAGCCAAATCTGCCTCTTATCCAAATGCTACATGAATATCCCAGAGACAAAATTTCTCCCAGCTTGAATTTGGATGGATATCGCTCCAAACTGTATGACATCATTTCGTCTTGCACCTAAGGGAGAATTCACACCGAAGAAACACGCGACACGCAACACGCAACATGCAACACGAAACACGTGTCGCTTGGAAGCCAACACTCAGTAATCAATGCAACCTTTCGAACCGAAGAGACACGGCAAGATGCAAGTGTTGCGTGTCGCTTACGTGCCTCTCGGACTGTGCCGTTTTCTCAATACCGTGTATCGTGTTGCTTTAGTATGTTGTTCGCGCATGCGCAGCGAATTCTTCATTCCAACGAGTTGCATTTAGCTCTTGAAAATTTAAACACAACGTTCACTTAGCTTTAACAAGTTTTTTAATGCAGTTACCTATCGGCTGTAATTTGCCTTCAACATCCTGAAAAGAGGCTGTGTTTTGGCCATTTAACTGGCTGCTTTTATTTGAAAAAGTCAGCTTATAGAGGCACTTTAGTCCATGCTATATTAGTCAACATGGTAAAGTACTCTAGTGCATTGTTTTTCCACCACTGGGCCGCGACCCGTTACCGTATCCTCGTATCAACTATACTGAGCTGTGAAATGTTCTGCTGAAACTGGTTGACAACTATCATAATCCAAATATCATATTTGCTTTGTGAGTTTTCTTTTATTAAGTCCATTTTATGCACAAATAGACTAATCTGAACTGGATCTGCCCAGTGCCTCCCTGGTTATCGAACCCGGGATCACTTAATTGCAAGGATACGACGTTACCACTTCGTCGTCCATATTTTTATATTTTCGTCAACAATCCTACACACGTAATCAAACTATTATTACTCTTATGATTATGCTAGAATTTATTTATCAAAATTTAATTTCATAGGTACATGTTAATTCATGCATAAAATCTTCAGTACTGTAAAGATTTACGAGGAAAATTCTTCGGCTAAGGGCATTGACTTAAAATCAATACCGTGACATGGTTTCAAGAAGGTTGAGAACCATTTCTCTAGTGTTTAGGTATTCGCTTTGTTCAGGCAGAAAAGTCTAGCGTATACAGTTTGATTTCAGTGCATATTATTTCTCCATTTTCTCATGCACAAAATGTCTCTCCCAAGTTTCAATAACTGGCACAAATTTTACAACGCAATTTACATGTAACAATGTCTCTTGTTACGTTATTTCGGGTGACTAAAGTAGTGTAATCAGGTTCTTTCAAAATAATACTTGGTAGGAGGCCTATTATTTTTATTAATTTAACCACAATGGTAAACCTATTTTGACGATGATTTTGTCGATTTTATACTATTGCAAATCTGTGATTTTTCATCTCGTACTTCGTACGAGTGTCATAATTTCTTTCGAGTTAAAGCACGTAACACCTACACCCACGCACACCCACGTATACCCACGCACACCCACTTATACCTACACCCACCCACGCCCACCCACGCACACCTACACTCACGCAGACCAAAGCACACCCACGCACACCCACACTCACCCACGCCCACCCACGTTATGCAACAAGTTATTACGCAATGTTTACGCAACATGTTATTACGCAGACCCGTATAAAGCGTGTTGTTGGTTATGACGTAATGGGTGTCTTCTGATTGACTTACTGTTTCGGAAGTTTTCATCCGCGCTTAGGGTACTTAAAGGGATTTTGCATTACAGATCAGTCAGTATCGTGAGAGTGTTTGAAGAGTACGGATGTGTTGTTGCAGTGTTAAAAATTAAGTATTTAATTTATTTTAAAGCTAGATACTATTTATTACTTTAAGTTTAAAAAAAATGTATCAAGTGATTTTTTCATAGTAATTTCGATCAGCTTGAGTTTTGATGTGATGAGATGCTACTTGTTGTCTCCGGAAATTCTGTATAAATAACAGTAGTGGAAATTAGTTGTTTCTAAGTAGTACTTAGTAGGTATCGTCTTTTAGCCTCTTTTTTATCAATTGAATATCAGTTTTTGACATATTTTGACAATTTTTTGTCGATGTTTTAGCGTTTAGCGATGTTTTAGTAAAATTTTCAATTTTCCTCTTTCTTTCCCACCTCGTACTTGTAGGTATAAGTAGTGTGATTTGTGATATTATAAACCCGAGAAATGATGAGCCCCCCTCAGGCAGATTTGGCTACACTTAAAACTAGCTCAAGATGTGCATATGAGCTTATTGCTCAAGTGTGGTACTCTGTCTAATCCAAGATTTTTGTAAAAATGCCCTCGGGAATTTCCCGTGAAATGATGAGCACCCTCAGGTTGATTTGCCTACACTTACAAAAGGCACTTCTGTGAGATTGTTGTCCATAAATTTGTTAAAAATATGCCCCTCTTGATATTTTTTTTTGGCTACACTTAAAATTAAGCCAAAATCCTCATAAAACCCACACCCACACATACATATTTACTTCCAGTTTAAGTTCAATTGAACACCAGGCTCAACTTGCATATCTAGTACTAAGACAATGTAATATGCAGAGATTTTCTAGAATTGCTCTGTAACTCTCTCATTTCTTACATCATAAACATATGATTTTTCACCTATAAGAATAACACTACATATGGTGTCATCAGGGAGTGTATCATGGAATTCACAGATAATTTTAATGTTTGTCCTGTCATTTACCACAACTTGTTTCCTTTTTGAAGTGTTGATGACAAACATGGGTCTCTGTGCTTTGAATTCATCTGGTGTGTAATACATGTCAGTATTGCCAGTATTGACCCTTTTGTATGCTCTAAATGCTTCATATAATTTAAGAAAATCATCCTTGGACATGTCTACATTATAATTTTCTCTGGGGAATACCTCATTTCTGCCATTTTTAAGATATATGTTCTTGATGTTGCAGTTATCAAATTTACTTGAATTTTTTCCTGATTATTGTGTCTTCCAGTCTGAAACAGTACCACCACAAAATCCGGCATTTCACATTTTATACTGGAGAATGAATTTGTAGCATCAAACTCATAATAAGTACCAGTGGCAGGTTTCTGTACACATTGATATGTATAAAATTGTAAAGGAACCTGTGGATTTTTTATTATATCTGCTTTGTATTTAAGAGCATAACTGGCTTCATATTCAACAACTGGAATTCTTAGCTCCATAGTCTCAATAAGGCATTTGCCCCCATCAGGTAGGGTATTAGGCAGAGCTTCCCCTGTAGAGTTTAATGTACTGTACCTCATCAAAGCATTATTATCATTGGCAGCTCTTCTAAATGTGATTCTTAAACCACCCTTCCACATAATATCTTTGTAATCTGAGAAGAATCCTGGCAACAGGCGCATGGGGAACAGCACTGTGTGGCTTTTAGATATAATTATATAACCAGCCTCAAATCCACCTATTTTGTAGTAAGAAGCCCCGGTTTTGGATAATTTTAATGTGGCCAAAGCTGTGGAGGTAATGCCGGGGTAATCCACTCTATTTATAACAACACCATGTTTTCTGATCTCAATTTCAGAGAACAGATGTGGCACAAAATTTTCTACCAATCTTATATTTGAATTTGCCGGATAATCTGTACCATCGAGCTTTACAACATCAAATTTGATGTATAGATCTGCTCTGTGGGGGTGTATAAAGCCATCCCCTACATCAAGATCAACCTCAAACTCTGTGTTGGGTTGTATTAAATTTGCAAAGGTCCTCCTGTTTGGGGGAAATGATTGTAGCTCATAACTCTCAATATTTTCCATTTTTTTGTATGTACTTTTATTTAAATATTAATCTCTATGATAGCAGTTGTTGTGGCTCCAGCAAAATCAACTAATTCTTCTTTTTCATTAGTGACCATCAACTCAATGTAATCTATTCTATTATGGCACACAGGAAAATATAATGTTGGTGATGGAGTGTAGATGATTGGCTCCATAAATTCAGAATTAGGTTTGAATGTTGCAATTTTGCCAGTTTGTTTGTGAGTGCCTATGCCATTTGATTTGGTGATCATACACTCGGCCACATTACAGTGAATATTCAGATTCTCTATGGCTGAGAATTTGGGTATATTAATAGCAGTGTGTTTGATGGCCGCTTCAAGTTTTGTGTTGTTCTCAAAGCCTGACAGCTCTCCTATAGTACCCAGATCCAATGTTTCTGTAGCAGATACAATCTCTACTCTGTGAGTGACAGAATTTTGAGTTAATACTATACCTCTGGGTAATTGAGCATTTAGAGTGGACAGATTATACTGCCCTGGAGTGATGACAATTTTTTGATCCCCTACTGCAATTGTGTTGTTGTGGTGTGTAATATTAGGGATCAAGTACATGCCATAAAATGCTCTGAGAGCTATTCTTTTGAGATACACTATATCATCATGTAATCTGAGTTTCAATATTGAATTTTGGCTGGTGAGATGGAATACCCCCATGATGTTTCAGATACCACAGGGCTTTTTGAAAATTTTCAATTGATGGTTTATTTATTTAAGACATATATCTAAGAACAGATCAACACAAATGTCCACAATTAACATCTTTGAAGATTTGAACACGGGCATTATTGTAATAAAGATTAGCTGATTTTATATATTTTACTAAATTTTTCAGGTGGAACACCTCCAAATGAATCAAACACAAATACCTCATTTTTTAAATATTTAAGATAACAAATCCAGTGAGTGCCCTGATTTTTGTACTTATCCAAATTAACAATGCCACACTCTTTGTTGAGTGGTTGTTCTGGCAAAGAATCAGACATGTACACACCTCTAAAATTTTTGATGCCCAGTGGCTTGATTAAAGCTTCAATATCTCGTTTTGTAAGCGGCTCTTGTTTTTTTAAACTTATTCATGGCTCTCTTAACACCTTTGCCTTGTTTCTCCATGGCCAGGTTATGGCGCTTCAATTCATGTAATTCTGCCCTATTCTTCTTGGCATCTATTACTGTTTTTGCTATAGCAGCTGATCCCCCAGCCAAGCTCCCAACAGCCCCAAGTGCTGCTAAGATTGCCGGGATAGTAAATATAAATCCACCCACATGTGATTTTTTCCTGGATTGCTGTATTTTTTTTAATTGGGGGTACTAAGTAATAATTTCATACCATGACCCTTGGCAATACAAGAATTTTTTTTCTTGCTCTGCTTTTTGGTTAAAAGGCTATCAATAGTTTTAAGAGATTTAAGACCTGCATAAGGTATTTGATACATAACACCCTTGGCCTTCATCCTAGGTTTATTATATATATATTCACAACCCCCACCCCAGTTTTTGTTTGGTGTTCATAGCTATGGTGGTTCCCAATGCTGCTATTCTTTCACTTAAAGAAGCATCTTTGCTTAGAAATCTACCAAATGCAGCCTCTTCTAATTTCTTGTCTGCAACATGTCTCTTGTCAAGATCAGAATGTGTGTTGTATGCTAGGTCATGGTCTTTACAAGCAGCATCTAGGGGATTAACACCAGGATCACCTCTCTTTAATCTATGGTCCAATTTTGTGCCTGGACCACAATACTGATAGCCTGGAATGTGTAGTTCAAATGCCAGCTTGTTTATAATGTCATTAACCAGCCCCCGACCCTCAGAAATATTCCAAAATTTAGATGGTAGAGTATTAATAATTTTTATAAGATATCCAATCCCCTTAGTGTCATTCACTATAAAATTAGACAATTTTGTGTTTATCATGTCCATAATTCCAACCTTTTCATTGTAAAAATTATGGTTGCCAGCATTTTCCTCCCCAGCTATCACCAATAACCTATCTACACGTTTCCTGACATCATCAACCCACACAAATTCTTTAGGCAGGGTGTTGTAATGTTTGATTCCACTGCCAGTCTTGATCTCTGACCATATGGGCTTGATTAAGTTGTTATATTTTGCTCTACTGCCAGACTTGACTCTTTTTTGTGTGGGATCATTGTTCTGGTATAGAGCATCTGATTTTATAAATTTTTCTTTGTATAGCTGCCAGGCCTTTTCCTAATCATCAGTTCCCACAATCCAGGTGTGCCAAGATATTTAACAAAACCACCTTTTTCTCCAAGATGAGATTCTGAATATGCAATGAGATCATCTCCCATAAATGTTACTCTGAAATTGAGAATTCTATGTATGATGCTACCATCACGCTCTGTGTCAGCATATAAGCCAAAAATCTCATCTTTGTTGTCTTTAGGTGTGCTTAAATATTTTTGAGCAAGAAGACCCAATTCAATAGGATCCCGAGTAGCTTCAATTCTTCGAGGAGCAACAGGACTAGGTGTATGAATACTAGAAAGTGGGGTGATTGGATAATCTATGTTCCTAGCAGCTACAGGTACAAGCTCTGTGATCAAATTTTGATTTTGCTCTGTAACAGTTTTGATATTTTTACCTAATTCACTAATAGCATCAATAATATGCTGTTCTGTTTGTTTGTGTTTTTCATAGATTCCTCGGTTCTCTGATTTCCATCCCTTAAATCTTTTTACAAGATAGTCTCTTAATTTAAGATCATCAATGATTGGCCTTTTCATGGTTATTTATATATGTTTCAATGTCTAGAAAATTGTTGATTTTATTTCTGTATTTGCCACTATTGGGTGTTCTTGTCATATCAATTGTGACAAACCCATAACTATCCTGATTCCAGCACCTGCTGCAAAACTTGGAAAAATCATTGTAGCTCAAGTCCCCATCTACATATTCATCATGTATGTGTTTGAGGTTGGTATGATCTTGATGAAACACACATATAAAATTGCTCTTGTCTCGGATCAGCTGCTTCGGTATTTTAGAAAAAGTCTGTGCCAGGTAGAAACAATCTAAAATTTCTAACCTTGTTTTGATTATCCAGTATAATGTCATCAAACACAACAACAGAATTATCGAGACATTCATGGAGTGGCTTAACATCTGGTTCAAAAGTGGCTATATCCAGTCCATCATATAGCTTCATCAGCTGCTGATATTTTAATTGTTCCAAGCTCTTAGAGAAAACATACAAGTGCCTGTTTTTCCAGTCTAACCAGTTGGGTGCCAATAAAAAATTATCAATCATTAATGTAGTTTTACCACAAGCCGATGGCCCAACAATAAGACATCTAATATTATCAGGCAGCAACTTGCAGTTTCTCTTATTCTGCTGTTCAGGTTCTGGCATCCTTTTTATAACATCCCAGGTGTTCATATTATCACTTTGTTTGCCTCGATCCAGCTGTGTTCTGGAAGTCTTAGCCATTTGACAAGTAACTTGTTGCCTTTTCTGCGGATGATTTTTTCTATGAGATATGTGTCAGGCTGTTTAGTTTTGCTGAGTTCTTCTTCATAGAACCGGTCTTTGAGAATTTCTCCTCGGTGGTATTTTATTATATATGTGTTAAGGGTCCCAGGTTTAACTTGAACCACTGTAAATAATTCAGTGCTCCTGTTTCTTGTAAAGCCTCTCTTGAATAAGTGCTTATATTTGCTGATTCTTACTTGATCACCCACCTTGTATTTGGCTTTTCTTGTTGTTGGCTGGTATCTAGGATAATAAACAGTGCTGATCAATTTTTGCTCATCAGATGAAGTTACTTCAGAGGGTTTTGATGTTGATTGTGGAATGGACCGAGTTGTTATATTTATGTAGAAGTTCTGGAAGAATATTAAGCCATTTATAATTACCTTGAAGTGTTAATTGTTTATACATATGATTTTTTAAGGTTTTGTTGAATCTCTCTTCAATTGAGGCCTTGAGATCACTGTATCTCGAATAATGTTGTATTGACTGGTTTTTAATAAATCGTTGAAACACAGAATTATAAAATTCTTTGCCATTATCTGTTTGCAAATAGCGCTGTGATCTTTCACTCTGATTGATGATTGTCCTGAAGGCTTCTGTAACATATTTTCCAGTCTTTGATTTGAGTGGCACAGCCCAGGCAAATTTTGAAAATGTGTCTATTACAGTAAGTAGATACTTGTAGCCCTTGTTGATTTTGTCTAAGTTTTTCAGCTGTCCACTTGCCATCTCAATCAAGTCGCACTGCCATAAATCATCTATGCCTTTTGTAACTACTGGCAATCTCTTAAAATTATGTCTGGCTTGTCTGTGTAATTCATCAACAATAATTTGTCTAGACATAATATGTAAACAAGAATATTGCAACTATAGGGTGTTCAGCAGCTGATACTACAGGATTTTCTAAATACACTGGCTGACAAAAAAAGTGAAGCACCCAGAAGGAGTGGTCGAAGATTACCCCATTTCCGTATACCTGCATACCATTGATGTATGAGTAAATGATTAAATGTACAAGGATCTGTAATGTGTAGAACGCCCACCAGAAGGCATTTGTGACGTCACCTCCTGTTGCTGATAAGGTGGGACCAGTCACCTGCTATGAGTCAGACAGTGCAGCACGAAGTTCAGAGAGGAAAACGAAGCACCGGCGATGCCTCACAGACGCGTTAAACAGCCGATCCGGCAATTAACAGCATTTGACAGAGGCCGCATTGTGGGACTGCATCAGGCGGGTTGGTCATATCGGGCAATTGCCAGGCATGTGGGCCATTCAGATGTCACAGTGGCCCGATGTTGGAATCAATGGGTACATGAGGGCACCCATACACGTCGTGCAGGTACAGGTCGACCAAGAAACACCACCCTGAGGGAGGACCATCATATGGCGCTCCAAGCAGTGCGGGATCCCACAGCTTCGGCACCCGTCATCCGAGAACATGTACTGGACACTCTACAACATCCTGTGAGTTCCCGCACAGTGTCTCGACGACTCGCATCCGCCGGATTCGGGTCCTGCCGCCCCATGTGCCGTTTGCCGTTGACACCACAACACCGACACCTGCGGTTGGTGTGGTGCCGTGCTCAGGAGGCATGGACATAGGACGAATGGCGTCGCATCATGTTCACTGATGCGTCCCGCTTCTCCATGACCTTCGATGACCATCGTGTGCGGGTGTGGCGGCGTCGAGGGCAGAGGGCACATCCTGCCTACATTGTGGAGAGACACACAGGTGTGACCCCTGGCATCATGGTGTGGGGAGCCATTGGATATGCGTTCAGGTCACCTCTAATAGTGCTTCGGCAGACTTTGACGGCACAGCGATACGTCACAGACATTCTGCGTCCACATGTCCTACCCCTTATGGCACAGCACCCTGGGACAATGTTCCAACAAGATAATGCACGCCCACACACAGCCCATGTGTCTATGGACTGCCTAGAGCATGTTGAGGTCCTCCCGTGGCCAGCACGATCCACGGACCTCTCCATCATTGAACATGTGTGGGATGAAATTGGACGCGGACTCCGTCCTAGTGCCAACCTGCGGGATCTGGAGGGACAGCTGCAACGCCTGTGGACGAACGTGCCTCAGGAGAGAATCCAAAGGCTGTTTGACACTATTCCGAACCGCATAAGGGCATGCATTGCGGCCAGAGGGGGTGCGACACCCTACTGACCTGGCGCCACCATTCCACCTGTAACTGCCAACGGGCTTGACTCTTGCATCCTATATTGTAATCAGTTCAATAAAGGTACATGGACTTTCAGCATATGTAGTTTCATTCTCGTCCAACCACTCCTTCTGGGTGCTTAACTTTTTTTGGTCAGGCAGTGTATAATTTGTCTCCTATTTGTATATTAAATTCCAGAGAGCCATCATCTTCAGCATAAGATGTTTCTAATGTATTGGGGTATGTAAAATCCTCTAACTCTACACTGGTAATTTTTGCTTTGTTATCAGCATTTGTTATTGATAACATAGGGTAGTGGTGTGCCTGTGGTTGAAGCCAATATTTGATCTTGATTGGTCTAAGTGTGCCCCCAACAAAAAACTGGTAATAAAATTGTGCAGGGGACAGCATATATATTTTGCCACCTGGTGTAAATGGTGAATCATATTCTTTGTTGGGGATGCTGTACAATTCAAGAATTACTGTATGTTTAGGATTCTCGATTATGAATGTTATTTCTTTTTCTGCTGTAAGCAATCTACTTGTTACAGATTCAAGGTGCTCATTGATGGTCCCAACAACATCATCATGGCCTGGCTTAATCTTTATGTCCACAACAAGTTTCTTGTATTGTTGCACAATCTCTTGTAGCTGGGTTGCAAAAACAGACAAAGCATTTGCTTGATTGGATTCCATGGTCCCTAGCTGTTGCTTGATATTAGCTACAATTTGCTGTAAATTTTCAACAACTGCCAATTTTGAATTTTGAGCAGTAAGATCATGGACTTGTCTTCTCATATCCTCAAACAGAGCATGCAGTTCATTAATATGTTGATTAGTTGGTAGAGTGGCCACTGTCTGAGTAAGTTGTTTGATCTCTGTCTGGATATTCTTGATATCTTCTGATTTCAATATGCGATTCACAGCTCTCTTAATATTTTTAAGTTCCTGTGATGTAGGCAGATTTGATACAGTATTTTGCAAAGATTCAAGTGCCAATTTCACATCATTTAATTCAGAAGCATCAACCACACCACGCATAGCATCTTGGAGCAGGGCTATATCTGCCTGAGTGGGTGTTGATTGTTGTAAAATTTCAAGCTTTGTTTGGATATCATCTATCAAGTGATGAAAATGAGATAGCTCAGATTCAGTGTTGAGATTTTCAAGTTTTGTGATCTGTTGCTGGACACTGACAAGGGTATCTACAATCCCAGGCAATCGGGATTCTGGAGTTTCTTGTACATTTTTCAAATCATTTTGCACTGCTGCTATTGTACCCTCAAGATGAGTTATGGTACTTTGAATTTTTCCAAAATCTTCATATGTTTCAAGTTGCAGCTTAATATTGGCAACACTCCGAGTTATTGCACTCAAAGCATCAGAAGATGGCAAGTTGTTCATAAAATTTCCAAGTGTCTCAATTTTTTCTTTAACCCCGGCTATGGGATTGTTCTGAGGGTCCAGATTAGGTATCTCCAGTGATTGAATCTGTTCTTTTAGAGTGGAAATCACTAGATCAAAATCTTCTTGTGATGTTATGCTTTTGACAATTGTTTGGAGCTGTGTCTGGACATTATTTATCTGCTCTTCCAATTGTTGTTTCAATTGCTCAGAGTTGGTGGCCTGTGTCTTAAATTTGGTTTGAAGAGCTGCTACAGCTTCTTCTAAACTTTGAAGATTATCCAATGTGGCCAAATCAGTATATTTCTGAAGCAATAATTTGAGTTCAGAATCAATTTTAAGAAGAGGGTCCATGTATTGTGATTGCAAATTTGTAATTTCTATTTGAAGACTGGCATTCAGTGTGGTTTGTAAAGCTTGTAAATCACTTCTTAATTTCTTGACTCTGACATCAAGCATCAGAATCTCATCACTGTGATCTTCATGTCTTGTATGGCCAAATATATCATTAGGCATTTTGATTTAGTGGTTATTTATTATTGAATATCTAATTCTTAATTCTATAAAAAAAGGTATAAGCTTGTCATAGGATCCTGGGACCTCAATATATAAGCAGTCACCAGCAGAAACAGTATATACGGTGCCAGAAATCATGTTTGAGTGCTTAATTCTGTAAATATTTCTCCCTACTGAAATTTTGACATTACCCTTGGGGGTAGTAATAAATTGTAATTGACCACCTACAGGTAATTGGTAATGATTTAAATTATTGTTAAATATGTACAATGTTTTACCTGTTTCATCATCAACACTATGCATGTAAATATGCTGTTCAGATGAATAATTAACAAAGCACTTAGTTTAGATATTATATCAGAAGAGGGTGCTGGTGTTGGCAGGTCCATAATACCTTGTTTTTTGAACCCAAATAAGTTCATAGGCATGTTTATTTATTTCAAATCATGCTCTGTGATTGGGAATTGATTGCCATTTTTCAAATCACAATGACCCCATGGTAAAGTATGTATGCCACATGATAAAATACATCTCTTATCATCATGTAGGTCCAGAGCCACTTTTTTTACAATATTGCTAGTCAACAAGTGATCCACGCTCTGAATTCTGGATTCTGATGTTCTGATTGTGCTACATGATTTGAGGCAATATTTGTAATCTTCAAATTCAAGCTCTTTGTCTACAGTCACTCTGCGAATGCCCTTGGCTTTTTTGGCAACAGCACCACTACATGTTTCGAAACTGTACATCTTGGCCCTTAACCCAGCAAATGCCACAATAACATCACCAAGTGTTTCGTCTTTTAACTTGCCAGGCATCTTTTGTTGTGGGGTTGAATCTTTGTATGTTCACTGGTATCAAAATATTCAAGCAATTCAGGCTGGGACATATCTTTATAAACATCTTCTGTTTGAATATCAACGATAAAACTATCTGTGTCCATGTACATCAATTTTACACAATCACCATAAAAAGGTTTCAACACATCATAATACAATTTTAACATGTGTAATTTGGCCAATTCCAATATCACAGCCCCTACATAAATAGGCTTATCAAACTTAATCTTTGTTTTTTTCATATTAAAAAGTGCCATATGCTCATCATAAATTCTTCTGTAATTGAAGTTGGGCTTTGCTATCAATTTTTTGCTCCGGCTGGGGTCAGTAATTATTTTAACATCAATATGTTTTCTGACATTTTCAATTGTTTTGCCATAAACTGAATTTACCATCAATTTAAACAAAGTTTTATCAAATTGGCTCATTGCAGATGTTCGAAACTCTGTGTTTGTATCAATATATGGCTTCAACCATCTTGAGTGCGTGAACCTCAAAACTTTGCTCACTTGAACACCATGTTTCATCAGGAACTGGAGGTTTTTGTAATATATGACATAACCCTGTTTTGGCTCCAGAGTCATCATCAATTTCTTCTGTTTAGAGCCAGATGAGCACTCAACCTCAGGAATTGGGGGCAGATCAGAAAATGTGTTGTGTAAATTATCTGGAATTGTCAGATCAACCTCTAAGAAGAGGACATAGTCACTGTCATCAAAATCCTTAAGATCTTCAATATTGAAATCTTCAACCCACTCAAGCCCTGCATATGGCAGTTTTTTCATCATAGCATAACCATAGAGGCTGTTGGCATCTACATACAGTATATAATTTGATGGCAGTGCTGGATCATAATCAGGAATATATTTGTTATTAGCTCTAGCATATCTCTGAGAGCATTGCACCATTCCCCCTCTTATACATTGCTCCATAAACAGATACATATCTTGATCTTGGATCAGATCCAATTGCATTTTAGTGTTTAAAAACATTGCAGACCATGCTAGGCCTGGCGCACTGTAAAAATACATTGGATCCAGCTTATAATTTTGCATGGAAGATTTTCTGAATGCCTGAAGTATATCAACTAAGAGGGTCACATCAAGTTTTAAATATGCCTTGTGATAATCACCAAATGACTTGCATTTAAATTGTTCCACATCAACTGGGTATGGTAATAATAATCATCAGTGATTCCAGATGCTCTGATTTTGCTGTAAAACTCTTGTTGTGGTGGCAGAGCACACCCATCAAATTTAGAAAAATCTGTAACATAATCATATGGATATACACACTTCCGCCTAATTAATTTCAGGTCCTGATTTGGAAACAAAGCACATGTGATTTTGAATTGATCATCAGATAATTGAGTGGGCAGTGTAGCCAGGCTAGCAGACAGAATTCTGTAGGAATCAAGAAATCTTAAGTGAATAGGAACACCATTAACTTTAATTATTTTGCTAATAGCAATATATTTCTCATTATTTTCAGCTAAAATATTTCAATTCTGCTTGTCAAACCCCTCGTACCTGATCAAATGATGGAAATCATATTTGGATGCCCCATGGCAAAATATGGGGACAAATTTTGGTCTCTGGATCTTAATATTACAGCTATTACACAGAGCCATTAAGAATTTACCATCTGTATGGGAATGGTGATGTACCTTGATATTTATATCTGAAAATTCAGAATCACATACCGGGCATTTTTCTGCATTGTTGAAATCTTCATTCTCTTTCTCTGTTAAAGGCAACATGGGTTTTGATTTTAATAAGATATTAGATGCTATGTCATGGCACTCATTTTCTATTCTATGTGCAAATTCTTTGATGGCATCTGCTCCCATGTATAAATATTCTTTACTAACAACCCCATCCTGTACAACAACATAATAAAAAGTAGAAGGTTCATGTAATTGATATGATGTAATTGAAGATTCATCAGGATCTGGACTGCAGAATGCAAGGGGTTTGAGATTTGATTCAAAATCACAGACTATATATGCTGGGTGTTCCAACAAGGCTTACAATTTTTTAAAATTGGCTTTTTCACTTGGCATCACCATATGAACAGGTTTATGGTTGCCACAGTATTTCAGATGCTCAATTAATTTGTTTTTAGCAATTTCTGCATTCTGTTCACAAACACCATTCACCATTTTTCTACCATCAAATACAATTAAACATCTCTACACAACTAAAATATTGTATTGGATTTGTCTAGTTGTTTTCTGACTAAACCTTCAAGATTATGTATCAGAGTATAATGGTATGTATCATTCCCTTCAATTAAGAGCAGATCAATCGGAACAGCAGAATCATCATCAAATGTACTGATTCTGAGAGGTGCTATCAAGCAATTTCCACTGCCAGTAGAACAAATAAATACATTAATAGATAATTGTTTACCGTTGATATCCCTGGCCTTTTTTTTTCAAATTTATCAATATTCTGAACAGACATTGGATATTCTAAACCCTCCATTGCTTCATCAAAATCGTGCTCTTGTTGTTTATAATAAGTTATTCTCTCAGGATGCCTTAAAACGGGATACAAAGCAGCTAAAATACACCACAAAAAGCATTTCTCATCATTATTTCCTATGTTAACCACGGCTCTTTTGTTTTTAATATTGGCAGGTAATGGCAGATATGTAGATCCTTGTAATGGACTGAATTCAGAAATATTAACATAGAGCTTGTGTGGAGATCCGCATAGGCTCCATCCTGACTCTTTTCCAGCAAATTCAGAGTGTTTAATATTCAATTGATCTATCAAACTGCTTATTATTTTTTCTAAATGTGTATTTGAATATACCGGTACAGTTTCTGTTATGTGGGACTGTGTAAATTTTGTGCCATTTGGCTTCTTATATTGTGTAAACAATTTGAGGGACAGCTTATAAGAGCCATTTTGTGCATTTAGAATTGCCTGCACATCAGGATTTATACTGTTCAAAAAATTCTTAATACCACATTTTTGCTCTGATACAAACCGGTAATCCCTAAGTTGGCCATTAAAACTGCTATGGATAGGTGGTGCATAGCGTGGCTGCTTTGCTGCTCTAGCATTAACAGGTGCTTCATGCTTCCTTTTCAGACCAGATGTAGATGGTTGTGGGGGCAGTGTTGATGACTGTGCAGAGCAAGTACCTTTATGTTTATATAAGAAATATTCTATGCTATATTTTCTACGGCATTTAGGGCATATTTTAGTGGGAGTTCTGCATTTGTCTGGATCACAATTCCTTTGGTGCCTGGCCCAATTGGGGCTGGATATATTTTTATTGCATTGATTACAATATTTTTGATTTGGCATTTTTGTTGTTGTTTATTATATAAGATTTCCTGGGGTCCAAATCAAAACTTTATACTTAATAAAAAATATCAATTGTGTTCAGCAGTGTGATTTGTGTGTGTATATGTGTGTGTATGTGTGTTAATATTTTTGGTTTTGGTATTTTTGTTGTTGGTTTATTATATAAAATTTCTTGGGATTCAAATCAAAATTCTATGCTTAATAAAAAATATCAGTTGGGTTCAGTGCAGACAAAAAACTGCATAGCTCTACGTCAATTAGTTCTTGAGATATTAATTATTTTGTATTTAGGAACCACTTTGGCCCCCCTGCCAAAAATTGGCTTTTATTGCATCAGTGTATATTGTTCCTATGATCTTACTTGGGTTATTCCACCAGACTGTATGCTTTAAGTCTCCTACAATCTGGTAGAGCCTTTTCAGATTCTGCCCCCCCACTTGTGGGTTCCACTGCCGATCCAGCAATGGTAACAAACAGCACTGTGCTCTGGCTTATATAGATTTATAGAGCCAATAGAAACCTTGCTTATTTAAACCAATCAGAAAACACCGCATCATCACATTATGTCATAACCAATTAATCAGAAAACAACACATGCCTAATAATTTATTGCATAATATTGCACAACATTATGCAATAGAAGTGGACCGGAAGTAAATATGTATGGATGTGGGTGGGTGTGGGTGGGTGTGGGTGGGTGAGCATCTTGGCTTAGTTTTAAGTGCTGTGTTCAAAATAAAACTATAGTGGCTGGTAGCTGTATCCAAGCCTTATTATAATTTTTGTTTCTACATTCTGTCACTAATTTTGATCCTAGGATAATTATATTTATGGGGGTGACTCTGCATGGCCCCCAGAGCAACATATTGAAATTTTGAAAAAATCGATAATTTTATTTCTGAATTTTTCACTAGTTTTGATCCTAGGACAATTATATTTATGGGGGTGACTCTGCATGCCCCCCAGAGCAACATACTCAAATTTTGAAAAAATCGATATTTTTTTGAATTTTGATTATCTCTGGAACCATGAATGCTAGAGACATGGGGCTTGGTGATTTCTCATGGGCATGCCGAGATGCAACTTTTTGATCTCTATAAATTTTTCAAAATATCTTGCCGTTCTCTAGATCTTGAATAACTTGCCTATTTTTCAAGATAGGAGCATGGGGGATGCATATTTGAAATCTAGAGGCTGTTTAGAAGTTTTGTTAAAAAATCGATAATTTTTTGAATTTTTGATTTTTTTAAAAACTTTCAGAGCTGGAGACTTAAAATTTTGTAGGCATATTCTAGGCATGATTCTCTACATTTTTGTCTCTTTAATGTTCCTGATATATGCAATATTTAAGCTGTAAATGCCTAATTTTTATAAATAGAATTTTCTGAAAAGTGCAATATTAACAGAATTGTTAATATTTTGAAATCTATACATGCTAGGGCACTATAGCAGTCGCTATACTTAAGATATCATACAATATCAAGAGGGGCATATTTTTGACAGGATTATGGACAACAATCTCACAGAAGTGCCTTTTTGTAAGTGTAGCCAAATCAATCTGAGGGGCTCATCATTTCACGGGAAATTCCCGAGGGCATTTTTACAAAAATCTTGGATTAGACAGAGTACCACACTTAAGCAAAAAGCTCATATGGGCATGTTGAGCTAGTTTTAAGTGTAGGCAAATCTGCCTGAGGGGGGCTCATCATTTCTCGGGTTTATATTATATACTTTTATACTACTGGTATATCACGATCTTACGTGATATAACTTAACCTATTCATTTTTTTCGTGCTAAACTACACTAGAGCCACTACGTGATTTGACCTACTTTAGAGAGTAGTGGTAATGGACCGGTTCACCAACCGAAAGTGGGGCTCGGTAGTAGTGGTAATGGGCAGGTTCACCAACCGAAAGTGGGGCTCGGTGGGGCTCAACTTAATGGTTTTCTCTTGTAAGGCATAAGCCCCATTTTCTCGCAGTGTTACCAACACCTTACTCGAAATAAAATCACCAAGGTTTTTTCTTGGTCTGACCTAACATAAAGCAAGGAGCTGGCGAGCTTTTCTTTATGGATTTAACCTCAGTGGTAGCATATTTTGACGAGTTCTTTTGTTGATTTTATAGCGTTTGACGATGTAATTTTCACCGCATCTATTTTTTTTTCCACTCATACTTGGTACGAATGCCACGATCTTACGTGATATAACTTAACCTATCCTTTATTTTTCTTACGATTTTTTTTTTTAAACTGTTCCGTCACCCTCTCGTTCTTCACGTCATGGATGAAGGACTTCTCGGCGTCCAGGATGACGCTGAACACGGTATCCTCGGGCAGCGCGTCGTGGAACTCGCAGACGACCTTGATGTTGGTTCGATCGTTGACCACGACCTGCTTCCGCTTCGTGGTGTTGATGACGAACATCGGCCTGTGGGTTTTGAATTCGCTGGGCGTGTAGTACATGTCCACGTTTCCCTCGGTCACGCGCTTGTAAGCAGAGTACGCTTCGTAAAGTTTGAGGTAATCATCTTTGGTCATGTCGACCTCTGTTTGTCAAAAATTCGAGATATTTGCAATTTAACGCAGGACTTGGAAAACATTTTCGGAAAATTTTTGGTTCCATGACGACCTATGTTCATTTTGGTATGGGTGGGCAGAGGACACCGAGACTCGACCGACGCACTAAACCCGACCTTTCTGCGACTATTCGTTCAAAAGTTACGAGTGATCAAAATTTTGGGAGGGTGGGTTAACTTCTTACCCCTTGACCCCAGGACCACCAAAACTTGGTACACGTATTCTACACCTCCAAAATCGACAGGGGGGTATATAACGATACCGGATGGGGGTGTTTTTCGATATATTTTTTCGATAACTCTTACCATTTTCGAGATATTTGCAATTTAAGATTTTTTTAACGCTGTGGACTTGGAAAATTGTCGATTGATGAAAAAAATTTGGTTCCATGACGACCTATGTTTATTTTGGTATGGGAGGACAGAGGACACCGAGACTCGACCGACACACTAAACCCGACAGGTGGGATGCTTCGTTTTGGCGCAGCCCTTTGACCTACTTTTGAGATGACTTACGACATTTTCCTATAAGGCTGTCTCCCCTTACGATGTTTTCCTGTAAGGCAGAGATCGTCTGTCAATGGGCCCTCAGTGTAATCTACTACGACCTAATACTAACCTACTTTATACGTTTCGCGGCTGTTTTATTGCAGTGGCGAACTAAAAGAGCGGAAAAAAGGCTCTGAAAGGTGAGTGTCAAAAAACGTACTTTCAAGTATGCATGCTCTAGTAATGTAACTTTCTAAAAACATGTGCCGTCCATGTTTCTATATCGTGAGACGTTTCAATGTTCCGGTAAACGTTTCAAACGTTGAAACGTTTAAACAGAAATGTTGAAACGTATTGTCACGAATAGTCGAACGTGTTGTGAATGGCAAAATAAAAATAAAAAATCTCAAATTCAAAATCGGTTAAACAAGACAGAACAAGATAAAAGTGGAATCTTCGGGCTCGCGTTTTTTTTAACAGACCTACTCCTGGAAGTACAGGGTCCGGCAGAATGAATAGTAGGATATAAAAATGATAGAACGTCGAAACAAATCGAATAATTTATTGAAACACTCATTGAAAACAAAGAATAATAGATGCCATTACATACCATATATGCCATTTTACTTTGTTTTGAAGATAACGCCCGACAGAAGGTCGCTATCACGTTCAGCGCATTCTTCCAGGCGGCGAACAAAAGCTCGCATCACCCGCTCCAGCATGTCCAATGGGATCGCCTCCACAGCTGTACGTATCCTTGCCTTCAGTTCAGCCACGGTATGAGGACGTGTAGTGTACACTTGACTTTTCAGGTTAGCCCCACAAGAAGCAAACAAATCGGGCGACCGTGATGGCCAATGAATGTCCCCAAATCGGGAAATCAATCGACGAGGAAAATGACGCCGCAAGGCAGTCATGGACCGGTGGGCCGTGTGGGCTGTTGCCCCGTCCTGTTGGAACCATATGTCTCTGTTCACCCTTGAAGGAGAAAGTCATGTAACATTTGGACATAGCGATCGCTATTAACCGTTACCGCACGTCCATGAAGATCCTCAAAAAAATATGGACCGATGATGCGAAACGATGCCATACCGCACCACACCTGTCACACGTTCACTGTGCAGGGGTTGCTCATGCAGCCAACGAGGATTAAATAGCGCCAAGTATCTGTAATTCTGTTTATTGACACCACCGTGCAGATCAAAATGAGCCTCATCCGACATGAGTATGTTGTTTCGGATCTGCGGCTCGACTGCTAAAAGTTCCAAGCAACGCAACGCAAAGGTTCGTCGGGCATGTTTATCTTGTTCAGTTAGTTTCTGTGCGACCTGCATTTTGTAGGGGTGGAAGTGGAGGTCTTCATGGATGATGCGCCGCAGGGAACGATCTGACATTCTTAGCGCCAAGTCATGTCTGGCAGCAGAACGCCGAGGACTTCGGATCAGAGCTTGACGGGCCTCCTCCACTCATTCCTGGGTCCGTTGTGTCTTTGGTCGCCCCGGGCTTTTCTTTTTTGCACACGATGCATTAGTCCTGAATTGTTGCGCCCACCGTACAATCGTCCTATGATCCGGGACGTTCTGATGTCGGCCCACCTGGAAATGGCGACAAAAGAGCCGCTGCACGGTGATTGGAGACTCTTTATTTTTAAATACGCCTCAACGGCGAATGCTCGATGTTCCGAACGCCACAAGGCCATACTTACAAATGGCAGTCCTTTCTCAATGCAGCGCGCACACACGTCGTTGCGCAGGCGCAACAGCGACGCCGTACTATATGACTCAAATCAGGCTATTCATTCCGCCGGACCCTGTACTATATAAAATTTTTCAAGAATTGTATTGGACGAAGATGATGATATCCATTTGAGTGATCGATATTGCTGAAATTTATCTGGTGTTCTCTAGATGATCATGAAAAAAACTATATTTATAAAATTACAGGGAGAAAAAGTGATAATCTAGAAGTTGCAAATGTAATAACAGGAGAGATGGAAGCAATTCTGGACGAAAAACGATAAGGAGAAGAAGAAACGTAAGGAGACTAATCGACGCGAGGAAGACAAAAGATGATCTGATGTAATAATACTACAGCATTTTAAGTGCCATGCATTTCTTCTTCGTTCGTAATGAAATCAACAAGTTATTCGAATTACGGAACTTGTAATTTGACCTCCCTAGCGAAGCATGTTCTAAAAAATTAAAAAATCATCGGAAGTTTTCATTTCGCAAGCCACGATGAACTTATGAGGCACAGGCTTGTATGCATTCCGTCTTTCGTTCGGAGGGACAACGTAACCAACCATTCAATGATGGGGCCTCCCCCATGGCGCAGTGGTAGCGTCGTTGCCTTGTAATCAAGGTGTCCAGGGTTCGATACCCGGTGGAGGCACAAGTGGTTCGGATCCCACTTTAAACTGTAGGTCCAGGCTCGATTAGCCATACTGTGCATAAAGTGGACTTAAAACACAAACTCAACAACAACAACATTCAATGATGATAATGTTTATGAATTTGTTCGGATTGAGAAAGTAAAAATTATCATGGAATAGCCACCTTACTTTGAATATCCCCTTTCCTCTGTTCATACTTTCCTTCCTTCATTTCTATTATGTTTCCCGCTCCTCAGTCAAGCTTTTTTTTTCACAGCTCTTCGTTTCCATTTTTCTCTCAACGTACAAATTCATGTTATCACGTCAAGGAAATTCTTCTTCTTTTTGCATTGCATAATTGAAGATTTGAAATAACACATGATGATGAAAATGCTATTGGCAAAATTTACGAGGGGAATGAAATTGTAAGAATTCCCTTGTCAATATGAATATCATATTACTAACTGTTTTTAGTTTAATACGTGAAACCGTATTACATTGAATATTAACTAATTAATTAATTCTCTACCTTTCTTGAACCCGAAAGTTCATGCTTGCAGTTCGATTTGTCCTTATCCTGAGCAAGATCTATTTATATATTTTTTCATTTTTTTAAATTCCTTAGATATGAAACGAGGAGACAGAGAAAAGTAACACGAATTAAACCTTCTTTTCATTTCCTCTTTAATATCATTTTCATTTGTTGGTATTACTCCCAAGTATTTTGGATTTGGAAAAACTGGTTCAAACAAGTTGTTATCACTTGGTTTCGGCCTTTAAGCACATATCTTTAGATTTCACATTTGCTAACTTCTAAAACCTATCTCTCTTTAGCTGCTTTGAAAAAAATAATTTTAGCATTATTCTTAATTTGTATTTACATCATTCCCCAGTAAGTCTACATCATCTGCATATGCTAAAACTACTTCGTTAGTTTCTTTTAGCTTCCTAGAAGCATATTCTAAGGCAAAATTAAAAGAGCAATGGAGATAATGCATCTTCTTTTTTTTAATCCATCATGAATTGTACATTTGTCAGACATATTAAAAAGTTTCTTCTCGACTAATTTATCTCTTTGGCATCTTTGACTTCAATCAAGTTAGATTCTGCTGTGCGTATTTAATTTATTTCTGATTTATCTCCTACATGAACTTTTAAAACATCATTAAAGTAATTCTTCCATCTATTTAAAATAGTCAGCCATTTTATATCAAGTTTACTTTAGGTTGCCACCCCTTTCTCAATTCATTTGCACCTCTACTACTTTCATTTCAATTTCGTTAATTTTACTTTTCAAGTAATCTTCTAAAACATGCTGTTGTTCTTTAACCGCCTAAGTCTTTTTTTTCTATTAGTGTCTCTCAGATGGTGCAGTAGTAGCGTCGTCGCCTTGTAATCAAGGTATCCCGGGTTTGATCCCTGGTGGAGGCATGTAGTGGTTGGGATCCCACTTTAAACTGCAGGTCCAGGCCCGATTAGCCTTACTGTGCATAAAGTGGAGTTCAATCAATCAATCTATTTCTATTAGGTTATGCGAACCATGGCTTACTTTTTCTTGATTTATACTTTATTTAACTGCTGATTCTATTGCATTACGTACGTGTTCCTAATTCTTATTTACGTCTGTTTCATTTAAATCCTGCAAAATTAAAAAAATGTACAATTGTATAGGTTGAAGTTCATTATATGGAAATAAATTTCATTTTTTTTAAATTCATTTTTTTTTGCCAGGGAATGTATTTTTTTTATATAGTGGCATGTGCTTTCATAACTAACTAACTAACTCTCTAGCCCTCTCAAACCCAAAAAGGTTCATGGCTGCATCAACACAGGCCTTCCATCTGTCCCTATCTTGAGAAAGATCTATATACTCTTTTTCCATCCCTTCCAAAATTTTCCGTTAGGTCCATCCCAATATATTTGTCCTTCCATCTTCGTCTTAGTTTTCCTACAGGTCTCTTACCATCAGGTCTTCCAACAAGAATCCCGTAAACTCCTTTTTTTTCCTCTCCCATTCGTGCCACATGGCCTGTCCACCTAAGTCTTCTTGATTTAATTAATCTAATAATATCTGGACATGAATATAAATTTATGTAGTTCTAAATTATGTAACCTTCTCCACTCACCTATCTTCTCACCCCTTTTAGATATAAATATTTTCCTAACGATCTTTTTTTAAAATACTATCAATTTATGTTCCTCTTTCAATATGACAGACCAAGTTTCACATCCATATAATACAACAGGCAAAATTACTGTTTTGTATATTTTAACTATAAGTTTCTTAGAGAGAAGTAAGTTACATTTCCTAAATTTTAAGCCTACTTTTTTATTTTATATCCTCTTTAATATAATTTTGATTTGTTAATATTACTCCTAAGTATTTGAATTTTAAAACTGGTTCAAATAAGTTATCATGTGCTAACCACTGAACCGGAAATCAACAGCGTTGAGGCAGGGGTCCCAGGTTCAAATCCTGGCCTGGGCATGGGTGTTATTTGTGGTGCCCTTCATTAATTTCATCATCATCACATACTCATCTTCGCGTTTAGCCAAAAGTGGCAGAAAAAAAGTAAAATAAACGAAATCAATTAATTGGTGCTAACCACTACGTCACGAGGTCGACTGGTACAGAAAGGCTAATCGGGATTACAATTTAAAGTAGGATCCGAACAACTAAGTGCCTCCACCGGGTATCGAACCCAGGACCCCTTGATTACAAGGCAATCGGGGATGCCCTCTCATGCACGGTGTTGAATCATGGACAATAAAGGCATCAGACCAAAAATCGGTGCCTTCGAAAGGTGGTGCTGGTTGCGAATGCTACGAATCTATTAGACGTTTGAAAGAACTGACGAACGATTTGAAATGAATTGTGTATTCAAGAAAGGTTCTGGACAGTTTGCTGTCATCAGATTTTACAATACTTTGAGCATGTAGCACGTCGTTTTGAAACTGGTCCTGGGAATCCATTCTCCAAGGAATAGAATAAGAATAAATATCCAGAGGTTATTTACCAATTAGATGGATGGATCAAATTGAACATTTTATATGGACTCAAATTTCCTTACGAGATGCATACAGAAATTTTAATTTTGAGAAATGAAGAGGACGAATTGAACGTAATTTAGTTGTACAAAATGTTTACGAGAGATTGAGTATCTATATATTTCCGCAGATGCAACGACAATCTGGATACAGCAATCCGCGACCATTATTAAGAGCTGTTGTTGGATGACTTAACGATCACATCACCGCAGAAACAGATGGAACTGGTGAATAAAAAGCAGTTGTTTTGATGCAGCCATATCACTGCAAGAATCCTATATCCTTTCTTCCGCGTTACAGCATTATTGCTTCTAAGAGTAGAACTTCATTCACAGCCGCATATAAAGGCCATCATCGCAGAAACGTCTCACGATATAGAAACATGGACGGCATATTTTTTTAGAAAGTTACATTACTGGAGAATGCATACTTGAAAGTACGTTTTTTGACACTTACCTTTCAGAGCCTTTTTTCCGCTCTTTTAGTTCGTCACTGCAATAAAACAGCCGCGAAACGTATAAAGAAAGTTAATATTAGGTCGTAGTAGATTACACTGAGGGCCCATTGACAGACGATCTCTGCCTTACAGGAAAACATCGTAAGGGGAGACAGCCTTATAGGAAAATGTCGTAAGTCATTTCAAAAGTAGGTTTAAGGGCTGCGCCAAAACGAAGCATCCCACCTGTCGGGTTTAGTGTGTCGGTCGAGTCTCGGTGTCCTCTGTCCTCCCATACCAAAATAAACATAGGTCGTCATGGAACCAAATTTTCTTCATCAATCGACAATTTTCCAAGTCCTCAGCGTTAAAAAAATCTTAAATTGCAAATATCTCGAAAATGGTAAGAGTTATCGAAAAAATATATAAAAAAAACACCCCCATCCGGTATCGTTAGATACCCCCCTGTCGATTTTGGAGGTGTAGAATACGTGTACCAAGTTTTGGTGGTCCTGGGGTCAAGGGGTAAGAAGTTAACCCACCCTCCCAAAACTTTGATCACTCGTAACTTTTGAACGAATAGTCGTAGAAAGGTCGGGTTTAGTGCGTCGGTCGAGTCTCGGTGTCCTCTGCCCACCCATACCAAAATGAACATAGGTCGTCATGGAACCAAAAATTTTCCGAAAATGTTTTCCAAGTCCTGCGTTAAATTGCAAATATCTCGAATTTTTGACAAACAGAGGTCGACATGACCAAAGATGATTACCTCAAACTTTACGAAGCGTACTCTGCTTACAAGCGCGTGACCGAGGGAAACGTGGACATGTACTACACGCCCAGCGAATTCAAAACCCACAGGCCGATGTTCGTCATCAACACCACGAAGCGGAAGCAGGTCGTGGTCAACGATCGAACCAACATCAAGGTCGTCTGCGAGTTCCACGACGCGCTGCCCGAGGATACCGTGTGCAGCGTCATCCTGGACGCCGAGAAGTCCTTCATCCATGACGTTAAGAACGAGAGGGTGACGGAACAGTTTTTAAAAAAAATCGTAAGAAAAATAAAGGATAGGTTAAGTTATATCACGTAAGATCGTGGCATTCGTACCAAGTATGAGTGGAAAAAAAATAGATGCGGTGAAAATTGCATCGTCAAACGCTATAAAATCAACAAAACAACTCGTCAAAATATGCTACCACTGAGGTTAAATCCATAAAGAAAAGCTCGCCAGCTCCTTGCTTTATGTTAGGTCAGACCAAGAAAAAAACCTTGGTGATTTTATTTCGAGTAATGTGTTGGTAACACTGTGAGAAAATGGGGCTTATGCCTTACAAGAGAAAACCATTAAGTTGAGCCCCACCGAGCCCCACTTTCGGTTGGTGAACCTGCCCATTACCACTACTACCGAGCCCCACTTTCGGTTGGTGAACCGGTCCATTACCACTACTCTCTAAAGTTGGTCAAATCACGTAGAGGCTCTCGTGTAGTTTAACACGATAAAAAATGAATAGGTTAAGTTATATCACGTAAGATCGTGATAAATATACCTACAAGTACGAGGTGGGAAAGACAGAGGAAAATTGAAAATTTTACTAAAACATTGCTAAACGCTAAAACATCGACAAAAAATTGTCAAAATATGTGAAAAACTGATATTCAATTGATAAAAAAGGAGGCTAAAAGACGATACCTACTAAGTACTACTTAGAAACAACTAATTTCCACTACTAATAACGTAGCTGAAAATTCTATCGTAATAGCTACAATTAGTTAATTTTGAAAGTGGCTCAAGTCGTTTTTCATACAGATTGAATTTGTATAAATTTGTATTTGTATTGAATTTTGTATTTTTTCCCGAGAAAATTTATATATAAATACCAGAGCTGAAAAAAATATTATAATTGTAACAATTGTCTTTTAAGTTACATTCCATTAATTATCGTAAGTTTAAAAGTGTTTTTTCCTAGTATATAGAATCTTATTGAATTTTGACTTGATTCTGCGTTTTGTAATTTTCCCTGAGCAAATATATATATAAATACCGATAAACTTCTATTTAAATAACACCTCGTGAAAATGACAACTTGTATAACCAACTTACCACTCGAACTGCTGCGCAACATTTTTGCGTACACATTTGACGGAGGTGAGGATGTTGCGAGGCTCGTCGACTTAAGCAAAATAGCGCCTGAATTTCGTCCACCGTGCGAGATGATTTTTTTTGGACAATCTTTGCAAAATAAGCGGTATGAAAAACTTACAGAATCCCGATTCTCTTTTTCGGGCTGTAGGCAAAAAGTTGGCCGATAGGATGGATTAGCTTCATGAGGCTAGGGAAGGGAGGAGACGATATACGGATGATTGCTATGAGTCAAACACGGAAACAGACAGGATCATCACACAACTCATCGCATTGGCTGAGGCGCGAACTTTATTTCTAACCTCGCATGATAAATAAATAAAATACCATCACCATGAAACCGAAAGTTGTCGTCTATTAGGTACCATAGGAGGACCTCAAATCTTTCGCAGATTCGAATTCTGTTAGGTAAAACAGCATAAAAATTTTACAGCAAGAATTCTCATATGGACTGACGATTTTTTTTAACAGACCTAATAATAATTTATAACCTGTGTTGTGATACCACTATAAACTGTATACAAAATATGCAGTCCCTGGAATGAGATTAACGAGGCTTATGAACCTCGAATTATACAGGTGTATAATCTTTAAATGAATGGATGTATCTATTTATTAAGCATAGCAGTGTGTTTTCGCTTATTTTAATATCACGCCACAATGCGTATCAATCCCTAGGATTGTATGTTTATTTTATTAAGTCTCTCTGAACGCTTCATGTTGACCAGGGCATTCACTTGTTTTTCTCAGCTATCTCAAGCCTCTTAGGCATGTTTACAATGCATTGTGTTGTGCCATGCAAACCTCCGGAGCATTCAGGAAACAGGTATACTTCTGGTTATGGTGTCAGCGGTTTGCATGGTAGCAATTATGATAATCACACGATTCGGCGATTCGGCATCGAGGAAGAGCTCGATGGCCAGGGAATATAGAGGTTGGACAAGCTGGGAGGTGACTGACTTTGGAGATTGAGTAGAGAGAGAGAAGGTGGTCAGCAAGGCAGGAGGTCAGTAGTGGAAGCACGCTTTGGTCAGCATAAGAGAGAAGCTTACAGAGGACTTAATAAAATAAACATACAATCCTAGGGATTGATACGTTCGCCCCGACTGAGAAAAATTTTCTCCTTTGAAAATTTAAAAGTCAAATCGCAAAGCTTGACATGACTCAGGTTCGCCAATTCCATATATTTTCTTAAAAAACCAAATATACAAAAGAAATCCACCAAAAATAACTCTCTCTTGTTTGCCGCATCCTGAAGGAAAGAAAATTTTCATTCCCTAAACTTTATAATGAATAATACCATTAATACTAACAAATTCGTATGTTTATACCATGTAAAAAACAATAATATGTACTATAAGACTAGAAATCACAAAAGTTCGTGTCGTTAAGCGATAAAACTCTTAATGTACCACATTTGTGCGTACGTAATGTTTATTATGTAGAATTGACTTGGCTTGTGAGAGGTACGGGGATCGTTGCCCCGCACCTCCACCACGTAACGAACCTGAAAGTTCGTGGGATCTTAAGAGTATCTAGCAGGTTAACCAGTTAATTGATGGGGTGATGTAAACTACTCATCATTCATCCTCTTGATGAGTAGTTTACATCACCCCATCAATTAACTGGTTAACCTGCTAGATACTCTTAAGATCCCACGAACTTTAAGGTTCGTTACGAATGTTAGAAAGTGTGTGCATGGCCCCAAGAATACAATTTAAAATCACTAATGTAATATGAACTTTTTTCACTTGTGTGTATTTGAATATGAAAGTGAGGTACTTTGAATAATTGAGGAGAACAATCACAAAGAGGCTTATGAACCTCGACTTATACAGGTGTATAATCTGGCAATGAATAGATGTTTCTTTTTTTTAAGCATAGCAGTGTGTTTTCGCTTATTTTAATATCAGGCAACAATGTTAGAAAGTGTGTGCATGGCCTCAAGAATACAATTTAAAATCACTAATGAGATATGAACCTCCTTCACTTATGTGTATATGAATATGAAAATGAAGTACTTTGAATAATTGAGAAAAAAAATTCAAGTAAGCTTGCAACGGTATTGGGAGATGTCACGAGTTTAAACTTCAGACGATTTCTGTTAATCTGCTAAGGCCCAGGGTGTATGGATATTAGTACGAAAATTTGTAAAAAAGAAGAGGCAATTTTTGCTAATGGCAACGATGAGGATGAATAATGGTAATTATGATGAAATTGATGTGTGGCACTTAGAAAACAAAACCTCAAAGTATATTGCACCAACAGCTAGAATTGTCCCCCCCTACCCCCACACAAGGCAGATAACGGAGGTGAATTTTTGTTGGTTTACGACTCTGAGGGCTTAAGTTACCTTGTTCACTTATAGCTGTACATAGTAAAAAAGAAATGACCTGAGCAATAAAATATAACAATACCGATTCTGGCTTTTTTGTCGGATGATGTAGTGGTAACGTTGTTGCAATCACACTTCTGATGGTGTATAAACTTAAATGTTTTGCATAACATGAAATACTGTTAATGGAAATATGTTGTTTCTAATATTCTATATAGAAAGCAGAAAACAAGTAAAAGAAGAAAATAAATGTTGCAGGCAGATACGAAGCTTCAACGAAAACACATATGTCATTAGACAGGATGTCAACGATGCGTTTATAACTAACACGTGATTATTCAAAATTCAAAGAGTGCAGTGGGAAACAACTAACTAACTAACTCTGTAGACTTCTTAAACTGGAGGAGAGCAAATACAAGCACAAGTGTAAATATTAAATAAGTTACAAGTGGCTGAGACATGGTTCGAATATTTTGATCTAGGTATGGATGCAGACAGACACTAAGTTTTGTGTTTTTTTACACAATTGATAATGGAAAAATCCCCTTCAACACAATAACTTAGTGGTAATGTTGGTCTTGCCTTATTCCCATCGATAACATAGTGGTTATACGAAAGAAGCTATTTGTTCTGGTATACTCTCTCTCTCTCTCTACTCTTTCTTAAATTCTCATCCTCATAGTTAAAATTAATCTACAAGAAAATATATATTTTGTGTTGACATGGGAAACATGCAATAAAAATGCATGATTAATTGTAAAGGTCAAAAGCTGAATAAACAGTGAGGGTGATATATGCAAGCTTCCAGGCGTGTGATTTGAACAGAATTAAATACAAAATTGAGAGATGGAAGGCTTTTGTTGCTAAACCTTCGGTTTTAAGAAGGCAAGATAATTAGTTGGTTAATACGGAGGTAATTAGAAACTGCCATCCTCGAGGCTTCATGATGCAAGCCTCGCCTTATACAAGTTTATTTTCTACATGATTCTTGATCTTGTTATGCTTTTTACAGATAACATCAAAAGCTGTGACAAACGATTTTCTGGCTCTTCTACTTACAACACAGACACTCATGTTTCTTTTTTACATCGCAACGATGAGATAGTTATTATTATATGGGTTTTGGTGAGTCTCAGGCCTAAAGGAAAAATAAACTCCTGTAGGATTTCTTGCGTAGTAGTGCGACATGCTAGCACCGTAAATTGAACAGCACATAACTTAGATTTTGTTGAAAAGCAAGCGGAAGACGTTGGAAGCAGTTTGAAGACTGAAATGGCTATGCAAGGACACTTATTATAATGTTAATATTTTAGTATAATGTTTTGAGAATTGCTTCTCGATAATGTTTGGTATTTAATTTAATCTATTGTTAGATAAAATACATAATTATTAGAATTTAAGGACGGAAAATTTTAGCAGCGAGTAAATGCTACGTTTGACTAATCGTGAAGATGAAGATGACAGAACGTTCCATCGTTCTTATATAAACGTTTCAACAAACGTGTTTTTAAAATAAGCGAAAACACACTGCTATGCTTAAAAAAAGAAACATCCATTCATTGCCAGATTATACACCTGTATAAGTCGAGGTTCATAAGCCTCTTTGTGATTGTTCTCCTCAATTATTCAAAGTACCTCACTTTCATATTCAAATACACACAAGTGAAAAAAGTTCGTATTACAATAGTGATTTTAAATTGTATTCTTGGGGCCATGCACACACTTTCTAACATGGTTGCCTGATATTAAAGTAAGCGAAAACACACTGCTAGATTCATTGCCACATTATACACGTGTATAAGTCGAGGTTCATAAGCCTCGTCCATCTCATTCCAGGGACTGCATATTTTGTACACAGTTTATAGTGGTATCACAACACAGGTTATAACTTATTATTAAGTCTGTTAAAAAAATCGTCAGTCCATATGAGAATTCTTGCTGTGAAATTTTTATGCTGTTTAACCTAACAGGATTCGAATCGCCGAGAGATTTGAAGTTCGCCTATGGTACCTAATAGACGACACCTTTGGGTTTCATGGTGATGGTATTTTATTGATATATCATGCGAGGTTAGGAAGAACGTTCGCGCCTCAAACAATGCGATGAGGTGTGTGATGATGCTGTGCATTTCCGCGTTTGACTCATACCAATCATCCGTATATCGTCTCCTTCCTTCCCTAGCCTCATGAAGCTCATCCATCCTATCGGCCAATTTCTTGCCTGCAGCCCGAAAAAGAGAATCGGGATTCTGTAAGTTTTTCATACCGCTTATTTTGCGAAGATTGTCCATAAAAATAATCTCGCACGGTGGACGAAATTCAGGCCCTATTTTGCTTAAGTCGACGAGCCTCGCAACATCATCACCTCCGTCGAATGTGTATGCAAAAATCTTGTGCAGCAGTTCGAGTGGTAAGTATACGAGTAGTCATTTTCACGAGGTGTTATTTAAATAGAAGTTTATCGGTATTTATATATAAATTTTCTCAGGGAAAAATACAAAATTCAATACAAATACAAATTTATACAAATTCAATCTGTATGAAAAACGACTTGAACCACTTTCAAAATTAAATAATTGTAGCTATTACGATAGAATTTTCAACTATGTTATTTATACAGAATTTCCGGAGACAACAAGTAACATCTGATCACATCAAAACTCAAGCTGATCGAAATTATTATGAAAAAAAATCACTTGATACACTTTTTTAAACTTAAAATATTAAATAGTATGTAGCTTTAAAATAAATTAAACACTTAACTTTTAAGACTGCAACAACACATCCGTACTCTTCAAACACTCTCACGTTACTGACTGATCTGTAATGCAAAAACCCTTTAAGTAACCCAAGCGCGGATGAACACATCCGAAGCAGTAAGTCAATCAGAAGACACCCATTATGTCATAACCAACAACACGCTAGAAACGTGTCTGCGTATTAACTTGTTGCGTAAACATTGCGTAATAAGTTGTTGCATAACGTGGGTGGGCGTTAGTGCGTTTGGGTGTGCGTGGGTGTGCGTGGGTGTGCTTGGTTGGGTGTGCGTTGGTGTGCGTGGTTGTGCGTGGGTGTAGGTGTGAGTGGGTGGGCGTGGGTGGATGTAGGTACACGTGGGTGTGCGTGGGTGGGCGTGTGTTTGCGTGGGTGTGCGTGGGTGTGCGTGGGTGTGCGTGGGTGTGCGTGGGTGTAGGTGTTACGTACTTTAACTCTAAAGGAATCATGACACTGGTACGAAGTACGAGATGAAAAATCACAGATTTGCAATAGTATAAAATCGACAAAAACATCGTCAAAATAGGTTTACCATTGTGGTTGAATTAATAAAAATAATAGACCTTGTACCAAGTATTATTTTGAAGGAACCTGATTACACTACTGACTAATAAACTGATAAATGCAATTATATCGGTACCATCATGCAAACTGAGCAAAGAAACCAAGTGTCGCTTGCCGCGTGCACCTTGTCTCTTCGGTGTAAAACACTCGTGTCGCGTGTTGCATGTTGCATGTTGCGTGTCGCGTGTTGCGTGTTTCTTCCTAACAACACAAAGGAAGGTTTTGAAAGATGTGTGGTATGCTGGTGGTCAAACCAGTACTGTTCAAATTGGACATATCAAATATGTGGTTGGACTTAGCGTTCCATGTTTCATACGTTTCTATGAAAAGGGCTTCCCCGATGGCGTAGTGGTAACGTCATATCCTTATAATCAAGGGGTCCGGCTTCGATACACGGTGGAGGTACATGACACATTGGCTGCAATCTCACATTAAATTGTAGGTCCAGTTCCGATTAGTTACTCTGTGAATAAAGTGGACTTAAACTTCCATTCAACTCAATACAAAGTTTCTATGAAAAGTGAATATTCAAGAATGATAAACAATATGTGAATATAGAGTAATCATTATGTACTAAATAGATACATGAGCACCTTTAGCTCAGAAAATGTTTTATTAGTGTACAATCGATTTTAAATATTTGTATTATTTTTAAAAAATCAAATATTGAAAGTAATTTTAAGATTAATTAAAAAATTTACACGTTTTCAATAAACAATCAATTTGTAGATGTGAACGCATAGCGTTACCATATGGTAACGGGACATAATAACAGATATTAGTCTAAAATCAAGAACCAAATTGACTAAAAATAATTCATGCGTTTAATAGTTAATAATCCTAATCTTTATTATAGAGTTGAGCGTTTCCAGGATTTCGAGGATGTAAATTGTGGCCACCTATGTGTTTCTATGTGTTTCCAAAGTAGAAACAACCTAATACCAGGCAGGGTGATTTCAATCAGGAACCAAAATCCTGACAAAAAGCCACACAGTACTGTCTCCCATGCGTCTGCTGCCAGGTTTCTTTTAGACTACAAGGACATTATATGGAAGGGCGGTTTCAGGGTCACTTTTCGCATAGCAGCCAATGATAATGATTGTATAATGCGTTAAAATACCTTCAACGCTGATGGCACAACACTCCCCAACACCCTACCTTAAGCAGCCAAGAGTAACATCAAGTCCATGGAGCTGAAGATACCGGTAGTGGAATACGAGACTAATTATACCCTCAAATACAAAGCAGATATTATGGAAAATCCACAAGTTCCTATTGAATTTTACACTTACCAGTGTGTTCGGAAACCAGCCTCTGGTGGCCATTACGAATTTGTCGATACTAATCAGTTCAGTAGTTTGCAATATGATATGACAGATTTTGTAATTGTGTTGTTCCAGACTGGGAGAAAGAACAGTCAAGAAAAATATTCTAGCAAATTCGACCATTCCAAGATTTAGAATATATATCTTAAGAAAGGACGCAATGAGATTTTCCCCCGTGAAACCCATAATCTCGATATAGCACAAGATGACTTTCACAAATCACATGAAGCATACACTGCTTACAAGAGAGTGACTGAGGGAAGCATATATGTATACTTTAGTCCCAGCGAATCCAAGTCACACAGATATAAGTTTGTCATCAACACATCAAAAAGAAAACAAATTTTGCTTAATGATAGAACAAATATAAATATTGTGTGTGACTTCCATGAGTTTCTACCTGACAACACTTTATGTAGTGTTATTCTTATTGCAGAGAAAACTTTTGTTTATGATGTGAAAAACGAGCAAGTCACAGAACAATTTTAGTTGCTATTGCTAGACCACAATACCATAGGGTACATTTAAAATAATATCCACACTTCTTAACACTAAATAGTGAAAGTACATGTAAACAAAGCAGTGTGTCTCAAAAATAACTAGTAATCAAATAGTCAGTAGTTTTTGTCATATCTAAGAAACTACCTTAACACTAACCCAAAACTCAGGATACCATTCTCAAACAGGGCTAACCAACTGCTTGGAGCATAACCCAAGCACACTCTCAACCATTCAACAGGGTGTCACTTGTCCCAGGGGGTAGAATATACACAAGCCAGATATTTTTAAGAAATATACTCTTGTTAATCATCTATTATGAGGATTTATATTTCGTAGTATGATTAGGCAATTTGCTACATTTAGAAGTTAGCTAAATCAACCAGAAAATATAAAAATTAAGCTTAATTTCAGTTTAAAATTTATATTAGTCCTCCTTGTACAGGATTATGGGAAAACAATCCACATCTACCCAACCTAGTAGGAGGAGTTAAAATTCTTAGCATGATTAGGCATTTTGCTACACTTACAAATTAGCTAAATCCACCAGAAGGTAAGAAAAATATAGCTTTAATTGTGCTCAAAGTAGACCATGGTGTCAAATAAACTTGGACAATGTCGCCCGGTGAACAAATCAACCTATTCTACTAACTATAACAATATTAAAAATTCAATTATCCATTGCAGCTCATTTGATGCTCTCAAATGTGCTCCCCTCTCTACAAATTTGTCCTCACTGCCGCGATATTGGGTTTCAAGACATTAGCTGATAAACATAGTTTTTTTCATTACGCCTTCCTCAAAAGTAAGAACAATAGCATTATAAGAACAATGTACAGTTCGCGTAATACCTTAGAGATTACGAAATTTCAGTACAGTTTAGTAGTATAATAATATCGGTTGAAAGTCATCATAAATAAGGATTACATCATAAGTAAGAAGAGCCTTTAGAAAACGTCTTAAGATTAAGAAAATTGTCTTGGCGAACCGAAAGTTACTTTTTAAAGAATAAGACATATGTCTTAAGACATATTGTAAAAAAAGTCTATATTTTTTTTAGTGCTGTCGAACTTATTTCAAACTCATCAGAAGTAAGGATTTCATCATAAGTAAGAAGGGCCCTTAGATAAATCTTCTATGATGAACCTTTTTGATTTTTCACGTTATGTTTGAAACTCGAGGGCCCTCAGAATAATCTTCTACGATGTATTTTTTAAATTTATTTTTCTTGTTATGTTTAAATCTCAAAATCATCATAAGTAAAAAGGGCCCCCGAGTAATCTTGTACTATGTATTTTTTCCATGTCCTCGAGGGGCCCTCGATGTAATGTTTCAAGGTCTAAACACACTCCGGCAACATTTTTTTTACTGGATAAGGCAAAAACGTGCGTTAATCTAATTATTTTTTTTGTTAAGAAAATCCCTGGCCAATAAATCAAAAATATTATCCCGCCAGTGATGCGTGGTGCTCAACACAGTTCAATTGGACGTGACCATATAAGCCACGCCTCTGTAGAGTTTAGTTAGTTCTTTTTTCTCTTAAACATCCATGACTCCCTACAGAGGACCTCCGTGTGCGTTTTTGCATGTAATGTGTGTAGCTATTTACTCTAGTGTGATGGATGTTGTTGTTGTTTTTTATGCAGGTAATAACAATGTGGGAAATAGAATCTATTCATGAATCTTGGTATTTAGTTGAAGCATCTGATAAGACAAGAGAAAAAAATATAATTTACTTATTTACAAGCATAGTATTGGTGTGAATGACATTTTATTTTGTTTTGAAGGTTCTACTTTTTTAATTTTCCTGAATTGTGCAAAAAATGAAAAGTTTGCTACTTGCGTTAGTTTTTAAAACTGTTCCATAACCCTCTTGTTCTTGACGTCTTGGACGAAATATTTTTCTGCCACCAGGATGGCACTGCAGATGGTGTCGTCAGGGATTGGATCGTGAAATTCGCACACTATCTTGATGTTGGTGCGATCGTTGACCACCAATTGTTTTCTCTTCGACGTGTTGATGACGAACATGGGTCTTCGTGATTTGAATTTCGCTGGGTGTATAGTACAGTCACGGACACTTCTGGGTTGTAACGACCCTATTGAAGATGCACTGAAGCAAGCCATCCATGTCTGACCACAATGCGCCTTGTGACTAGACAACCCAAGCAGCATTGCAATTCTGCGGCTTGTATTCCAGTCACGGGTATACATCTCTGTAAATTGAGTTGTGATGCCAAAGAGAAATACGAGATGAAGATTGTCGATCATAATGTGTCGTGTTCTCGACATGGAATAATACTCGGTCTACGTTACGTTCCATTATTTAATGTTGTTTGGGAACGAACCTGACGGACTGGGTTTATATTTTCACTCCTTGCATTACAGTAAATTCCATATTTTACAATTATATTAATGCTTTGAACGAAAATAATACCCAGAAAAATATCGAACACACGTGTACACCACTCTTCTCACACACATGCACTTGAAAACAAACCCACAAAGCTAAGTTTTAACTTCCCAGTGAATGTCAAAATAACAGTAAAAGAAGAAGCACCATGTGCGAAACATGGGAATTTTCACAGAAAGAATGCGTCTATTTTTGACATACGTGGTTCCTATTAATAGACAATGAAACAATTATGAGAGAAATTAAGATGCATTTTCGTCTTCAGGTGTTGAGGAAGGAAACAGACTGACTGGAAAAAAGAAAACATGGTGTTATTGATAGAGTGTTGGTTAGCGTACAGAGCTTTCACCATTAAGATCTAAGTTTGATCCCCACCAAGGACATTTTTTTATTCTTTTCTATTAGTGAAGAAGTATGTAATATTGTTTTCTAGGCATTTTGACGAAAGGATACACATCAAATGTGTTCGTTTAATCTGTATTTTCATTCTTCTAATAAGTTCTCTATCACAAGGGGATATAGAGATTCTCTATCTAGGCGATAGATATCTTCTCAATGGTTCCTTAGCTACGATTCTCCAGTCCCTTCTACCCACTTGTCTTATTTATTTATTCTATTGATATCAACTCACGAAATACCATGAATCTAACGAAAACACACAGATATAGTTAGAAAAAGAAACACCCTCGCGTCGAAGGTTCCAGACTCGAGTTTTGACTGTTTTGCGAGGGTGATTATTCCTGTGTGTCTGTTTATCATTTTTGTCTAAAAATATTCCTCATTATTGCCGTGATGAACCTAGGGATAGACCAAAGCGACTGAAATAAGAAAAGTACAGAAAATGCAAGACACATCTGCCTAGGCATGTTATACCTTGGGAATTAGCAATCTGAAAATTAACTTGCGTTTCAGTTGACTACTTGCGAAAAAGTTTCGTGTTGTCTCGTTTGGAGTGTTGGTTATCGTGTCGGACTAGCATGCGCGCAACCCGAGTTAGAGCCCAGCGGAAGGGAAGTTCTTTTGTTTTGTTCTTTGTCTAATTTCATCCAATCTTATTTATAAAACTGAGGTTTCTGCAAAACCTTTTGAATTGCATGCCACTTCGTATGTTGGTAATCTGAAAGCAGCAAAGATGAAAATTTGATGTTCCGAAGCGACGATATATTTGTTGAAAAAACGCAGTTATTTATTAGCGGAAAGCATGCAGCCACGTGATCATTGAGAACGGTTCCTAGTTGTCAGTGTGAATATGGCAGTAGCTACAGTCTGTCAACACACACCAACTTTCACGTTCCCCTTAAAATTATTACCTTTCCACGTTTCAAAATCATGAGTGCTGTCTAAAGCAATACTTTCATACTTGCGTTTGCATGTTCGAATCTAAAGTAATACGAATTTTTTTACCCAGCAAATGACATTGAAACTATTAATAACTCTTTGCAATGTGATATTGATATCATATATGGAACGAAAAAATGGAGAATTTCTCTTAAAACAACTTATAAATATATTAAATTATGTGGATTCCTGATTTGAAACGTACGATGTACGATCAGAGAGCCTGAATGTTGCATTGGAAACTACAGAGAACAATGATTGACTAATGAACATGCTCCAATTGGATTTTATTTATAACTATAAATAAACAAGGGAGAAGGACACAGGTTGGTATATTGTTGAACTGCGTCGTGACGTTGAATTCGTAATGGTTGCCCGAAGCGAGTTTCTGCATGCACTGGTAACTGTAAAGTTGAACGGGCACCTGTGGATTGTTCAAGATTTCCGCCTTGTACTTAAGAGCGTAATTTGTTTCGTATTCTAACACCGGCATTCTCAATTCCATTGTCTGGAGCACGCATTTTGCTGCTTCGGGCAGAGTGTGAGTGATCCCGTCCGGACCCAAGTTACTGTATCGTATCAAGATGTTGTTGTCGTTCGAGGATCTGCGAAAAGTGATTCTCAGATCTCCTTTCCACATGATCTCCTTGTAGTCCGAGAAGATACCCGGAAGCAGACGAATGGGAAACAGTACCTTGTGATTTTTAGTTGACATTTTCGTTCTCGCTTCGAATCCTCCCACTTGGTAGTAAGCGACATATGTTTTCGAAAGTTTCAAAGTTCCCACTACCGTAGAGGTGATTCCTGGATAATCGACTCTATCGATGACCGTTCCGTGTTTTCTTACTTCGAACTGCGAGAATAGGTAGGGCACGAAGTTGTCCACGAGTTTCAAATTTGCGTTGGGCGGGAATGCATCTCCGCTTTCTTTTTTCACCACGTCGAATTCAACGTACAGGTCCGATTTGTGAGGATGAACGTATCCGTCCCCTACGACCACGTCGAACTCAATTTCCCGGTGCGGTTCGTTGAGATTGGCGAACGTGCGACGGTTGGGAGGAAAAGATTGGAATTCGTAACTTTCGATTTGCTCCATAGTAGTTATTTATATATTGATTTCCACGATGGCCGTTGACGTTGCTCGTGCGAAATACACAAGCCCACTTTTTCGTTTGTCACCAACAATTCAATCTGGTCGATTTTGTTGCGGCATATGGGAAAGTAAATCGGAGACGATGGCGTGAAGATGATCGGTTCTATGAATTCCGAATTCGGTTTGAAGATCCATATGATTCCAGTTTGCTTGTGACTTCCGATTCCTTCAGATTTTATGATCATTCCTTCTGCTACGTTGCAATGTACGTTCAGAGTATCTATGGCCAATCATTTAGGAATATTCCCACCTATGTGTTTGATTCCAGGTTAAACTTTTGTGTTGTTCTCGAAACCCAAAAGTTCACCGAGTGTACCCAGATCGACTGTTTCGGTCGCAGAAACCAATTCCACTCTATGCGTAACGGAGTTTTGTGATAGTAACACGCCTCTAGGCAACTGATATTGTAATGTTGACAAATTGTACTGACCGGATGTGATGCTAATTTTTTCATTTCCTACTGTAATCCTATTATTATGTTCTGTGATATTGGGAATCAGATACATGCTGTAAAAAGCACGCAAAGCTATTGATTTAGGATATGCGATATCGTCGTGCAACGTGAGTTTCAAGACCGAAGTTTCGCTTGTGAGATGGAACACTCCCATCGTGTTTCAAATGGAACAGTGCTTTCTGGAAATCTTGAAAGGATGGGTTATTTATTTTAGAGAGAAACATTAACATGGAGAGACAGAGATGGCCGCAGTTCACTTCCTCGAAACCTTGGATTCTTTCGTCGATGTAGAAGATGTTTGAAGTTTTTAGATAATTTATTAAATTTGTAGGTGGAACGCCTCCTAAAGAATCGAAGACGAAAGAGTTTGAATTTTTGGGATAACATATCCAGTGAGTGCCTAGATTTTTGTAATTTTCCAAGTTGACGACTCCAAACTATTTTTTTCTCACGACGTAGGGTAAAGAATTTGACATGAAAACCCCTCTGAAGTGATTCGATCAGAGATTCAATATCGCGTTTACTGAGCGCTTCTTCTTTTTTTAAACTTGTTCAAAGTTTTGACGCCTTTACCTTTTTTCTCCATGGCCAGATTGTGACGGTTCTGTTCTTCCAATTCCGCCTTGTTCATTTCGAGTCGGTTACGGTTTTCTCGATGGCTGCACTTCCACCTGGCAAACTTCCCACTGCACCCAAAGCTGCTAGAATTGCTGGAATGCTGAATATGAAACCTTCCGTGTGTGTCTTTTTCCTCGAACGCTGCAATCTTTTGAATTGAGGAGGGCTGAGCAACAATTTTATTCCGTGCCCTTTGGACCATCAAGAACTTTTCTTTTCGCGTTATTTCTTGGTGAGTAACCCATCGAGGGCACCCTAAGTTTTTAGATTCGAGTACTTGGTAAACAACACCCTTGAGATTTATGATGATGCTATATTATTTAAAGGGTCTCATTCAGCGCGATATTTTTTTGTCTCATATTTTTTCTCTAGGTCTATGAATTTTTTTTTATTTGACGGTATGGTATTGATATATTCTGGGATTTTTTTGTCTCGTAGATTTTTTTGCTAGGTCTATGAGTTATTGTATTTTTTATTTTAAAAATTTGTTATTTATATATTCTGCAATTTTTTATCTTCTCGTAGATTTTGTTTGCTAGGTCTATGAGTTTTTGTAATTTTTATTTTGACGGTATGTTATTTATATATTTTGGTAATTTTTTTTCTCTCGAAGATTTTTTTTCGGTAGGTCTATGATTTATTTCGCAGGTGTGTCTCTATTAAACAAATTCTATTACATGCTTCGATTTGTTACCAGGAAGTTTCCTTGTCCCCTTGTACACGATTCGAGTTTTATTCTCAATTAAAATAAAGAGCTCCCGATCAGATAACATGTTAGTGTATCGATCTGGTAAAAATAAGCTATATTGATCGTCCTGCAATAGACGCACTTTGGGACCATGCCGGGTTGCAGCAATTTCGCCGAGAGTTATGGTGTAATGTTTACCCAATTCCAATTCCTGAATTTTTATATTCTCGAGTGATGAATTTAGCATTTGTTTCAATGCTCGAGCGTCCAGTGATTGTTTATTCATGATAAGCTACTGGAGTTTTTTTCACGGAGTGTAATTTATATATCGAATCAGAAATTTTTGTTTAGTTTCTTTTCAAGGAATGTATCGAAGAAACAATATGTGTTTCTTTTTTCACGGAGTGCACCGAAGAAAAAAATTCTACTTCTCCTAATGCTATCATGTAATTGATAATATTTTCTGTTTTCGCGTTTGACACATACCAATCGTCTCTTCCCCTGCCTACCCATGCGAAGTTCGTCCAATTTTTTGTTTGCAGCTCGAAAAAAGTGTCTTGGGATCGGAACATTTTATTCTGTTTATTTTCGGAGATGGTTCACGGTGATTGAAATTCCGGCATTACTTTGTACAAGTCAATGAGTTTTTCACCTCCATCGAATGTGAACGTAAATATGATGTGCAACAATTCGAGTTGTAAGTCTGTTATACGAGTTGCCATTTTTTTTGCGAAGTGCTAATTAATTATATTCTGGGGAAAAAATGTCTCTGTGATTAGGTAGATGTTTTTTTTATTTACAATCCCATCCCAATTTTCGTTTCGTGCCCAAAACAGCAACCCGTTCTCCCAGAGAAGCGTCCCTGCTCATGAACCTACCGAAAGCAGAATGTTCTAATTTTCTATCTGCTTTTGACGTGCATCTAGATTTGTTTGTGTATTGTAAGCGATGTCGTGATCTTTGCATTGCTGCGTCCAACGGATTCACTACCCGGTCTTCTCTTTCCAAACGCTGCTCGAGTTTGGTACCCGGTCCGCAGTACTGGTAACCTGGGTTGTGCATTTCGAACGGTAATTTGTTTATGATGTCGTTCACGAGTCCCTTGCCTTCTGCCAAGTTCCAAAATTTCGGTGGAAGTGTGTTGATGATTTTGATCTGATACCCAATTCCTTTACTGTCGTTCATGATGAAGTTGGAGAGTTTGGTGCTGATCATGTCCACGATGCCTACTTTCTCGTTGTAAAAGTTACGGTTGCCTGCATTTTCTTCGCCTGCAATGACAAGTAAACGATCCACGAGTTTCCTAACGTCGTCTACCCATACGAATTCCTTCGGTAACGTGTTTTAGCGTTTGACGCCGCTTCCACTTTTTATATCGTTCCAAATAGGTTTGACACTCGATTCTGAGAAGCTTCGTTGTTTTGGTATGGGAGACGAAGTTTGAGCTCATCATCTGAGAGTCGAGGAGAGGCGTTACCCTGATCTGCGGACTTTGACATCTTATTGCGTACTTATTATTCACACAAAATGGATTTTTTGGCGCACATAAACACCCATAAGGACCACATATGTGGGTTGAAGCTTGAAATCATTATCTGAAAGTCGGAAAAAGCGTTACCGTGCTCTGCGAAGCTACATTGTGTTCTTATTGCGTTTGTATTAAGCGCGCATAAATACAACTTTCTCACTCACATAAACGCACATAAGGAGCACATATGGGGGACGAAGTTTAAGATCATTATCTGATAGTCGCTGAGAGACAATACCCTTCTAGCGGATTTCGAAATCTTATGGCGTTAAAATTAAACGCGCACAAATTGATTTTTTTGCGAACATAAACACACATAAGTAGCACATATGGGAGACGATGTTTGAGAACACTATGTGAAAGTCGCGGAGTCCGTTACCCTGTTCCGCAAAGCTACATTGTGTTTTATTGCGTTCTTATTAACGGCGCTTAAATAAAAAAAAAATCGCGCACATAAACGCACTTAAGGAGTACATATAAGGAACGAAGTTTGAGCTCACTATCTGCTAGTCGCGGAGAGGCGTTACCCTGTTCTGTGAATTTTGACATCTTATTGCGTTCCTCTTAAGCGCATACAAATGGAAATTTTTCGTGCACATAAACGCACATAAGGAGCACATAGGGAGAACGAAATTTGAGCTCATATCTTATAGTCGCGTAGAGGCGTTACCCTGCTCCGCGTATCTTATTGCGTTCTTATTAAACGCGCACAAATTGAATTTTTTTGCGAACATAAACACACATAAGGAGCACATAAGGAGCACATATGGTGGACGATGTTTGATATCATTACCTGAAAGTCGCGGAGTGCGTTACCCTGTTCCGCAAAGCTATTTTGTTTTCTTATTACCTTCGTATTAAGCGCGAGCGAATGGAAATTTTCCGCGAACATAAACGCACATAAGGAGCACATGTGTGGGACTAAGTTTCAGATCATTATCTGATAGTCGCGGAGAGGCGTTACCCTGTTGCACAAAGCTTTTTTGTGTTCTTATTACGTTCGTATTAAGCGCGAGCGAATGGAAATTTTCCCCGAACATAAACGCACATAAGGAGAACATGTGTGGGACGAAGTTTCAGATCATTATCTGATAGTCGCGGAGAGGCGTTACCCTGCTCCGCGGATTTTGACATATTATTGTGTTCTTATTAGGAGCGCAAAAATGGAAATTTTTCGCGCACATACACACACATAAGTAGTACATATGAGGGACGAAGTTTGAGATAATTATCTGAATGTCGCGGAGAACATTACCCTAATCCGCGAGGATACTTTTTGTTCTTATTCTGTTTTTATTAAGCTCTTACAAATGGAAATTTTTCGCGCACATAAACGCACATAAGTAGCACATATGGAAGACGAAGTTTCAGCTCATTTTCTGAAAGTCGCGGAGAGGCGTTACCTTGAATCGCGGATTTTAACATCTTATTGCGTTCTTATTATTCACGCAAAAATTGATTTTTTCGCGCACATAAACACACATAAGAACCATATATGGGGGACGAAGTTTGAAATCATTATCTGAAAGTCCATAAGAGCGTTACCCTGTTCTGCGAAGCTACATTGTGTTCTTATTGCTTTCGTATTAACCGCGCATATATGGAAATATTTCGATATCATCTGAATACATATGGTTTACTTGTTTTTTTTTTTCTGATGAAACGCGCCACACCACAACGTAACCAAAACTAGAAGCCTCATGTAAATGGTAAGGTGTGGTGGAAGAAATGTTTGGGATTTTGTTTACAATAGGAAAATGGTTTGAGTAATGCTTCGAAATCCGCGATGATTATAGCCGGGTGTTCAAGTAAGGCCTTGTGCACCCTGAATTCTTCAACCTCTTTCGCTTTGGGCATGACGATTCGTACGGGTTTATTCTCGACGCAATAGATTTTGTGTTCAGCAAGTTTTTCAATAGCAATTTGACGACTGTGAAGATTTTGTTGATTACGTTGGTCAAGACCGTCGTACGTGGTTAAGCATCTTGGACAAACTTTGATGTGGTGTTCGTATTTGGTTATTTGACTTCTGGCCAATCGGGAAAGTGAACGAATGAAACAATAATGGAACTTGTCATTGTCTGCAATAAGAAGCAGGTTGATTTCAGTTGTCTCTTCATCATCTATCGCACTTATCCTGAGTGGATATATTGTATGCTTGTCCGATGTGTAACCGTATACGTTTATCGCTAAGCGATTGCCTTCACCGTCCCACGCTCGGTTTTTTGAAAATTGTTATATCTGATATTGCCACTGGGTATTCGATGACATGGCATATTCAATTTCATCTACATATTGCGTATAATGAGAAACCCGCTCAGGATTATTTGATTGATCAACCTGGTACATAGCCGCGAAGATGCACCAAAGAAAGCACTTTGGATCATTATTTTGAATGTTCAGCACATATCTCTTGTGTTGAATGTTCGGTGGAAGAGGCACATAGCTGGAAGCCGAAAGAGGTCTGAATTGTGCAATTTTCAACGTTAATTTTTGGTGAATACCACATAGTGTCCAGCCTGAACATTTCGTTTCAAATTCATTGTGTTTCGCGAGTAATTTTGCAACAACATTGGCGTAGGTTTGTTCCAAATCGTTAGCGTCAGCCAAATGAAGTGTCTGCATTTTTGCATGATAAAAAAACATATTTCTTACCATCCGTATTTACATATTCACAAGAGGGAATTGCGTAAAATTTGATAAAAGTCCGTGTAACGTTGTTCTTTAGAATTTCTATCACAAAAGGGTTCTCGTGCTTTAGAAAATTAGGGATGTCAGAGGGTAAATCATTTTGAAAATCGTAGTTTTTCAGTTGTTCTCCGAAAGAAGGTCGAGTTGGTTTCTTCGGGATTGAAGACTTGATTCTTTTTGCTTCGGGAGTATCATCATTAGCAGTGTTGACTTTTCTTTTCGGTGGCGGTGCGTTGGTAGTTTGGTTACAATTTTGTTGCATGTGCCTCTTAAGGTTGGATATGACAATAGGTTTTGTGCATTGGGGACAGGGTTTGGTTGGCAACAAACGATTCTTTTCTTGGGAACTCGATTTCTCACATCTTGCCCTGTGCTTACTAATGTCAATTTTTGAGATTAATTTCCCACTAGTGGAACAACCTACTTTACGTTTGTTGACGAAACCGGAGGAGATTGATGGTGATGACATATTTTCTTTCGTAGTTCAGTTATTTTTATATACTGGGGAACACGAAGCAAAATTTCACTCGTACTGTCGACCCTGAAAAAAACAGAAAAGTACTCTCACTCTCTTTCTCTCTTACAACACACTATATGTATTTTTGGGGGGTAACAATGCTTATTAGTACATGTTTGAAGTTTTTTTCATCTTCACCTGCCTTCGTTTTCGAAGAGATACGATTGTTTCCTGCCTGTCGATAGGTTGTTTAAAGATATATCAAACTAAGCAAGAACGACGTTTACCCGATTCGTAGTTTTCGAGTTACGAATCATCTTAGAAAAACACATCTTGGAATTTTAATCTAAATTAGCGCGAAAACAATCGGGTGCAAATTTGTTGCTTTGTTTGCAGTTCGTGGTCCTTTCAATCCTCTATCCGTTGATGGTGAAATCAGATATCTGCGATGGATACTTTACACGCAAAGTGAATTTCTTAGAAAAAAAATATTTCGCAATATTTCGTCAACCTGCGAGGATGGAAACATTCAGTCACGTTCGTCGAGTAGTTTTCGTCGATCCCGATCGAATGGAAGAGAAATCGTAGTACTGCGTCAATTAGGAACCGAGAAAATTGTTGTCTTAGAAAACGTCTTAAGATTAACAACATTGTCTTGACAAACCGGAAGTGACTTCTTAAAGAAGTCTTAAGACATCTTGCCAAGAAAGTCTATATCTTGAGTGCTCTCGGACTTAGAACAATCGCGTTTGTTGCCTTCGAGTGTTGATGTCATTTTCAAAATTGTCGGATGACTGATGAATCCATTTCGAACCCCCCAAAGAGGTCAAAAAGCACCTACAATAGTAAAATAGCATGCATATAGAGAGTTTTACGTAATTATCACCCTTTCCCCTCGCTTTCATAATGTGCGACGTGATATATTGAAAATTAACAAAATAATAGGTTTTCCAGCCTGTGTTATGTAGTTATCGGTATGTTATGTATATACAGGCTATGCTTATATTTTTTGTTTACTATAATTTCCATGTTTAATCCATAAAAAATAATAACATCACATTAAGTTATATTATACACATACACATTCACACATGCCACGGAAATAACAAGAAAAACGTAGCTAAAAAATATGCTAGCAGTAGAATATTTGTATCACTGTTGAAACGCAACTTGCACTCTACAGAAACTTTCATTCAACTGTGTTTGATCTGACCCACATCGACTAGAGTCAATGCCACAGAACGGAAGTTACGTGACTCCCGGCTGTAATGTACGACAATGTAAAAACTAGGTCGAGAGAGAAAGAATATTCCCCCTAGCCGCTGTCAAGTTGTTGCATTGTCGATAAGATCACGCATCCCTGGCGGGATAATATTTCTTCTTTGGGGGCCAGGGATTTTCTTATTTTCGTTTTTGCCTTATCCAGTGAAAAAAAATGTTGCCGGAGTGTGTTTAGACCGTGAAACATTACGTTGAGGGCCCCTCGATGACATGAAAAAAATATATCGTACAAGATTACTCTGGGGGCCCTTCTTACTTATGATGAGTTTGAGATTTAAACATAACATGAAAAAAATACATCGTAGAAGATTACTCTGAGGGCCCTCGAAGTTCGAACATAACGTGAAAAATCAAAAAAGTTCATCGTACAAGATTACTCGGAGGGCCATTCTTACTTATGATGAAATTCGTAATAATGATGACTTTGAAACAAGTTCGACAGCACTAAAAATATAGACATTCTTGACAAGATGTCCTAAAACATATGTCAAGGATCCGGGTACGAATCCCGCTCGGGCTTGGTTGTTTGTGAATTTCTATTCATCCATTTCATCATTTCATCACTGATCCTCATCTTTGAAAATTAGCCAAGAGGCACAAAACGCGAAGTAAAATAAACTAAACCAATCAATCAATCAATCCTTTTGTGCAACACAACAAGGGAGGTCTTCAATTGCGAATTTTGGTTCCAGTCATTGTCGAACTCAGTACATCCTTCTAGAATTATTTCCAAGTACAAGAACGACTTCCAACGTCTAAAGAACCGTGGGAGAACCGCTCACACTCCCTGTAACCCCTTCCCAATTGTTACAATGCTTGACTCGTAGATTCTCTTCTTTAATTTGGAACAGTTTGAATCATTCGAACGTTAGTACTTCTGGTCGTGGACGTAACTTCTTCCGATATGGTTAGTTTCTTGACTCGTGGATTCTGTTCTCCGTTGAAACTAGTCCACTAACTAAATGTTCAATTAAACGCCTACAACGAGTATAATGGGGCACTCGTACAATGTTTCTTTAGGGCGAGTAATAGTAACAATTAGATACTTCTTGTGCTACAACGAAACTGCCTCTCACATGCAAAAGGTAAATTTCACTAAGTAAAGTCAAGGTGTCAAACGAAGAAAATTCAAATAAGCACGATTGTACTTACGTAGTCGCGATTGTACAAATTATTTCCACGTTAGTATTAGTTTTTCCAAGCACTGTTCTTACTCCCTCGATATATTGCTATTTGATACGAAGTTCTAAATCAAACGAATAAGACTTAACCCAATATTAACCCTCGTGGCGAAATCTGCCACTGCGACCCTTCTCTCTAGTACGTTGCACAATGCACGCGTAGACTAAACTCTTCTCACTTTCTCACAGTAGAGGGAAAACGGCATAGTGCGAGCGTAAGGACCTTTACCGGCGACTTCCTATACTTTACGTCACAGACAAATAAAGGGCGCTCGGCGTACCGATCGTCAGAGTTGGGCGAATCATGTGAGGTGTTTTTATGCCTGCAAAACATATATAAAATTGCTTGAATTTGCACTCTCTAAGAAAATACGTTACAGTTCCCAATGACGTCGCTAATGGTCAAGGTTTCTACAGAGATCTAACTCCTTGTTGTGAAGCGTAAAATACTAAATAAATAACACGTGACAGTCGGCGTACTCTGTAAACTTGCAACTGTTATTATATACTGTGTGCGAACATGTAAAGTGCCTTCACTTTGAACTCAGATATTTGGTTTCTTCAGACAAATGATCGTGATTTATTTACATATCTACAGCAAAAATCCCTGAATATGGAATAAGGTGAGGAATTTTAAGTAACTCCGAAGTATCTGTGAAAGGCACTTATACGTCAAAGTGACATGTACATGGGTGTGAGGACATTAATGCTCTTTATGTTACTGATGTTGACTCTTAGGAGCATTACATATTCTCAAGGCCACCCAAATATGTTCCCAGTTGTTATGATTTTTTTTTTTTTTTTTTTTTTTTTTTTTTTTTTTGCATTCAAAGCTTCTTGTGGTTTTTGTGTGTGGGTAGGGAATTTGCGAGAAATTGTCTGAAGGAAAGTTTTCCTAGGCTGCAATAACGGACAGTTTTCTATCTGGTGAAAAAAAACAAAGTTGACAGAAAGAGAAATAGGCTTCTTTGATCCAATTTTTTTCATAGACCGCAGCGAAATTTAAGAACTTGTCGTAAAGCTTAACAAGTTTAAAAAAAAAAGCATTGATCGTAATAGAGCGTGTTCCTATGAGGGATGACATTGCGTAGCTCGTCACGCCTCTTCCTTTGTATCAGCTCATAAAATCGTCTGATTCTTTCTACTGGCTGTGGTCAGACAAAAGGTCTCGTATTATCATCCATCACACATTCCCGATAGTTTCAAAATTCCAAACTCCATTGCCACACAATTTGTTTTCACATTACTTGAGGCCCATACACTTCCACCAACCAATTATGAATTCCGTACCAGAAGTCCCACGTGCCCATTCCTAGCGAACAACGGCTAACACTACATCCTTTGTCCATAATTGCAACACACTGTTCTCTGTAGTTCAGACACAATTCGGAATTCTTCCTGTCATAAACTCATCAGTACGCCGGCGCTTTCTGCAGGAAAAAATGTGATGCGTCAGGAAACAAAAGAGGGATGATGCCCGTATAATCCTAACATATTCCGAATCCAAAATCACACATTCTCATCCGACTATGAATTGCACAAGTAAGCTATTTTATTCCTTATAGCAAAGCCTTCCGTCACACTGTAGCATTATTTCGTAGTGTGTAAAGTACTCAAAGGGTTACAATTTTGTTATAACAATCAGACTCTTAATTTCTACTTGCAGTGATTGTATGCGGAGCTGTCTCGTTGTTTCTCGGATTCAGCATGATGACTCTTGGGGAGATTATTCTATTATGTGTGCGCCGGTTTCTACTTTCCACAAGAACACTCACACTGAAGAATTAATCTTAGATTAAGAGCACTACTACTCAGAAAGAGTTAGAGCAATATAAGTTTATCTGTTTAATTTACATTTGTTTCTAATGACTGGGAACACAGCAATATATGTTTAGAAATTTAAGGTATATATACATGGTGACCTGTATTCCCTAAAAGGAGTTAGAGTAGGGGCAATTTGCAATACATTTGACCATATGAGTACCCTTTCAGAAATTAGTAGTTTTCGAGATAATCGAATTTTCATTGCTTTAAATTACAATTTTCCACATAAAATATTTTTTTTTTTTAAAAAATCCCATTGTATGGACATTTTTTCAGCATTTACTGATAGCTAACAAATAAGTGGTTCGTCAAAAAATGTTTGTCCCAAATAACAGTCACATGTAAATAACGAGTGGGTTTAAACTTACAAGTGGTGATAAAAAATGCACTCTTAGTTTACTTAACAACGTATTAATAACCAAAATGATATGACACGAAGCCCACAAATCACTTAAATTATTTCCTTGTGTCATTAGCTTTCCAACAGGGTACAAATGTTGGTAACATTCACAATTGTGTACAAGAAATAATACTTCATTCATTTTTATGTGAATGGATTTAATGAACATTACGATTAAAGCACATTCCATGTCTTGCTCAAAGTGGGCACCTCCTTTACAATTGCAAGAACACTGGTCTTTTCGGACATTTATTTACGTAACTCGTTGTGTGATGGTGTTCTTGATGTATTGAACAGCTGTCAAGATCATCTCCCTGAGCTCTTCTTGCTAGTTTACCGGTGTCTTGTAAACTAATTCATTCATGTGTAGTAAGTGTAGAAGACGCAAGGCGTCAAATCGGGTGATCGAGCTGGCCAGGGAATCGGGCCGCCTCGGCCAATACAGTTATTTTATAATTTTCATCCATCCACTGTCGCACGCCCAGGCAGACGTCAAATGGACAGCGACCATTGCTGATAGATCATGTCACGTCTTTTGGCTAGAGGCACATCCTCCAAACAACATTGCCAACATTGTTACTCAAAAAATGTTCATATCTGATGCCATTTAGGATTTGGGGAAGGAAAAACGGTCCGATAAAATGATTGTTTATGTTACTCATCCATACATTTAATGAGAATAATCTCTGACTGGCATTTTGTTTGATTTTTTCGAGTTCTCGACTTTTGGTGACCAATAATGAGCAATACGGAAATTGGTTACACCACTCCGGTCGATTTTTGATTCGTCCGTGTACAAAATATTGCAGAGGTAATGTGGATCTTAGAGATCAGCATTTATTATAAAACGACAAAAAAATCCATGCTAAGGCAGGGTCTCTCTCCTCCAGGTCATGTACGGGTGTACAGGAGTCACTTTCCACTGGCTCATGGAAAGTTGCTTTACCACTATTCTCGTTGAAGTAGTGCCGTCTCTTTGGAAAGACTCCCGTAATTCCTCCTCCGCTTCACGAGCAAAACTCGCGAGGTCTGTCTGTATCGCGGTGCCGTCGTCGAACCGAAACAGTTTCCCGGATGCGTCGCTATGTTGCACAAAACACTCGCGCGTCTGGTAAACGGAGAAAAGGGAAACGACGCTAGTATTCTAGTCGTGCTGAATCTGCGTCACCATCACCAAACCTGTAACAGTACAAGATATCAGCTTATTCTTCATTCTCGAATGCAGCCATTGTTGAACAACACAATAAAATCTTTAGCGATTATTCTACCACTTATTGATTTCGTTGCGAGGCTACGCAAAATACATTTATATAGACCAGCAACTTTCACCCTGAGACAGGCTCCTAGGTACTGCCATCTAGTGAGCTGCATGATTCACATTTCTATCACATGTTTCGGTGATATGACAAGTAATGTCCTCTAGTGGGCGCACTATGTAACATGTAACAACTAAAGCGTGAGTAACAGCTGCCCAGATGGCGCGCTTCTAAGAAAATTAACCTGCAAATGAAAGAAGTATTATTTCTTGTACACAATTGTGAATGTGACCAACATTTGTACCTTGTTTGATAGCTGATGACACAAGAAAGTAATTTAAGTACTTTGTACGCTTCGTGGCACACTAGTTTTGTTATTAATATGTTGCCAAGTAAACTAAGAGTGCATTTTTTGATCACCACTTGTAAGTTTAGACCCACACGTCACACACATGTGATTGTTATTTAAGACAATTGAACAAACCACTTATTTGTTAGCTATCAGAAAACGCTCAAGTAAGTGCCATACTATGAGCTATTTTTTTTTCAATTAGTATTTTTGTGTGGGAAATTTAATAGAAAAACAATAAAAAATCGATTATCTCCAAAACTACTAAGTTTCGGACGGGGTATAATTTGTTGCAAATTGCCTCTACTTTAACCCCTTTCAGGGAATACATATAAATACTTGTCACCTTGTATACAGAGTTTCATTTTAATATCTTTGTATGTGTGTGTGTGTGTGTCTATATATATATATATATATATATATATATATATATATATATATGTGTGTGTGTGTGTGTGTGTGTGTGTGTGTGTGTGTGTGTGTGTGTGTGTGTATGTGTGTGTGTGTGTATACATATGTCAAAATAATAGTAGGCATGGTCCACGGAAACGTACAAAGGACATCGAAACAAACAACTTTTCTTAGTAACATTTTTCTCGTTGGCGCGAAATTTCGGTTCTACAGTTGTTTAAAGAAGCTCGACTTGCCATCTGAATGCTGGCAACCACACACAACATTTGATTGCATTTCAGACGTCATTTCCTGTCCTGAGGCGATGCGTTCCAGGGCTGCAAGTAACACACATATTCTGTTTAGAACGACAAAGCCACAATCAGCCACATTATGTACCATAGAACAAAGCGAGAAAACTCGTTCTTTAACCCAATAGGAAGTGAACAACTTATACCATTATTTTGTGACACATTGAACAGTTAACAAATAGAAATGAAATAACTCAAAATCTCAAAGTTAAGTAAACCATAGTGTAATGTATTTAGACGGCATTATGCGGCAAGGGGTCAAAATGGTTAAAAATAACTGGGTGAAAGTAGTGGAAAAACAAGCTCTCCTACGACTGTGTTTATCAACGCACACGTAATAAGGGCAACATTACTGTGAATATGGCAGTATATTTCCTGTTGATTCAAGATTAGGTTGTAACAACCTAGCAACCCGTGCGTGAAAGTATGTTAGCCATAATGGAACAACTTGAACCTATGATACTTCTTCTATCAGCACTACAATACAACAACGAATGTATCAGGACAAATGGAATCACAAACCAGTAGATATCAATCCTGAAACGATCTTTGCAAATATTTGACATGTATGTGGGTGTAAACAGTCAGATGTAAATTGTAAATACAATAAAACTTATTGTTGATGATGATTATACGTATTTGACTTGCAGGCTAAGAGAGCAAATCCGATATTGCAATTTTGAATACGTTGTTATTCTACCATTTTCCGTATCGTTGTTTCACTTCTCTCTTCCCCTGGGACGACTGCTGGTCTCCTAGCTGGTACACTGTGTTTTCCATGATGTTCGGTCTACTGGACCTCATCCCATCTTCATTTTACAGATCACAATGTCGTTTGTAGTCTGTCATTTTTTCCAAAACTTTGTGTGTTCCTTGCAACACTGCAGTGAACTGTTTCGCAGCAGTACATGACGTCACAGAAGGGATCAAATATTGTATGTTGTATCCAGCATTTAGGCGGCAAAACGGGCTTTTTTGATAGACTGTAGCGCCAAAACTATGCACCAACGAGAATTTTTTTTCTGAGAAAAGTTATTTGTTTTGATGCCCTCTTTACGTTTCCGTGGTCCGTGGGTGCCATTAAAATTACATCTTTGTATATGTATAAAGAATTCTATGTGAATTCAGACTATCGCATGTTATTATCAATAGTAAATCGCATATTATTATCAATAGTAACATATATTGCAACAATCGTTTGAAGAAATGTACTGGTGTTACATTGTGTAAATAAATTCACACACAGAAACTCTCTCTCTCTTTCTCTCCCTCTCTCTCTCCCTCTCTCACTCTCACATACACACATATGTATCTGTACTTACATATATATTATTCATTGAGTACTTTTCTATTATTTATAAGAGTGTTTATTACTTATGTTCTTGAAATTGTATTGAGTTGGATTCTATTATGCAGATTGTTTTCTTAAAATATATTATTTTTATAAATGTTGGAATTAGCCCACAATATTTTAAACCAACATAATTTAAGAATTTTTTGTTCGTGTAAATCCAGTATGAACATATGTCCTTAGCATCTGTTTTTATGGCGTAAATGTATGTCATATTTCGTAGCATCAACATTAAACAAAAAGGAATATTTCAATTTGCCTTTATCCACTAAAACATGAAAATAAAACTTTTCATTCCAATCTCGCTTATTAATTGAGATAAAGTTTCATGATGAAAGGCGAGGCAATGTAGATAAAATTAACAAAATGCAGATAAATCTTCAGTAATTTGGTTTCTGTTCGAAACTTCAGAACATTAACGCTGTCACGAAATAACAGTAAATTTACCACCAAATGGAAACCATTTGCTTTGGTCTATAATGTTTCTGACTGATTTGTTTGCAGTTATTTGGAACGCGTCACTTCAAGAGAGAATCTCTAATATTTACTGTAACGCAAGACTAAATATTAGGTATCCAGATTGAAACATGGATTAGGATCTTGAAAACTTCATAATTATTTAATGAATAAACTTTGAAACCTTGTGTTCAAGACATGATTTCAAAGTAACAGTCAAACACAGAGATTCTATCGATCAATGGGGGCTACATTTTGGATTTGGAACTATTAGCAAAATCACTATAACTGAATGAGTTATTACGGGGCTTAATAATTAAGTAAGGTCCGTTTAGCAATAAAAAAAAAGTAAGTAAATATTAAAGAAAGAAAAACATTTATGTTCTGAATTTACATACACTTCTATATTTTTCTAAATATTTCCTTGCCGGTTTAAACATTTATCGTAACGAACTACGAGGTTTTGGATAAAATCCTCATAGAACTCTACGGCCTGTGATGATAGCCAGTTAATCACGGTCGTTTTCACGTCTTCATCAGTGTCTAAACGCTTGCCACCCAGTAAGGTCTCCAGATGGCTAAAAATGTGGTATTCGCTAGGCGCAAGGTATGTTCGTGAATTCCGTTTGAAATTGGGCTTAAGCTTGGAATGAGTGCTCGCGCAGGCTTCCGGCATTCTTTGAGCAGCATCATGGCAACTTTATTTTGGTACAGGCAGGGTGTTTTGTTAGTGAACTTTTGCCGAAAGGAACAACAATTAACTCAGCTTCCGTGAGAACCTGGCTATTATCACAAGCTGCAGAGTTCTATGAGGAAGGTATTCAAAAACTCGTATTTCGTTACGATAGATGTTTAAACCAAGAAGGAAATTATGTAGAGAAATAGAGAAGTGTATGTAAATTCAGAAAATAAATAATTTCTTGAATCACATTTACTTCCATCGTTTTTATTGCAAAACGGACCTTACCTAAAAAATAAACCTCGTACTTTTTATTATGTGTATTGTCAATTATCTGCTGAAATTAATATCAATTTAATTTCAAACAAATTATAGACTTACGAATTATGAACGCTACTAATTGTGGAGCAAACTTTGATTCAGATTATGAAGCTGAAAATGAAGAATCTGGCATTGAAAAATGGTGTGTTCTTTATACCTTCGTCATCATTTGTTAGTTTATATATTTATGCTGCATGCTTACTGGGAAGATTAAATCAATTTCAAGTTTTCTTAAATAGGCATTTAAGTGTTGTTTATCAAGTAGGTAATGATGTCACACATTCGTTCTCATGTTTAATTACTTTCATTAGGATGAGGTTACATTATGTTAAATTTCTTATATTACGTGGAATAAAGTTTAATCAACAATCCAATTCACCGTATTTTTATATGTGTATTTCGAAAACAGTTAATTCTGTATTCTCAAGATGGCGTGAATGGTAATGTGTTTTACCAAAAATGTATTAAGTGTTTGTTTTTGTCTACACTGAATACATGTCACATTTCCAAGTAATCTACAGAGTTGATAGAGACAACTACGAATTAAAATTTTGTGTCTTCTTGTATTAAAAATTTACATTACATGTCACTTTCTTTTCCATCAAAAAATATAACCATAAACCAGTGATAAATAAAATGTTGCACACAAGCCACCACCAGTATGCAGGCGAAACTTTGCAGAATGGCCATGCAAGAGAATCCACTGACCAAAAGACAGATGGCGAATCATCTAACTATGTCTTTGGAAACTGTTAACCGCACCTTGCACCTGCATACTGGTGGTGGCTTGTGTGCACGGCCGTGTTCTCGTCCCCTTTGTTGGAGAACCGAACGCTGGAGCCATGCAATCCTTATACTTGCCAATCACAGTCTTGAGTAAAGTCAAACGAACGTCACAATCCTTCCGTCACGAGGGGAAGGAATCGCGTTTGGTCAAATATACGCTGAACAGCCTCTGTATAACCTGGTGAAAATATAGTTTACCTATAAGGGATTCTGTTGTCAAGAACAAATGAGTAAGCTGTTTTATCTAATTTGTGATCAGCATATGGGTAGTTTTCATGAATTTTGATAAATGCTTGTAAGTATGGGTCCTCTCTTTGTACCGTACCTATGCCAAAGTCAATAGATTGTAACATGAAGACTTGATTTAGTATGTTCTCCTCGTCTGTGTCAGGAGAAGTGTCTTGTGTTGTGTGGTTGGGCAAGGAAGGGGCTGGGTCTACAGGATCAATCGATAGTGGATCGGCAATACCATTCTGTGATGATGGAATATGGTGGATTTGGAAGTTGAACTCTTGGAAAAAGAGTGATCTTCTAGCCAGAACCCCTGACAACTGTTTTGTTGTTCAAAGGTAAGACAATGCATGGTTATTTGTCAAAACTATAAAGGGTGTGTTAATTAAGAAGAATTTTAATGATTTTAACACATTTGCTTTTTTCTCAGTTTCTGTAATGTGTCTGCTCCAGAAGGCTATCGGATGTAGTATTCCATCAGTTTCTTTCTGCAGAAGAAAACCGCCCATTTCTTGGTAGGACGCGTTGATGGATAAGCATGAAGTTTGCTTTGGGTCATAAGGTCTAATAATTGGAGCGGAAATAATTTTGTCTTTTTATGCCTCAAAGCTTTTCTGATGCTTTTCATGGCAGTGAAAGTCTACTTTCTTTTTTAGTAATTTGAACAAACATTCTGCGTGTTCCGCAAACCCTTGTACAAAGAGTCGTATGAACTTGCATACGCCTAGGATGGATTTCAAATTCTTCTTAGATTTAGGTGGAGGGAATTCTTTGATTGCACGCAGGATGTGATCAGAAATTTCAAATCCCTTTTGTGACACAAGATGACCTAAGAATGGAATTTCTTCAAAGCAGAATTTACATTTATTTGGCCCTAGTTTCAAATTGGCTACACGTAATTTAGCAAAGACTTTATGAAAAACGTGTAGCATTTCGTCAACTGAGATTTTGTAGCAAATTATATCATCCGTATATGCACATATCTCGGAACTATCTATGCCAGATAAAGCCATAGACATTACATTGTTCATGACCTGACTACTTGTCTTCAATCCCATTGGAAATACTTCTTACTCGTAATTTCCACAATTACTAATTGCAAATGAGGTCATTTTCTTTGACCTTTCCGTTAATTTTACTTGGAAAAATGCTGACTTAATGTCATGCGTTTTGTAATATTTCTTGCCGGCCATTTCTGCTAGAACATTATCGATGTTAGGTGTTGGGAGAGAAGAGGGCTGAATAATTTTATTTAGCGTCTTAAGGTCAGACACCACACGAACGAATTGTCTCGCTTGCACACTAAGAGAACTGGGTGTCGGAATGGGCTGCCCTCTGACCTACGAATTATGTCATCTTGTAAGAGCTTATTCAGCTAAATTTTCATTTGCTCTCTAACATTCAAATGGATGGGGTATTGTCTCATATAAGGAGGTTGATTGTCTCCAATGTCAATGTCATACTCATAAATTAGGGTTGTGGTGAGTTTATCGCGTTTCCAAGCTAAAACATTTGCATAATCAAATACTAACTTTACGATTTTTTGTTTGTCTGTCTCTAATAAGTTAGGGTTAATACTGATGTAAGAAGGGTAATTTTCTTCTCACTTTCCTTCAGTCTTGTGTTTTCTATATTGTCTTCTGTGCATGCGTATGTAGTGGTAGGGGTAGTCATATCTGTGTTGGATGCGTTTGTCATGTCTACTATTATGTCAAGGGGGGTTGCTTGGCTAAGTGGAGTGTTGAATTTAAGTGTGATTGGTTTGTCAGAGGTGTTATGAATTAGTTACAGAGGGGAAGAAGTGTCAAGGAGAGCATGGGGTATGAAGATGTTGTATGTAAGGAGTGTTTCCTGGGAGGGCGCGAGTAGGAAATTGTTTGGGAGGGGGGGATTGATGGAAACTGGAACATATATTCGGGTTCTGGGTTTAAGGGTTATATTTTCTGGGATTCTTACTTAACTGCATTAGTTGCTAGACGTGTGCAGTTTAGAAAGAAATACATAAGGAATAGTGTAGGTGTGTGATTTTGTGGGAAGGTTATATTTCGGAATATGGGCTAAGCGTCTAAGAGTTAACAGGTTAGTACTGTGTGAAATGTCACATTTTTGTGTCTTCAAGAAGTCATTGCCAAGGAGGGGAGGTAATTATTTGGATTGCACAACTCTAAAAGGATAGGAGTACCTATATCTTCGTATGTTAAGGGGCAGTATTACAATTTCTGAGATAGGAAGATTGTTACCAGTGACGCCTTGAATAATGTTGTGCATTTGAATTTTCTTTGCATTGGGTAGGATTAAATGCTCAGGACAAATACTAATCTGGCTTGCTTTGTCAATCATAATTTCTAGGGGGTATTATTTACATGAGCTTGAATGAAGAATAGGTTGTTTTTCAATTATAGGAACTATGTCAAAAATTTTCTTGCGTGTGGATCAATCCTGTCGATTCACACGTTTTTTTAGTTTAAATCGCCCTGGTTTTCATTGTTTGTGTTATAAAAACAGTCCCTGGTAGAGTGATTTGATTGGAAACAAATCTGGCATTGCGAAAACTGTGAATTTTGTCGACCCCCGACTGGATTATTATTTCCAACTCGAGATCTGAATTTACGTCTTATGCCGCGAGTAGAACGTCTGCAATTACTATTCCCCTTCCATAAAAAGAAGGTCGGGCCTGAAATTGGTTACTGTTATTTGATTGTAGTTCGTCCGGCAGGTTCTGTATAGTGTGACATAACGCTTCAACTTTATTTTCTAATGTTAATATGTGCAATTGATGTGTGACTGAATCTATTTTGTTCCCTGTTGTACAGCCAGGTGGCCGAATTACGTTGCAAGACTGTGAAACGGCAGCGCTGGGAGAACTAGCGGACTACGTGTTTGGAGCTTGACTGGAGAGGAGGGAAGGCGGGGCTGAGAAAGCTGGTGTTGCTTGATAGGATTGCTGCGGAAGAAATTTGTATGGAGCTTCAGAGATCTGCGAGAGGGGGGTAGGAAGGGTATACGTCACAAATGACGAAGCAGGCTGAGCCGTGGGGAAAAGATGGGAGTTGTTGACCTGTGGCTGCGTACAGCTGGGAAATTGAGGGGACGTTGTTGAGTAAATGGAGTGCATGTAATTAGCGGCATCTATCAGTTTCATTGCTTCACTTTGTTCCTCATTGCGTCTATCTTTAATCAGCATGTCTTGTCTTTCTTAATTCTGCAGATGTGCAATAAGATAACTTGTGTCGGTGAACTCATTGTACCCTATCACAACGATGTGTTTAGATCGAAGTCCAGACACAACATAGGAAAGGATTTGAGGGATCGTCGCTTGTGGGAAGATTTGAAGGACGAGAATTTTCTTACAAATTACATAATCATGAATGGGCTGGTAAATTACCTGCTATGTCTATAATAAAATTTGGATACGCACGCTGACTAAGTGACTGCCTTTAAATAATGAAATTAATTATTTCTTTATTTGCGTAAAGGTTAGGGTGCTGAAGTTTGGCTGCTTTTTGAGATCGTTCAAAAAAGTGAGCGCTTTGTCTGCGAGGAACAATCGCAACATCTCGCATTTTTTTATTTTCCTCCCTGGTCAAACTCGAACTTTTAAAAAAACTGCTCAACTTCTTGAAGGTTTTTCCCTGTGAAGTGGGTGGGGTATAAGCCATAAGGTATATTTACTGACATTCTTGACGGGGAAGGATTGATGGTAGTAGGGGTGTTAGTTTTAGTTTTACTGGTTTGGGGTTCTGGGTGTTTCTTTTTTCGTTTGGGTGTTTGTAGACCACCAAGAAACTGTGGATAATCGGGATGTTGAGCATTGTATCTGGTTATTCGTACGGAAGGAGCGGAGGAATTAATAGCGGAGGCTAAGGATAGAATCTGTTCAAGAGAACGGTATAGCTCTTTGTGAAGACTAATTTGGGATTCGTTCATGCGAACTTAGGGAGGGGGAATTTTAGGCACTTAAAGAAGACTATCTAGGGTTGCTGCTGTGTGCAGTGGGATTTAAATTATGGAGTTTTGAGCTTAAAAAAATAATGATATGCAAATCCACGCAGTGGAGCCGGCTATCTTCACCATGTAGCGTGACGTCGGGTATGGCACGGGATCGAGTCACGCCGGGACGTAGCTCAGATAAATAAAATAGGATTTAAGTTTGATTTAGCTAACCACCTCTACCTTTATGGAAGCTGACGAAGGATCATTGGGAGTTTGTGATCTTAAACGCTACTCTCCCCTTGCTGTAGGTCTGGCCCTCGGCTTCTGGCGTCGGCGATGGTTGTATGGTGACAGGTTCATGCTGGAGAGATCGAAGGTTGCGATAAGAGGAGGCAGGCAAATTCGGCGACTTGATTTTATGGAGTGCAGATTCTCCGGTTGGCTTTGACTAATGTTCCTCCGTAGTCCAGACTGCTTCAAGGGCTTCTCGCTTGTTGCCGCCTCGCAACGTTGCGATCTCTCAACAGGCCGTCGTCCTCATCTCATTCATCAATTTGCTGGTAATAGTGGAGCGAAGTGAGAGATGGATTTACCATCTCCTTGGGTTATATAGTTTCGAATTGAATCATGACTTGGTGGACTTTGCACTCCAGCTGTACACCTGGGGTATCCCTGGATGCAGATTGAAATTTACAGTGGAGGTGCACTCACTGCTGGTGAGGGCCTTTGTCTTGCTGAATGTGCAGAGCCGAGTGGAAAATTATTTTTGCTCACCTCAGCATCCGATGGAATGTGGGGTGAATGAGTGTTCAACTTGCGAGCTTCAGAGGAATGTTTGAGGAACATTGATGTGTCTACCTTTATGCTCCCAATTCCTTCATCAACTCTATAGAAGCTGAAGTTGATATGGGTTTATTTTTATATTATCTCACTTGTGACTTGTGATGTCCTTATTTATAATGTAAAATTAAAGCGAAGTGCTCCCTTATGCAATGCACCACGCCATGAATGAGTACAGGGGTGTGAGGTCAGGTCACCACACTTTCTTGATCACAGCGGAAGGAAGGGGTGATGTGATCAACACCACGCCCATTGCCGCCTTTACTCCCAGAGTTTCCTTTAGGTACCCACTATATACGACGCTGGGTTGGCGACGGAGCAACTTGAACAGCTATAAAAAACCTTGTTCTCCCCCTCCGGGGATCGAACCCAGGTTTCTCGCATGGTAGTCATGCGCCCTAACGACTGAGCTTCCGAGCCATCATTACAAGAATGAAACTTTGTTTATAAAATTTTAAAACTGAACTGAGTGATTTTTGCAAACGGAACTTTTGAATTGGCTGATACACACAGTACAAATAATTATTGTATACTATTGTATAAACTCCCACCTTGCCTCTGTTTACTAATTTAATATATTTATCTTTTCCCCTCATACACATTAATGTGTGTTATCAGATCCTCTGTATTATCACCGACATATATAACATAATATTATGTACACATACTAAAATATTTATGGTCAATGCACAATTTTCCTCCAATGGAAACAAAGCAATCACATCTGCTTTGATCTCCAAGTAATATATGACACAGACTCACCCGTTCATTGTATCAGAGGTGCTCAACGGGGTATTCATGACGTGTCTGCGTCATGTGAATTTCTCTGTGGGACAATATTTCATAGTTTAGCTACCAATTCTACATATTTTCACACAATAATATCGTATCATTTGATTGGCATGTTATTGATTCTTCGATATATTTATTAAATGTTCAGCATTTACTTCATGACTTATCAACTTCCAAACAAATATTATTTCCTGTAACAAACATGAAACCGAGACGTACCTTTTATTTATTTTGTCTTTTAATTTCAACTAGAATTAAAATCTTCGAAAGTCATACTTCTTTCGATTGTTGGCATCTCGGCCAGTTTCTTTTTTTCAGTTTTAGTGTTCATTGATTTCAGACACGTTTAGGTTCTCTTTTATGTGTTTCTCTGCTACGACTGACTGGATAATTGTTAAATACTGTCAGTTGTTCGTTGTCTGAAGCTGACGTATATCCGAAATGTAATTTTAGAAATATGAAATCAAATATACATCAAACAAAAATCAATAACAGCGTGTTTTTCCAAACTATATTCGTGTGAATGGGGGTGGGTTATGATGAAAAATTATTTTAGGAGGATATTGATGAACGACTTTGTGGGGGATGCGTCCGCGGTTTTGGGGGGAAGATGGGCATACCTGCTTTGGAAACTAACTCATTTCTTCTCGATATTCGAACGAATATGATAAACAAATACTAAATTGAATAACGTAAATTGCACATTATTATATATGTATCAAGGCAGTATTACTATTTTCTAAACATACTTTAAAACATGATAGTAACGCGCTTTGCACATTCAGAAGAGGGGAGACTGTAATTTTGTGGAAATGAAGACGGGGTTTATACTAATGAAACCAGAAAGGACATTAGGTGCATACCCATAAATTTGTGAGGGTGTGAGTATTTAATATCAGGGGTTCTCTCCTATGCGTATGTGAGTGTAACAAAAATTCTTTGCAAGTGGCGCAGGAATGTTTCTGATTTGAGAGGTATCAAAATTCAAACTCCATACACTATATCTATCGACCAGGAATCGAACCCGAGACCTCGAAATGTGAATGTATATATACTATGATAAAAAATTATATTGCCACTCATATAACCATGTCAAATAAACTTTATCTTAACTCCAGATAGGCTTTGCCCAATTGGCCAATAGAAACAAACATTTTTTTATAAAACTGCAAAGTACTAGCTGATGGGGAACAGGTGGATCAAACATACACTGAATTTTGAAAAACCTCTGGCACTGACGATCAAGATATACTACAAAATGAATTGGTCATTTTAAACTTATCCCTTCCCCTCAGGAAACTTATAGCGTCATATTTAATTAATAAAAAATATTATGTTTCGTATAAACATATATCTGTTTCAAGAGAATTTTAGTACCTCCTGGCGTATCTCAAGCATCCAACGTAGGACTTATTCCATTTCGAATATTAATCAACAACTTTCCAGAACACATGATTAATTTCAGAATGCTTTTCTTTTGCAAACGACCTACAATTCTTCTACAGAATGAAGAGTATGGAAGACTGTGTTTGCCTTCAAGAAGACGTAAATAGATTGAGTGTGTGGTGCTTGTACAAAGATCTTTCTTTGAATGCAGCCAAATGCTATTTTGTTACTTATTCTTAACAATGAACGTTTTTAAATTTTCAATATAGAATTCGTGATGCCAATTTTAAAAGATCGGACACTGTAAAGGATCTACGAATATATATTTTGACTATAAGCTAAATCTCACTCACCAAACTTTGAAAGTAATAAGCGACAATTACAAAGCTATCTGGATCATAATTAGAATGGACAGAGGCTTTCGAAAAACACCCAAACACTTAAGGTATTATATTATTCTTTAGTACACATAAAACATGAATTCGGGTATGTTGAATGGAACACTGATAGACTACAATCATAGAGCTAGTACAATGGAATATTTTACGTTGCATGAAGTACAAACTTGTTTGAATGTACAATTTCTATATCTATTTCTATATTTATTTATTTTCAATCATGTATTCAAAAGTTGTTGATATTAATTAATATACATATGTGTATCTTTTAGTTTAAAGGTTTTTGTGATATTGATTTATTTTCGTTTATAACATAATAACATTCTTGCAAACATTTTTGTGTTCTTGAGTTTTTAAAAGTTTTTTTTAAATTCCTTTGTACTCATACAATAATATGTTGTTTTTCTTACATATTATATTTGTATCGTTTAGTTTAAATTAATGTTCTTAAGGAATATGTTTGTGTATTTGAGTTTACAAATATTTGTAAATGTTTATTTATTATTTCTCTTTACACATACATTAAGAAGTTGTTGTTTATCCGAGAAATGGTTTGGTGAATCGATAGAAATATAATATAAAAACCAAACGTCATTGATATGGTAGTGATCGGTGATAATACAAATAATATATTGTAACATGCACATATTGCATGTACTGTTTGCAACATCTTATTTGACCGGCCGGAAAGAATTTCAAATCCAGAATTCGTAACCGTAGCAACATTGCACTTTGGTTCCAGCTGAGAGTAACAAACATTGAGTTAAACTTTCCATTAGACGAAAAACCCTGGGGTGAGAGGTTTTACAATTTTGCACTTTCCATGAACTTAGAAACTATAAACCGCTATTACAATATACAATCAAACAGAACTAATTCATTCGAAATAAAACCTTGAAGAACTTTTACGATTCTGCTTGCTCGACTTGAAAATAGAGGGGTTTGAAACGCTGAATACGCTTTCGAAAATCGCCATCACGTTTGTGCAGAAAGAGGCAAATTTATGAAGAGTTTATGCGACATTTTATTTACAATACCTTGCATAACGTCGAAAAGTTCTCAAAAAATAATTATTTTCACGACTTGTCGAGAAAATGTGATTGCAACATAAGAACATAAACGTCAACATGTTTTTAAGGGCATAATGTCGTCGAGTTAACTTAGAGCAGTTGGTTAGACGCTAATATCCTTATTTTTCGTCATGCGTGAAAGGTCGCGGGTTCCAGTCCAACGTTTGTGCAGATTTAATTTTTTTATTGCTTAACAGGGACCGTTGATATTATAATTTAAAATGTGATTCCGATGCACACTTGCGGGACGTCTCTTCTGCGCATTTTCGTCCTTAGAATTTGCAGATGTCCAGGATTTAAGGTTATTTTTCTAGTTATTGTTCATAAGTTGTGTTAACACACACATCGTGATTAATTCACACATCGCATATATGTATTCAAGATGCAAAATGTAATATTATTTAAGTTATGTATTGTTTATATCCTTTACTTACACTTAAAATATTGATTATTTCGAAATACTTAAAAAAAACAATATGCAGTTATGTTAAGTAGTGATGTAGTGCGTTACTGTAAAGAAGGAGAGCGTTTAATGAGTTCAAATTTATAAGGTTGGTAATTTTATGTCCGTTCCTTTGTAATGACTGTTGTCAATCACCTAACCACCATCTCACCATGCGTCTAAAACTAAGAGTAAATCGCCAATTGACGTACGTAAATGGTTATTGCGACGGAGGCCGATGCGATACAAAACTACTAATAAGTATTTATGTAGTGAGTGACAAACAAGAAATTCAAAATCTCATAATGATTGTTAATTCGTCACTCCTTTGTATCTAAAATGTGTGTCTTATTTCAGCAAAAGTGCGATTATCAGATCTACCAAACTTTCCCCACTAACTTTGGAATATTTGAAACCACCATCTCTACGTAACTTGATTCTGCGCATTTCGCGTGGCATGTGACTTCCTCCTATCATGGAAATAACTTCCCCTTACTATTTCCAATCACCTAGTGAAATATACACACCAATGTTAACTTCTTAGCACAGTGTATAAACTTTACACCGAACGACATACTCCTGAAAAAGGATCCTCCCTACAACCTCCCTCGTGAGAATTAAGCACAATATCTCTTCTCCAGGTAGCTCGTATTAAAATTTGCTACCAGTTTGAAGAATCCAATTCACACATCATGTCATGTCTCTAATTTCCTCATGGTAATTTTTAGGAGGAAACCATTTCAGAAAAATCGAGAAACGCTGAAAGGGAAACATGATGAACATTTATACTGGTGTTTTGTCATATTTTGCAAATTGTGTGTAAATTCCGTCTTTTGAACAATCAATCATTTAGTTACGAAGTATTTTGTTGTTTGTTTAAAGTAGGATCAGGAGAGGGTAAAGGAGTAATTTATACCAGACCCCGGTTGCCAAAAACTTCAGCTTTTTTCCAAAGACGGTAGGAAAATACATAGTAAATTGATTTTCAACGTATGAAATATAAAATATGTGTGAAAAGAAAACAATGGAAAACCTTGCAATTGCATCCCAAGAAACTTAAGAAACTTCAAAGTATGAAAATATTTTCTCGTGGTGGAAAACTGCAAGTCATTTTCGAATTATGAACCTGATTTTTTTCTGTATTATGAAGTGGAGATATGGGACGATACGATCCCTCAGCAAGGAAGATTTAAGTAAGCCGCCTGCTTTCCTAAAAGTTTTTCAATGGTCATAGGTCATAATTAGGTTTCGTCAGTTTATGAAAAATAAACTTTTTTGCTGACCCTTAAAAACCATGCTAAACCTGATATCATGTCAGTTTCCCTTCATTTACAGCCTGAAAACACTTTCTAATTTACATTTCTTTTGCATGCTTGGCCTTTTTTTTTGGTTATTAGCTTACTTCGCAGTATTTTGAAAAGTTCTTATTGCATTCTTATATGTTTTTGAGGTTTATTTACCCCCCCCCCCTTCTGTTCTGTCGTGCATTTTAAATGAATTTACTAGTAAAACTTGTATATTTAAATTTCTTGACATGGTCCTTTAAGCAAATTCACCATTAATGGAAAATGCGATCAATGGAAAAGCACAATATTATTCTTCACTGAAATGTTTTGCAATGGATTAAAATACTTTGTGTGAAGACTACTTGAGATTCTTTTTCGGGACACTATAATCGCTTTGATCTGTGGTTTTAACCGTTTGGTGCCCAAGCGTCTCTTAACGAGTTACCCAAAAGTAACCCTCGGTGTACCAAGCGTCTCGATCGAGACGCTGTGTCAAGGTCGTAGTTTTTACATTATATGTTTTCTATTTTTGGGTAGAATATCGATTTTATTTTTTTATATATTGTTCCTAACACATGTATTTAACAGAAATTGTTTTTTGCATTTTTTTTTGTTTTCATGAAAATGGAGGGGGAAAGGTGGGAAAAGGTACTTATCTTTTGCGGCTCTTTTCAACCTCAAATTTTTGCCGACAAAGGAAGACCGGCTTTGTTGTTCTGTTGTTACATTAGTCATACGGCAATGATGCAAATATTTTTCTGTTTCTTACATGCGAGCGATAATTTCTATGTGCATTTTGAACTTTACATATCCTTTTTTCGGGGGGGCGGGGGGAGAAACCCCATTTTTTAAAAAAAATATCAGTGGAATTCCCCCCTTTCACCCTCCATATGTGCGCCGAATGTGAATAAATTATATAACGTTTGAATCTGTGATTAATTCTGCGTACAACGGTATATCGTTCATATCTCCAGGGCAAATAGTCTCTGAGCTAAAGTTATTTCAAGGTACCGCTGCATTCTGAAGCTTGAATCAATGCCAACAATTCCTTTAGGGGGTATAACTCAAGTTACATTGGTCATATGATAATAATGCAAATATTCTAGTGTTCCTTACATGTTAGCGATCATTTCCATATGTTTGCGACACTGTCATGTACTTTTGCTTGAGGGGAGGGTGGGGGAACACAATTTTTTCCCCGAAATTTTGGTATTTTGAGAGTATGCCCCCTCCCCCTAGCCACATATACGCCGTATTTGTAAAAATTTCATATAGTCTGAATTTCTGGTTCATTCCGCGTACAACGGTATATCACTTATCTCTCTAGGGCAATTAGCTTCCAATCTACAGTTATTTAATTGAAACTCTGCATTTTGCTCAAAATCGGCTCGGTACCCAGAGGCTTACTTGTGAAAAAGGTCTTGGGCGTCAAAAGGTTAAGCTGTAGGTCCAGTCCCGATTAGCTTTACTGTTCACAAAGTGGACTCAACAAACCAAACCAATCAATTAATCTACTTTCAGTGGGAGTTTCTACGATATTGAAGTCGGCCAGCATCCGAAAATACAGATCTGCTTCGCGTACACCAGAGCATAATTCAGTTAATATTGTGCCTACTTTTACTTTAAAGTAGGATCAGTACCACTGTTAGCTTCCACCGGAAAGAAGATGAATGATTCATAAAGAAAAACCTTGTGGTATATTTTATGTAAACTTGAAGTAAAGAAAAACATCTACATTATTTATTTGTTTATTTATTGAAATTTCCAGAAGAGCAGAAGCCATTTTAAACCGGAAAGAATCAACAGTAAAACAGTACACTAGTTTTAAAATGAACACACGAAACGAGATAAAATAAAATAAACAAAATATAAATATAAACATAAACAAGTCAAGACAGTTCCAAGGTAAACAGATATGTTTCACAAAAGCATTACTTATATACAATTTTTTCTATGTTGGTGATAAAAGATGGATATGAACTGAATATATCGGTTTCGCTTAATATGACATTGAACTGATTTGGTAGCTTATGAAATAGTGAACGTTGAATGAGTGAGAGCCTTGGAGTTGCAGTGGGGAAAGTTTCCTTGCTCCGTGTTTCGTGTCTAGGCACTCTGAGGGAGAGTTCGTGGAGTGGGATGCTGCATCTTAGGTTTCCATTAATTATCTTATGTAGTAATTTCATATCTACAACGTATCTACGTGATTCTGGAGTATTCATGTTTAAGTTTAGAAGCAGATCTCTCTTAGGTAGGTATTTGAGGGCCGGCACTCTGTATCGAACGATGGAGAAGAAAAAGCTGAGAACATTGTCGATCTTGGAGGTGTGAGAAGGGGCAGCCATGCTCCAGATGAGTGAACAGTATTCTAGAATGGGGGACACAAATGTTTTGAAGTAAATAGAAAGTGCTTTCGGCTTATGTATTTCGGTGAATCTGTAAAGTAAGCCTAGCATACGCATTGCTTTTTTTGTGATGGTTGATATGTGATTATCGAAAGTTAGTTTAGAATCTATGAGGATACCTAGATCTCGGTGTTGTGCTTTTTTTTTCTAGAGTGATGTCGGTGATTGTAAAATTACCTTCAAGAATGTTTAGCTTTAATGAAATTGTTACGTAATAGCATTCCGAAGGGTTTGTGGACAGTTTACATCGCTTACATCATTCTGAGAATCTATTTATGTCATTTTGGAGAAGTTGCATGTCTGATGGCTGTTTTATTTCTCTCATAATCTTGCAATCATCAGCGAACATTAGAATTGTGCTTGAGATGGGGGAATTAAAGAGGTCTGTGAGATCATCCAGATATAATACAAATAACAGAGGGGCAAGAACGCTTCCTTGCGGCACACCAGATATAACAGGAAGCCAGTTAGAATTAGTTCCAGGAAGTATATCACGTTGTTGTATATTTCTTAGATAGTTTTCTCATTATTTTTAACTTGTTTTCAGTTATATTAAATCTGTTAGCTAATTTATGCAGTAAATAATGATGATCCACTAAATCAGAAGCTTTGGACAGATCAAAGTACACAACATCTAACTGATTACGATTAGTAATTGCGTTTATGGCATAGGATTTCATAGAAGAAAGATTGGTAAGTCATGAAGAATTTGGAAGAAATCCGTGTTGTGCTGGGTTAATGTAAGGGAATGTGAATTTCACAAGTCTATTTGTTTTGAATCTTTTCACAGATAATAGCAAGTGTGGAAAGGAGAGAGATGGGCCTGTAACATGTAGTCTCGTTTGCATTGTCAGATTTAAAAATAGGGATGATATTTGCTTTCTTCCACTAAGTGGGAAAGCAGCCTTCAGAAAATCACCTATTGTATAGCAATGCAAGAGGAGTAGCTAGCGAGTGACGTGTTTTTTGAAGGAAAATAGTAGGAATATTGTCTGGTCCAGATGCTCGGTGAGAAGAAAAGGGGGTAAGGAAGTTCAAGACTTCACCTGGTTCTGTAAAGACGGTAGAAAGAGAGTGAGAACAGATAGATTTGATAGGCGGGTGATCTAAAACATCATTTGAAACAAAATTATTTTGAAATGTTTGATTGAATAGTTCAGCTCTATCATTACCAACAGCTGCAATGCCATTGTGTGTTGCTTCCAAAGGGATGCGTTTGGTTTGTCTCCGTGAATTTATCAATGTCCAGAATCTCTTCGGATTAGTAAGGAGTTCATTTGTGATTGTGTTTAAATATTCTGTGTATTTCTGTTTCATAAGGTCTTTATTTTGCTTAAGAAATGATTTGAAAGTGTTGTGTGTGTACGGATTGGGGAAACCTTTCCACAGCTGCCATGCTCTCTTTTTGTTGTGCAACAGATGCTGTAACTCCCTATCGAACCACGGGGGAAACTTTTATTTTTCATTGTTTTATGTGACACATAGTCCTGAATTAGGGCATGAATATGGTCCGTACACAGTTCGACAGCCTCGGTCACGATCCCTTCCGATAGCAGGTTTCAGTTGAAAAGGCCAATGGCTCGACGGACGGCGTCCCACGGGGTTTTCTTCCACAGCGGAATCTTATGCCTGGGGGGTGCAGAAGGGGAGCCTCCCGTTTCACCGGGATTTTGAAGGTACCGAACAGCGACTCGTGTTATGCCTGAAAGATTCAAAGAGGGCGTAACGTCACAGGTTTCAAACGAGGACAATATGAAGTCAAGGTTTTTATCTTTTCTCGTATTGTACATGTTGTGTTGAAGAAGACCCAGTCCACGAATTAAATTGTCTATGAACCAGTCTTCGTCTGCAGGGGTTGGTATGCCAATTACAGGTTTATTCCATTTTATGTGCATGTTAAAATCCCCACACAAAATAACTTCGTGGCTGGACAAAGCTGCCGAAGTGGAATCATAGCAACACTCTAAGGGTTCTTTGGGACTCCGGCTATCAGGCCGATAGAAACAACCTATAAGTATTGTTCTACGGTTGTTAGTACTTACTTCTATCCAGAGTAATTCGCAGTCTCGTTGTAAATCCAATCGTACCTTGCTGTGCCACTACTTGTTCACACACACCATAACACCACCACCACTACGCATTTCACGATCTTTACGGTAAACCTCGAACTGTTCATACAGGGGAATTTCAAAACACGAGATATCAGAATTGAGCCAAGACTCACTAAAGCACACACAGTCGTATTCGGAGAACTCAGTCGTCATTAATTCACAGTCCAAAAACCTTCGATAATACCACGTTTTGATAATATAGGTGAAAGGCACCATCATTTGTTGTTATCCCCGTAGACGTCCCTGGTCCATGCTGAAGTTCGACGTCTCCGTGCAGCAACACCAGGAGGAATAGGTGCTGGAGCACGCACTTCCTGGCGGAGGTTCCTGGCTAGGCTTTCTTCGAAGCGTCCTTGCACGTGCTCGCCCCCAGAAGAACACAAAGCGTTGGAAAGGCACCCAGAGTTTTCAAGTATCTATCATAGAACTGATCTGCAAATATATTCCCATCGTTTGCTGCAATTTTTCAAAGCGGACAACACTTTTTCACTATGCAAATTCGCACTAGTACTAGCGCAAAACAAATAAAGAACGGAGCTACACATTTCGTACAACCTGCACTGGGCGCCATCTTAAGTTTAGACGTTCCTTTTCCCTTTGCTTCAGTGGTTTCAACTACTAAAAAACTGGCTTCATCAATGTATTAGACTACTTACTCTCTTGTAATTTATTTAAATAAATAAAACTTTCATTTTTACAGGGAAAATTATTTTATAATATTTTTTCGCATTTTCAGGTTATTCTATAGGTTATCCTTTGATATTTTAGAGGTCATCAATTTCGGAACCTTATAGTCATAATGTTAAATCCTACAAGCATTCCTCAAATAGAAGGTCGTGGGTTCAAATCTACTTCTTTGCAAAATCGTTTTCGGAAAGTAAAAGGGTTTCGACAAGAATGCTTATCTACGTTTCTTCAATATTTCCGATTTACGTAAAGTATTTCCGGATGCAGAAACATGCGAAGTAAAGTCTGAGGTGGCTAGTTTCAAAAATTGAATTTATAATAATATCTGCGATTGTATCATGTGAAAATCGGACGTAAATTTTAGGTCCTCAAAGAAGAGCACAAACAAAGAACATTGTATTTGTTTGTATGCGTGTATGATGGTATGTGTGTGATGGTATATATGTGTGTGTGTTGTTGTTTTAAGTCTACTTTATGCACAGATAGGCTAATCGGGACTGGACTAAAGTTTAAACAGGAATCCGAACTTCTGTGCAATGATCCTCCACCTGATATAAAACCCGGGACACATTGATTAAAACATCCTTTATTTAAAAAAATATATTTATCATATCTAAATATCTCATGTGTGTTAATATAACTTTTGGTAGTTGAATTAATAGAAAGGTTTTGCGAAAAATACTGCCAATCATTGAAAACACAAGGAGTTGAGCAGAAACATTCGCAACGTATGCATCTCATAAATATTCTCAGTGATTTAATAAAATCTTATTTTACATTATTACAACACTTCGTACTCGGTAAATAACAATAACTAAATTAACATGAGTGGTTGAGATTTGAACATACGATGTTTCGTTCTTGTCGAAAAAGTATAACAAGACGACTTTCTAATCAACTGCTCCAGGAGATAACAGTAGAGTATTGCCCGTTAGCACTCAAAGAATTGCCCTTTAACACTCAAAGCACAAAAAAGAGACGATAAAAGAGGAATAAAGAGAGAAGAAGAGAATAAAGAAAGCGTGAGAGTATAGGTGGTGAATATAAGAAAGCGAGAGGGTTGAAAAAAGGTTTAGAAAGATGTTCTTTGGCGTTTATTTTTAGATTTAACACTCCAAGACTAAAAAGAGACGATAGAAAGTGGATAAAGATAGAAAGAGGGAACAAAGAGGTGAGAGATTATAGGTGGCGAAGACGAGAAATGTTGAAAGTTTAAAAAAAGGGGGTAGAAAGGTGTATTTTGGTATTTATTCTGATATGTTTGACAAGTAAGCCTCAAAGAATAAATGGAGACGATTTTGCACAAAAAGAAACTATAAAAGAGGGAATATAGATATATAGAGAGGATAAAGAGAGTGAGAGATCATGAGTGATGAACAGGAAAAAGAGAAAGAGCTTAAAATGGTAGAGAACGAAATCTGAGCTGATTATTGAGAATATAGGAAGAATATCATTGTTAATTCCCCATGCAACAGTTGTTTTGTGCTGGAAGGGAAATTTCTGATTTTGTTTTGAAAATGTTACCGTGACATCCTTTCTCTAGTACTACATTAACTGGTATCGAACGGGAAGGTGTTTCAAAGATAGTGTAATGGCACACTATCTTGGATCTAAGACCGTTCATCGACAGGAAGTGTATTTCGTATTTTGATGTCGGTTGTGTGTTAATACCCTGAAGTGTTAACGGAAAACGCACTATTTTGGAAGATTGACGTCCTCCAATTTGGTGTTGTTGGACTAAAAATGGAGACAAACATGGACAATGTGTTTGCGAAAAATTTTGAGCACCGATGACATTGAAGTAGCCACTTTATCGACAACAGTATAAAATTAGATGATTGCCAACAGCTGTCACATTCCGAAAGAAGCTGAAGAAGACGCAAGCTGTATTTGCCGACTTGTATCTCTAAATTAATACCAGGTAAGGCTGCAGTAAGTTGTTATAACTTATACTGATTAATATTGCACTGTGTATTTGAGATAAAAGTTTAATGCGAATTTTGTTAATTTCCTATTAGACTAATCGCGACGATGATGAAGATTACAAAATTAAATATGGCTTCTCAAGTTTATTTTATGCTCGGATAGGTTAATCAGGACTGTATCTATATTTTAAATTAATATCCGAACCTGTGCTCGGTGTATATAAGACGGATATTTTAATATAACACAGTGTTATAGCAGGTAGGGTTCACAAGTGGGAAACGCCACAAAGATGTGAACTTAGAACTCTTTGGCACTGTATCACACTAACCAAACGCTACGATTCTTAACTTTTTGCTTTGTAGCTACTGTCACGGAGAATGGTAGCAAGTCATCTGAATGTCTTTCAAAACAAAAAATTGTTGCGTTTTTAGTTTAGAGCAAAAAACAATTTTGATTTTGATTGATTGATTTTACTTTTCAAATAAAATTTGTTGCATACGATAATCTGTTTAAAGTTATTAGAGTGTTAATTAATTGAACAATGTACAGAAAAAAAATATATTATTTGTTATTTTCAGATTATTTGTGCGGATCAACTTTTCTATTTTGTTTGAAGTGCATTTGATAATACGAAGTGGTAAGTAATTTTTAAACAAGAACAATATTTTTTGTTTTATTTTTAATATTTTCTGATACAGTGTAGTGCATATAATTATTTTATTGCTATAAAAACGAGTGATGTTGCTTCGGAGTTTACTACTAAGCGTATTGAGGGGGCGGTGGAAAATGAAATGTGTTAATTAGATTCACAATGGAACAGTTTGTATTACATTGGGGATTTTTCTATACTATCCAAGAAGCTAGCGTTATTTGAAAAAGATACATATTTGTAATTAGAAAAACAGAAATCTAAAGGAAATGGTGCTGGCGCATTTACGATTCGAACCTAAGACTTTGGATTATGATTGATTGATTGAATTGTTGTTTTAAGTACATTTTATGCACAGAAAGGCTAATCGAGACTGGACCTACAGTTTAAAGTGGGATCAGATCCACTATGTGTCTCTAACAGGTATCAGCACTCTTTGCTTACAAGGCGAATACGCTACCACTGCGCCATCGGGGAAGCTCTTTTTTGATTTGATGTGCATCAAGATTTTATATTTTATGTTATGCTTCCTACAACTTTTGGCTAAACTTGACGATGAGTGATGATGTGGTGAAGGGATACTTACAAATAACATTTTTGTCTAAGTCGTGATTCGAACAAGAGACCAATTTGGCGTGCCAGCATTCTTAAAATATAATTTTTCTAATTATAATTTCTTTTTTCTACCGTTGGGTAACCGCGATATATATATATATATATATATATATATATATATATATATATATATATATATATATGTATATGTATATGTATATGTATATGTATGTATATATATATATATATATGTATATATATGTATGTATGTATATGTATATATATATATATACATATATATATATATATATATATATATATATATATACAAAAAATAATAAAAAATATATTTCAGATATTTGTTTTTGATTTTATACCTCAAAATTTTATTGGAATAAAACAACAAAATTCACAACTAAACTTTATTTTGCAATCATTAGTTTATACATAAAATTCATTTACATAAACTCTCAACATATCTGAGATTTGTTATTTAGTATTGTACCAAGTAACAAGTCTTTGAACATTTCTGAAGCCACAGCCTGATTGAGAAAATGGTTTGTTTGATGTATGGTGACTACAGCATCCACCCTGATACATAACAAGATTTTTCAATGCTGGAAAACGTCTTGTATCGAGATCGATAACATTGTCAATATTAAATACATTATGAATCAACTTTGATTTTTTTCAACCCTTTAGAGTAAAATGCATTTTCTCCCTTTAACTCGCTAAAAAAAACCTTCACATGTTTGATACCACCTTTCGGTTCTGCAAATAACAAATTATGGTGATTATGTGTTAAGCACTTACATTGTTTGTAATCTAAGTCTTACTTTCCAATATCAACGAAAGCATGATATACAATAGTTAATTCTGTTGAGTAAACACAAATTTCACGAATTACAAAACTGTTGTCTTTACTTCTAAAACCTTGCACATCAATTATAAAAGCCAACTTTTTTCTTTAATGCAACTACTCACAACAGAAATTGTCCGCGTGGTGCATCTCGTTTTGATGTATACACCGAACTAAATCGTGCATCAAATCTCTCTCATCACTTAGAGTCCAAAGCAGCAAATATACGTCCTACTCTGTTTCAAGATCGTATGCAATCTCAAGATGATGGAAAATGTGATAAAAATTCTCCGGCTCCCTAAGATAAGTTTTTAAGTTGGAAATCGTCCATGTAATACAGCGTCCGCATTCGTCATCAATTTCAGCACTATCATTATCACCCTCCAAATAATGCTTACTCAAGCAATGGTGAGCCAGTTGATTTGGCGCATTCGTAAAACAACCATCACAAATAACATCATGCTTAGGTATATACGTATGTAGTCATTTTAACAGACAATACTTGTCAATGATGCCAGAAAAACATCCACAACTTTCGAAAATAATATGATCGATATCTTCTAAGTCAGCCAGAGCTGAAGCGTTCTGTATATTCAGACTTGCCATATTGATATAGTGGACATCTCGCACCTTTTATATATACACACGGGGAACTTTCCACATAACTGTCTCTTACAAATAACTTGCCAAGAAAAGAAAAGTTTCAGGTCAATGAGCTCCCAACACCGTTACAAATTGTCACCAATAACTTCCCAACAACAATACAACCTGAACTTTAACAAAAATTTCTCATCAATTGCTCAGTTTGGAAATGTTAACCTCCACACATACATCGCGAAAAAAATAGTCCCAACTCACATTTCACTATTTCACTTAAAAATTCAAAACAATTATCAAATATCGGCAGTTCATGTCGCTCTATTTGATCTTGAATATTGGTAATATCCTGACAATTACGATCATTCGAATTATTTGTACAACCATAACAACTATCCTTAATTGATCCAACATATAACGAAATATAAGACTCGTAATTTTCACGTATTGGAGTCTGATATTCACAATACCTTTTAGTTATTTTTGATATGCAATCAGACAATCGTAAAAGTTCTGTCCTGGTAGTTAACATCAATGTCATTGGTATTTCCGAATCACAAATATCCACAAACTGAATAACTTTCTTATTGTACAATTTGCCAAAGGCAAGCATGTATTTTTCACCTAGCAAAGCAGGCGACAAAACCAACTCTTCCTTACTAGATAAATAATTAGATATATTTTCCCCAACTCCATCAGTGTACACCATTCTTCCATACACAACATAATTCCTTGGCTGTTGTGACGAGCAATACGCACACACACAGAAAAATCGTTCTCCACATCAAATCCAACAGTTGCACTCTTGAATGCAGTTTTACTCAAAGCGTAACATACCTCCAACAGGTATTGCTTCAGTTGTTTTCTTGTGGAAGAGGACTGGGCACCATTTTCCTCCATACTGGATCCAGAGAGCTGCTTTAAGATGATTAACTGATGTTGCACATAACTATCCCCTCGAAAATTAAGTTTTCTTTTCAAACCTTTCCTCCCTGTAGAAATGAATTTTTTACAGTTGACATTGCAGTAACTCCTCAAGAACATGATGCAGATTTAGACATTCCAGATACTTCGGTACCACCAGATCTTTGCATTCTCCTTGTCTTCGAAAAACCGCTTCTCTGTATCTTGCTCCTCTCCTTTCTGCTCCTTCGCAATAACACAATAACAGGACAAAACATTTAAAACTTTATATACACCAGCACACATCACTTCCACCAACGTCATAGAACTATAAATAGCACCTAACGTAACATCTTAAATAGAAAACATCTTGACTAGTGACTCTCTCTCTCTCGCTCTCTCTCTCTGTCTCTCTCTCTCTCTCTCTCTCTCTCTCTCTGTCTGTCTCTCTCTCTCTGTCTCTCTCTCACTCTGTCTCTCTCTCTCTCTCTCTCTCTATCCATCTCTCTGTGTCTCAGTTTCTCTCTCTCTGTCTTGTTCTCTCTCTCTCTCTCTCTCCCATCTTTATCACTTCTTCTCTTACGTTCTTATTCTTTGAGTGGTAACGGGCAATACTCTACTCATAACTAACACGAAACTCTGTAAAACAAATTGATCTCAGTTGAAAGAACAGTTTGCCGGATGTCCGAACCATGTTTCGCCACGTATGAAGGAAAAGGCGCACTTTGTAGAATAGTCTGGTATTGTGCAATTTTCATTACTGTAATTTTGCCTAAAATCGAGAGAAATATTTTTCATTGCATTGAAATGTGATGTTAATTCTCTCCAGGTGGTGGAGAACTAGATCGGTGTTTCGAACTGCACATATATTACCCTTTTTCAATTTCAGAACAAATACCCTTTAAAAAAATATATATTTTCTTATTTCCAATTTACGATTTTTGTTAAATTGCGTATTATATTAATGGTTAGAGTTTCTATCTAAATGGATTGTGAAAGAATGATATAAATTCACAACAGGGTTTTCGTTTAGAAACAAAACATGTTGCTAAGTTAGATATTATTTGTGAACACTGAAGCGCTATGTTGCCAATATACGTATTCAGGACTTTTAATTTTTTCAGGGCGGTCAATTAAGATGTTGCGAAGAGTACACCAGTAGTTATGTACCCGCGTTGAAGTCGATAAATCAATTGATTGGAAAAGATCGATCAAAGATCAATTGATGATGTAGGTGTGTGGGCAAGCAAGTGTGGGTGTTTTGAGAGTTTTGATTGGCTGTTGGGAAAAAGGGGGCGTGGCATAATGATATGGGTTTCCTGTTGTTAATGAGGAGAGTGATAAGTGTTTCAGGTCGGGAGTTGAATTATGGTTTTTTGGGGGGCGTTTGTGGTTTGAGGGCTTTGATAAGATTGAGATTGCGGGAAGTGTTTCCTGTTGTTAATGAGGGATTGATATGGGTTTCCTGTCGTTGATGAGATGGACGGTTATTTTTGGGGGAGCGTTTCCGGTTGTTTTGATGAGTCTGAAATTGCTGGAATTGTGTGTAACGGTTTTCTGCGTGCCTGAACATGTTTTGGGCGTAGTTTGGGACTAGTTTGAAATATCTGGGGGGAAATTGGGTGGCGGTTGTTTTTCTTGGAATTGTGATACGTGTTTCCGGTGATGGCGTTGATGTGCGTTTAATTAGAGAGATAGGATGGTAAATGTCTTGTTTGCTAATCGGGGCAAGTTTGAACATGTTTTGAGCGTTTACGACCGTTGGAGGATGTGAGGTAGATACAAGAAGGTATAAATAGAAGAGTTGGAAAATAGTTATTTTAGAATGGACGTGTGTGGCACAGGATTGTTTAGTAGAGGGCTGAATTTTTACGAATATAGTTACGAGGAGTTCTGGGAAATTGTTCGATCTTGCGGGGATCTGGATAGTGACCGAACAGCCCTGCACCGTCTGTTGAACTATTTTCCGTTTATGTATGTGGGGCTACGTGAACCTCCCTAGTGTGGATGTTATCTGTTTGACGAATTAGGAAATGGTGTCCATGAATATTGCGAGACGCTAAAGAAGATAGACGAGAGAAAAAAAAGAGTGGATGAAAAAAACAGGATTCCCAAGTCACAGGTGTATGTGCGAACTACGTCGCAGGAAGGATGAGGATGAGATCCATGAAGCATTGAAGGGAAGAGTGAAAGAGTGGCTTGTTTTGCTGGAGAAAAGAAGTTCCGTGTGGTGTTCAGCCTGCGACCGCCCTTTGTTACGTAAATTAGAAGGACATCCCTAATTCCCTGTGTTTTCTTCCGGTGTTCGCAGATCACTGTTTCCTGTTGATGGTGAGGATAACCAGATTGAACATTTATCGCCGATACCTACAACGCCGTCACCTACAGTATCAGACGAGTTTTCTTTGTTCGACATATGAGAGTGTATACTTACCATACTCGTCTGATAGCAGGCGGTCCTTTTACCACCGATTATATGTCGGTGAATGCGAGATACAAGACTTACATAAAGTGGCCAATAGGATTACGTCAGACTGCTGAAGAATTAGTCACTGCAGGTTTTTACTATTCAGGATTCAGTGATAGGGTAATATGTTTCCATTGTGGGTACGGAGCGTGTGATTGGACATCCGAAGATTGCCCGATTCTAGAACATTACCAGGCAATACCAGCCTGTAGTTACATACAGAGTGTTGCAGCGTTACACAGTGATTCGAAAAGTTGCAAATATTGCGACAGTGTGGAAACTACTGAAAAAACATCCGATAATCAGAGTGTGGATTATGTGCTACTCTGTAAAATATGTTTTGAAAACTCTTGCAGTGTGGTAATTCTTCCGTGTCGACATTTTGTAGCCTGTGGTCTCTGTGCCTCTCAATTGGACAAGTGTGCGGTATGTCGGGGCAGTATTGATGATACATTGACAGTGTTCACCTGTTGAACAAAATGGATGCCTGTTTTTTGGACATTCAAGGTTTTCGAGGAGTCGAAGGAGAATTTGTGTGTAAAGAAGTAGGAATTTTAAAATTTCCTTTCGACAGTGCATTTGACTGTTTAGTGAAACCTCCATATGGTTTACACTTGTTGAGTGAAAAGTATCGCCGAGTGAATTACTGGCTCCGTACCAACAAACATGGTCTCGATTGGAATGAAGGATGGCTACCGTACGAGAAATTAGAAGATCTTCTGTATTTAGTGCTTATGAATCAGCAAGTTTATGTTAAATGTACGGAGAAAAAGAAATGGGTAAAAACATTAATGGGGAAAAAAAGGTGAGGGTAAGATGACTGTATGCAATATCGAAGAACTTGAATGTCCAAAGTTAAGCAGTGTCAAAAACAGTTCAGAAAGTTTAAAATGTAAAAAACATGGTAAAGGTGAAAAAACCTGTGCAGTTGAAAATGTCTGGAAAATGTACACTTTTTATTGTAATAAATAAAAAAAATTTTCAAAATATACAAATGTTTTATTTATAATTGATAGTATGGATATAAAATAACACAAATGTTTTATTTACAATTGATGATATAGAAGGTTTACAATACCTGAAGGGTTATATTACAATACATAAAATAACAAAGACTGAATTACAATACATAAAAATAACAATGGTTCATTTACAATATGGAATAGATTTACAATGGATACTTTACAGCATCAGATACATAACATAACTTATTTACAATATCAATGTGTGTCCAAGATTGTTCTGAAGATATATTTCAATCATCAATTCGTTGTACCAGAATACATAAAAATAGTTCACTACATCGGGTACTTCTTTTTTTTCTGAACTCATATTTTTTTTGACACAATATACAAAAGTCTCCATTTCTGGTTGTAATTTATGATAACGGTCGTTCATTAATTTTTGCAGAGGTCTAAAAAGGTTACACAAAAATAAGTGTAGTTCAGAATCTGTGAAAATAAAAGCATCTGGTGAATGATGTTGATACATTGAAATACACCGTTTCCCGAAAAAATTTACACCACTAACGGTGATATTTCCAGTAACCAAATAATTGAATCGTCGACCTGTTTCGACGTAATTTAATAAGTCAGATTTCGAAGCACACAGTTCTCTAATCTGTTTAGAATCGATACGTATGGGTGATCTCCCCTGTTGCGAAAACTCCCACACTAAATTGAAAGGGGATTCTTTTTTGAATCCTATCGCTACGTACTTGCTCTTCTCTTTGTTCAGAAAATATGTGTTCGCAAGATAGAGATCGAAACATGTCTCTACGGCGTGTAGTTCAGGACACTGAATTGTATCTGTGGAAAATCCTATTTCCCTACGTCTTTTTATGAAATCACAATCCGTAGTCACATCCATTCCCTCGTCCACCGTCTCGTTCTTGATAGTGACAGTCTCGAATTTAACGGGTTGCACACGTTTGCGAGTTTTACGTTTGGAAGCCTCATCCTGACGGGTCATACGTTTCACAAGTTTATCGTGTTTTTCCACTGTAGAATCCACAGCGGGTTCCATGATGTGTTAGCTGGAGCTGTCTCGATGACACTGAGAGAAACATAAGGCAGCACACATTTTATATAGCTTTTTTCATGGCACAACACCGGGTCGCATGGATAGAACAACACCCTTATTCACCTCTGGCCCACGTGGAATGTGGTAAACATTTGAAGATCTGACGGAAACGGTGTAGGATATATCCATCTTTACTGATGCCTGGTGGAAATGCCTGAATGAAATCCTTGGTTGTAACATGGCGCGCTTTGTAATAAGCATACACGCAACAGTAATGTCCGCATGTTGTGGCCAATACTCCCTGTAAGGGAATGCTGTTGTAAGTCCAAACCGAGGAATGAAGATTCAGGAAGGTTACGAATTCTTGATAGAAAGGATGAAATCCGTATGAATCGAAATACTCGGCCACATTGTTTTTGTCGAAATAGAAGGCCACCCAGTGTGTACCCCGGGAGTCGGACTTGTCAGTGTTTGCGATGATCAAGGCGGGGGTAGAAAACGTCCGAGGTAAAAGATCTCTCGGGTAAACACCGTAGAAAATGTTTCTGGTGGAACAGTTACGAGATAGAATCTGTCTGATCTGCGACGTGTTCATGCTGCTTATGTTTTCAATAATGTATAATAATGTGTCTGTCTTTGGTCATTTCTATGCTCGCAGGGTAAAATCTGCTGTCAAGTAGTTCGGGAAACGATTGTATGTTCACAGGTTTTGAAGTTGTCACTTTCGACGAAACACTACTATGCTTAATAGTACGTATTATCACTTTGATAGGTTTTTCCATCACAAGCAGTATAATGTTTACATCGGAGTTGTTTCCATAACACTGTGAGTCAGAAACACAGGCACACATACTTATGGAAAATTCGGTCTCACTGATGGACGATAACACTTCTATCTTTAGGTATGTCTACTGCAGATTCAAATTCAGCATACAAAAGGCATGTTATATTTTCCGACAGCTGAGGAGAAAACTGCATCTCGGCTCCGATGATACCTTGTTCCTGGAGACTGGTGTGCGTGTCGTTTCCTGAAGAGTCTGGCGTTATGTCGTAAATCAGGAAAAAGAATCCGTTCTCGAACATTTTCCGTGTGATCTGGTGTCCGTAATTGGCGTGATGAATGCCTGTACCGGAAAATAGAGTTTGATAGGCACGTGTTATCAATCCGCTGTTTCCTCCTGTGGTGATCCGTAAAGGTTCGGAAGGTACGAGTTCTCCATTTTTCACAAGATGGAAAGAAGATAGGTTATAACTTCTAAAGTCGAAAGGATTTTTCTTACTGTCTCCGAGAAAGCTGGCGGTGGATACCATAGCAAAAAGAACAACATTCGGAAAAGGACCTTGAAAAGCATTAACAATCGAAATCTGCTGCGTTCCGGCGACGTAAGAATAAGCTTTGATGACGCTTCTGGTGAACGTATAATGAGCAGGAGCGTAAGTGAGTGCTCTGTCTATGGCCAAACTGGTGGTAGGAGTAGGAATGATTTGATTTATTTCGAGAACAGCCTTTAAAATTTTTATTCTGGTGGTAGGTGATGTCTGGTCTCCCCAGATGTAAAAAGCGTCACGTGATCTAGCTAGATCGATGCGTACTTCAACACCGTTGATCAGGTATTTAGACTGGTGGAAGAAATCTATGTGACGTTTTCCCATAAGTTCGACCACGGCTGTAACTTCCGTAGGATTGCCTGTCGTCGGAACATACTGGAAATTTTTTTTCCTTGTGGTGAAACCTGTGTTGTCGGCAGTGATTTCATCTTGATGTTCAGGTGTGTCCAAATACCACAGGGCATTCGTGAGATGCGTGTTTGCGGCATCGCTTCCGTAATTGATAGCTGCTTCGAAGATCGGCGGTTGTTATCGGCGGTTGTTACAGCAATGCCGTTGAGAGTCACTGTACATTGGGAAAAGAGTGAATGGAGAAGATAATTCACGACCCCGCAGTTTTTTGTGAGGGCGTTTTTGGTTTCGGAAGCACTCATGGGACTTCCATCCTGTTTAACCATTTGCGTTTGCAGACGGAGATAGGCAGATGAAAGATCGAGAAAATCAGTTCCTGCCCCCGGTATGACAAACTGAATTATATTCTGATTATCGATGGAAGCGATAGGTTTATAGGTGGCTGTGTACGTTTTTTCCACATTTTGCTGAATAGTTTTTTTCCGGAAGAGGTCGAACTGCGAGATCATGCACATGTTATCCTCCATCATTATCCAAAAATATCTTTTCCTGCGACTTTCTGTTTGATTTTTCTTTTACGTGTTCTAGATTTAGTGGATGTTTTCCTTCGTTTTTTGGATGCTCGTTTTTTACGGATCGTAGATGTTCTAATACGGGTGGCTGAACGTTTTAACATCAACTGATCAATTCTTGTTGCAGGTTTTGTTCTTATACCGGAACCTACCAGAGAGTCGATTTTCCGTTGTGCTTTACTTTGAAGATTTTGACCCGCCTCACGTACCCGTTGACGAACAATAGTTTTCGGAGTTTGTTGTGTTGTTGCAATATCGGTGATAATATTAGCTCCTGTTTTTAAAGCTTCTCTTCCGATTATTTTTGCACCACTCCAGAGTAGAGGTTTCACCATTCTAAAGAGTCCTGCGAAAAGTGACCCCAATCCTCTCCCTTTTTGATTTCTAGTTGAACGGTAGATGGGTCCAATTCCTCCACGGATTTGGTTACTATAATATTCGGTCTGTGAATTCATGGTGATTCATTCGCCTTTCGACAAAGACTGAGAGAAATAGGGGTCTACTGTTTTTTAAAAGGACTTTGCTTTTCTACGAAAATGTAAAACAGCGATTGTGGGTACGGACCCAGTTCTCAAAGGTAGGAGATTTCCTTTTCTATCGTACAACGCAATTTCTATTGTTTCGAAAGAGGCTTTATCCAGAGGAACGTAATGAATCGGGTCGAATGTATGATGGGCTACGGGTAGTGTGCAAGATGTATTTGTGTCCGAACACTGTTTTCGGGTAAGACGCAACAGACGTACCATTTCTCCCCCGACCAATTGTTGTTTCACCAGATCGGAGTAAATGAATATATACGGGTTTTTATCCACAACGCTATTGGACATTGCGTGCGTAGAATAAATAGATTTCAATATGTCATATCGAAATTTAGCATAGTCATCAGTTTCGTCTATGGGTGTAACGGTATTTGTTGGAGCATCGTCAGGTTCAGGCTTCGGAACCCCTATCACGGATAGATGTTTGTACACGGCCTCTTTGAAGAAAAACCTGAGATGAGTAGGAACAGCTACATTCGCAGGGTCTGTTTTCAGGAAATAAATCAGATTCTCTATCGTATATGTTGTTGCAGGAAAATAAAATGGTTGTTCGTTAATATAGAGTGTGTTATCCGGACAAACTGTAGATCCAAATGTTCCCCATTGCGGTTCCGTCAAAAAATGCCAGAATTTCTCGAGAACGGATCTCCTTATTTCCAGGTCGTCGGGGAGAGATTCTATGATGGTAGAGATCAGGTCCTCAGCACTTGCATATGTCCGAACAGGAAAAGTTAACATTCCAGAATCAGTTTCCAAAATATTGTCGTATAGAGTTGAATAATGTAGTTCTGCCAATCCGACTTCCCACAATTCTGGAGACAGATCGATCCGTTTAGCAAGTTTTTCGGTGAAATGGGTGAGGGTGTTGCTTGGAAAGTATTCCTCCGATGCAGATGATAGGAGGTAAACATAGAAATTATCGTCCATTCTCGCCGAACACAGAGGACTCACTGGATCGCAGTAACGTTATATTTTGATATAAATATGTTATTTTTCCGACAACTGTTTTACGGAAGATGCCTTGATCCACGAGTCGAAACTAGGTGGATATCCGAGCCAACGAACCAGGTATTCCAAATTTTTACCTTTTCCCCGGGTGTTCAAAATCTTATCAATTTTATACTCTTCTTCAGGATCCGAATAAACTTTCTGCAGTTCATGTTTGTAAAATGTACCTTTTACTGGTTCTTCATTTAAGTCGTCTAATATGTATACAGGTACAGGTGTTCGCTGAACAAGGGAATGGATTTTGAAAAGTTCTCGTGACCACGATTGTTCGTATCCTTTCTCGAAATGTCCTTTGACTACAGAAATTCGTACGATATCACCAACATTCAGATCTGAAGATTGTTGCGAGACATGTTTTTCAGGTTTGTTGAGTCTTTTCCACACAATGTAAAAATTTGTCTCGTTGACATCTCGAGGGGCCATTCCTATGGAACTATGGATTGCCGTATTATAACCTTCGAGAAGTTGCGGTAAAATATCTACATAACGTCTTGTTTGTTTTGAGGTGAAATATTTCCACATCCGTTCTTTTAATGTTCTGTTGAAACGTTCCACTACACTAGCTTTCACAGGATAATTTGTAGCTGTCGAAAATTGTACATGTTCATTTTTTAAAAATTTCTGGAATGTAGAATTTGTAAATTCCGTTCCTTGATCGGTCTGCAGTGTTACAGGTTTCCGTTTGTTTTGCTCGAAAATAGTTTTGAAAGCTTCGGTTACCGAATTGCTTGTTTTATTTTTTAGCGGTAATGCAAAGGCATATTTTGAAAATACGTCGATCACTGTCAGAAGATATTTGTACCCGTCGTTATGTTTTTGTATCGATGCCATGTCGTTGAGATCAGCTTCAGTAGTGGAAGTGGCCGGGTTCTAAGCCCTCATTTGGGGCTCGAATCATCATGTGGGGCTCAGTGTTGCCAACTCACCCCACGAAAATTTCACCAACTGATATTTTGAAGCCTTTCACGGTGTATGTTAACCTCACAAGCAGTGTTGCCAACTCTGGCGAGGCGTAGCTTTTTATGATGTATGTTAACCTCACCAGCAGTGTTTCCAACTCGGCGTAGCCTTTCACGGTGTATAATTTTTTAGCTTTTTTTTGTGTGTGTGAGTGTACATGTGTTCGGGCGAGGCGTAGCCTTTTACGGTGTATGTTAACCCCACTAGCCTCAGCGTACATGAGAGTTCTGAATCTTTTTTTGAGGCTCGAATCATTATTTGAGGCTCGTCGTAGCTTTTTATGATGTATATTTTGAGGGCACAGAGTTGGCAACACTGTGGCCTATTACTGTAGTTTTTTATGAGGGGCCTATGTGCGCCCAGTGTTGCAAACTCTGTGGGCTCTTGTCGTAGTTTTTTATGATGTATATTTTGAGGACAGAGTTGGCAACACTGTGGGCTCTTACTGTAGTTTTTTATGAGGGGGTCTATTGCCCTCTGTTTACATCTGGCAACACTGCCGTAGATTTTCTGACAGTGTTGTTAACCTACTGGGTTTTTCACTGTAAACTTTCATCAAAGGGCCTGAGGGGCCCATGTATTTTTTATGTCTGGCAATACTGTTGGGGGCCTAGTGTTGGCGACCTGTGGGCTCTTACTGTAGCCTTTTATGAGGCGGACCTATTGTCCCCTTTTTATATTTGGCAACTCTATTGGATGTTTTTTTTGAGGCTTGGGTTTTGCCAACCCATCCGAAGAAAATTCTACTATATGATCTTTCACTGGCTAAGATAACCTACAAATAGGAATTGGCAGCACTGACGAGGCTCGAATTATTATTTGAGGCTCGAATCATTATTTGACGCTCGAATCAACATTTGAGGCTCGAAATCGAATCGCTAAATATAAAATAAAATAACAATGCCTATGAACCTGTTTGGCTTCAGGAAGCAGGCTATGGAGGCATTCGCCCAAAGTGCACCGTCGCCACCTGCGAGCTTGGACCTGTTGCCCTCCCTATTATCTAAACTCAACGGTTTGTTGATTATACACTTGAATAGCATTCTGACCCAGTACGACGAGGATGTGGGCAAGACTTTCTACATATTCAACAACAACTTGAATTATTACCAGTTCCCCATCTCCGGCAAACTGCAGTTTGACATGAATCCCGAGAATAAAGGAGAGGCCAAAATTTCTTCTGGCAGGAACATCTATCGCATCAAACACGATAGGATGAACAGTGCCACCACGTACGATGTATCTGCTGGCGATCGTCTGTATATAGAGCTCTTGGACGACTACGACAAACTCATCCCTCTTTTCATAGAAATGAAAATTAGCTATCCTATAATAAATAACAATAATGCCTAACGATATTTTTGGCCACACGAAACGCGACGGCCATGGCGACGAGCTTCTCATGCTTGACGTCAGGGTTAAAAAGCTGCGAAGCGACCTGCAGGCCCTACAGTCCACGCTCAACTCCAGCCTCCAGACCGAGATAGCCAGCTTGCAGTCTCAGTGCCTGGACCCTGTACTCAAGATTGATGCAGAGCTAAAATCGCTGCTGCAAAAATACACCGACCTTGCGTCGATAGACAATCTCGACAAGCTGGCACTGAGTGTGGGCAATCTGCAGAATGAACTTCTGAAGCTGCAACAAACGCAAACCTCAGACGTTGAACAGCTGAAACAACGGTTGCAGGACCAAACAAGCAACATCCAGACCGAACTGCAAACTATCATCCAGAGCATTAAAACACAAGACGACTACGATCGCGTGAACGCTAGTATTGCTAAATTACGCGATCAGTTTCAATCTTTTAAAATCCCTACGTTGGAAAGCATCAAGGCTGAGCTACAAACGGATGCTTTGCATGCGGCCATCAACGAAGTAAAAACTAAACTCCAAACACTGGAGGATTTTATCGACAATTTACCGTCGTCTAGCGAACTGAACGCCATTGCCAATAGCGTGGCCAACATCAAACTCCAACTTGAGACCTACGAGGATTTCGGGAAGCTGCAAGGCACCATAACCCATATTGAGGATGCACTTGCTGTCATTAGAAATGATCTGGCGAACGTTCACGATGAGCTGGAAACCAAACTGCCGGGCATCAGGGATACACTGGCCAACGTTCAACAGCAAATCGCCAAACTGGAAAATCTGAATGCAGAATCCGAGTTGTCTCATTTCCATCACTTGATCGACGACATACAGACTAAATTGGAAACCCTGCAACAATCTACTCCCACCCAGGATGACATAACGCAACTGCAAGAAGGCATACGTGCTGCTGCCGATGCCTCCGAGTTGGACGCGGTGAAAAAAGCTTTGGAATCGCTCCAAAACACGGTGGCCACCCTGCCTACCTCTCAGGAATTGAAAAGCGTGAAGAGAACTCTCAACCGAATACTCAAATCCGACGACATCAAAAACATCCAATCCGAAATTGAATCGATACGGGGGTCTGTCGCGACTTTACCTACCAACCAGAACATCACCGAGCTGCATGAATTGTTTGCGGAAATTAGAACCCAGGTCCACGACCTTGTAATACAGAGCTCCAAGTTGACGCTTGTAGAAAGCCTGCAGCAGATTATTGCAAGCGTGAAAGAGCAAATTGGGAGTATCGAGGCAAGTCAGGAATCGACTATAGCTAATTTCAGCACCCAACTACATGACTTAAATGAAAAATTCAAGAGCCTTATTGTCGATGTAAAGATCAAACCAAACTACGACACTGTTGTTCATGCTATCGAGGAACACCTGGAATCGGTAAACGGCAGATTGGAGGATGTGGAGACTGAGGTTCGAACCAACGTAAACACTCTAAATACCAGCATCGACAATCTCAAGTCTACGATTGTCATCGAACTGTACAGCATACCAAACAGAGGGTTCTCCTCACCTTTCAATCCAGGTTACAAACTCTACATGTTGACTCCTGCAAAAGCCTATCATCAATTTTTCCTCGCTGGCACACTTCAGTTCGTCAAGGTTTCCTACTGGTCTTTGCCTCACGCAACCCACTACCCAACCATGACCGTGACGAACATTGGCGATGAGCCTAAAATAAGAGGAGTTGAGCTGGTCGATTTCACACACCCCGAAAGTCGCGAGACTGCCTATGCCGAAGATGCCACTCAAATTATCGACATAGAAATAGGTGACAAGCTGTATATAGAAAACCCAGCATTGTCTGCAGCCAGAAATCCCATCCAGGCTATATTCTTATTTTCGCGCCATGTCTAGGCAGGGTATCGTGAACGAGCTTCATAAACCTGCACGACGAAACTACAAACGACTGGCGGTGGTGACCAAAGGCGTGGATGACCTTTGGCAGGCTGACCTTGTGGAAATGAGTAGCGGCAACCTAAAAAATTTACATAAAATCAACAAAGGATACAAGTATCTTCTTACTGTTATAGATACATTTTCAAAATTTGCGTGGGCTTTGCCCCTCAAGGCTAAAACAGGTGTGTGCGTAATGGAAGCATTCAAAACTATTTTCAATGAAAATGGCAGGCGACCTCGATTTCTTCAAACGGATAACGGAAAGGAATTTTACAACTCGATATTTCAACAGTTTGTTCAGAAGCAAAATATTCAACATTACTCGACTTTCAGTCACATCAAAGCCAGCATAGTGGAACGTTTTAACCGTACTCTCAAAACACGCATGTGGAAACGATTCACGCTTCAAGGTAACCACAAGTGGGTCAATGTGCTTCCGGAACTCGTAAACGACTATAATCACAGTTTGCATAGCACGATACGCATGAAGCCTGCCGATGTCAGCAAGTCTGATGAGGCACAATTGATCTCTACTGTTTATTGCCCCAAGTACCGGCCCACTAACAAAAAACCGAAATTCAAAATTGGAGACCAAGTAAGAATTAGTAAATTTAAGCGCATGTTTGAAAAAGGCTTTACCAAAAACTGGAGTACGGAACTTTTCACTGTTGCTCGATTGTTACCCGGTAACCGTCACACGTATATAATAAAAGATAATCGCGACGAAATTTTGAAAGGGCGATTCTACGAGGAGGAACTCTCTAAAACAAAATACCCCAATACGTATCTTATCGAAAAAGTATTACGTAGAAAAGGTGACAAACTGTTGGTGAAATGGTTGGGACTCGAGGGAAAAAATTGGATCGACGCAAACGAGGTGATTGTGTAACGGGTGCTTGGGATGTGGTGAGGCGACTACCAGATTTTCCCCCGGAGCGTCAGGCTAGAAAAAACGGCGAATTGTTGCCGGACAACATTCGCTGCCTTATTGTCGGACCTTCAGGGTGTGGGAAAACAACTTTACTTATTGATAATTTTCTTCTTGCTAACGACTGGTTAGATTGGAAGAACAGGCACTTGTATGTTTTTTCCAAAAGTTTGGAGCAAGCAAAATATCAACAGCTGACAAAACTGTACGAAGGGCTGAGCATAGCTACTTTTGCCTCCGAAGTAATGCCACTAGACTGCTGCCATGAAAATTCGGTGGTGGTCTTCGACGATGTCATCCTGGAGAACCATAACGAAATTCGCAATTTTTTTACACAGGGGCGGCACAGAGGCATGGACTGCTTCTACCTTGCTCAGACTTTTTCTAAAATTCCCAAGCAGCTTCTCCGAGACAACGCTAATTTTATTTGCTTGTTTCGTCAAGACCACACCAATTTAAAACATACTTACGATGATTATGTAGGCGGGGACATGAACTACAATCAGTTTTCCAAATTTTGCTCTTCATGCTGGAATCAAGATGATTTCGGATTCGCCACGATAGACATGACGAGGAAACCCAATGACGGAAAATACAGAAACAAAATAAACAACTTTCTAAACGTTGCGACGTTACAAGAAACGTCTTGACGTATTATAAATAACAAATAATGAAACGCAAACTCGCAGACGACAACTTGAAGCTGCGCGACTACCTGGCCAAACGCTTCAGGGGTTGGAAATCAGAGAATCGCGGAATTTACGAAGAGAAAAAGCGACAGGACCAACCTATTATTGATGCTATAAGTGGACTAGGTAAAGACATCAAAGATGTTACCGAGCAAAATAAAGATTTAATCAACGAGCTCGTGCCACTTGCTGCTCGAAATTATGCTGTGCCTACACCGATATCCAGTATTCACACTACCCCGTTCGAACTTGGAGCTGCACCTCTGAGACGTCAGGTTCTAGGCAGTACCTCTTCGGACAAGGTAGTTGAATTAGGTCCGTTGGCGAGAGATTACCTGAGCACTGGGAAATTTGAAAAGGACGAGGTGTTTGGATTGTACCCCTCTGTGGAACTTAACGAGGGTGTGGTTTGGAAAATTGGAAAGTCAAAAGTTACGTTCGAAGGTGACGACGTGAAAATTAATTTGGGAGAGAAGAACAGCTGGACTAGGTATCCTGGCACTGTGGGCCTGTGGGAACTTATCACCAAAAAGCAACCTAAAGATTACACAGACGAGGATTACCAAAGTTACACAGAAATTTTAATCATGACGGATGCCCTGTACCAAAACAACGATGCAACACAGAATCGCGTAAAATCAAGCAGTGGAGAAAAATACAGGAACCTCATCAAGCCAATATGGAACCAGCTCAAGACTGGCAGCGGTGTCAAACTCTACAATACCCTACCTAAAGAGTTTGTTTGGGTAGACGACGTAAGGAAGCTTGTAGATCGATTGCTGGTTATCGCAGGCGAAGAAAATGCAGGCAATCGCAACTTCCACAACGAGAAGGTGGGCATCATGGACATGATTAGCACCAAGCTTATCAACTTTATTGTCAACGACAACAAAGGTATAGGTTACCTTATCAAAATCATCAACACCCTGCCTCCCAAATTCTGGAATGTGGCCGAGGGTCGAGGTCTCGTGAACGACATCATCAACAAGCTACCTTTCGTGATGCACCTACCAGGTTACCAATACTGCGGACCGGGTACCAAACTCGAACGACGACTGGAGAGAGGAGACAAGGGGGTAAATCTGCTGGATGCTGCATGCAAGGATCACGACATTGCTTACAACACATATACGAATTTAGATGCGCGTCACGATGCTGATAGAAAATTGGAGCATGCCGCGTTCGGGAGACTCGTCAGCAGAGACGCCTCGCTGGGTGAACGGGTTGCAGCATTGGGCACGACCATTGCCATGAATACAAAACGAAAATTGGGGTGGGGGCTGTAATTAAATAACATACAGTAAAAAAATGTCTACGCATATAACAGACTTACCAACAGAAGTGTTATACAAAATATTTATATTTACTTTCGACGATAGTCACGAGGATGTTAAAAAGCTTATTGATTTAGTTAAAATAACACCACAATTTCGCTTGCCCTGTGAAATGCTACTTCTGGATCATCTGAGAAAAATAAGCGGTGTAAAATCTTCTTCTTCTCCCTATGCTTTTTTTCGGGCTGCTGATGAAAAATTGGCTGATAAGATGGGCGAACTTCACGAGTGGAGACAGGGGAGGAGACGATATACAGACGACTGGTATGCTTCAAATGCTGAAACCAGCAGGATCATCGATCACTTGATCGCATTAGGCAATGCCGAAATTTTTTTCTATAAATAACATACTGTAAAAAATCTACGAGACCAAAAAAAATATTTCTTCGATATGAGTGAAAAAATTAGTGACGTCCAGGCATTAAAACAAATGCTAAATTTGTCAGTCGAATATATAAAAATTCAGGAATTGGAAGTGGACAAACCTTATGCAATAACTTCTGGTTCAATTGTTGCAACCCAGTTTGGTCCTAAAGTACGTCTGTTGCTCAACGGACAATACAGTTTTTTTTACCAGATCGATACGCTAGCATGTTATCCGACGAGAAGCTATCCATTTTAATCGAGAACACAACTCGAATCGTGTACAAGGGGACAAAAGAACTTCTTGGTAAGAAAACAAAACACATAATCGAATTTGTTTAATAGCTGCAAAGTATATATAAATAACATACCGTAAAAAAATTACACGGGAGGGAAAACAAAAAATCTCTGAACATATATAAAATAACATACCGTAAAAAAAAAAATTACATCATGAAGGCCAAGGGCGTCGTGTACCGGATACCATATTCGAATCTGAAAACGCTGGGTGCCCTCGATGGGTTACTCACCAAGAAACAACGCGAGAAGAAACGTTCATGCTTGTCTAAAGGACACGGAATGAAATTGCTGCTCAGCACTCCACAATTGAAAAAGTTGCAGCATTCGCGGAAGCAGCAGAAGATTGGAGGTTTCATATTCAGCATTCCGGCCATCTTGGCAGCTTTGGGTGCAGTGGGCAGCTTGGCAGGAGGCAGTGCTGCCATTGCCAAAACCGTCATCGATGCAAAAAAGAACAAGGATGAGCTGGAAGAACAGAAACGTCACAACCTGGCTATGGAAAAAAAGGGGAAAGGTGTGACCAAAAAGCGAAAAAACAACCTCGATGCTTTGAAGAAATATAAAAAAAAGAAGAAGCCCTGTCCAACTTCGATATTGAATCTCTGATCGAACTGTTGGGAATAAGGAACTTTAGGGGTGTTTTCATGTCCGATTCTCTACCCTCTGCTGTGAAGAAAAAGGAGTATGGCGTGGTCAACCTGGACAGTTACAAAAATCCTGGTACACATTGGATATGCTACCTCAAAATTGACGATGACAAAGCATTTGTTTTCGATTCGTTCGGTGGCACACCGCCTGCCAGGTTGGTGAAGTATCTCAGTGTTGCCAACCTCTACTACAATGACGAACGCATCCAGGGTTTCACCGATGTTAACTGCGGCCACCTATGCCTTTCCGTTCTCGCATACATGTCTAAAATAAATAACCCCTCCGTGGAACATTTTCAGAAAGCATTGTGGTACCTAAAACACCATGGGAGTGTTCCATCTCACCAGCGAGACTTCGGTCTTGAAACTCGCGTTGCATGACGACATCATCTATCCTAAATCTATTGCTCTTCGTGCATTCTACAGCATGTACCTAATACCCAATGTCACGGAGCACAATAACAAAATTACTGTTGGAAATGAAAAAATAGTTATCATGCCAGGACAGTACAATCTGTCTACCTTGCAAGCCCAATTGCCAAGAAATGTACTGCTATCTCAAAATTCTGTAACTCACAGAGTTGAAATTGTGTCTGCTACGGAAACAGTAGACCTAGGCACTGTTGGAGAGCTTCTGGGATTCGAGAACAACACAAAGCTCGAACCTGGCATCAAGCACATCGGAGCCAACATTCCTAAATTTCTAGCCATCGAGACTCTGAACATACATTGCAACGTGGCAGAAGGCATGATCACCAAATCCTCGGATGGTATCCCAGGCAGCCACAAGCAAACAGGTATCATCACTACGTTCAAACCAAACTCTGAATTCATGGAACCGATTATCTACACACCCTCACCACCGATATACTTCCCTATATCTCGTAATCGCATAGACAACATAGAATTGGCAGTGACAAACGAAAAAAATGAGGTGGTGAATTTTGCCGGAGCTACTACCACCGCCGTCGTGGAGATTAACGTATAATAAATAACAATCATGGAGCAAATCGAAAGTTACGAGTTGCAATCTTTCCCACCCAATCGCCGCACGTTCGCCAATTTGAACGAACCGAACAGGGAGATTGAATACGATGTGGACGTTGGGGATGGGTTTATTCACCCTCACAGAGCTGATTTGTATATCAAGTTTGATGTGGTGAAGAGAGACAACGGGGAAGCATTTAACGCCAATGCAAATTTAAAACTTGTGGACAATTTTGTACCGCATCTGTTCTCGCAAGTGGAAGTTATAAAGCATGGCACCGTCATCGATAGGGTTGACTACCCCGGGATTACTTCTACAGCTGTGGGAACACTGAAGCTCTCCAAGACCGATGCAGCATACTACCAGGCAGGGGGATTCGAAGCAGATACAAAAATCAAAACTCGAAGCCACACAGTACTGTTTCCCATGCGCTTGCTTCCAGGCTTCTTCTCCGACTACACGAAGATTATGTGGAAGGGTGGCTTGCGCGTCACTTTTCGCAGAAGCGCCAACGACAACGATGTGCTGATGCGTTACAGCACCTTGGGTGCAGACGGTGCAGCACTTGCCAACACACTACCCGACGCAGCCAAGTGCGTCATCCAGTTCATGGAGCTGCGCATGCCTGAGGTAGAATACGAATCTAACTACGGTCTCAAGTACAAAGCCGACATCTTGAAGAACCCCCAAGTACCCATCCAATTTTACGGTTACCAGTGTGTGCAGAAACCTGCTTCCGGCAGCCATTTTGAATTTGATGTTACTACGCAGTTCAACAGCATCCGGTACGATATGCCTGAGTTTGCGGTTGTGCTCTTCCAGACGGGGAAAGATAATAACCAAGAGAAAGATTCTAGCCAGTTTGATAATTGCAAAATTAAGAATGTTTACCTCAAAAATGGAAGGAATGAAGTTTTTCCAGTCGAGAATTATAACTTAAACATTACGAACGACGATTACCTGAAACTTTACGAGGCGTACACAGCTTAAAGAGAGTGACCTCCGGCAATGTGGACGTGTACTACAACCCCGACGAGTTCATAGCTCGCAGACCCATGTTCGTCATCAACACATCTAAAAGAAAACAGGTGGTTGTCAACGATCGTACCAACATAAAGATCGTATGCGAGTTCCACGACGCCTTGCCTGCAGATACTCTGTGCAGTGTCATTCTTATTGCAGAGAAAACATTTGTGTATGACGTCAAGAATGAAAGAGTAACTGAACAGTTTTAAATAAATAAAAAAAAATAGCACACAATAAGAAATGTGGAATTTTATATATATAAGTACAAATTCCAATTAGCAGTTTCCAGAAGTTTAATTTTGCTGTGCCATGCATGCATGTAATCGAGGAAGTGGAAGTAAATTAAAATTGTTTTTTTCTTTTCGCATTGCCTATTACTTTTTGTTACACTCTGGGCAGGCCTTACTAGTTTGGAGGCGATAGTGGCCCCACGGAAGTGTATGGACCCCACATTCAAGAATACACCTCTTGTCGTCGTGTGCATCCAGAGCAACTTTCCTGACAATATTAGTTGTAAGCACATGATCGACGCTTTGGATACGATGCTCTTTTTGTAGAATGGGCGATTTTGTTCTGAGGCACTCGAGGTAATCCTCAAACTTGAGGTGCTCCCGAACCACTTGCCTGCTTACACCCTTTGCCTTTTTTGTTACAGAACCCTCAGCCCGGATCGCATAGGCTTTGGCACGAAGTCCAGCAAAGTCCACAATCACATCCCCGTCTTTCTCGTCCTTGAGTTTGCCGGGTATTTTTTTGTCGAAGAGCTTGACAAGAGCTGGAACTTTGGCTATATCACCATACGCATCGGCCGTGCGAACATGGTACACCAAGCTGTCTGTGTCTGTGTAGAGGAGCGAGATATTGTGGTTGTAGTGTGCACGTAGTATGTCGTAATATGTCTCGAACATGCACAACTTGCTCAGATCCAAAACTGCAGCTCCCACATAGATGGGCTTGTTGAGTAGCACCTCGCCCCGGTTCATGCGAATCAGAGACATCTGTTCGTTGTAAATTGTTCGAGAGCTGAACAGCGGGCTTGCAACAAGTCGACGACACTGTGTTTTCTTCGTCACCAACCTCACATCAACGTGATTTCGCACATTCTCCATGGTCTTCCCAAATACCGCATTGTTCATTAATTTGAAAAAATCGCGATCAAGTTCCGAAGTGGTAGCAGTGCAATGTTTGGTGTTCAGTTCGATGTACGGCTTCAACCATGGAGACTGCCTGAACAAGAGCACGCTGTAAACTGCTTTGACCGAGACCCCTTGCTGCATTAACCACTGGAGGTTCCGGTAGTGTAGCACATAACGTTTTTTGGGCTCCAAGTCCATGACGAGCTTCGGTTGATCCGAGCCAGGTGGACACTTGAATTCCGGAGCAGGCGAAAGGTCACAGAATGTATCCTGCAGCTTCTCGGGGAAGTCAAGGTCGACCTCGGCAAAAAACCCAAACTCGTCGCACTCTTTTTCGATGTCGTGGTATAAAGGATCAACCCACTCAAACTGTCCTGTTGGGAGTGGCTGCATCATGGAGTGCTCGTAAAGATTATTCACATCAGTGTACATGATGTAGCTTGATGGTTGGGAGGGGTCGTAACCAGTGGCCATGTGGTGATTGTTGGCGTGTGCGAAGCGTTGCGACACTTGGACCATGCCGCCCCGGATAGCTTTCTCGATGAAAAGCATGATATCAATATCGGAGATAAGTGAAAGTTTAATTTTAGTCAGCAGGAGCATGGCCGACCATGCCAGTCCAGGAAGGCTGTAAAAATATACAGGGTCCAGGTTGTAAATGTTTATCGCAGTCGCCCGAAACGCCTGGAACACATCGGCAAGAAGCGTCACATCAAGCTTCAGGTATGCATTGTGGTAATCACCAAAAGTTCGGCAACCCAACTTGACCCACATAGACTGAGCATGCTTGTACTCCTAGTCGGTAATACCTGAACCTCTCAGCTGGCTGTAGAACTTATCCTGGGGAGGCAGCAACTCTTCTTCGAACTTGGAAGGGTCGGTAACGTATTCGTAGGGGTAGACCCCTTTACGTCTGATGAGTGCGACATCTAAGTTCGGGAAACTTGATGTGGTAATGGCTAGTTGGTCGTCTCTGAGCTTCCCAGCAAGAGCATCCAGGCTTGCCTGGAGGAACCTCAGAGAGTCGAGGAACCGAAGCTCGATGCTCCTGCTTTTTGAGTCGGCGGGGATCGGCACCCACTTGCTGACGCTAATATAACGCTCCTCGTTTTGTGCCAGGACATTGATTCTTGCATTGTCGTACCCTAGATGTGTGACCAAGTGATGGAAATCATATCCCGAGCCATTGTGAAAAAAGACCGGTATGAAGCGCGGGTCCCAGGCTCTCGAGTTACACCTGTTGCACCACGGGCCAATGTAGCTTCCGGTCCCATAATGGTCATGGTGGTGGACTTTTTTGTTATTGTTAGTGAAGACCGAGTTGCAAACAGGACAATTTAGAGCCATTTCGTGCTGATGTTTGTCTTCCGGAGACAGAGGCAGCATCGGCTTGGGGGCCAACAGCACCTTCCCTATTTTGATGGCTTCCTGTTGCATTCTCTCCAGGAAGTGTTTGACCGGGTCGGGACCGCGATACACATAGGGTTCGGAGGCAATATGTTGGTCTCGCCACACCACAACATAGGCGTAACTCGAGACCTCGTGGAGTTGGTAAGGGGTGGTGGAAGAAACTTCGGGATCGGGATAGCAGGTGGAGAGGGGTTCGAGGGAGGCTTCGAAGTCTGCTACAATGATGGCAGGATGCTCTACCATGGCACTGTGCATGCTAAATGTTTCTGTCTCACCAGGATCGGGCAGAATAGTTTGTGCAGGTTTGTTGGTACCACAGTGGAGCATGTGGCGAGCGAGCTTTTCGGCAGCGATGTTGGGACCTCTGATGCGCTGGTAATCCTGCTGTTCTCGATTATGAAATGTAGACAAGCACCTGCGACAAACTTCTATGTGGGTTTTGCCTTTGCTCCGTTGGCTCGAAACAAGCCGAGAGAGGGAACGGATAAGGGTGTAGTGGTGTTGTGTCTCGTCCTTGATGAGCAGGAGGTTGATTTCTCGTGCCTCGTTGTTGTTGCTCACGTTGCTCACCCGGATGGGGTGGACCTCATGTTTGTTCTCGGTAAGACCGTAAACATTGATGGCTAATTGCAGGCCCAACAAGTCACGAGCACGAACCTCAAACTTGCGAATATGCGAGACTTCTACAGGGTAGGCAATCCCGGCCATTGCATCCTCCAGTTCCGACTCATACTGCTTGTAGTGGCCAACGCGATGCGGATGATTTTTCCAGTCCACGGGGTGCAATGCTGCCAGCACCGACCAGAGGAAGCATTTGGTGTCTTTGTTCTGAATATTGAGAACAGCTTTCCTTGCTTCAACCTCGCGTGGCAGGGCAATATAGCTAGACCCTGCCAGTGGCAGGAACTTGTAAAGTTTCAGACGAAGTTTGTGGGGGTCGCCACACAGCGAACCGCCCGAGCCTTCAGCCTGATGCTCCTCGTGCTTTGCCACAAACTCCTCGACATACTTGTCGTAGATGCTGTCGAGGTCAGTGACATCTGCCTGATGCAGTGTTTTTGCTTTTGTGGCATGGAAGAATTTATATATTTCATCAGACGGTTTCTTATACTTGCAGCATAGCACAGCATAGAATTTAGTGGAGTGTGTAGCCAATGCATCGTTGAGGATGGATATTATCTTAGCTCGCTCGCTCTCCAGAAAACTACGCACATCGCAGAAGCTGTCTGATGTTATGTTAAAGTCTTCTAATAAATGCTCAAACGCAAATCGGTCTGCTTTCTTCGCCAGCTTGACGTGTTTGGCAGGTGGCGATGCATCGAGGGAGGTTACTTCTACCTTTCGCTTGGAAGGTTGCGGTAGAGATGTTCCAGTGCTTTTGCAAGTAAGCTGGTGTCGCTTGAAGTTGGCAATAGAAATATTTTTTCCACACTTAGAGCACAGTTTGGTCGCACATATTTGTTTTCCCGGCACACAAGTACGACCGTGCCTTTGAAAATGTTTACTTGACACAGCAGTTTGGCACGTAGGGCAATTTTTTACAGAACGCATAATGCAGAGATTTTTTGGGGGTATGTTATTTAATACCCAATGCTGTGCAATGCAAAATATAATTGTTAATTTTTTTTAAAAAAAATCTATTTTTAAAATATTCTCTATGACCTTACTTGGGTTTTTCCGCTAAATTATATGCTTCTAGTCTCCTATACAATACAATATACGTACAATATTGTCAACAGTATCATATTTGAGCAGGTCGCTTGTCACCTAAACACTACAGCTCACAGGTTGGTAAAATCTGACATGAAAGCAGATAATACGCTTAAGTCTTATTTATATATAATTTTCACGGGCGTACAATATTGTCAACAGTATCATATTTGAGCAGGTCGCTTGTCACCTAAACACTACAGCTTACAGGTTGGCAAAATCTGATATGAAAGCAGATAATATGCTTAAGTCTTATTTATATGTAATTTTCACGGGCGTACAATATTGTCAACAGTATCATATTTGAGCAGGTCGCTTGTCACCTAAACACTACAGCTCACAGGTTGGTAAAATCTGACATGAAAGCAGATAATACGCTTAAGTCTTATTTATATGTAATTTTCACGGGTGTACAATATGGTCAACAGTATCATATTTGAGCAGGTCGCTTGTCACCTAAACACTACAGCTCACAGGTTGGTAAAATCTGACATGAAAGCAGATAATACGCTTAAGTCTTATTTATATGTAATTTTCACGGGCATACAATATTGTCAACAGTATCATATTTGAGCAGGTCGCTTGTCACCTAAACACTACACCTCACAGGTTGGTAAAATCTGACATGAAAGCAGATAATACGCTTAAGTCTTATTTATATGTAATTTTCACGGGCATACAATATTGTCAACAGTATCATATTTGAGCAGGTCGCTTGTCACCTAAACACTACAGCTCACAGGTTGGTAAAATCTGACATGAAAGCAGATAATACGCTTAAGTCTTATTTATATGTAATTTTCACGGGTGTACAATATGGTCAACAGTATCATATTTGAGCAGGTCGCTTGTCACCTAAACACTACAGCTCACAGGTTGGTAAAATCTGACATGAAAGCAGATAATACGCTTAAGTCTTATTTATATGTAATTTTCACGGGCGTACAATATTGTCAACAGTATCATATTTGAGCAGGTCGCTTGTCACCTAAACACTACAGCTCACAGGTTGGCAAAATCTGACATGAAAGCAGATAATACGCTTAAGTCTTATTTATATGTAATTTTCACGGGCGTACAATATTGTTAAGAGCGTCAGTTTCCGTAGAGCTCTCTTTTTCCATCTTCCCTCTATACAGTGAAGCTGTAGAAGACACAATTAGCTAACCTAGCATACAACATACTTTCCTAATTAACCCATCCGCTTACCTAGTTGTCGAATCGACGGCCTGACTGGACGTTTCCTTCCTGTACCTAGTTGTCGAATCGACGGGTTCCTGATTTTTTCATCACGTAGTTCCTTTTTCATTCAATAGATGGCAGAGGTTGTATGATCTTTCAAATCTATGACGTATATGTTTGTGCTGCTAAGTTTTTCATACCATTTCAAGCGTGTTTTGTTCAGTAATTTCTCATGTAAACAAACCTTCAATTGTTACGTCTTGCAAACATGTTGCTTAAGAATGTTGTAGATGATTCTGCAATTGAAAAGTTGCTTTTCGATAGCGATGAAGAGGAAAATGTGGATTTTGGAACGGGAGATGAACACGGGGGTTCATTTTATGTTATTGAAATTGAAGAATATAGTGAAAGTGAGGAAGAAGTGGCTGTGGCAGGAAAAATATAAAAGGTTGAGGAATAGAGATAGAATGCAAAGATGTGTGTGATCAAATTTATTAGGTGAGTTTCTAATTATCTTTCAAGTAAACTGCATATGTGCATACTTATTACTATACTTCCACTTCAATATATAAAATTTTCACTTAAATTGCTTGGATAGTTTAAACAATATTTGACATCTTGTCTTGCTGTGCAACCTTCACGGGAGATAGTCAAATTTAAATGGTATTTCATGACAAAAAAATTGGCATTTAAATGGTAAGCGGATAGGTTAATATGGATATTGTCACACATTCCTCTTATTTTATACTGTTGTAAATAGAAAAAATTATGTACGGTAAATGTTTTGTACATTATAGGGAAAAAATGCAAAATATCCCCCAATTTTAATTCGATCCACCTCTGAATCGAATTTTTACATATTCTCACGCCGGCACATATGTTGTTCTATTTTGCTTCTTTTACTTGCCTTGCTTAATTAACTCTCGCTAATTAGCATTTTTTTGGAAGAAGTCAACTAGAACAACATATGGCGGTATGAAAAATATGCAAATTAAAGAATATTTTAGTAATATAAGGGCCCTAGCAATTAGCTTCGTCGACTAAGAGTACTCTTTTAAACGTCTTCAGCTAGATCGTATTACTACGCGAGGACGTTTAAAATGTTTGGGTGTTGAAAAAGTTTGACCTACTTTTTATTTCTATTGTTTGTTAATAGATGGCGCTGATAGTACCTCCTCTCTCTCTCTCCCCTCTTCTCCTCCTCTGCTGTATGACAAATAGCACAAACATAAAATCAAGATTTTGGAGAGCAAAACATAAAATTTGCATACATCTGATGTCGAACTAGGAACTTTATCTTTCGGGGAGTCAACATTATTTTTTTACTCAGTCGTCATATAACATGAACACACGCAAACATTCACATGTGCTTTTATTATTTTGTGTTCGGTAAGTACAAGTATATTCTTACATAAATTATTGTTTAATTTAATAAATTGTAAACTCGGAGCCTGCTATACTAACACTCCTTCTGTGTTTCATTATACTATTGAAAGCGAATGTTGCGTGCATACGGAAATAACACAGAAAAAAAAGCGGATGGAAGCAATTTAAAATCAGTGGAGCAAGGTTAGTATTACGAGAACGTAAAAACATGTGCTTTCATTCAACTTCGAAAAATAAGAATAAATGTGTGCATACAGAACACATATGCTTTCTTTTCACAGTTGTAAAATCATATAAATTGTACATGAAGTAAGTTACGGGAAGGCTCTCTCTTTTATGTCTGTGTATATGTATGTTGTACAATTAGGTACAAGTATTGTACAATTCGGTACAAATTGTTGTACAATTATTTCCCCCAGTTGCCCAGTTGGAGTTGGGGGCACAACACTGGTACTATTTGTCCGTTTCTTCTTTTAAAAAAAATACCCATAGTGTTTACTCATGTATTTTGTTTAATATTTTATTTCAAATTCACTGTCAGAAACTAGTGTTGCCAGTTCCTGGATGTAGGTTTACCTACTCTGTTGGTTGTCACTGTCAAGCTTCCAGTATTCGTACAGCATAAAAAACTAAAAATTATACACCGTGAAAGGCTACGACGAGTTGGAAACACTGCTGGTGGGGTTAACATACACCATAAAAGGCTACGCCTCGCCCGAGTTGGCAACACTGCTTGTGAGGTTAACATACACCGTGAAAAGCTTCAAAATATCATATAGTAGAATTTTTGTAGAGTAGGTTGGCAACACCGACAAGCATCAAATAATAATTTCAAGCCTCAAATAATGATTCGAGCGTCAAATGATGATTCGAGCCTCAAATAATAATTCGAGCCTCGTCAGTGCTGCCAATTCCTATTTGTAGGTTAGCTTAGCCAGTGAAAGATCATATAGTGGAATTTTCTTCGAATAGGTTGGCAAAACCCAAGCCTCAAAAAAAAAACATCCAATAGAGTTGCCAAATATAAAAAAACAATAAACTCCCCTCATAAAAGGCTACAGTAAGAGCCCACAGGTCGCCAACACTAGGCCCCCAACAGTATTGCCAGACATAAAAAATACATGGGCCCCTCAGGCCCTTTAATAAAAGTTTACAGTGAAAAACCCAGTAGGTTAACAACACTGTCAGAAAATCTACGGCAGTATTGCCAGATGTAAACAGAGGGCAATAGACCCCCCTCATAAAAAACTACAGTAAGAGCCCACAGTGTTGCCAACTCTGTCCTCAAAATATACATCATAAAAAACTACGACAAGGGCCCACAGAGTTTGCAACACTGGGCGCACATAAGCCCCTCATGAAAAGCTACAGTAATAGGCCACAGTGTTGCCAACTCTGTGCCCTCAAAATATACATCATAAAAAACTACGACGAGCCTCAAATAATGATTCGAGCCTCAAAAAAAGATTCAGAACTCTCATGTACGCTGAGGCTAGTGGGGTTAACATACACCGTAAAAGGCTACGCCTCGCCCGAACACATGTACACTCACACACACAAAAAAAAGCTAAAAAATTATACACCGTGAAAGGCTACGCCGAGTTGAAAACACTGCTGGTGAGGTTAACATACACCATAAAAAGCTACGCCTCGCCCGAGTTGGCAACACTGCTTGTGAGGTTAACATACACCGTGAAAGGCTTCAAAATATCAGTTGGTGAAATTTTCGTGGGGTGAGTTGGCAACACTGAGCCCCACATGATGATTCGAGCCCCAAATGAGGGCTTAGAACCCGGCCACTTCCACTACTTCCCAAAGCATGTCTATGTTCCACACATTGTAACGATTTCGAGGTAACCTTTTTCTCGCCGGTTTGTGGAGAGTGTAGGTTTCCTGATGATTCAGCCATTTTTTCACCGTATCGCGGGATATATTTTTATCCCGTACCGCTTTCCACAGACGATCTACAGATGAGAATGAAGCGTGGTGTCGGGGATCGTAATATATTTTGGTGAGAATTTTATTGTGTTTCAACTTAGGGACTCCCATGACCGATCTCTCTGTCTACGGCTTTTTCTCAGAGGAACCAGTTTGTAAGCGTCAGGTGTTCTCAGAAAAGGTGTAGTTTTTCTGGAAACACGGACGGTCACTTTCTTCTTCTTTTTCTGTTTCTGTCGACGAGACGGTCCAGGGTTTTCCGTTGGCGACGATGAGAAGTTCAACGTTTTCGGATCCGGAAGTGTTTTTTCCTGACGTTCGTCTATCAAATGTTGTGCCGTAGATTGGTACTCATCGATGATATTGTGTAACTGATGACGTGTATTACGGGGTAACGTCTCTGCCAGGTTCTGAGGAAAATTCGTCGATTCTGGTGAAATAGTAGAAGAACCGTCGTTATCTTGAACAATGGGAATCTGTAATGGTTCTTTGGATTTTCGACTCAGCCATAAATACTCGACCAGTTCTTTTCTGTAAAGACGCCATTTTTGATCGTCTGATATATTTTTCATTTTTAGATTATCATTCATCTTCTTATCTAGAACGGATAATTTTTGAGTTACAGACAATTCGGAACCACGAATACGTGCTAACTGTTCCGGTGAAAGGACGATCATTTTTTTGTAAGAAGATGTCATTTCTCAATGAGGAATGAGAGTACCGAGAAGACCCGATAACAAGGAGCCTAGAAGTAATGGTAGAAATCCTCCTTTCTGAACAAGAAGCTTTCTGCGTTTCTCGATGTTCACTTTCGGTTTCACAAGATTGCGTATGACCGACTTGTAAGGTGTCAGACGGCGTTTTGCAGATGGTTTAATTTTCACGTTTCCTTTTAAAACGTTCAAGCAACATTCGCTGATGAAACGTATTGTCTTTTTCGGAGCACTTTTCAATAATGATTTACGGATTTTGGTAGGTGAATTTTTCAACACGTGCAAGAAAGGTGAATGTTTCTTGAAAGAAGTCGAATGCCTATTCCTGTTAGAACGTGAGTTGGTACGTATCTTCCTCGTTTTCCTCATCTCGATGTTTTAAACATTCCTGAGGAAGATATGCAGTTGAGTAATTCTGGTTAAAAATGTCTGTCTGATAACGTAAAGGATCCGGTGTTGACTGTGAAAGATCAATATACAAATAACTGAAAGGTTGCGTCGTAGCATCTATGTATAGTTTTTCGAGTTCCTTCATGCGGTGAGGATGAAGTTGTCGTGCAAAAACAGTAAATTGGTTCATATCTCGTGGATTTTTAAAAATAACAAAATGCTTCACGTTCAACGAAATATCCCTGCAATTTTTTCCTTGATGAAAAAGATTCTGTGTTATAAACACCACCGAAATGTTTTTGTGATGGCTACCTTTTGTGAAAAGGTCGGCGACTTTTTCTCCCTGAGCAGCCATCATAAGATCGTCCAGGATTATGAGAGTGGGGGTTTTTCCGTTCCACGACTGCCAATCGACGATACCTTTATGATATTGCACATCTCGAAGATTTTGCGGAAGACTGTTTTCCTGATCGTAACACCATATGATTTTCTTCACGGATCCTTCGACGAGATGAACAATGGAGTCGACTATGTTTGTCACAAAGGTAGTTTTTCCACTTCCTGATGCTCCGCAAACCATCATGGTGAAAGGATGGGAAAGTTTAGGAAACATGTTTTATGCTGAAGAAACGTCTTACAGGTTCTGAAGAAAAATGAAGATCTGCCAGTCTGTAAACACATTTTATATACTGACCGTCCGAAGAAGGGTTCGAACTCTGGACCACTACATACATATTTTAGTCTGCGCAGTATCCGAAAGGAAACGATAAATGTTCATGGTCGAATCGTCGTTTCAGCAATACTGGTTGAAACAGCTTTCTTTCATTTGTACTGATAACCCTGGAACTGTTTTGTTCTTCTAATTCTGAAAATATTTTCCACTATAACTTCAGGTTTCTCATTATTTATCATGTCGCACATAGTATCAAAATTAACCAATTCCGATGTGGTGGTATTCAATGTAATCCCTTTCACTTTACAGATATACCGTGATTCGGAGAATGGTTTAGTTATTTTCATGCTGTAACTTTTCGGTCCCGTTGAAACAAACTGTTCACAAACTGCATCGGGGCCGAAATCGGTCAATTCATTGGTGAGTTCTCCTAATGCGTCACCTGTCTGGGGGTGATATTCCATTTCAGGGCTATCTATGTAAATGACAGAATCTATATCACAATAACATATTCTGTCACCCAACTTTTCGAGAAGTTCATACAATTTGAGGCGAGCATGGCATGTCGTGAAGGCTGCAATAGGAACATTTACTTTCCTGTTCAGACTGACAGCCTCTTCAACATACTTCCAGTTCACTAAAACAGTATCCTGATTGATGAACACAACTCCTCCGATCATTTTATTTGGGTCAGTCATTTTATCGAGAAAATCTTTCGATTCCTTGATGATGGTTGTTTGGGAAAGATTGTCCCGTTGACAGAATTTGCCCCATAAAGAATTAAGGCAGAGTTTAGCCAGAGTAAGTTTTCCTGGATTAACTTCTATACTGTTTTCTTCCAATAGAATACCCTCTCTATCAAAATATTCCTGTATGTACTTCTTCTTATCTTCATCGTTCTGACACCATGAAGGCCAACCGCTCGCTTCCTGTTTTATTTTCAAGAAGGTGTTGACATATCCTGCAAAAAGTCCTCCAGTATGTGTGACAGGTTTGTACATGGATGTTTCATATTTCCACACTTCCGACATCGACAACACTTCGTAACCTAAACTGCATGCTTTACGTACCTCGGCAATGACCCAAGTTCCCGAAAGTGCGCGTTGTTCATCGGAATGCTGGCATGTACCTTCACTTTTCAATTTGATAGCACACTCCTTACACAATACAAACATGAGTTTTCCATGCATTTTTGTAGGCAACACAGGATGTAAAAGAGTTTTTGGCGGCAGAATAGTACATTTGATGAGGCCCTCCATGTTCAGAACCTCATTTACCGACGGAATAGAATTTCCTAGAAATATGGTAGGATGTCCGACAGGATAAGCACAATATTTGTTCACATAAGGGTACAAACTTGTGAAATCATTGTACTGTAATTTCTCATTCTCTTTGATTTTGTAGTAAGTCCTGACACTTTCAACTCTTCCTCCATATAAGGCGTCTCGTGGATTTAAAGGAATGCAGCAAACAATAGGATGTGTCGATAGATATCTATCGAGTTCAGGATCTGCTTTCAATATTTTGTTGAAATCGCATTCCTACATTGTGACGACATGGTATCCTTCCGAACGTAAAGCAGCAAGTTTACGGCATGTTGTTTCGTATCTGAAGGCTGCAGTGTTCAACATGTCACTATGTTTCTGACTGCTACTATCCTGATCGGTTTCATCTTCATCGTCATTTTTCGGATACATATCCCTGTTAATTGATATGCAGCGTTGACAACCATGCCAGTAGCATCCAAGCGCCTCATACACTGTCTGCGTCTCCTCGTGATATCCGTCCACTCTGTAACGTCCTCCTATGACATATTTTTCACGAGTACGTCCACCGTGAAGAAGTATTACATGATTCTGTTCTTCAACGTAGGTTAACCATTTCAATGCAAACTTGGACATCTGATCTGCATGATGGTAACCTCCTTTAGGAATTATCCCTATAGTATTAGCAGGCATAAATTTCCCTCTGTAAATCAGGGAACAGGCAGATGCTATTGTGATGCAATCCTTGAAAATATCTATTTTGCATATATATCTAGAAAATTCTGTCTTAACTTCAAACATCCTTGTCTCAACAAGACAACATCCTTGATGCAGTATTGGAGAAGTTGGTTTTTGTTGTTGAAAGTTATATTCTTATTGCATTCAATGTCATACCAAGACATAAAACGGTGTTGATCTTCAACTGTTTTCATATATTCATATCCGTATGCAGAAGGAGGAGGCATCGGCCCTATGTAATTTCTATTCTTGTAGGTGTTCCACAAATGCGGATAATATCCTTTCTGCACAGGCAAACCAAAAAGTTTGGAAAATCCTGCAAGATTTGTCTGAACGTAGTTGAGACTGTCCACAAAATGAAGATTTTGGTATGTCATACTAATGATTTTGGTTCCATCTAAGATGACACGAGGTTTCATTTCTCTTTCCAACATTCTCCTTAATAGAAATGTGCAATCATAACCTCGTGCATTGTGTGCACAGATGGTTATGTTGGTAAACTTATGTTGCAATTCGAGATAGGACAGAAATGTGTCTACAGGATCATCCCAGGATACAAACTCTCTTGTTCCACAGACAGAACATGGAACCGTCAAATCCTCTTTTTTGTAACATGCGTGACAGGCTGTCTGCACTACAATAAGATTCGGAACATGCAGAAAAGTTTTTTCTTTCTCAGAGTAAGGAATATCTGTATAACATTCAAAATCGTAAAATATATAGAGAAATTTTGAATTCAATTTAGGTTTCGGTATAGCCATGTGACAGAAATGATTGATAGGCTTCACACAGTTACATACAGTACAGTACTTCATGTTACATTTATGCACTTTTTCATATGTATTGTGAGTTAGAATAATTCTGAAACATCGGGGACACTGTTGTATTTCACTACAGACTGTACCGTTTCGGAATGGTGTAGAAACGTGATTCGTGAAGCAGTTTTCATTTTTGAAAATTCTGTGACATGTCTGGCATATTCTGCGAACCCCCTGTTCAGGTACACACGGTGGAGTTGAACGGCACATAGAACACAATTGTTTACACAGATGGTTATAAGCTTTTTGAAATAAGAGTTCGTTACACCCGCGACATTCTTGTTTTGCCGCAAATGCTCCAACACGGTTCACTATTACATCATAATGCTGTCTGGTATTATCATAGAGAAGGTATATAAATTTGGAAGCGTTTTCAACCAGTCCTTCAAACAAAACATCTTTAACATCACGAAGATTGTTGTATACAATAATCTTATATTCAGGGAGAACTTGCTGAAATTTTCTCAGTTCCGGAATTCCACTTCCAGTACACGTACTGTCTGTCAGATCTATATCTGCTTTTCGCATCAGTTCGAAAACAGGTTTAAGAAGATTTCTGTTTCTTCTATATTGAGTATAGGACGGGTCTTTATCAGCATGGGCTTTCCCTATGACCAGAGCTTCAGCTAAACAGAGTGTTTTTTTTCTATTTGGCACACCGACAATACTTCTTTTTCGAGTGCTTAACATGTAATTAGGTAGACAATATGTTCGAGTACCCCCACCCCCTCCAACAGGTATATTGACATTGTCCGCTCGTAAAATTAAGCGATCTGTAGCAGTGAAAGTTTTTGCACTTTGCAATATTTTGTACATAATGTTCCACACCATATCACTATGTAACTGATCACATCTATGCCACCCGATATAAATATCTTTCACAGTTGGGTCAGATATGTTAGACAGAGTTAAACCTATTTTGTCTTCTTCCTTGGTGTCCTTTTTAACGTAGGTGAGAAGATTTTCAACACCTTCGCGAATCCAAGTGTGAGGATCGACATTCTCTGGAGGGTGTGAGAAACTGAATTCAACACGTCGTCCCTTGGAACGGAATTTAGGATATTCGCGTTCTTGAATGTTGTGTAATATTATATTCCCTATCTGTTCACGAGACACTGAAGCACGTTTTCTTTTCTTACCTTTCCCATCTGATACAGAAACATTCTGGGATGATTGTTCTGCTGCTGGTAAGGGGTCCGGTCTCCATGACGGTCCTGGCAAAGGCTCCGGGTGTGATCCGGATGCAGCGTTCGTAGAAGTTCCTGATGATGTAACGTAGTCGGATGCGACGGCTATCTGCTTCTCGTTGGTGACTGGTGACGCAGGATCGGGTGTCGACGACGTGCCTAGGGACTGCTCGGAAATACCTGTCCTTCCTTCTCCGGAAAGATCGGGTACGGATGTTGTCACTGTCCGTAGTAAGTGGTCATACTCCTCGACCAAGGAGATACTTTCTCCCGCGATGATTTTCTGCGCAATGTTCACCAACACTTCCCGCAACTGTCTACGTGTTGTGTAATATCCATCACGATATAGCACTAACAGATCGTCAGCGGATAACTGTACGTCGATGATAGTAGGATGACTATTTCACGAAGACTGTCTTGTGGAGACAACTCCTTTCTTTATATACGCAAGCATGCCGAAGCAGTTATTTCCGTTCCTAACGGTTCTACCGTCTAATCTGTAAACTTGCCGGAAATTTGTAACAGTCTTCTGATTGTTTATCTATAACTAATATGAAGCCTATGTAATTTTCCGGAAATGGTTAACCGTCTTCATCACATGTTTTCCTGGCTCATATGAAAGAGATTACGTATACGAACTAGCGTAGGCAAATAAAGGAAAAATGTAGATTCGGAATATGTATGTCGAGACCTATCAGTAGAGCGTTGGATGTCGAGACCTATCAGTAAAGCGTTGGAAGGGAATCTACTATTGAAAATAAAGAAAGTAGAAAACAGCCGAACCTAAAACGCTGAAACCTAGTTCTTCGGAAAAAGGACTTCATTCCGAGTCCGAAAAGATATCGATCATCCTTCTAGCTCAATTAGGGACGGAGATATATCGATTTGAAATTTTTGCAAAAATAATCGAAAAAATAATCGAAAAAAATAATCGAAAAAATAATCGAAAAATAATCGAAAAATAATCGAAAAATAATCGACAAAAATTCAAAATTTGTTTTGAAAAATTGAAAATTTGTTTGGAAAAAGTTGAAATAAAATAACCTCAGTCACAATCCTCTTTGTCCCAAACCTCATGCATCAAAGGGTCCTTAGTTACGGCTCTGTTGTCCTCAGACCTCAAGTTTCAAGGGGCCCTCAGTTACTGGCCCTGTTTGGCTCCGGACCTCATGTTTCAAAGGGTCCTCAATTACTGGCATGTTTGCCTAAGAGTAAAACTAGTTGTATATTCGAAATATACACATCCCCACTTTTAAAACTGTAGGCCCCTGTACTCATGTTTCAAAAAACCCAGTTCCGGTCCTGTTTGACCCCCAGTAAAACATACTGCAGATAAACCCCTTTCACAGGCATGTTCTCCATTTCCAGTTATAAGTGTTTAACGCTGGGGAAATTGTGACAGGATGTAACAAGGAAATAGTGTTTCTATGAATAGGTTCTCTATCGCATTCCAGGCGGAAATCGTTATATGATAACGATAGCCGCTACTAATTAGTCTCCATCGAACAAAGAAGTCGGTTATAAGTGTTTGACGCTGGGGAATTTGTGACAGGATGTAACAAGGAAATAGTGTTTCTATGAATAGGTTCTCTATCGCATTCCAGGCGGAAAGAGTTATATGATAACGATAGCCGCTACTAATTAGTCTCCATCGAACAAAGAAGTCGGTTATCGCGGGCATACATAATCAGCAAGGAAGTTGCAGTCTGATATGCATGTGTTGGGACCTTCAGTGGAAAGTTTTCATTCTTCTATACACTCTTTACAAGTACGGTGGTGTATTAATGGAAGGCGAGAATTTTGTAAGTATATTGCATCTATTTATTTCGATACAATAATAACATTTAATTGTATTTACAAATGTTTTATTACTTCAACTCATAGTACATGTTTTTCATATATATTTTTTACATTTTGTTAAAATGCTGGTACTTTAGTATAGGTTTATCGCAGTGGCGGCGATTAGGTTCCAAAAGCAGTTCATTTTTCCCTCGTAAATAAGGTTTAGCATAGTGCGGGGCAGAAATGGGGAGGGGTCTGATATATAGCTTTTTTATTTTGGAATACATTCCATTTTCTACAATATTAACAGTTTACTTTTCATTGGTAAATAAGGTTTAGCATAGTGAGGGGCAAAATAAGGGGGGGATTTTTATTTTGGAACATATCTCATTTTCTACAATAATTAAACAGTTTCGGTTATCCAGCAGGACCCCACAATATCTACAGTCACGGACATTTTCGACTTGCAACAACTTGGTTATACAAGTGTTACAAGCCTAAAATGTCCGTGACCGGTCAGAAAACTGAACAAACAGGTGTTAATGTATTAGTGATTGTTAGTTTATTCGTTCGGTTTTCTCTTTTTTAACATCTCCACCATCCGTTCCTCTAGCTCTTTCCCCGTTCCTCCTGTTTTCTTATTTTCTGCTCTTTCATTCCTCACACTTTTAAATAGTTCCATTAACTCGAAACAGATTCTTAACGATAAATGCGAGGGTACATATTGTACTCTCTGTATGTTTTCTACAAAATCACCAAACACTGCCGCGTTTCTTTTTTTTTTTCAATAATGAAGCTGAATATTTTCACCAATGTGTCCACCTTCACTTCAAAATCTTTACACGTTTCTTCTAGTCGGCGCAATAAATCTTCGGCCAACCCGTTTTCTTCGCAGAAATTGACGTAGCTGACTACATGCTTTTCTACTTGGCGTGCGTGAACTTTGCTCCACAAATTTCTTCTCTCTTCTGTTGTAGTCCCCGTCTCCTCTTTTACGTCACCATACAGTAGACTGAACCCTATTGGAAGTGTAGTCATCTGAAAATAGACAGAAAATATATTAGTTATATATATATATATATATATATATATATATATATATATATATATATTACACAAACTGTAATCACTGTTATATATATTAATTCACACATATTTTCAGGAACGTAACATGCAGCGAGGAGAGGCTCTGCGAAATGGTTTTCTTCAATATCAAATAGGAATAGAAGAACAAGAGCAATTCGCAGAGCTCACCAAGGGTGTTAGGAGGTGCCTGGAGGAGCAGGCTGAAATAAATCGGCAATATGAATACACCTTTGCCGTATTCTCGGTTCGGCGTAACCGAAATCGGCAAAGGATGCAAGACATTTTTCATCAATATCGCCAAAGGTAATTATTTTTCAATTTATTTCTCATAACATTGTATATTTTAACATAGTCCGACAATAACACTTTTTTCTTTATAGCCGATATCTACATGGAATACAATATATTTTTTTAATTATTATATATTGTTTTTCAGAATGGATCGACGCAATAATCGTAGAGCTGCCAACCTGCTTCTACTGCTACCTCCTGCGGTCCTCAGGGGCTATGTTCGTCCTCCTTCTCCTGCTCCGGAAGAGGTGGAGGTCCATTTAGTGCAACACGAGGAGGAGGAGGAGGAGGAGGGACATATTACGCCTCCATTACCTCCAGCTGGAGGAGAGGACCGGGAAGAGCCACCCCCCTCACCATAAGCTGTATCTTCTCAAGTTCAAAATAAACCTCTGCGGCCATAGGTAATATTTTTTATTTTCTCACCTTTCAAGTTGTATCGTTTTCTGCTTCCGACGTGTTGGTCTCCTCAATGATATCCGGGAATTCACGATGCGGCTTTCTGTTGCCGAACTACTCTTCCACTTTGCCGATGCTGGAAAGAAACAAATATTTTCGTTTACGATTCTTGTGACTTGAATTGATTGATTGATTGGGTGTTTTAAGTCCACTTTATGCACGGTACGACTAATCGGGACTGGACCTACAGTTTAAAGTGGGAGCCGAACCCCTATGTGCCTCCACCGGGAATCGAATCCGGGACCCCTTGATTACAAGGCGACGACGCTACCACTGCGCCATCGGGCAGGCAGGACGGTCGGAATATTCGACCATCTCTTCCAGATCTAATTCAGGACCTTTTATTCCTAGTGTCAGCCACGATACTACATTTTTACTTACCTTAGGGTTCTTCACCTTCGATACCTGCTCGGATTTCAGACAGATAGCAACGACTCTGATGATCTTTCGACGGTGTTCCAATATCTGCTGCTCCTGGTGAAAAGCGACTCTGCTGATTGATTCTACAATGGAGATGGTGATTCTGGTAACAACACAATCCACTAGCCCCTTATATACCTTCCTTCCGATCTACGTTATCAATACATTCCGTGCGCATTCGTTCGCGCAGAGCGTCCAACGCCCACGTGCCTCTCCTATCTTCTTCCTGTCCTGGTACACTATACACAGTCACCTCTCCCGAGAAACCTACTCTTCTTGCTCTATTTTCTTTCTTTACATCCTGATTCTCAGACTTCTCTCTTTCCTTTTGCTCTTCCTCCATCACATGCTATCCGACAAAGACTCCTATCTCCTTTTATTCTACACCACAAGAATTCTTATCATACGCCTTCCACGATTTCTTATCTCAGCATTTCCGGACCACCACACATAGCACTCTGCCGAAAGTTTCCTAACCTTCTCCCTTAATCACCAGACTCATTAACAGCCGGAAACCCATATCTCCAGCCCGACAAACACACCACACATATCACTCAACAGTTCCACGAATTTCATAACAACCGGAAGCCCCATATCTCCACCACAACAAACACGCCACACTCCTTCCCGTCCTTTTCAATTAACGACCAACAAAATGATAATACCAAGCAACCAACCGTCGCCGGATTTCCTCCCTCACCACAATTTCATCAACGCCAATTACCATCCTATCTCCCTAATTAAACGCATATTTTTATCTTATTCACCCCTCCCAATTCTCAGAATTTCAAAATCATCGACGCCACACACAACGGGCTCAAACCGCAAACTTCCCGTTGCCCGCAGACTCAACGCGGAAGTTGTGGTTGGTTATCTCTGGCATGCATAATCAGCAAAGAAGTTGCATCCGTTCCGCTAATGACCAAACCCTACACAGAACTGATATGTATGTGTTGTGACCATCACTGCAGATTTTTCATTCTGCCGTAACGCCTCGACTGGTACAGTGTTGTATTGGTGGAGGGAGATAATTTTGTACGTATATTACATCTATTTATTTCGATACAATAATAACATTTACTTGTATGTACAAACGGTTTTATTACTTCAACTCCTAGTACAGTTTTAGACGCCATCTCTCCTCAAACAACGGAAACACGTATCACGATTCCCAGAATTTCAAACTCATCAACGCCATCTTTCCTCAGACACCGGAAACACGTACTCCAATTCCGAGAAAACCAACCGTCACAGGAATCCACTACTTTTCCTCCCCAACAACCAATCAAAATCCTAATCAACTCCCGACCGGAAACACTTATCACTCTACTCATTAACAACAGGAAACCCATATCATTATGCCAGGCCCCCTTTTTCCCAACAGCCAATCAAAACTCTCAAAACACCCACACTTGCTTGCCCACACACCTACATCATCAATTGATCTTTGATCGATCTTTTCCAATCAATTGATTTATCGACTTCAACGCGGGTACATAACTACTACACCCTTATTCACAGAAAGAAGCAAAATCGTTTGAATTGAAGTCCAGTTTCGTAGGTGATCGTGTCTGGCAATTCAGCCGAAGTAAGTGTTTGGGAAGCAGCAGTACTATCAAACATTTTAACTACATGCAGCGAATTTTGTGTCTCTCAGACTCAGACGGCTAACGGATAGATTCTAGCATAATTACGTATTAATTAAGTGGACTGTTCACGTCTACAATGAAAATAATGTGAATGCGAAACATTCGTAAAAAATATATTAAGAAAACTCGTTTTTAACGTTCGTGAAGATGTGGTTTCACAATGAGTTAGAATTCTAGGGTTACGGGTTCGTATATGGCCTGAACATTGATGTTCTTTTTGAGTTTCTCTTTGTAATTGCGATTAGCTGACAATGAAGAAAAGGAGCACTATATAACGAAAAAATAAAAGGGAATTAGAATAAGCAAGGCGTAAATAGTGCTGTTGTAATTTGCTGAAAATGATGCAAGAAAAAAACTATTTTTTTTTTTTTAGTCCGGGAGAGGCTATCTTAAATCGTCTACTTTACTATATCGATCAAGCACTTACTTCGGGAGAAATGAGATAAGGTCAGATGGTGTTTTACAGTTTACTGAGCTACACAAATGAGAGTAGGAGGAGAAGGGTAGGTGGCTGAGAGATGCGTCAGCACTTACCTCTGCTTCCTGACGGCGGCACTGGCTGCTACTATCAATGATCCACCAACTGATTACAACTGAAATAAGGCCTGGTGGCAGGGCACCCGTCGCTTAAATATTAGCCAGTTCCGCTGTACTTTGCAACCTCTGTTTCCTGTGGAATTCTCCTCTGCAAGTCGGAGCATTCCAGGAGACGGAGGAAACTGGACGTGAAGTAGACCAGGGAGCAAACGTTCTGCACCCGCATCCCTAGCCATTTAATGATACTGAGAGATCATTCTCATTAGTAACGCTAATGTTTATTTACTCAATGTATAGGTAACCATGTTATTATGTTCAAAGTTACTTTAATTGCTTGTTCAATGTTACATGTGTTAATAAATCGTTTGATAATTGTGTTTATCAGTAGTGATTTATTATTATTCTCTTAATAAGGCCCTGCGTGGTCGCAAAGAATATGTATTATTTATTTGATAATTGTATATTAACGTTTAGCACACGTTTAATATTATATGTATGCATCGTTTGTGCCTTGAGCACGTAGTTCAATCGTCTGCCGTAGAGATGGCCTTGCCTGCTCTATCACGGTTCCACGTAGTTCGCGTGAACGGCGCTAGAGGCGCTACCTGACCCTAGGCTATATAACCAGCCGCGGAGCAGATTTTCTTCAGTTGGCTTTCAGGTCGGCTCACGATAAGATCTCTCTTACCTACTGACCCGGAAGAAAGGAGCACTCCGCTCTTGCGAGAGGCCAAGCTTCTTAAGGAAGGAAGAAAGGTGCACTCCGCTCTAGCGAGAGACCAAGCTCCCTAGAGAAGTTGCCCTCCTCCTACGGGCGAGAGAAGTCGCACTCCGCTTTCCAGCGAGAGAGGTTGAACTCTGTATTTGGCAAGAGAACCCACTCCACTTTCGATTGAGAGATACCCCACTCCGGTTATTGGTGAGAGAGAACAACTCCACTTTAGAGCGAGAGGTTTCCTCCCCCTATCAACCTGCGGCACCCCGCCAGGGTAGTGTGGCGTTGGGTTTCCAGGCAACTGCTCAGAAGGTAAAATTACAGGTCAGGGGAAATACTACGGTTATCGTGAGGGTGACCCTCATAAATGCCCCTTTGTTCCCCGAAAGCCAACAGTTCCCTGCAGCTACAGAAGTCGGCGCTAGTAAAGGACTGCACTTCCTGAAGTTTGTTGGAGCTAAGGATACGACCCCAGAGGGCAGCAGCAGCAGTGTATCTGTTCCCAGTTTACGGCAGTTTGCAGAAGCCATTCTCTCCCCTTGTGTGGCAATATATTGGCCAAGTGAGTGTAATATCCCAGACGGGCGTGTGCTAAACTTACAACGTTTATAGTTGCATAAGTGTATCCAGCTACATTCATTAAACTTTCTCTAACGTTGGTCAGTGTTCTTATTCCCGAACCCTGAGTGAAATAGAGTTTCATACCACCGCCGGAGAAAAGGTTAGCATAATGGGTAAAACTTTGCAGAGCGTATGGTGCTACTGGTTGGTCGTGGCCAAGTCAATGGTTTTCCTTTCATTTAACTTTAAGGTTAAATGGATTTCTTGTAAAATATAATATCTGGTTCTTTCCTTTTTTACACGGGCAAGTTGGTTTCTGAATGGAGCACTAAAATAGAATGGTCACTATCGTAAAATCCGTGTCGGCTGAATGAATGTCTCCGTAGATTCCGGAATAATGACTCTTCTTTTTGAAGAAATAGTTTAGAAGCAATGTACTCGTATGTGCCTTTGGTTAATAAGATTCGTCGTCACATAGCACAATCCGCTATGTTGACGGATGATAGATCACCATAAAAATTTCGGGCTGGACAAACTAACTTTCCACAAATGCACGACTTCCAAACATCTTCATTAATTTCCTTGCACAAGCTTGACTTCTATTCTATCAGTAATGTGAACAACATACAAACACTACTTGATGAAGCGTATTGCCTTCAAATGTATTTATTTAGAGAGAAGCGACATTAAAAGTTTCGAACTGAACAAGAAAAGGTGCAATCTTACGGAGAAATTACCTGAGTAGTTTGGATTCCTCACATTCGTTTGTGGCAATGTCGGTTGAAAATTAGCTTTGTAAGCTAAAATCCTTGGTTCGATTCCCCTCGAGGTCCCTTTTTGTCAACGCCTTAATTATTTCATTTTCTTTGTATTTCAGTGTTTTTAATGTGATGTGAACCACTATGTGCCTTGATCAAGAATCGAAGACGGGACCTCTGGATTACAAGTCGTTGCACCGATTGTAGCGTTATAATTTGAAGAGCACACGGAAATAATTGGTTAAGTCAATTTTTTTTCAATTTTTCAGAAAAGCATTGTTTAACTTCAAAACACTATAACTTCTACATTCTTCTACATCGCTTTGCGACGCAAGCGTCCCGGATTCGAATCTCGCTCGGGCGTGGTTGTTTGTAATTGTCCATTCAACAATTTAATCATTTCATCACTTATCCCCATCTTCGCAAATTAGCCAAGAGGCACAAAACTTGAAGTAAAATAAACTAAACCAATCAATCAAGCTTACATTACTTGTTTCTTATTTATTTTTATTGTTATTTTTATTGTTTTGTTATATAATGAAATGTTCAACGTACAAGTTGAACATAAAGAGTGTTACAAAACTTGCAAATTAATTTTGCATATAATGATACAATGGCATGAATGAAAGCTACAATAAGGAATATTTGTGTAGTATTCCTGGGCCTCTGAGTCACAGAACACTTTTAGTTCTTGCAGAACATGATACTTTTCTTTGGAGATAGATAGCAGTCCCTCATAATAGGACGATGGAAACAGAAACTATCATTTAGCGAGCTTTGATTCTTCTTACTGGCGTTTAACAGGACCAGTTACGACTGATGATGTCCATTCCCCGTTGACTGATTTATCGTGGATGATGCCGTTCCACCTTCATCTCCTTCATAACTAAAGATGGAAATGGACATTTTGTTTTTTACATTGATTGCAAGAAATTTGTCCAATCTCATATCAAAGGCGCACCAACCTCCACCACATCAAAGGAGTAGATTTTGCTCTGGCATCTTCTATAAGTTTCATCCAATCCCTTGAAACTTCGGCTCTCAACTTGCTTCTGATAAGACCCATTTCTCTAATACATTGCAAATAGTATATAATGTCTCCTAACGAGGAATATCAAGTGAACAGAATGAAAACGCATCAATTGGTGAACAAAATAGTGAATATATCTTAAGTGCGTGTAATTCTTATTCTGATCCCCACGGATACAAACAAGACTAATTATTAAAATACCTATAACACTAATTCCAAACAAATCACAAAAAAAATTCTACGTGTTTCACCTCAGGATCAAGTACTGTGGTCACGTAGTGATGTAGAAAAGAAGCTACTTCGTTAGACTATTTTTTACCGATTGTCTCAGAATAATCATAAAATACTGCATCATTATCAAACAGTCTATGTATATTAAATAAATACAGAGACAGTTGCCGTCGTAGTAAACAATATTGGTGCTGCTGTTAGAACTTAATAGATCTCGTTGAAAATCCAAGCATATTGCTTCCGTGTTTCTGTACTTTCTTGTTCTCTGTCTGGACTGTCTCTTTCCCAATTAAAAGGTATCAGCTTTGTATCGGTGGACTTCGTTTTCAATGCTTTCCTTCCGTAAAGGTTGTTCAATCTCTCTTCTCTCTTCTTCACTGCTTGTATTCTTCAGCTGTCTTCCAGGCATTTGGAAGTAACGGAAAATTTGTCACATATCACTGCGCGTAAACCAAAATGAAATGTCATATCTTGGATTATAGATTTTACGATATATTTCATAAGATGCTTTAACATCAGGATACGTATCTAGAAACAATTTGTACATTTTCACAATACTGGGCTCCTCAGGCAGAAACATTTTCTTGGTTTTAAAAGATTCAATATGGGAACAAATACTCCGATATACTTCTGATGGATGTTTATGGGCAATGGTCCCATGTTTACCTCGTTTATCAGTAGGAGCCACACCTGTTAATTTTAATGATTTTCTAATGGTTTCTAGCCTTGTCTTCGTTATCCAATATAATGCAATGAATGGCTTTAAAAAACTGGAACTTCTCTCATCTTACCGTTTCTTATTACTCTTACCTTATACTGAAAAGTAAAGTCACGCAAATTGGCTACCGATTGATCTTTACGGCGTCTTCGGAGTCGAATGATACCAGTTGCAATAAGTCTCGTCAGATGATTACTTTGCTCTTTCCAGTTTTTCAACTTATTGAAACTTGACATAATTTGTGACATTTCTGTATCAATAAATTTCTCATTGAACTTGTTCCTACAGTTACAGGACTCTAATTATTCATGTGACTTAGTTCGCAGCTTTCTAGAACCTTCAGACATTCTGCCAAAACTTTTACGCTTTTAGGTATTTTCTCCCATTGTTTCTTCTGAATTTTCCATTCAATAGAAACAGGTAAAAACGTCCTCCACACTCAAGCACTGAATGATTATTGCCTACTCTCACGTTTACTACAATGAACACAAGCGTTAAATATTAAGTCAACAATCAGCCTTCACTAAGCAGCTGCCTGACAAACGATAACACAAGTCCTGTACATGCATACGTGTACAGGACTTTGCCCGTTCTTTCCGTGTTGTGCACGGACTTTGCCCATTCTCTCATTGCATTCTATATTTTTCTACGGCAATAGCTCTGTCACTTCACTCATTTTTAGAAATTGAATACATGTATCTGCAAGAGTGTCTAAGGAACTACAGAAGTCCATCAATAACTCATTTTTGGTAAAAATGGACTTCATCCGTTCTATCCGTGAAGTCTTCATTTGTTATTGTTCATGTGGCAAGATGATAATAAGAATATAACACCCACAGATCTTCTAACAGTCGAGACAATTTGAAATATTTATATTATTCCTTTGTGTCATTTTGCTTTTTTAATTTTCGTTTTATAGATTGTTACTCATTTCAGTGTAAAATGACTATGTGCTCTATCTGAAATTTTATAATTAAATAAAATTTAGAGCGTCTTTTAATTTCTTTATCCTGTTGCGGCTAAAACTCGTTGCTTACAATAATCAAAATTAAAAGAGGGTTTTGAAATACAGCTGAAGATGAAACGTTCCATATACTTTGGAAGAAGAGTAACTAAAATTTACTTAAAAAATTGTGAGTTACATAGAAATATTGCTTCGTCATACATTTGCTTGTTTGTTTGAGTTTGGCTTTGAAGTACACTTTATGCACAGAAAGGATAATCGGAACTGGACCTAATGTTGAAAATGGTATCCGAACCACAGTTTCTTCTACCAGCAATATAGCCCGGGACATTAACTATGTTCCCTTCTCGTCGTGTAAATGTGCACACAATAATACTAATAATAATTATCCTTGGCGCAACAGCCCTTTAAAGACCTTGGCCTTTAAAGACCTCCTAGTCTCCCTCCCACAATTCTACATAGAGGTGTGGAGTTCTTCAACTGGTAATGAGGTTACGTCAGCACGCCGAACCTCAAACACACATACTATATGTAGGTAGATTTATAGACACAAGTGAGTGTCTGGATGCACGTTCGCTTCTATATCCCATTAGTAGTGGGGTTGATGCTATAACCAGCACCACTTACAAGTGTAGAAAGGAAGAGCTCCTCTCAAGCAGATTTGCTTATACTTAAACCTAGCTCAACATGCCCATATGAGCTTTTTGCTCTAGTGTGGAACCCCCTCTAATCCAAGATTTTTGTAAAAATGCCCTCGGGAATTTCTCAGAAAGGAAGAGCCTCTCCCAAGCAGATTTGTTTATACTTAAACCTAGCTCAACATGAGTATTGCTCTAGTGTGGAACCCCCTCTAATCCAAGATTTTTGGTCGGAAAGAAAAAAAAAGCCTCTTGCCTATACTTACAAAAGTTGCATTAGCCAGATTTTTGTTTATAAACTTGTCAACACCAGAAATTAAGCCAATACATACACACATACACACCCATATACACACGTATTTACTTCCAATTTAAGTTTAATTGGACCTCAGCCTCAATCCAATATTAAAACAATGCAATATGCAGAGAACCTCTAGAATTGCTCCGTGACCCTCTCATTTCTTACATCATAAACATATGATTTTTCTCCTATGAGAATAACACTACATATGGTGTCATTAGGTAATGCTTCATGGAATTCACAGATAATTTTAATATTTGTTCTGTCATTCACCACAACCTGTTTCCTTTTTGAAGTGTTAATTACAAACATGGGTCTCTGTACCTTGAATTCATCTGGTGTGTAGTACATATCCGTATTGCCAATTGTGACCCTCTTGAAAGCCGAAAAAGCCTCATATAATTTGAGGAAATCATCCTTGGACATGTCTAAATTGTAATTTTCTCTAGGAAAGACCTCATTTCTGCCATTTTTAAGATATATGTTCTTGATGTTGCAGTTATCAAATTTGCTTGAATTTTTTTCCTGATTGTTGTGTCTTCCAGTCTGAAACAGTACTACCACAAAATCAGGCATGTCATATTGAATACTGGAGAATGAATTTGTAGCATCAAACTCATAATATGTACCAGATGCAGACTTCTGTACACATTGATATGTATAAAATTGCAGAGGAATTTGTGGATTTTTTATTATATCAGCTTTGTATTTAAGACCATAACTGGCTTCATACTCAACAACAGGGATTCTTAACTCCATAGTCTGAATAATGCATTTGCCTGCATCTGGTAGGGTATTAGGCAGAGCTTCTCCTGTGGGGTTTATTGTACTGTACCTCATCAAAGCATTGTTATCATTTGCAGCTCTTCTAAATGTGATTCTTAACCCACCCTTCCACATAATTTCTTTGTAATCTGAGAAGAATCCTGGCAACAGGCGCATAGGGAACAGCACAGTGTGGTTCTTAGATAATATCTTATCACCAGCCTCAAATCCCTCGATTTTGTAATATGAAGCCTCGGTTTTGGATAATTTTAATGTGGCCAAAGCTGTGGAGGTAATGCCGGGATAATCCACTCTGTTTATAACAACGCCATGCTTTCTGATCTCAATTTCAGAGAATAGATGCGGCACAAAATTGTCTACAAGTCTTATATTTGAATTTGCAGGATAATCTGTACCATCGATCTTTACAACATCAAATTTGATGTATAGATCTGCTCTGTGGGGGTGTATAAAGCCATCCCCTACATCAAGATCAACCTCAATTTCTGTGTTGGGTTGATTTAAATTTGCAAATGTCCTCCTGTTTGGAGGGAATGATTGTAGCTCATAACTCTCAATATTTTCCATTGTATGTATTTTTATTTAAATATTAATCTCTATGATAGCAGTTGTTGTGGCTCCAGCAAAATCAACTAATTCTTCTTTTTCATTAGTGACCATCAATTCAATATAATCTATTCTATTATGACACACAGGAAAATATAATGTTGGGGATGGATTGTAGATGATGGGCTCCATAAATTCAGAATTAGGCTTGAATGTTGCAATGATGCCGGTTTGTTTGTGAGTGCCTATGCCATTTGATTTGGTGATCATACCCTCAGCCACATTACAGTGAATATTCAGAGTCTCTATGGCTAAGAATTTAGGTATATTCATAGCAGTGTGTTTGATGCCTGCTTCAAGTTTTGTGTTGTTCTCAAAGCCTAACAGCTCTCCAATAGTACCCAGATTCACTGTTTCTGTGGCAGATACAATTTCTACTCTGTGAGTGACAGAATTTTGACTTAACACTACACCTCTGGGTAATTGAGCATTTAAAGTGGATAGATTATATTGCCCTGGAGTGATGACAATTTTTTCATCCCCTACTGCAATTGTGTTGTTGTGGTGTGTAATATTGGGGATCAGGTACATGCCATAAAATGCCCTGAGAGCTATTGTTTTGGGATACACAATATCATCATGTAATCTAAGTTTCAATATTGAATTTTGGCTGGTGAGATGGAATACCCCCATGATGTTTCAGATACCACAAGGCTTTTTGAAAATCTTCAATTGATGGTTTATTTATTTGAGACATATATCTAAGAACATACAAACACAAATGTCCACAATTAACATCTTTGAAGTTTTGAACACGGGCATTATTGTAATAAAGATTAGCTGAATTTAGATATTTTATTAAATTTTCAGGTGGAACACCTCCAAATGAATCAAACACAAATGCCTCATTTTTTTAAATATTTAAGATAGCAGATCCAGTGAGTGCCCTGATTTTTGTACTTATCCAAATTAACAATGCCACACTCTTTGTTGAGTGGTTGTTCTGGTAAAGAATCAGACATGTACACACCTCTAAAATGTTTGATGCCCAATGGCTTGATTAAAGCTTCAATATCTTGGTTTGTAAGCGGCTCTTGTTTTTTTTAAACTTATTCATGGCTCTTTTAACACCTTTCCCTTGTTTCTCCATTGCCAGGTTATGGCGCTTCTGCTCATCTAATTCTGCCCTATTTTTCTTGGCATCTATTACTGTTTTTGCTATGGCGGCTGAACCCCCAGCCAAGCTCCCAACAGCCCCGAGAGCAGCTAAGATGGCAGGGATGGTAAATATGAATCCCCCCGCATGTGATTTTTTTCTTGATTGCTGTAATTTTTTTAATTGAGGGGTACTAAGCAACAATTTCATACCATGCCCCTTTGCAATACAAGAATTTTTTTTCTTGCGCTGTTTTTTGGTTAAGAGACTGTCAATAGTTTTAAGAGATTTGAGACCTGCATAAGGTACTTGATACATAACACCCTTGGCCTTCATTGTAGGTTTATTATATACATATTTACAACCCCCACCCCAATTTTTGTTTGGTATTCATAGCTATGGTGGTCCCCAATGCTGCTATTTTTTCACTCAAAGAAGCATCTTTGCTTACAAATCTACCAAATGCAGCCTCTTCTAATTTCTTGTCTGCAACATGTCTCTTGTCAAGATCAGAATGTGTGTTGTATGCTATGTCATGGTCTCTACAAGCAGCATCTAGGGGATTAACACCAGGATCACCTCTGTTTAATCTATGATCCAATTTTGTGCCTGGACCACAATACTGATAGCCTGGAATATGTAGTTCAAATGGCAGCTTGTTTATAATGTCATTAACAAGGCCCCGACCCTCAGAAATATTCCAAAATTTAGGTGGTAAAGTATTAATAATTTTTATGAGATATCCAATCCCCTTAGTGTCATTTACTATAAAATTAGACAATTTTGTGCTTATCATGTCCATAATTCCAACCTTTTCATTGTAAAAATTGTGGTTGCCAGCATTTTCCTCCCCAGCTATCACCAACAACCTATCTACAAGTTTCCTGACATCATCAACCCAGACAAATTCTTTAGGCAGGGTGTTGTATTGTTTGATTCCACTGCCAGTCTTGATCTGTGACCATATGGGCTTGATTAAATTGTTGTATTTTGCTCCACTGCTCGACTTGACTCTTTTTTGTGTGGGATCATTGTTCTGGTATAGAGCATCTGATTTTATTAATATTTCTTTGTAATCCTCATAATCTTGATCTGTATAGCTGCCAGGCCTTTTCCTCGTCATCAGTTCCCATAATCCAGGTGTTCCGGTGTACTTACCAAAAGCACCTTTTTCTCCGAGACGAGATTCTGAATATACAATTATATCATCTCCCATAAATGTTACTCTGAAATTGCCAATTCTATGAATAATGCTGCCATCAAGCTCTGTGTCAGCATATAAGCCAAAAACCTCATCTTTATTGTCTTTAGGAGTGGTTAAATATTTTTGAGCAAGAAGACCCAATTCAATAGGATCCTGACTAGCCTCAATTCTTCGAGGAGGACTAGGTGTATGAATACTGGAAAGTGGGGTGAATGGATAATCTAATATGTTCCTAGCAGCTACAGGTACAAGCTCTGTGAGCAAATTTTGATTTTGCTCTGTAACAGTTTTGATATTCTTACCTAAATTATTAATAGCATCAATTACAGGCTGTTCTGTTTGTTTGTGTTTTTCATAAATTCCACGGTTCTCTGATTTCCATCCCTTAAATCTTTTTACAAGATAATCTCTTAACTTAAGATCATCAATGATTGGCCTTTTCATGTTTATTTATATACGTCTCTACGTCTAGAAAATTGTTAATTTTATTTCTGTATTTGCCACTATTGGGTGTTCTTGTCATATCAATTGTGACAAACCCATAACTGTCCTGGCTCCAGCACTTGCTGCAAAACTTGGAAAAATCATTGTAGCTCAGGTCCCTACCTACATATTCATCATGTATGTGTTTGAGGTTGGTATGGTCTTGATGAAACACACATATAAAATTGCTGTTGTCTCGGATCAGTTGCTTGGGTATTTTTGAAAAAGTCTGTGCCAGGTAGAAGCAATCAATGTTTTTGTGCCGGCCCTGTGTAAAGAAATTTCTAACCTTGTTTTGATTATCCAATATAATATCATCAAACACAACAACAGAATTATCGAGACATTCATCAAGTGGCTTAACATCTGGTTCAAAAGTGGCAATATCCAATCCATCATATAGCTTCATCAGCTGCTGATATTTTAATTGTTCCAAGCTCTTAGAGAAGATATACAAGTGCCTGTTTTTCCAGTCTAACCAGTTGGGTGCCAATAAAAAATTATCAACCATTAGTGTAGTTTTACCACAAGCAGATGGCCCAACAATAAGACACCTAATATTATCAGGTAACAAGTTGCCATTTCTCTTATTCTGTTGTTCAGGTTCTGGGAGCCTTTTTATAACATCCCAGGTGTTCATATTATTATTTTGTTTGCATCGATCCAGCTGTTTTCCGGATGACCCAGCCATTTGACAAGTAACTTGTTGCCTTTTCTGCGGATGATTTTTTCTATGAGATATGTGTCAGGCTGTTTAGTTTTGCTGAGCTCTTGTTCATAGAACCTGCCTTTGAGAATTTCTCCTCGGTGATCCTTTATTATATATGTGTTAAGGGTCCCGGGTTTAACTTGAACCACTGTAAATAATTCAGTGCTCCAGTTTCTTGTAAAGCCTCTCTTGAATAAGTGCTTATATTTGCTTATTCTTACTTGATCCCCAATCTTGTATTTTGCCTTTCTTATTGTTGGCTGATATCTAGGATAATAAACAGTGCTGATCAATTTTTGCTCATCAGATGAAGTTACTTCAGAGGGTTTCATGTTGATTGTGGAATGGACCGAGTTGTTATATTTATGTAGAAGTTCTGGAAGAATATTAATCCATTTATAATTACCTTGAAGTGTGAATTGTTTATACATAAGATTTTTTAAGGTTCTGTTGAATCTCTCTACAATTGAGGCTTTGAGGTCACTGTAACTCGAGTAATGTTTTATTGCCTGGCTTTTAATAAATTGTTGAAACACTGAATTATAAAATTCTTTGCCATTATCTGTTTGCAAATAGCGCGGGGATCTTCCACTCTGATTGATGATTGTCCTGAGGGCTTCTGTAACACATTTTCCAGTCTTGGATTTGAGTGGCACAGCCCAGGCAAATTTTGAAAATGTGTCTATTACAGTGAGTAGATACTTGTAGCCCTTGTTGATTTTGTCTAAGTTTTTCAACTGCCCACTTGACAACTCAATCAAGTCGCTTTGCCATAAATCATCTATGCCCTTTGTGACTACTGGGAGTCTCTTAAAATTATGTCGGGCTTGTCTGTGTAATTCATCAACAATAATTTTTCTAGACATAATATGTAAACAAGAATATTGCAACTATAGGGTGTTCAGCAGCTGAGACTGCAGGATTTTCTAAATATAATTTGTCCCCTATTTGTATTTTAAATTCCAGAGTGCCATCATCTTCAGTATAGGCTGTTTCCAATGTATTGGGATCTGTAAAATCCTCCAATTCTACACGGGTGATTTTCACTTTGTTCTCAGCATTTGTTATTGATAAGGTGGGGTAGTGGTGTGCCTGTGGTTGAAGCCAATATTTGATCTTGATTGGTCTCAATGTGCCCCCAACAAAAAATTGGTAATAAAATTGTGCAGGGGACAGCATATATATTTTGCCTCCTGGTGTAAATGGAGAATCATATTCTTTGTTGGGGATGCTGTACAATTCAAGAATTACTGAATGTTTTGGATTCTCGATTATGCCTGTTATTTCTTTTTCTGCTGTGAGCAATCTGCTTGTTACAGATTCAAGATGCTCATTGATGGTTCTAACAATCTCATCGTGCCCAGGCTTGATTCTTATGTCCACAGCAAGTTTCTTGTATTGTTGCACAATTTCTTGAAGCTGGGTGGCAAAAACAGACAGAGCATTTGCTTGATTGGATTCCATGGTTCCTAGCTGCTGCTTGATATTAGCTACAATTTGTTGCAAATTTTCAACAATTGCCAATTTTGAATTTTGAGCTGTAAGATCATGGACCTGTCTTCTGATATCCTCAAACAGGGCATGCAGTTCATTAATATGTTGATTGGTTGGAAGAGTGGTCACTGTCTGAGTAAGTTGTTTGATCTCTGCTTGGATATTCTTGATATCTTCTGATTTCAATATCCTATTCACTGCCCTCTTAATATTTTTAAGTTCCTGTGATGTAGGAAGATTTGAGACTGTATTTTGCAAAAATTCAAGTGCCAATTTCACATTGTGTAATTCAGAAGCATCAGCCACATTTTGCATAGCATTTTGGAGCAGGGCTATATCTGCCTGAGAAGGTGTGGATTGTTGTAAAATTTCAAGTTTTGTTTGGATATCATCTATCAAGTGATGAAAATGAGATAGTTCAGATTCAGTGTTGAGGTTTTCAAGCTTTGTGATTTGTTGCTGGACACTGACAAGTGTATCTACAATCCCGGGCAATCTGGATTCTAGTACATTTGCCAAATCACTTTGCACTGCTGCTATTGTACCTTCAAGATGGGTTATGGAACTTTGAATTTTTCCAAAATCTTCATATGTTTCAAGTTGCAGCTTAATATTTGCTACACTCCGAGTTATTGCATTCAAAGCATCGGAAGATGGCAAATTGTTCATAACATTTCAAGTGTCTCAATTTTTTCTTTAACCTCGGCTATGGCATTGTTCAGAGGGTCCAGATTAGGTATTTGGAGTGACTGAATCTGTTCTTTTAAAGTGGAAATCACTAGATCAAAATCTTCTTGTGATTTTATGCTTTTGACAATTGTTTGGAGCTGTGTCTGGACATTATTTATTTGCTCTTCCAATTGTTGTTTCAATTGCTCAGAGTTGTTAGCCTGGGTCTTAAATTTGGCTTGAAGAGCTGCTACAGCCTCTTCCAAACTTTGAAAATTATCCAATGTAGCCAGATCAGTATATTTCTGAAGCAATAATTTGAGTTCAGAATCAATTTTAAGAAGAGGGTCCATGCATTGTGATTGTAAATTTGTAATTTCTAATTGAAGACTGGCATTGAGTGTTGTTTGTAAAGCTTGTAAATCACTTCTTAATTTCTTGACTCTGACATCAAGCATCAGAATCTCATCACTGTGATCTTCATGTCTTGTATGGCCAAAAATATCATTAGGCATTTTGTTTAGTAGTTATTTATTATAGAGTATCTGATTCTTAATTCTATAAAAAAAAGGTATAAGCTTATCATAGGATCCAGGGACCTCAATATATAAGCAGTCACCAGCAGAAACAGTATAAACAGTGCCAGAAACCATGTTTGAGTGCTTAATTCTGTAAATATTTCTCCCTATTGAAATCTTGACATCACCCTCAGGAGTTGTAATAAATTGCAATTGCCCACCCACAGGTAATTGGTAATAATTTAAATTATTGTTAAATATGTACAATATTTTGCCTGTTTCATCATCAATATTTGTAACTATGCTGTTCAGATGAATAATTAACAAGCCACTCAGTTTAGACAGTATATCAGAAGAGGGTTGTGGTGCTGGCAGATCCATAATACCCTGTTTTTTAAACCCAAATAAGTTCATAGGCATGTTTATTTATTTCAAATCATGCTCTGGAATTGGGCATTGATTGCCATTTTTCAAATCACAATGACCCCATGGTAAAGTATGTATGCCACATGATAAAATGCATCTCTTATCATCATGTGGGTCCAGAGCCACTTTTCTTACAACATTTGAAGTCAATAAGTGATCCACACTCTGAATTCTGGATTCTGATGTTCTGATTAAACTCTGGGATTTGATGCAATTTTTATAATCTTCAAATTCAAGCTCTTTTTCCACAGCTACTTTGCCAATACCCTTGGCTTTTTTGACAACAGCACTACATGTTTTAAAACTGTACGTCTTGGCACTTAACCCAGCAAATTCCACAATAACATCACCAAGTGTCTCATCTTTTAACTTGCCAGGCACTTTTTTGTTGTGGGGTTGAATATTCAAATGGCCTGGCAATTCACTGGTATCAAAATATTTAAACAATTCAGGCTGGGCCATATCTTGATAAACATCTTCTGTTTGAATATCAAGAACAAAACTATCCTTGTCCATGTATATCAGTTTTACTCTATCACCATAAAAAGGTTTCAACACATCATAATACAATGTTAACATATGTAATTTGGACAATCCCAATATTGCAGCCCCTACATAAATAGGTTTATCAAACTTAATCTTTGTTTTTTTCATGTTGAAAAGTGCCATATCTTCACCATAAATTCTTCTGTAATTGAAATTAGGCTTTGCAACCAATTTTTTGCTCAGGCTGGGGTCAGTAATTATTTTAACATCGGTATGTTTTCTGACATTTTCAATTGTTTTGCCATATACAGAATTAACCATCAATTTAAACAAGCTCTTATCAAATTGGCTCTTTGCAGATGTTCGAAGCTCCGTGTTTGTATTAATGTATGGTTTCAACCATTCTGAGTGTTTGAACCTCAAAACTTTTCCAACTTTGGTCACTTGGACACCATGTTTCATCAGGAACTGGAGGTACTTGTAATGTATGACATAGCCCTGTTTTGACTCCAGTGTCATCATGAGCTTCTTCTGTTTAGAGCCAGGTGAGCACTGAACCTCAGGAATTGGGGGCAGATCAGAAAATGTCTTATGTAAATAATCTGGAATTGTCAGATCAACCTCTAAGAACAGGCCATAGTCACTATCATCATAGTTCTGAAGATCCTCAATATTAAAATTTTCAACCCACTCAAGCCCTGCATATGGCAGTTTTTGCATCATCGCATGACCATAGAGGCTGTTGGCATCTACATACACTATATAATTTGATGGTAATTCTGGATCATAATTGGGAATATGCTTGTTATTTGCTCTGGCATATCTCTGAGAACATTGCACCATCCCTCCTCTTATACCTTGCTCCATAAACAGATACATATCTTGATCTTGGATCAGATCCAATTGCTTTTTGGTGTTTAAAAACATTGCAGCCCATGCTAGGCCCGGGGCACTGAAAAAATACACTGGGTCCAGTCCATAATTTTGCATGCAAGATTTTCTGAATGCCTGCATTATATCTGCTAAGATGGTCACATCAAGTTTCAAATATGCCATGTGATAATCACCAAATGTCCGGCATTTTAAATTGTTCCACGCCAATTGGACATGGTGATAATCTTCATCTGTGATTCCAGAACCTCTGATTTTGCTGTAAAATGCTTGTTGCGGTGGCAGGGAACACTCATCAAATTTAGAAAAATCTTTAACATAGTCATATGGATATACACCCTTCCGCCTAATTAATTTCAGATCCTGATTTGGAAACAATGCACGTGTGATTTTGAATTGATCATCAGATAATTGAGAGGCTAGTGTATCCAGGCTAGCAGATAAAAATCTGTAAGAATCAAGAAATCTCATGTGAATAGGAACACCATTAACTTTAATTGTTTTGGTAATAGATATATATTTCTCATCATTTTCAGCTAAAATATTTAAATTCTGCTTCTCAAACCCCTCGTACCTGATTAGATGATGGAAATCATAATTGGATGCTCCATGGCAAAATATGGGGATAAATCTTGGTCTCTTGATCTTAATATTACAGCTATTACACAGGGCCATTAAGAATTTACCATCTGTATGAGAATAGTGATGTACCTTGATATTTGTATCTGAAAATTCACAATCACATACCGGGCATTTTTCTGCATTGTTGAAATCTTCAATCTGATCCTCTGTTAAAGGCAACATGGGTTTTGATTTTAATAAGATATTAGATGCTATGTCACGGCACTCATTTTCTATTCTATGTGCAAATATTTTGATGGCATCTGGTCCCATGTATGAATATTCTTTGGTAACAACACCATCCTGTACAACCACATAACAAAAGCTGGAAGGTTCATGTAGCTGGTATGGTGTAATAGAAGATTCTTCAGGATCCGGATTGGAGGATGCAAGAGGTTTGAGATTTGATTCAGAATCCCAGACAATATATGCTGTGTGTTCCATCAAGGCTTCAAACTTTTTGAATTTGCAATTCTCACTTGGATTAGGCATCACCATATGAACAGGTTTATGATTGCCACAATATTTCAGATGCTCAATTAACCTGTTTTTTGCAATTTCTGCATTTTTTTCACGAACCCCATTTACCATTTTTTGACCATCAAGTACAGTTAAACATCTTCTGCACAACTTAAATATTCTATTAGATTTGTCTAGTTGTGTTCTCACTAAAGCTTGAAGATTATGTATCAGAGTGTAATGATATGTGCCATCCTCTTCAATTAAGAGCAAATCAATTAGAATAGCAGATTCATCATCAATTGCACTGATTCTGAGAGGTTCTATCGGGCAATTGCCAGTGGAGCAAGTAAATACATTAATAGATAATTGTTTGCCATTGATATGCCTGGCCTTTTTTTCAAATTTATCAATATTCTGAACTAACATTGGATATTCTAAACCCTCCATTGCATCGTCAAAATCATGTTCATGTTGTTTGTATTAATTTATTCTCTGAGGATTTCTTGAAACTGGATACAAAGCAGCTAAAATACACCACAAAAAGCATTTCTGGTCGGTATTTTTTATATTAACCACGGCTGTTTTGTTTTTAATATTGGCAGGTAATGGCAAATATGTAGAACCTTGTAATGGGCTGAATTCAGAAATATAAACATATAACTTGTGTCGAGAGCCGCATAGGCTCCATCCAGACTCTTTTGCCGCAAATTCAGAGTGTTTAATATTCAATTGATCTATCAATCTGTTTATTATTGTGTCCAAATTTGCATTTGAATATAGCGGTACAGTTTCTGTTATGTGGGGCTGTGTAAATTTTGTGCCATTTGGCTTCTTATATTGTGTATACAATTTGAGGGAGAGCTTATAAGAGCCATTTTGTGCATTTAGAATTGCCTGCACATCAGGTTTTTTACTGTTCAAAAAATTGTTAATACCACATCTTGGCTCTGATTCAAACCAGTAATCTCTAAGTTGGGCATTAAAACTGCTATGGATGGGTGCAAAACATAGCTGCTTTGCTGCTCTGGCATTAAGAGGTGCTTCATGCTTTCTTTTCAGACCAGATGTAGATGGTTGTGGGGACTGTGCAAAACAAGTATCTTTATGTATATATGTGAAGTATTGCATGTTATATTTTCTATTGCATTTGGGGCATATTTTTGTGGGAGCTCTGCTTTTGTCTGGGTTACAAATCTTTTGGTGTCTGGCCCAATTAGAGCTAAATATATTTTTATTGCATTGATTACAATATTTTTGATTCGGCATTTTTGTTGTTGGTTTATTATATATATTTCCCGGGCTTCAATTCAAAACTCTATGCTGGATCAGTTGGGTTCAGCACTGTACTTTGTGTGTGTGTATGTGTGTATGTGTGTTAATATTTCTCGCTTTGGTATTTATATAAAATTACCTGGGTTTTTAAATCAAATTTTTATGCCTATTATGACAGGTTGTAAGGCCAATAGCCCACAAGTGGAAAAATATTGATTCACACTGACCTAGCGCAAATGCCTGCACGAACATGCATATCTTGAATAGCAATAACCTTGTTATGTATTAATTTTTGTATAACAAGCTGGGGCAAATATAAGCCTGACCCTAAATAAGAGTAGATTACAACAAATATCAGATTTTATATTGTTCAATATGAATATTTAAACCAAACAGGTCTGTAAGTATGAGGAGCACTGTTAACAACACATCTGTTCTCCCCTGCCACTCTCACAACACTGACTGATGCAATAATTGCATGCAAAGCTTCAATGCTCGGGAATTTCTGTAACTAGTGGCGCTGGGGAGAACATGCAAAACAAAAATCAATACCAGCGCCACTAGTTACAGAAATTCCCGAGCATTGCATCAGTTAGTGTTGTGAGAGTGACTGAGGTCCAATTAAACTTAAATTGGAAGTAAATACGTGTGTATATGGGTGTGTATGTGTGTATGTATTGGCTTAATTACTGGTGTTGACAAGTTTATAAACAAAAATCTGGCTAATGCAACTTTTGTAAGTATAGGCAAGAGGCTTTTTTTTTCTTTCCGAGCAAAAATCTTGGATTAGAGGGGGTTCCACACTAGAGCAATACTCATGTTGAGCTAGGTTTAAGTATAAACAAATCTGCTTGGGAGAGGCTCTTCCTTTCTGAGAAATTCCCGAGGGCATTTTTACAAAAATCTTGGATTAGAGGGGGTTCCACACTAGAGCAAAAAGCTCATATGGGCATGTTGAGCTAGGTTTAAGTATAAGCAAATCTGCTTGAGAGGAGCTCTTCCTTTCTACACTTGTAAGTGGTGCTGGTTATAGCATCAACCCCACTACTCCCATTGTTTTGTGCGGAAGTTGTCACATCAAGATATGTCTTCCCCTCTGGTTTCAAGGGGTATTGTTACATGCATACAAAGCTGTCTTGTAACTAAAATAACCGATGAAAATTGAATTCGTGTTTGTCAGCATGTAAAGGAGCTTGAAATCTTTTCTCTCTTTTAGCATTTGAGAATTAGAAGGAAATGAAACTCTAAAATTATGGCATTATAACTAAGGTATTTCAACTAAAACGGAACTTTCGTTTATTACTTTCAAAAAAGAACGCGAAGAAAGAAAAATATATTTTATTTTCATGAATTAAGATTGTAAATGCAAACTTTCTATATAATGACTTCAGTATCCGGAATGTACCCTCTGTTCTAAACTATTCATGTTATTTGACATCGTGTAATCCCATTTCGAATTTGCACATTTTTTCTTTATTTTAACCCTTAATATACCACGAAAGGGGGTTCTCGGTGTACCCCAGATAGTGATTTTTTTGTGATTCTGCTGTATCTATAACAACCAATGTATTCTTGATATTTTATATGTTTCGGATAAGTTTAAGATAAATATTATATTTTAGGCTTTTAGGACACTGACACTTTATGTCCAACTTCGGAACAAACTAAACAAGTTCCCGCCTGCCCAGGATATGTCACCCAGTATATTCATCGTTACATAAGAGGGTATGGGTTTACATAATACAATTATGATCAAGGCTCGTCCAGTGCGTGTAGGATAAATGTGATCAGCAGAATATGTCTTCATCACGTTTCACCAATTCACCAATTCACCATAAGAACTCGTAACTCGAAATTTAACTTGTTCACTTAATTCAATTGGAACTACATGGATTCTTACGATTACATGTCCGTGGTGGGCCCATTCTACTTCAACCTTATGGTCACAGTCTGGGTCAGTATAGATTACATCAGCACCAAAATCATTGAGTAACCGTTCTCCTACGACTTTTGTCACACATTTCTCTTAAAAACGCTTACAAAAAAAATATATTTCAAAACTTAACACTTGCTTCGTTGGCACGTGGTAAGTACCGTGAAGCCATTGATGAAAATCTAATGACGTGAGCAACGCTTTGACATCAGTGAACACAAATTTCCATATTTTGTCTTTGTGTGTTCATCGTGATCTATTTCATCTTATATTCAAAGGCACTTGAGAAATATTTTACAGAACCTCGCACACACATCCAAAAAATTAAAAAAAAACATTAGAAGATCCTGTTTGGCCCTAACTAACTCGGGCTGTTCGATAACGTGGAGAGCGGAGCTCTCTACGAACTGCTTCCTGCCAGAACTGCAGGCAGACTGGTAACTTTGCCACGAACCACGGTGATGAAACCAAACTCTTCATGTAATTTGACAATAAGATTGCATCTTTTCCTTGTCAGTTCGAAACTTTTAATGTCGCTTCTCAATAAATCAGTATTGTGTATTGTGTGCACATTTTCTATCCATTTTTCGACACGATTTTTATTTATGTACATATCTCTCTCTCTGTGTGTGTGTGTGTGTGTGTGTATATATATATATATATATATATATATATATACATACATACATATAACTAGTACACATACTTTCCCAGAACAGAGTTTGTACAAGAAACAACATGAAGACACCAGTCCTTATCAGAGAACATCTCCTGTCAGGAATTCCTGAGTGTGGAACCTCCTTACAGGTAATTGACACTACCTGATAGGTGATTGACAGGTACCTGATGAGAGTCTGTGCAATTTAATTTCCTCAATATCTGGATGTGGACAGATTCTAGATCTCCTGGACTCCTTGTCTCCTCTTTAGTTTCTTCCTCCGTTTCTCTCATCCTTTCCAATCTTTCAAGCACTCCTTTAAATTCTATGTTGATTTTCAGCAATCCATTCCAGTTCATTACTTACTTTTCTCCTTTTTCTGTATTTCCTTTGCCTCATTCCACTTCCTCACTAGTCCTCTCTTCCCCCTCCCTATCTACATAGCCTTCTCCCATTCTATGTGCCATTCTATTGTATGACCCAGTGACATCTTTGTAAAGGCAGGAATTCGAATGTGGAAACAATCGAAGAGATATCGCGTTCCGATGATCTAAACGTAATCGGTAACTTTGGTGGCTCGAGAATAGTACATTGCGGGGTTTCATGCTGCCCTTGTTTTCTCATTGTGCATTCCAAATGCACTATATAGCTCGGTGCTTGACATAGTTATGGATAATTTGGCTTTACTTTCTAATAAGGATTGATTGATTTAGTTTATTTTCCTTTGCATTTTACTACTTTGGCTAATCACGAAGGTGAGAATGAGTGATGGTGCGATAAAATTGTTGATGGGACACTCACAAAGAACATGCATGTGCAGGGCTAGATTCGAACGCTGGGCCATTTTCGTCGTAACGCGCTGTGGAGAATCAATCCGCCACGGAGACCTGCTCTTAATAAGGAGTTGATCCCTTTATAAATGTTATTTTGAATTATTTTTTTTAAAGAACGTTTTTCAAATTATTGCAGGAACCCTTAACTTAATTTCCTATTCTGTAAGGGACTTGCTCACGTGTTTTGTGACGGACTCGGTTAGAGATATTACGCTACATATTGTCAAATAATAATTTCCAAATAAATTGTTACAGTCTGTGTGTTCAAAACGAGGCGGAGGGCACATTCTATTAGCATTTTTTTTGCTAGTCGATTTCATCAACATCTGTCGCACATTTCTCTTCCGATTATTGATATTACATGGCAGTCGAAATATGATAGAGACTTTTTAGAAATAACTCTCTTCAATTTCAGCTCTATTTTTTTAAAATCCTTTGCTTGGTAAGTATGTAAGTACTGTAAATACTTTTTACAACATCGCAAGTATCATTATTCTTTTGTATTTTTCTCGGGTAAAACTGTCAAGTGACGTTAGTGGCAACCCTGTTACGCGTGCTTGGAAGCACGTCGTTTGCTGTGTTAGGTTGTATACACACAGGATATATTTTAAGAGCTTATAACATAGAAACTAAGCGCTTTCGAGGTAAAGTTTATTAGGAGAAATTACATGTTTTCATGATATCTACTAGCACCCAAGCGTTGTGTAAATGTTTTTGCAACACATATAGTAAAGAAATTCTATGCTTCTTTCGTTCCCTATTTTCACTCTTGCGCTGGTCTATTTCTTTGTCATTTCGACTTAGCTTATCATTTTATTAGGTATTTCTAAATCTGGAATGGATTTAGTAGGTTTGGTACTTTTTATAGTGCCAAACGCTCTTCGATAGTACATAAATAAAATCAGAAGGTCTATTTCATGCTCATAGTGTTTTTCAATTATCTTTGTATTACAAGTAATTGATCAGTTGAGCCTCTTTCTGGTCTAAATCCACATTAATATTATACTATTATGCATTCAGTGTATTTTTTATCTTCATTAATAATACTGATAATGATTTTACACACCACATATAGTAACATTATTGGCCTATAGTTAGCGCATTACGCCCGATCACTTTTTTATTGATTGGACATATTATTCTCATTGTATGTCCTTCGGGCATTTGTTCGTCTTTTCAAATCTGTTTCAGAAGCTCGTGAATACTTATTTTCTTTAAAGCGCATGCCATAAATTTATATTTATATTATTATGCGTCTTCTCCTGGTGCATTGTTGTTTCTCAATTTCCTAATTGTTGTTTCTATATCCTCTACTGTTCGTGTATTTGAGGTACCTCCATTATTTCCAAGCGCTCCTCCTCTTTCCCCAGATGTTCTTGGAAATATTCTGCCATCTTTATAATTTCCTATACTGATCTCCTATCATTGCTCAATTTTCTCCACTATAACCAATGTCCTAATAGTCATTGTTTACTTTTTGATTGCAGCATATAACATCCTTGTTCCACTTTGTCTTCTCATGTTGTCTATCGCAGTCAGCTGCGTTTTTATTATCTCTACCTTTTTCTGTTTGTATAATTTATTATATACGTATATTCCTTTTTTCTCAGTACCTCTGAATGTTTGCTCTAGTTTCTTTTTTGCATCATCTTTTGCCTTTCTTCGTTTTTCTCACTTAATGCTTTCTCGGAAACCTCATCAAACCAAGGTCTTGCGGCTGCCATTTGTTTATCTTCTCCGATTTTCTCTTCTGTTTACGGTTTTAAAGTTCCCTGTATTTCCTCCCAATGTCTTTTATTGAACTGCTCTCGTCAATCAATAGAAGAAACGATTTGATTTGATTTGATTTGATTTAGTTTATTTTACTTCGCGTTTTGTGCCTCTTGGCTAATTTGCGAAGATGGGGATGAGTGATGAAATGATGAAATTGATGAATGGACATTCACAAACAACCAAGCCCGACCGGGATTCGAACCCGGAACCCTTGGCGTCGCAGCGCGATATGCTAACCACTCGGCCACAGGGTCGGGCCAATAGAAGAAACGAGTTGGTACGATGTAGCCAAAGGCTGTATAGATTTGAACAAAGCGCGTAAATAAGTCAAACACGCAAAGGCAAGGAACAATACAAATCGAAACCCATGAAAACATAATACATACGGTACAATGTTGTACAAATATTACAATAGGGAATATTTCATAAAAGTGTGTCATTGGTATTCTAAACATTGGACATTATATTCTTTCCAGTATTTCCAGCCTTTATATCAAAACGATATACTCCCTTCGAACAGTATGGAAACATGATTGTGGCATACGAGTAGATCATTTTAATAATTGATACCACGGCCTTCGTAGCTACAATGTATGGCGACACACGAACAAAATAATGTTAATACGGCTCAGATGTTTCAATCACCTTCACTTGGCTCCAAACCAGTTGCTGCAGAAACACTACAAACCGGTAGGTCTCTAACTAACACTTTAAAATAAGAGAAAAACTTCGAAGCCTACAACTGTTTAACGACAACATTTACTATAATTAGCTTTTTAGGAACAAGTGCAGGATTTCATACGAATTTTTTTTTCATTCGCTAAACGAAGATCTAGCAGAACCTCCTATGTTCCTCCACCGGATATCGAGGTCAGGACAACTTGATTGCAAGGCGACGACGTCACAATCACCTTTCTATTCTTTCACCTGCCATTCTCACACATGGCCGCAACACTTTCATTGCTCATCTCTTGTTATCATATTCCTCTATAGGTGCTTTGATACTAGGACTAACCCGATGCTTTAACACGCACCTATACTGGTTCTATAAGGCCTGTTAATGGTCATAGCTTGGTTACCGATATCGGAATCCTTATTCAGGCCAACAGGGTAAACAGATGACTAGGCCCTGACTGGTCACGGTTGTTGTATTTATACCTTCTCTTATGAAAGGCAGGTTTATGGATTTTTTCATTATATGTCTTACATATTGTCCTATATACACAATTACATTAACACTTATCCACTGCCAATCCTGGATCGAGTTGACTTATGCAGATCTGCTCACAAATCTATAGCGGACAACCTTTCCATCAGGCTTTGATAGTATCGCTAGAGCCTGGTTCTAAAGCAGTATATTTATGAAGAATTAGCCCAAGCATAAGTTAATTAATGGCCGAGGTTCCTCGGTCGGTAACGAGTCTGACTACCATGCTAAAAATCCCGGTTCAAATCCGGGAACTTTTCTAAAGTTGGAAGCTGCCCCGGCGCCCACCCAGATTCGAAAGATATGGGTATTTGGGGGAAACCCTGGGGAGTAAAGGTGGTCAGGGGCGTGATGCTGATCACATCACCCCCACTCACGACCGGATCAGCAAAGTGTGGGGCGTTACCTCACACCCCCTATACGCCTTCATGGAGTGGTGCTAAGCACAGGAGAGCACTTTACCTTTTTACCTTTTTATAAGTTGATTAACCCATTAAGGAACGGAAAGTTTTCCCTACGAGTTTTATCTGTGATATAGCCTAAGGGGAACCGGGTAAGATAGCCGTGGCCCGTATTCTTGGTTAATTCTTAGCCAAAACGATCTTAGGAAGTCTTGACGACAGTGTCGTTTCATAGTGGTATCTTGAGAAACTCTTGGCTAAGAGCCTCTCTAGTCAAGTAAAGAAACCTTCTCTTCACCAAGATCTTGATCTTGAGATGCGATATCCTGAAGTGCTGCAAACTTTTAAGAAATGCAAGAGAAGTATCAAATGAAACAACATAACACATTTTTAAATACATTAATAAATTACTTGTGCTACGAACAGAGACGTAAAAGCACATTTGTTTCGATAACGGATGATTTTGTTATATAGAGAAATTACTTCCCTGTCTTTGTATGTTTCTCTTGGGCTGTATGTTGATAGTGAAACAATAGAACATCACGCAGTAGTTTGCAGTCAAACCGCAAATTTACGACATGCAGTTTGCTAGAGCTTCGTGTTTCATGCTCATACACGTTGATGAAAGAGAAACAAAAATAAAAAATAGTGAATTATCTACTGTCCGATTAAAACTTATAGATACTCCAGTTTGTACTCAATTTAAAAAATAACCAGTAGTTGGTCCTACATAGAAACAGGTTATAACAAAATTTAATTTTGCCATAATCCATGCTAACCAATATTCCTTGGAGTATGTCTTCTATTCTTAATCGTCGCGAGAACAAAAAGAAGAAAAAAAATAAGTTCCGTTTTCTTATTTGTGCAAATGATCGCCCTCTGGAATTCTATAAATGAGAAACGGGTGGTTCGATCCTAATGGAATTCTAGTACGGTGGTGACAAAGTTTTTAAACATATTTATTTCTTTTCAATTTTTACATTTAAAAAAAAACGCTTTGATAAATTTTGTGAAAAAAAATTACCTTAGAATTGTGTAGTCCTGCAAATATAATTTTGGTCTTGTTTTGAAGCTCTTTCCATCCGTTCTTGAAATCCCCATCATTGTCAATTCACATTGCGAAACCGATTTTATACAGATTGTTATTCAACAGAGTAAATTTGTACGTGGCTGCGTTCAGATGTGTGACATTATAATAATTTGATATTTTATAATGGTGTTTGGTTCAGTGAACTAAAGGAATGTTCAGATACATTATATATGGGAAAACGCAAATCATTTGCGAATATGTAATGTTAAGCATAAGCTTTAAAAAGCTTTAGTAGAGCGAAATGGTTATTTATAGCTGTAAGAAGGCATTTGGATAATCTTACGATCTTGCTTACAAACTTTACCATTATGATTTTTAATGTAGCACCAATCTGGTTAAAAACAATTTCCTTGCATCAGTCTAATACTGGGATGATCCTGAACTTGCCACCCTACTGTCAAAAAGTGCAAGTAACTAAAAAAGGCTTTCTAGTTCAAACTTTCCTGCATACTGTCATGTTCTTTATCCAGAAAATCGTACATTTTTTTTCTTCAATTTGCTAATGTTTTCTTTTTTTATCTGAAATCTACACGATCTCCTTTTCCCACATATAAAAAATAGGTTACATTTTATACACATTTTCTCAAATGTATTAAGGTTTTTCGGTAACCCTTTTTGAGAATACAAATAAACAAAGTTATTGAATAGAAATACAACGTGTCTACCAAATTAACAAATCCAAAGTTTTACACTTTTTCTTGACCTTTTTCTTAACATGTATTTAATCAAATATACCAGGATATACTGAATAGTTGAAAGCATGGCATTCCTGTTTTGAATAATTTTTGGTGTAAGATACCATAGAGTTTGTGTTAATTTATTAATTGACATCTTTTTTTATTATTTTTCGATTAATTGTCTGTGCATGTGTATGCACATGGCTTCCGAGAATTACCTCATGTTATTGATTCATAAAGAACCAAAGGAATTAACAACATGTACAATTTTCCTAGAGGATTGGTCATCACTCCGAGATTTTTTATTCATTTGGTGTCTTAAGTACACTTTGTGCACAGTAAGGCTAATCAGGATTAGACCTACAGTTTAAAGTCGGATCCAAAACACTATGTACCACCACCGGGTATTGAACTCGAGACCCCTTGAATAAAAGGCGACGACGCTACATCACTCTTGAGAAACACTAAACTCTGTCATAAATAAAAAGCAAAAAATATTTACAGGTAAAAAGCATTATTATATTTTGAGAATTATCTCATTTACTGACAACATATAACATATAAAGTAACAAATTTTATTATTTTTTTGATCTTAAAAAAATACAGTGCTTAACTAAGTTAAGTGAAATTCTGTCGTCCACATACGCATATTTTCGGTGACACTAAAAACATGAAATGGAATGTATGGTTTTAAGGAAATGTACAGTTTTACAGGATAAAGTTTTGGTATTCTACAGGGTTGTCCATATGTCTTGTTACCCCATAATTTTACATAACTTGATAATAATAATACAACTTTATAATAATACAATAGAATATAATGAAGTGTAAGGTAGCCATTCATTCTATATGTCGTGTGACACCACCAATTTCACATAATTTTATATTATGATAATAACAATATAACAATTTGTAAGACATATGGATTCAGCGTCAACCAGGATGTTGTTCACGCATCCAAAAGGTCAGTATGACCACCATTATTTTCAAGGCACAAAATGACACGGCGCCATGACGTGTGTGAGATTTTACGAAGCAAATTTTTTGTGATTGTTGTCTGAAAGGCTGCCCTAATAACGTCCTTTAATTGTTCTGTTGTTTGGTATCGTTGTTGTGATACCTTTTCCTTAATAATGCCCCGGAGGTCATTGTCACAAGACGAGAGATCAGGGCTTCAGGGAGGTCAATCTAGAGACGCCGGATGATGTACCGATCCGCGTCCTATCCACATATTCTGAAACACTTCACTTAAATATTCCCTGACAGCGATGACATAGTGGGGGGGTGCTCCATCCTGTTGAAACCAGGAACGTCCCAGGAGATTAATTCTTTGCAGCTCTTTAACAAAAAATGCTCGTAACATTGCGAGATAGGAGTGTTGATTGACTACGCCATCGAAGAAATAGGGCCCTATCAAGTGTTTAGCGGACATAGGGACCCAGAGCATCACATGTGGGGGGTTGTTTTCCAGCTCTTCGTAATAATGCGGATTTTCCTTGGACCAGAAATACACATTCCTTGCACTTGCACTTCAATATATTGCCCATTCATCGGAGAAGAAAATGTGAGCCCGCTGCAGGAGTGTCGGAAATACATCCAACATTCTTCCACATGCTGCATGTCGTCTACTCATGTCATCATCACTGAGCTCGTTGACGCTTGCTGGTTTAAAGGATTTCAATCCAGGATCCTACTTCATGTGTCATAACATTGTTGTTTTCGGGATTCCAAGCTCAGCAGACCGTTTGCGCAGTGACTTCTGTGGTGACTGAAGCACAGATGCCTCCACTCCTGTATATGTGTTCTGTCTTTTGGTTGGTGCACCAGGCCTCGGTTTCTCTTTGATACATCCCAACATAAACAGTTTCCTATTCCAACGCAGTATTGTCACTTTTGGTGGTGTATTTTTTTGGAATCGTCTTGTGAATTCTCGTCGCACATCCTCCATGGTCTTGCCGGTATGTGGACGTTCATGGGCCCAAACACTGACAACAAGGCGCTCTTCTACATTGTAGGAGCTTGTGTCAGCCATCTCTGCAAAAGAAACACTGAATTAGAGATAACAAGATATTGATTCGGGGGGTAACAAGACATATGGACCACCCTGTATGATTATATGATACTTAGTATCAATGCATATAGCACTTGGATGAATCGGAACCTCATGTTATTGAAAATGCTGAAACGACGTTCACATTGACAATCACAATAGAAGAGATACACAGGTGACATCTCATATAACTAGTATTCCTACCACTACAAATCACTTTCTCTCTCACACACACATACACACACACTGACACAGAAAATTGATTAGGAAAAGTAAAACATTGAAAAACCGGGAAGAGTCTTTGAACAATGTGTATGCTGTCTACGTCCCTAATGTTCACATACACAGGCTATTTACAAGAAGCTTGCTACCTGAGCATTGTTACCATGCACCTTCTATCTGTGGTTCATGAGAAATTTCAATATCGTCACTGTACATAATACCAATATTGTGGAGGACTGCGCATGCATTTATAATATCTTGAACTGTTTCCACGTTTTCTGGAAAAACTGAACACAAGAAGGATGGTAAATTTGTTCTCATCACAAAATCTGTTCAATATTTGCTTATTTGGATATGTTGAAGTTGATTTATGTAAATGCATGTGTGTTTTTTGACAATATTGAAATGACAAAATCAGAGTTTGTGCCTTTATTAATTGATGTCAAAAAAGTTATCTGACAGGATACAACCTCTTGTCGGTACACCTTTGGAATGGAAAATAGAAGAGAAATATCCTTGATTTCACAATTATGCTTGTTCAGACATGTTAATGTTAAATCATATATTTTTGTGTCAATAATACCTCACTTTGTAGTAACAAAATAAAATCAGTAACTACCTTCACCAGGTGGTGAACCAAGCGTTGGTGCTGTTTTCACTAGCTCTCGTGATTTGTTACTGGAAATTTATTTTATGACATTCTTTTCTTGCATTCTATTTTTTAACTGTAGATTATACGGCAGTTAGGTATTCCATGTGTGTGTCTAAAATAATAAGAAACTTATATAGTGCACAGGTTAGGTAGTTATATTAAATGTTATTGTCTTGTTTATTTTTCCACATTATGCTTAATGATTATGATTAGTATGAGTAATATAACATACAAACATTGAAAATGTGTGAAAGATAAGTCTGGCCTCACCACCTCGTGCCTGCAGTTGCACTGAAAAAAGAAATACTACGTAACCTTAAGCATGTGTACTCCCTCAAAAAATTAAATGCCTTGCATGGTTTATAAACATTATGCTGAATATGAATGTTATCCTCTGTTTTTAGCTCGTGCAGATGTGTTATTGTGAAATAAAGTACATATGTTACCTTAGTGTGAAACAGAACAGCCCGGAAGCTTCACCCAAGTGAATATAGCACCAACCACGACATCCCATAACAGCAGCAAACATTTTTCGTTATATTAGATGAGTTAGGTTTGAAGTAGACAACAATTTCCGCTACTTTAGTGTGCACATAAAGTGTTTCTTGCTAATAAAAGCCTGCAAAAAAAAAAAAAAACTAGATGGGAGTTTTTTTTGTTTACTTACGCAGGCCATGCTTTTGGATCAAATACATCCGATATATATATTTGCCGCTAGTTGGAACAAATTTAGTATTTTCTTTAAACATCGAAATCCGTCCATTAAAAAAACAACTCTCAAAGGGGTACAGTGAAATCCTATTTCATTCCATAATTTTGCTACAGAACTAAGTAACAACTCGAATCACTACTTCAGAAAAATATAATGTTCATGCAGAAGCAATATTATTATAATACAGAACTATAATTTTACTTATGAATCAATAAACAGAAGGCAAAAGACACTACAACCAATTAACATGCTTTCTGTTTCCTCGAACTAAGATAATTGTGGACTTAATGTGGTAAACGCTGTTAGTGTCAAAAGCGGAAGTGTTGGGACATCGCATCGTTCCACACATCAGCCCTTAAGAACGTGCACACTAGTGAAAACTTTACACGCCCTTTGAACTACTTATAGGGCTACCAGCCAATTTTCACGTTTACCACATTACGCAGCATGGCACATTTAACAGTTTAACTTGGAAAATGGTATTTGAATTATTGAGGCACTTGAATTGAATACTAAAATTGGTAAACGCATTGCATTTTACTACTTTGGCTAATCACGAAGGTGAGAATGAGTGATGGTGCGATAAAATTGTTGATGGGACACTCACAAAGAACATGCATGTGCAGGGCTAGATTCGAACGCTGGGCCATTTTCGTCGTAACGCGCTGTGGAGAATCAATCCGCCACGGAGACCTGCTCTTAATAAGGAGTTGATCCCTTTATAAATGTTATTTTGAATTATTTTTTTTAAAGAACGTTTTTCAAATTATTGCAGGAACCCTTAACTTAATTTCCTATTCTGTAAGGGACTTGCTCACGTGTTTTGTGACGGACTCGGTTAGAGATATTACGCTACATATTGTCAAATAATAATTTCCAAATAAATTGTTACAGTCTGTGTGTTCAAAACGAGGCGGAGGGCACATTCTATTAGCATTTTTTTTGCTAGTCGATTTCATCAACATCTGTCGCACATTTCTCTTCCGATTATTGATATTACATGGCAGTCGAAATATGATAGAGACTTTTTAGAAATAACTCTCTTCAATTTCAGCTCTATTTTTTTAAAATCCTTTGCTTGGTAAGTATGTAAGTACTGTAAATACTTTTTACAACATCGCAAGTATCATTATTCTTTTGTATTTTTCTCGGGTAAAACTGTCAAGTGACGTTAGTGGCAACCCTGTTACGCGTGCTTGGAAGCACGTCGTTTGCTGTGTTAGGTTGTATACACACAGGATATATTTTAAGAGCTTATAACATAGAAACTAAGCGCTTTCGAGGTAAAGTTTATTAGGAGAAATTACATGTTTTCATGATATCTACTAGCACCCAAGCGTTGTGTAAATGTTTTTGCAACACATATAGTAAAGAAATTCTATGCTTCTTTCGTTCCCTATTTTCACTCTTGCGCTGGTCTATTTCTTTGTCATTTCGACTTAGCTTATCATTTTATTAGGTATTTCTAAATCTGGAATGGATTTAGTAGGTTTGGTACTTTTTATAGTGCCAAACGCTCTTCGATAGTACATAAATAAAATCAGAAGGTCTATTTCATGCTCATAGTGTTTTTCAATTATCTTTGTATTACAAGTAATTGATCAGTTGAGCCTCTTTCTGGTCTAAATCCACATTAATATTATACTATTATGCATTCAGTGTATTTTTTATCTTCATTAATAATACTGATAATGATTTTACACACCACATATAGTAACATTATTGGCCTATAGTTAGCGCATTACGCCCGATCACTTTTTTATTGATTGGACATATTATTCTCATTGTATGTCCTTCGGGCATTTGTTCGTCTTTTCAAATCTGTTTCAGAAGCTCGTGAATACTTATTTTCTTTAAAGCGCATGCCATAAATTTATATTTATATTATTATGCGTCTTCTCCTGGTGCATTGTTGTTTCTCAATTTCCTAATTGTTGTTTCTATATCCTCTACTGTTCGTGTATTTGAGGTACCTCCATTATTTCCAAGCGCTCCTCCTCTTTCCCCAGATGTTCTTGGAAATATTCTGCCATCTTTATAATTTCCTATACTGATCTCCTATCATTGCTCAATTTTCTCCACTATAACCAATGTCCTAATAGTCATTGTTTACTTTTTGATTGCAGCATATAACATCCTTGTTCCACTTTGTCTTCTCATGTTGTCTATCGCAGTCAGCTGCGTTTTTATTATCTCTACCTTTTTCTGTTTGTATAATTTATTATATACGTATATTCCTTTTTTCTCAGTACCTCTGAATGTTTGCTCTAGTTTCTTTTTTGCATCATCTTTTGCCTTTCTTCGTTTTTCTCACTTAATGCTTTCTCGGAAACCTCATCAAACCAAGGTCTTGCGGCTGCCATTTGTTTATCTTCTCCGATTTTCTCTTCTGTTTACGGTTTTAAAGTTCCCTGTATTTCCTCCCAATGTCTTTTATTGAACTGCTCTCGTCAATCAATAGAAGAAACGATTTGATTTGATTTGATTTGATTTAGTTTATTTTACTTCGCGTTTTGTGCCTCTTGGCTAATTTGCGAAGATGGGGATGAGTGATGAAATGATGAAATTGATGAATGGACATTCACAAACAACCAAGCCCGACCGGGATTCGAACCCGGAACCCTTGGCGTCGCAGCGCGATATGCTAACCACTCGGCCACAGGGTCGGGCCAATAGAAGAAACGAGTTGGTACGATGTAGCCAAAGGCTGTATAGATTTGAACAAAGCGCGTAAACAAGTCAAACACGCAAAGGCAAGGAACAATACAAATCGAAACCCATGAAAACATAATACATACGGTACAATGTTGTACAAATATTACAATAGGGAATATTTCATAAAAGTGTGTCATTGGTATTCTAAACATTGGACATTATATTCTTTCCAGTATTTCCAGCCTTTATATCAAAACGATATACTCCCTTCGAACAGTATGGAAACATGATTGTGGCATACGAGTAGATCATTTTAATAATTGATACCACGGCCTTCGTAGCTACAATGTATGGCGACACACGAACAAAATAATGTTAATACGGCTCAGATGTTTCAATCACCTTCACTTGGCTCCAAACCAGTTGCTGCAGAAACACTACAAACCGGTAGGTCTCTAACTAACACTTTAAAATAAGAGAAAAACTTCGAAGCCTACAACTGTTTAACGACAACATTTACTATAATTAGCTTTTTAGGAACAAGTGCAGGATTTCATACGAATTTTTTTTTCATTCGCTAAACGAAGATCTAGCAGAACCTCCTATGTTCCTCCACCGGATATCGAGGTCAGGACAACTTGATTGCAAGGCGACGACGTCACAATCACCTTTCTATTCTTTCACCTGCCATTCTCACACATGGCCGCAACACTTTCATTGCTCATCTCTTGTTATCATATTCCTCTATAGGTGCTTTGATACTAGGACTAACCCGATGCTTTAACACGCACCTATACTGGTTCTATAAGGCCTGTTAATGGTCATAGCTTGGTTACCGATATCGGAATCCTTATTCAGGCCAACAGGGTAAACAGATGACTAGGCCCTGACTGGTCACGGTTGTTGTATTTATACCTTCTCTTATGAAAGGCAGGTTTATGGATTTTTTCATTATATGTCTTACATATTGTCCTATATACACAATTACATTAACACTTATCCACTGCCAATCCTGGATCGAGTTGACTTATGCAGATCTGCTCACAAATCTATAGCGGACAACCTTTCCATCAGGCTTTGATAGTATCGCTAGAGCCTGGTTCTAAAGCAGTATATTTATGAAGAATTAGCCCAAGCATAAGTTAATTAATGGCCGAGGTTCCTCGGTCGGTAACGAGTCTGACTACCATGCTAAAAATCCCGGTTCAAATCCGGGAACTTTTCTAAAGTTGGAAGCTGCCCCGGCGCCCACCCAGATTCGAAAGATATGGGTATTTGGGGGAAACCCTGGGGAGTAAAGGTGGTCAGGGGCGTGATGCTGATCACATCACCCCCACTCACGACCGGATCAGCAAAGTGTGGGGCGTTACCTCACACCCCCTATACGCCTTCATGGAGTGGTGCTAAGCACAGGAGAGCACTTTACCTTTTTACCTTTTTATAAGTTGATTAACCCATTAAGGAACGGAAAGTTTTCCCTACGAGTTTTATCTGTGATATAGCCTAAGGGGAACCGGGTAAGATAGCCGTGGCCCGTATTCTTGGTTAATTCTTAGCCAAAACGATCTTAGGAAGTCTTGACGACAGTGTCGTTTCATAGTGGTATCTTGAGAAACTCTTGGCTAAGAGCCTCTCTAGTCAAGTAAAGAAACCTTCTCTTCACCAAGATCTTGATCTTGAGATGCGATATCCTGAAGTGCTGCAAACTTTTAAGAAATGCAAGAGAAGTATCAAATGAAACAACATAACACATTTTTAAATACATTAATAAATTACTTGTGCTACGAACAGAGACGTAAAAGCACATTTGTTTCGATAACGGATGATTTTGTTATATAGAGAAATTACTTCCCTGTCTTTGTATGTTTCTCTTGGGCTGTATGTTGATAGTGAAACAATAGAACATCACGCAGTAGTTTGCAGTCAAACCGCAAATTTACGGCATGCAGTTTGCTAGAGCTTCGTGTTTCATGCTCATACACGTTGATGAAAGAGAAACAAAAATAAAAAATAGTGAATTATCTACTGTCCGATTAAAACTTATAGATACTCCAGTTTGTACTCAATTTAAAAAATAACCAGTAGTTGGTCCTACATAGAAACAGGTTATAACAAAATTTAATTTTGCCATAATCCATGCTAACCAATATTCCTTGGAGTATGTCTTCTATTCTTAATCGTCGCGAGAACAAAAAGAAGAAAAAAAATAAGTTCCGTTTTCTTATTTGTGCAAATGATCGCCCTCTGGAATTCTATAAATGAGAAACGGGTGGTTCGATCCTAATGGAATTCTAGTACGGTGGTGACAAAGTTTTTAAACATATTTATTTCTTTTCAATTTTTAAATTTAAAAAAAAAAACGCTTTGATAAATTTTGTGAAAAAAAATTACCTTAGAATTGTGTAGTCCTGCAAATATAATTTTGGTCTTGTTTTGAAGCTCTTTCCATCCGTTCTTGAAATCCCCATCATTGTCAATTCACATTGCGAAACCGATTTTATACAGATTGTTATTCAACAGAGTAAATTTGTACGTGGCTGCGTTCAGATGTGTGACATTATAATAATTTGATATTTTATAATGGTGTTTGGTTCAGTGAACTAAAGGAATGTTCAGATACATTATATATGGGAAAACGCAGATCATTTGCGAATATGTAATGTTAAGCATAAGCTTTAAAAAGCTTTAGTAGAGCGAAATGGTTATTTATAGCTGTAAGAAGGCATTTGGATAATCTTACGATCTTGCTTACAAACTTTACCATTATGATTTTTAATGTAGCACCAATCTGGTAAAAAACAATTTCCTTGCATCAGTCTAATACTGGGATGATCCTGAACTTGCCACCCTACTGTCAAAAAGTGCAAGTAACTAAAAAAGGCTTTCTAGTTCAAACTTTCCTGCATACTGTCATGTTCTTTATCCAGAAAATCGTACATTTTTTTTCTTCAATTTGCTAATGTTTTCTTTTTTTATCTGAAATCTACACGATCTCCTTTTCCCACATATAAAAAATAGGTTACATTTTATACACATTTTCTCAAATGTATTAAGGTTTTTCGGTAACCCTTTTTGAGAATACAAATAAACAAAGTTATTGAATAGAAATACAACGTGTCTACCAAATTAACAAATCCAAAGTTTTACACTTTTTCTTGACCTTTTTCTTAACATGTATTTAATCAAATATACCAGGATATACTGAATAGTTGAAAGCATGGCATTCCTGTTTTGAATAATTTTTGGTGTAAGATACCATAGAGTTTGTGTTAATTTATTAATTGACATCTTTTTTTATTATTTTTCGATTAATTGTCTGTGCATGTGTATGCACATGGCTTCCGAGAATTACCTCATGTTATTGATTCATAAAGAACCAAAGGAATTAACAACATGTACAATTTTCCTAGAGGATTGGTCATCACTCCGAGATTTTTTATTCATTTGGTGTCTTAAGTACACTTTGTGCACAGTAAGGCTAATCAGGATTAGACCTACAGTTTAAAGTCGGATCCAAAACACTATGTACCACCACCGGGTATTGAACTCGAGACCCCTTGAATAAAAGGCGACGACGCTACATCACTCTTGAGAAACACTAAACTCTGTCATAAATAAAAAGCAAAAAATATTTACAGGTAAAAAGCATTATTATATTTTGAGAATTATCTCATTTACTGACAACATATAACATATAAAGTAACAAATTTTATTATTTTTTTGATCTTAAAAAAATACAGTGCTTAACTAAGTTAAGTGAAATTCTGTCGTCCACATACGCATATTTTCGGTGACACTAAAAACATGAAATGGAATGTATGGTTTTAAGGAAATGTACAGTTTTACAGGATAAAGTTTTGGTATTCTACAGGGTTGTCCATATGTCTTGTTACCCCATAATTTTACATAACTTGATAATAATAATACAACTTTATAATAATACAATAGAATATAATGAAGTGTAAGGTAGCCATTCATTCTATATGTCGTGTGACACCACCAATTTCACATAATTTTATATTATGATAATAACAATATAACAATTTGTAAGACATATGGATTCAGCGTCAACCAGGATGTTGTTCACGCATCCAAAAGGTCAGTATGACCACCATTATTTTCAAGGCACAAAATGACACGGCGCCATGACGTGTGTGAGATTTTACGAAGCAAATTTTTTGTGATTGTTGTCTGAAAGGCTGCCCTAATAACGTCCTTTAATTGTTCTGTTGTTTGGTATCGTTGTTGTGATACCTTTTCCTTAATAATGCCCCGGAGGTCATTGTCACAAGACGAGAGATCAGGGCTTCAGGGAGGTCAATCTAGAGACGCCGGATGATGTACCGATCCGCGTCCTATCCACATATTCTGAAACACTTCACTTAAATATTCCCTGACAGCGATGACATAGTGGGGGGGTGCTCCATCCTGTTGAAACCAGGAACGTCCCAGGAGATTAATTCTTTGCAGCTCTTTAACAAAAAATGCTCGTAACATTGCGAGATAGGAGTGTTGATTGACTACGCCATCGAAGAAATAGGGCCCTATCAAGTGTTTAGCGGACATAGGGACCCAGAGCATCACATGTGGGGGGTTGTTTTCCAGCTCTTCGTAATAATGCGGATTTTCCTTGGACCAGAAATACACATTCCTTGCACTTGCACTTCAATATATTGCCCATTCATCGGAGAAGAAAATGTGAGCCCGCTGCAGGAGTGTCGGAAATACATCCAACATTCTTCCACATGCTGCATGTCGTCTACTCATGTCATCATCACTGAGCTCGTTGACGCTTGCTGGTTTAAAGGATTTCAATCCAGGATCCTACTTCATGTGTCATAACATTGTTGTTTTCGGGATTCCAAGCTCAGCAGACCGTTTGCGCAGTGACTTCTGTGGTGACTGAAGCACAGATGCCTCCACTCCTGTATATGTGTTCTGTCTTTTGGTTGGTGCACCAGGCCTCGGTTTCTCTTTGATACATCCCAACATAAACAGTTTCCTATTCCAACGCAGTATTGTCACTTTTGGTGGTGTATTTTTTTGGAATCGTCTTGTGAATTCTCGTCGCACATCCTCCATGGTCTTGCCGGTATGTGGACGTTCATGGGCCCAAACACTGACAACAAGGCGCTCTTCTACATTGTAGGAGCTTGTGTCAGCCATCTCTGCAAAAGAAACACTGAATTAGAGATAACAAGATATTGATTCGGGGGGTAACAAGACATATGGACCACCCTGTATGATTATATGATACTTAGTATCAATGCATATAGCACTTGGATGAATCGGAACCTCATGTTATTGAAAATGCTGAAACGACGTTCACATTGACAATCACAATAGAAGAGATACACAGGTGACATCTCATATAACTAGTATTCCTACCACTACAAATCACTTTCTCTCTCACACACACATACACACACACTGACACAGAAAATTGATTAGGAAAAGTAAAACATTGAAAAACCGGGAAGAGTCTTTGAACAATGTGTATGCTGTCTACGTCCCTAATGTTCACATACACAGGCTATTTACAAGAAGCTTGCTACCTGAGCATTGTTACCATGCACCTTCTATCTGTGGTTCATGAGAAATTTCAATATCGTCACTGTACATAATACCAATATTGTGGAGGACTGCGCATGCATTTATAATATCTTGAACTGTTTCCACGTTTTCTGGAAAAACTGAACACAAGAAGGATGGTAAATTTGTTCTCATCACAAAATCTGTTCAATATTTGCTTATTTGGATATGTTGAAGTTGATTTATGTAAATGCATGTGTGTTTTTTGACAATATTGAAATGACAAAATCAGAGTTTGTGCCTTTATTAATTTATGTCAAAAAAGTTATCTGACAGGATACAACCTCTTGTCGGTACACTTTGGAATGGAAAATAGAAGAGAAATATCCTTGATTTCACAATTATGCTTGTTCAGACATGTTTATGTTAAATCATATATTTTTGTGTCAATAATACCTCACTTTGTAGTAACAAAATAAAATCAGTAACTACCTTCACCAGGTGGTGAACCAAGCGTTGGTGCTGTTTTCACTAGCTCTCGTGATTTGTTACTGGAAATTTATTTTATGACATTCTTTTCTTGCATTCTATTTTTTAACTGTAGATTATACGGCAGTTAGGTATTCCATGTGTGTGTCTAAAATAATAAGAAACTTATATAGTGCACAGGTTAGGTAGTTATATTAAATGTTATTGTCTTGTTTATTTTTCCACATTATGCTTAATGATTATGATTAGTATGAGTAATATAACATACAAACATTGAAAATGTGTGAAAGATAAGTCTGGCCTCACCACCTCGTGCCTGCAGTTGCACTGAAAAAAGAAATACTACGTAACCTTAAGCATGTGTACTCCCTCAAAAAATTAAATGCCTTGCATGGTTTATAAACATTATGCTGAATATGAATGTTATCCTCTGTTTTTAGCTCGTGCAGATGTGTTATTGTGAAATAAAGTACATATGTTACCTTAGTGTGAAACAGAACAGCCCGGAAGCTTCACCCAAGTGAATATAGCACCAACCACGACATCCCATAACAGCAGCAAACATTTTTCGTTATGTTAGATGAGTTAGGTTTGAAGTAGACAACAATTTCCGCTACTTTAGTGTGCACATAAAGTGTTTCTTGCTAATAAAAGCCTGCAAAAAAAAAACCTAGATGGGAGTTTTTTTTGTTTACTTACGCAGGCCATGCTTTTGGATCAAATACATCCGATATATATATTTGCCGCTAGTTGGAACAAATTTAGTATTTTATTAAACATCGAAATCCGTCCATTAAAAAAACAACTCTCAAAGGGGTACAGTGAAATCCTATTTCATTCCATAATTTTGCTACAGAACTAAGTCACAACTCGAATCACTACTTCAGAAAAATATAATGTTCATGCAGAAGCAATATTATTATAATACAGAACTATAATTTTACTTATGAATCAATAAACAGAAGGCAAAAGACACTACAACCAATTAACATGCTTTCTGTTTCCTCGAACTAAGATAATTGTGGACTTAATGTGGTAAACGCTGTTAGTGTCAAAAGCGGAAGTGTTGGGACATCGCATCGTTCCACACATCAGCCCTTAAGAACGTGCACACTAGTGAAAACTTTACACGCCCTTTGAACTACTTATAGGGCTACCAGCCAATTTTCACGTTTACCACATTACGCAGCATGACACATTTAACAGTTTAACTTGGAAAATGGTATTTGAATTATTGAGGCACTTGAATTGAATACTAAAATTGGTAAACGCTGTAAGTGCCAAAATAATTCAAACACCCTTTTCCAATTTAAACTGTTAATTGTTCCATGCTGCGTAATGTGGTAAACGTGAAAAGTGGCTGGTAGCCCTATAAGTAGTTCAAAGGATGTGTAAAGAGGTCACTAGTGTGAACGTTCTTACGGGCTGATGTGCGGAACGATGCGATTTCCCAACAATTTTGCTTGAATCCACGACTTTAGCGACACCGTCTAATGCGACACTAGCGTTTCTGCCGTCATATGCCTCACAGTATAGAAAATATATTCCATGACAGTTGCGACACCGCCATATGCGACACAAAGTGTAAATAGTTTCCCGTCATACTTTAGCCAGGCTTAGGACTGGCAGCATCATGAAAGCTGGTGTGTTTTTTAAAACCTTTATTAGTTTTCCTTCACACTGCATCATTGCAGCTGGGTGTTTAAAACATGGATGCATTTATCCTTTGTCAATGACGGATTTTTTAGATCCCTTGTCAGTATAGGAGCAGACGACTGCAACCCCTTGTCAATGTATAAATGTAGAATGCGTCGTTTCTCTTGTAGTTGAACCAAAATCTTACTATTTTCATTCTAATTTCTGAAAGTACGACATTCTCCTCAAAATGCGCTTAAGATCTTTGTGAATTTCATAGTCAGCAAACGTTCTTTGTATTCTCTCATGTAATGTAATGTACTGACGTCTTCTACGTTTCCCTTTAAGATTCGAGGCCCTCCTCTCACATAAGTATACGTTGTACACAGCTTCTAATCTTAAAGTCTTCACTAATTGGTACACGTTAGGACTTGACGTTTCCGTCAATATATTAACTGCATGGTTCCATCCCTCGACTGCATTGTTAGTCCTGTGCCTCTGTTGGGAGCAGTTCCACATGGAAATGTGGAAAACAGAAATAATCCAAAAAACGTTTCTCAATATGTCGTGGTTTGGCGCATCTTCCATCATCGACGTCAGCCACAGGGAGGTAAGCCAGAGCTGAACACATTCTTACACAGCTGCACGGCTGGATCTGTTTTGTAATCGTTTGTCAGTCCTAACTCCTGCACTTTTCGTCACAAACATTGGTTAAAGTGATAATTACAACCACTGATCTGAGTATCGGGAAATACTTTCTTCAGATACGCTATTGCTGCTGCACGTACGCAAATGTCGCTAATTCTGGTAAACAAATTAGAAATCGTAGGCGAAAATCCAAGCAGTGTCGCTTATAACGGAAAAAAAAACACTTTATGCCTTAGTGTCGCAAATGACTGTGTCGGAAATGTCGGAACCCATTTTGCTTTTGGAACTTACAACGTTTACTACTTTTAGTCCTCAATTACTTAGAGAGTAGTTCAATTTATGTACCTGATACTAAACCGAGGCATAAAAACTGGACAGAACAGCTGTTGGAATGAGAAAACTTCAAAATGTTCGTCCTTTTCTTTATAGTTCCTAACTGCAGCGTCCATTTTTATTTTTTCAGGAGAACTTTCTGTATTTCAAAAGACCTTTCTCGTTCTCTTGGCGAATACAGTATCTTAAGAGACCGCATAGCGATCATCTGCTACCACGTATCGTTTATGAAACAACGTATCTTAAGGTGGATATTGAGAGGGAACTATGAAACAAAAGAAAAAAGCGCCAGAAAGATTATCTTGCCACAGACTATTCTTATACAAGATGATGAAGCAAAGAGTCACTTGGCTTGTATTTTGAGATACGTTAGGAGAGGTCTCAGGGCGCTTTCGTTTCTTGAGAAACAACTATTTATACGGGCCCAGAAAATACAGAAATGTGAGTGGTCTATTTTCATGCCGAACGGTTGTTGACAAAATTCCAAGGAAACGTGTTCGATATTTACGCGTATGAATTTATCTGCATATTTATAATACGTAATTTAGGTTGTTACAATATTTATAGAAAATTATCAAAGTTATAAATTACATATCTTCTTAAAATATTATTTAATGCCGAAAAATATCACGAAATAATAATTTTGATATCTAAAATATAGCAAATCAATTCACGAATGTTCCAATTTCGTGCATTGCACAGATAATGTAGCTACGCGCAGATTTTGCGCTGTTGCTTGTAAATGGAAGAATTACCAGATTCGACTGGGGCGACACAGCTTTTAAATTGTGGCAACTGAAAGTTTTCAAAATACTAATTAATATTGTTTGTGATATCTCCCCTCGAATAATAAGTACCAAATTACCAGAGTTCTGTTTCAAAATATCTATGAATTTTATAAATAGGGTATATTAAAATACTTTTCCTGCAATGGCAAATTAATGTTTTTCTTATGTTGTATTGGTTCAAAGTACATTTCTTCTATCATTAGCACTTTCAATGAAGAATGGCATTTCATCCACGTTCGTAGGACTACACGTTCTTTGCGATATATTACATTGAAATATCTTGAAAATATTATAATTAGATTGTTAATGTTCTGTATATTATGTTTCGTTATTAGATGCTTGAAGTATTGTAAATATTACATATTTTCCGTGGCGTAATTTTAAGCGAGATGTCACCAGATGACATGCATTTGCTTGACATGGAAGGGTGAAGAGTAAAACCCATTATTTCCTCCAACAATACTAATTGATGTGTTTTAATATTATGGCAATTGATTTGTAAGCAGTTTGAGAATAGCACACTGCCATCACAAATATACGAGAAGTTTTTTTTCACTGTACATATTTTGTTGCTGATTTGTATAGATTAAGGAAATTATATTTGCTAAAGATATCAATAAACTTTATACCATGAAACGGAATAGGCTACTCATTTCTTGTGAGCAAGACTCTCACAGCACAAAATATTAATACAAGATGTTCACAATTTACACACTGGAAATGTGAGGTGAGATATTTAATAGCTGTCACTGGAGATGCTTCATCAGATGAACGTTACAAACTGTTCAAGTCTACAGGAAAACATCTTATATTGAACTTCGTAATTTCTTTACCATCACTTCAAAAATCATCAAATTTAGAAATGAAAGTTGACAGAGATGAAGTGTGGGTCTCATTGTTTACCTACTATCCGTTCGCAGAACCAGTTTGCAGAGGTGTGGAAATGGTAGAATTGGGCATGTGGAGGAACAACAGTTTCCACCTTGAAATAAATCTTTATTCCAACAAATTGGAAATCATGCACAGATTCTTACATCAAGAGACTATGCTTTCGAAATATATGTCAGAAAATACAATTAAGTTTTTTTGTAGGTTATGTGGTAGCTTCGCTTCGACTGTGGTTGATAATATGAATTTAACTTTGGATTTTGTTAATGTACATAATTATATTCGCAAGGGTGTAATTTTTGGTAACGGATCAGGATATAGTGATATTTGGGATAGTAGACGCATGTTGATTGATAGTTCTACCAAAGTAATTGGGCAATATTGGGGTTTATGTACTTTACACATGATTATTTGGTTGTACTACCATATGCTTACACCTTGTTTGTTGTTCCAAATCCTACATTATATCCTCAGTGAACGAATCTGTTGTTTTTTTTTTTCATTCGAACCACATCTGTGGATCGGTACTTTAGTTGATTTTTCCTATGTAGTTGTTTCAATAAAAGCAAGTGTCCTTGTAATATGTTGGCATGAGATTTCAAATTTTTCAGGGTTTGCTATTTTATTGTCAGTATCATCACCTTTGCCACTCCTTCATTTCCAATGACATGCACATTTGTATCATGGAAATTCCCTTCTCTTGTACTGAGTATACTTTATATATCATCTCTCAATGTTCTGCGTAATATAACCCAAACTGTATCACAGCATGAAAACGTGGAAAATATTGCAAACATGAATTTATTCGACGCAGCCGATGTTGTTGGAAAATCAAGTTCAGAGCCGTAGCAGAAGACGGACCTGGGCACCGAACTATCTAGTTAAAAAAAATATTATAAAGAGAAATGACATGTCGACCCGTGAAAATATTTTGTCTACTAAATGAATATTGTTTGAGTTTGTAAAAATTGTATCTAAAAATTGTTTTGATCTTTTTCCTCGCAATATGATTATTTTCTGTAATGGGTTGTAAATTACCAGAGAGAGAAGTAAGACCAACAATGTAATTAAGACTTCAGACTGTTTCTGCTAACCAGTGTTTTTTCTTAAATGCATGAACAAATGTTTTGAGGAAAAGGAGCAAACACGTGTGTAAGACAATTTAATAATTTTTGCTGTTGGTTTTTTATAATGTGTATGAATTGATTATGTATTGTATTTAAATGATACATATATATATTAAAGAAACATTGAAGACGTGCACAATTTCGTTTTAACACGTTGCATATGTATTTTCTAATTTTACGTCACTCTACGTTGCACATGTGTAAAACATATGTACTACATAAACGTTACACATGTAATATGTAGAAAATGACTTATATTCGTCTTATTTCTCTTTCAAAAATACAGCCTGTGTGCTTCTTTCCAATTATAATTATTAACTAATGTGAAATTGAATGTGTTCCAGCCTTGTAATCAAGGGGTCCCGGGTTCGATACCCGGTGGAGGCACCAGTCTTTCGGGTCCCACTTTAAACTGTAGGACCAGTCCCGATTAGCCTTACTGTGCATAAAGTGGACTTCAAACAGCAACTCAAAGCAAAAGCGAATGTGTTCCATTGAAAAATATCAATAAAAATAATAATTTTAATATTAGTATTAATATTAATAACTAAGGTCAAACGAATTTTGTTGTATTTACTTTTTCTAGTAGCTGCTCACGATTGTCATATGTCTCCTTTACATCGGCAGAATGAGGATAAGCGACTGGTACTGGTGCTGGAATGTTACCATTGTAGCAACGTACCTTTGAAACTGATGTAGTTAGAATTATTGACGAGTCCATTTATATATGTTATAATCTTCTCCTAAAATATTTATTAGGTTTGGAATGTATATGCAATGTACTAAAGAGCTTTCCTCAATAAAATACTGTTCTAGTTCTTTCTCGCGATGTATGTAAAGAGTTACATATGTTTCTGGAGTTAGCAGGTGTTTCTTTCATCCTTGAAGCCAGAAGTTCTGTAGCATCCTTTTGGGAGATTTAAATCTCTGACCACATCATGGGGTTCATTTTGTTTGAAAGTTTTGGTTTTTTTTTTGTCTGTCTGCGCAGATGTGTCTTCTCATCTTTACATGCGTCGACTAGCTTGATGACTTGATTCAGATTGCAGTGTCTTCGGAGGGTTCGGTACTGAAACATTAGAACCATGTGGTACAGATATCTAGCAGAATCCAAGTCCAGGTATAACATCCCTTTGTTTTTGTATTGAAGACTATTATTTGCACATAAAGAAATAACTATGAGTGATTGCTGACTTAAACATCAATATTTGTATTGCTATTTCACTGGGATATTGTGTATTTTTAAATAGATATAGGTGCAAATGATTAAAAATTGGTACGTGATAGGACAAAACGGGGGTCATTTATGGATTTAGATACGCACTTTACATATAAAACCAGCATCACAACAAAAAGGAAATCCGTGTTGATCTATGACCTTATTATTATTATTGACACGTTTATCCTCATGGTACTTACTACTTCCTCTCCCCAGACAAAAAAAATCATGGTTTTGTATCTGCGTGTATCTTATGTACTCTCTATTCCTTCCATACATATTCTTGTCTTTTCACAACAACGAATGTTACGCAAATTTGTTTAAACTTGTTTTCTTCTTTTCAGGATATACGTTCAGCAGAATGTTGTCTGTTCAGTGTGTATTCTTCTTACTTCTTCAAGCAGTTAATGGATATTTCATTACCAACAATGACACAGAGATCAAAAATTGGTCAAAAATATCCTGCATAACAGATTTTATTAAGTATAGCAAATCAAATATAAGAGATGTAAGAATTCTTATGGATAGTAACCAAAGAAGAGTTGAATTTATACCTGATCTTGCAATAAGTAAATGTCCTCTGTATGTTGTAACTCTATCTCTTAGTTTAAGAGAACTCAAATCACTTGGCCAGTCCGGTAAATGCGACTTAGTTGTTATTCACATACACATTGGTCAAGTAAAGGACACATTAACAAAGGCAGCAGAATATATTTCGTATTGCAATTCTAGAGCCTTTGTTTTCATAATCATCAATAAGCTAGAATATGATGTTATTCCCTTATCAAGGATCCTGTGGGAGAAACAAATACCGAACGTCATATTCCTTGATACCCAGGATAACGAGTGTACTTGCTTCATACGAAGATACAATAACTTCCAACCGAAAAATTCATTACAATCTAAATGTTTACGACCAGCCTCGACTTCCGAAAATTGGAACAATGTGTTTCAAGAATCAATTAGAAACTTCAACAAGTATCCATTGACAACTACTGGATTTAACTTTCAGCCTTATTTCGGCATGCGAATCGATTCGGAGTCTGACGTGAAGTACTTGGGATACGGCGGAAAGATGTTTGAGGCTCTAAGAGACATTTTGAACTTCACTCCTGTTCATGTCCTGTACTACAAAGGTAATAAATTTGGGAAGAAGCTTCCAAACGGAACTTGGCTGTACATGATGGGGGACGTAGCCAATCGGAAAGCTGACATTGCCATCACACCAATGGCAATGAGTGTGCATCGCAATAAAGATGTGGACTTCAGCGTATACCTGTCCATCAGCCAATTCGCTTTCATGGTCAAAATTGGTCAGCGCATACCTCAATGGATATCACTATTCCTATCGTTCGAACTTGCAACATGGCTCTCACTGTTAGGCATATTACTCATAACTCTGATTTCAATGTCAGTTGTACAAATGTTCTCCTTAACAAAAGAAAAACCCAGAAGTTTGGTAGAAAAATTATTTTTATTGGTCTGCGTTCTCCTGGAATTGTCTGTAGATAAGCCAAGAGGAAATGCATTGAGAATTATTTTATTTTTCTGGATATACATAAGTTTAGTATACAATACTTTATATAGAAGCTGTTTGGTTAGTTTTATGACAGTTCCCCAACACTACAAGAACGTAGATACATTAAAAGAATTACATGAAACTATTGACCGAGTGAGTGGTGGTGACCTACTTTTGAGAATACTGCAGTCATCCACAAATCCTGAAGTACAATCCATATCAAATATCTACCATCTATCCCACAACTATTCGGAAATGATACGAGATGTTGTGGAGCAAGGCAATAGAGCAGCATTGTCGTCAGCGCAGTATTTGGAATATGAAGGAAGGAGACTCTATCATTGTTCAGGTTGCAAATCTCCTCTCCATATCATGAAAGAAAATTTAGGCGAATGTATTCTGGCGTTTGCTCTTCAGAAAAATTCCCCCTTTCTGTTCACTTTCAATAGAATTATTCACATGGCCTTATCAACTGGGCTTATGAAGAGATGGCATGACGAAACGCTGCACGATGTGTTGTATGAGAAGTGCTATAATTCATGCAACGAAAATGGTAAAATGTCTCTCTCTTTCAAACATTTAGAAGCAATTTTTTATGGCCTTCTTCTGGTATGTTGCATTAGTTTCTTGGCATTTCTGATAGAAAAATGCAATGGAGTATGTAAGTTCGGTACAAACTAGGAAGAATCGAATGGAAATGATATGGCTATGAACAAATCGGGAATATTTCTCTCTTATGAAACGTGTGTTTTTTTACTCTGAAATATTTTCTAAATATGTGCTCGACATTCTCTTTCATCCTAAACGTATTCGGATATGCCAGTAAAATTTTCCAGCATAATTAGCCACGGAAAACTAAATATTAATTAGAAACTTTCCTTTAAATATCTATTCACAGGGTATCATTAAAATGGCGTCCGCGTAAAACACAAACAGAATACTGGAAATGAAAATTACACTAAGTATATAGAATATCCATATGATTGTGAAAATGTGTTCTTCATATGTTGTAAGAATTTAAACATAGTTCATAGTTCGTAAGATATTTTTTCACTTGCAATAATTCCTTACAAATGTAGTTTGAATTTTTAAAGACAATACTTAACTTGACAAGCCAATGATCCAACTAAACAAAAAACAATCTAAATTGACAACGTGGCGTTATCTACTGCAAATCCTCTTCAAAATCATTACTAACCCTTAACTAGGCGCGCGGGGTACATTTCACCCCCAGGTAAGTTTTTCTAAACGCCCAAACACTTGTTGGTTTCCCCCGGTGTTAGCTTATCTAGTACCTTCCTAAAATACTCTTATTCAAATGTCGAGGTAATTTCCTTCATTGTGGGTGTAATTACAGCAATGTGAAGCTGTTCCAAACTTATTGGGGGTCAAATTTAAACCCACGCGTCTAGTTACGTATGTGATTTTTGTGGTATATTTTTTGACAACTTTCGCTTACTGTGCTTCGTGAGTGAAATATCTTAACAGCTTTTACTTGATCTGTGTTGTGTGACCGTGACCGTGTTTTAAAGTGAATGTTTAATTTTATCAGAAATCGTTTAAAAGCTCGGTGTATGAAAGACAGCAGTGGCGTATACAGTGGCCGTTGGAGAACATTTCAAAAGTAGTTCACATGAAGTGCTACAAGATGAATAATTGACTTCAAATCAGATCATGATGTAGAATATCATGCCCGTGAGTGAGGACATTATACTAATTCTAAGGCTAATCATGATCATGAGAATGATATCCCGGATGAATATGAAAGTTTATTTTCCTGGGAATGACACCAAAAACTCCAGGAAAGATGCTCCCTGCTCATGTTCGAACGTTCACAAAAGAAGTGTAAACATTGTTTTACGTCTTCTTGGATCACTTGCAATTGCAAAAAATGCCAAATCTGCTATCGAGGATTTTCACTTTTCATGGATGACTGTGAGAATCATTGTGGAAAATACCAATATGTACGTAGAAATTATACGGAAATATTCTGTAAGGGGAAGTAATGCCAAATCTGCCAATGAAGATGAAGTTTTAAAAGCATGACAAGTTTATTTGACATAGTATAGGATAAAAAATAACACAATGGTCCCATTTAGTTAGTTGTGCAAAGCAATTGAGATTTTGAAAATTGATATGTAATGTAACTTCAACTCTTTTCAAGGGGAAACGTACTAAACATATATATTTCCTGTTTCTCTAAAAAATGGATATTGCTAAATTTACACAAATATTTGAAGTGTTTGACCTACAAAAGATGTATTGCTTATCCCACACTTTCCTCATCATTTTAATTTGATTTAACTATTGCACGAAAGGATTTTGAAATGTTGAAAATACAATGTCCGTCCATATTAGTTTTTCAAATTAATTGCAAAAACTTTCTATATTCAAAAGCTACAAAAATTATTGAAAATTGTCAATTCAATCGTATAAAAGTATTTTTTGGTGCAGATGTATCTGACTTGATTACAAATAATATTTTATATTTGGGGGTCAAATTTCCCCCCACGTGCCTACTGAAAGTGGTGAAAGAGGTGCGCCTGGATAAGGGTTAAGTTGTGGGCTAAGTGGTGATTTATTTAGTGCTTAAATCAACGTCATTCTTGGTACTAACAAACATGTTTTCTTTATTGACTCTGCATTAGTGTGTTGCAACAAACATGTTTCCCCTTTTGACTATACCATTTTAGAGTCAAAAGGGAAACATGTTCGTTAGGGCACACAAATGACGTCAAAGGGTGATATGTTTGTTACGACACGAATCAAGTACTGAGATGATTGTTTGCTGCGTCAACTTAACGTTATAATTACTTGAGAATTACTTGCTGCATTACAATTAACCATATACGCCGAGCTTTATTTTGTTCAAAGTGTGTTTATATTGACAGCACTTACTATTTATGTTGAGTTGATGATGTAAAAATTGATTTCCTTTTTTTGATATTTCATTTTTGAAAAACACACTGCCCAAAATATGTGGCGCTTAGCACTGGAGGCTACATGTTATTGAAATCAATTTTATTTTTGTTTCTCACTTATATTTATTTCTTTAACTACTGTAACAGGATATTTACACAATATGTGATCAGGTAATGTGAAACTATTATTAATGTTTCATAAACAAGCAAAATACATTATAATTTTAAACATTTATGTATTAATAAGTAAAGACATATGTATGTTGTGTATATGCTAATTGTGAAACTTTTCAAAGTAATTTGAGTTGTAATAAATATCATATTGGTTGAACATTTTGTTCCGTTCTAATGGCACATTGAATAGGCGTTCCTTTTCAAATTATTATGCGTCATTCACATCCAAATGCAAGTCATCTGGAACTCTCCTTTATGTCATTTTCAAAGGTTTACTTATAACAGGACGAGTACTATATCTTCCAAGGTAGTACTGAATAATGTTCATTATGAGACCTAAAATTCGAAATCGCCTTCCCTGCTAGAAATTCTGTATAACTAGTAAATTGACCACACAGAAACTTAGCAGAAATACAATAACCTGCGTGACTACCTTTGCGATTTCTTCATGCAAACAGAAATCAAAAGCCTAATCGCACTTTGATCAACATACAAAGCATGATTACCTTAGAACATGGCATACCTTTCGAATCAGTGAAAATCACATTAATTTATTGATCATTTCAAAACATCTGAAAAAGTCGACTGGAGACCTGTCTGTGTTTGTAATATCTGCCCATTTCCAATCTCCTTCTGGAGATATTGGTAAATCATAATTTGTTTACTTATGGCTTGGTGAACGTCCAGTATTTTGGTTTGGATAATTTTTTTCTCTCTCGCTTTGTTTCATTCACTTTTTTTATTATATTATGATAAACTGACGGATCTTAATCTGAAAGTGCTGGCGATTGCACAAGCTCATCCGAAATAGGTGCTCCTGTTACTGTTGAAATGCCAGTTTGGCTGGAAGTGCGAACATTTTCAGATGTAACAGAAAAATAATAATCCAGTCTTTTTTGAAGAGTCGAACTAAGGACATCACTATTTGTACTTACTCTTTCAGATCTGTAAGCATCGCACGTATCTCTTCGCAGGGGTGCGAAACGTCGTGAGTGACATCTGTTAACGATTCTCCAAACTAAGTGGTCCTATATATTTCTAAACATTTTTTCAATAGGTCATCATTTGTTTATCTTGTCCTCAGTAAATGAGATTGGAGAGTAGCAATCATAGTGGTACACTTAGCGAAATCATCTTATCTTACCGAAGTCAGTTTTTACTAGATATGGTTTTTAATTTCTGATATCATCCACCGCAAGTTCTGCACAATTCGTCTTGAAGAAACTAAAAGAAATAAGAAAAATAGTAACAAACAAAACTGATTTATACCTCAAATTGGCCAATCAAAGTTTTCTGTATACGGCACTTCTGCAGGAAGGACCAAGAAACCCCAACATTTTGGGAAATTATTTTCCAACAGCACATAGAGCGGCCACGGACACAAATAGACGAATTTTGCCAATTACTCGTTTTGACTCCCGAAAATTGCAAAATGAAAATAATGCTCAGCAACAAGTACACATATTATCCATCATGACCACAGAACATCTAGAACAATGTATCCAACCCACCTACCTTCATTCTTTAGAATGACACGCTACATAACACAGGAGGAAGTAAAACTAAATACTAGAGAACCAGCGGTGGTAAAATTACAGCTTATAAATTGCACCACCAGCGACAGTAGCCATATATTAAACCCCATTCTCAGATTTTCATCCCGTAAAGGAACTTGCATCCTTACCTCCCTCATGCATGAACACGAACCACATGTTCTTATTACAAACTTTTCCAATGATACAGTTACTATTCCGACGTTCATGACGATAGGGAAACAGTGTTCATGTTTCTTGCATACGTAGCCACCACAATTTGAGAAAATTATGTGACAGGTGGTTCCAATATTTTAGAATAGAAATGGATCGTACGCAGCCATTTTGAGTGCTTTGCAGATGTCTAGATGACTCCTCTGTTAAGTCGGAATAACCTAAATCACAATAGTTTAAATGCCACAAAACTAGGGACTGGCATAGTTTGGTATTGATATAGGTGGGGAGACTTCCTACAGAATACAGAAATGCAAAGGCTTTCCTACACGCAGAACTTATGTGATGTGACATTGATAAATGTCCATCTAATATAATTCCCAGGTATTTAACCGTTTCTTTAAATGGAATGTGAGTCTATTGTACAAGAACAGAAGGTTTAAAGTTAATATATATACAAGGTATCAGTTTATCAGAACCAAACTGATGATTCATTAGGGTAAATATACATATCATTGTTTAGTGATCAGTTCAAAATCCTCTCTATATCATAATTAACTTTGGAAGTATCATCTCTTAACATTACTGGAGCCCGCCGTAATGGGAACAAATTCCCGCCCATCCCGCCCTGCAGAGCTGTTGTCGTGAAATAACCCGACTCGCACATCTGGAGGGGAAGCCTTGAGACGTCTATCTATACCCAGCGTGGTTCAACAGCGGGCGGGCAGCCGATTAACGTTGCTGTCTACTGCACTGCGAGCACGGACGTTGGAAGCAGGGGCAGAGAGAGAATACAAGAACACATATTATACATATTGCGAATCTGTTACAGCTGAATATTGTTAAAAATATTACAATTTTCGAATTTTGAATGTTACTGCATAAAAAGGCAGCTCAGGCTAAATCTCGAAAATGTTAAATGTGAACAACTGTCGAGTGACTACCCGCTTTAGAGGAATATTAATTTCAAACAACAGGGAACGTATAGTAGTACTCTTAACCTTGTGTTAATATTTACCGACAAATCTTTGTCAGAAGTAATTGGATACGTCAATGGTTTACAGTTACATGAAGGGCATAGGTAACATTCTTAACATGTACTAAATAGTTTGGGGTGCCCATTTGAAATCGCTTATCCATATCAGAAACTAAATTTCCTAATAGTTCTATCGTAGTCTCGCTCGACCCCCTTTCTCGACCTACGATTCAAGATGTAGGATTAAAATTTAACAGAAAATGTATAGACTGAGGTTATAGATTTGTCCTAAACGAAGTGAAATATTAACTTTAACTTCGTGATTACTAGAGACCAATTTTGTCTCTATTAACTTGTTATTTTTACACAAGACAGCCTATATAGCGTCCAGGATACTTCATATTGATCGAATAACTAACAACCTTCAAACCTACGAAACATAATATTCCCCTCGTACATTTTGAAATAAATACTTCAAAGGCGCCGAGTATTTGTCATCAGAATAAACATTTGTACAAGTCGAGAAATGTAGGATTTGACAAGTCGGTTTCAGAGGAGGTGAAAAAAACGATTTTAGCTTTACAATGAGAATATCATAGTCAAGTGACCAGTTGCTCTTTGGAGTTTCACAGCCAGATCTTCTGCCGATGTGAGTAAAGGCGTTGCTATTTGTTTGGCGGTGAACCTTTATCGAATTCACAGAATAAGGGCTCACCAACTTCAGTCCTCTCGGTCCAGCCTGAAGATACAAAAATCCAGAATCTTACACGGGATGTGTGTTTTAAAATGGGTTTCATTGAGCAGCGCCTCGTCGATGTTCGTATTGAGAAGCAGATGTGATAGTTCACTTATTTCTCGAGACCGTTGGCATTTAAGACTAGCAGATTGATTTGTTGTAGGTATTTGAGTTTGTTAAAAGCAGCCATCAGCATTTCTATAAAAATCGAAATCAGGATATCTCTGAGAAAGCTCGTGATAATTGGTTTATACCAGGAGAGATATTCCGCCATATTTTCGAGAAATTCCATTTATTGGCCATTTCCAATAAGGTTTTGAAACCTTGGCCCAGGGAGGGATCAGCGGCATGCTGTGCGTTTCTATTCGAAAAGGGGGTCACGGGTATGTTCTACCTGCGTAAGATGTTGATGGTGCGGATGTTGCTGCTGCAGGTTGACTTGATGCTAGGTTCTGGTTGCGTTGAAGATCATTGTGGCTGTCCCTAGCGCAAGGTGAAGATGTGGCATCCCCGAAAGTTTACCAGGTGATCACAGCTACAAACAACCCATTAACAGCTGTGGATTTATCTTTCCTGCATACAGACGTTGCATGATTACCAGCACATTTCACAGACTTCAGCGTGGTATTGCAATACTTCTGAGCGTGTCCAAGTCTTTGATATTTATGATATTGTGGCAGTGAGTGAGGATCATATGGTTCCTATCGATATGATATTTATTTTATGATCCCCGGCCGGTTCAAATCCGGGAACTTTTCTAACGGTGAAAGCGGCCCCGGCGCCCACCCAGCGTCGAATAACATGGGTACCTGGGGGAAACCCTGGGGGGTAAAGGCGGTCAGGGGCGTGATGCTGATCACATCACCCCCACTCACGACCGGATCAAGAAAGTGTGGGGCGTTACCCCCACACCCCCTATACGCCTTCATGGCGTGGTGCTATGCACAGGGGAACACTTTACCTTTACCTTTATGATATTTATTTATCTTGATAATGTCATAACCTGGTTTGCTACTGCATTGGACGCGGATTCTATCGGGGTGTAAGGGGGGCTCCTTCCACGTAGTGCACCCAATAGTCAACCCCACTTCCACGTAGTACACCTTGGACTGCAGACTAACAAGGCCCTGGCGACTGGCCCCCTGGCAACTATAATTTTGTTTGTGTTGTCCTGTGTTTTGTCCTTATTTGTGCTGAGTGCTCCTTTAAAGCCTCAGCTTTTAACGAAAGTCAGAAAATTTTAATATTTTATGATTTTAGTTCTGCAACGATAGAGTTGTTATGTGTAACGATAAGGGGCTGGCCCCGTATAATGTGACGGGTGCAAAATAGCCTTAGTTCTGACGCACCCAAAATTTTAAATTCAAAATCTTCAAATTCCATTTCATCAGCGGATTCTATCAGACGTATAGTGCACTTGAAGGGAGCTCTTAAGTTTATTCATCGCATTTGCAATCGAGGCATGAGGAGCAGGTTGCTGGTATACGAATACCATTATATCCAAATCAGAGCGTAGCTTCAGTGTGCCTCTAGTGTGATTCTCGGGAATTCGAGAGCGCTGCTTAAGACTGTCCTCATCTACACGGGATTACACTCTTCTATTAAAACATTAATGTTTCCTAGTTAAACTTCGTTCTCTATCATGCTTTTCAGTGAAATCATATGCTGAAATAATGACAGATTAGATAGGAATACACATGATTCTCAAGAATGAAAATAAATTAAGAACAATTTTATAACTTTGAAATGATCTCGAAGGATCGTTGCATCCCCATGCAGCACAAATCTCCAAGGAATATCCATAGGATACCTATATGTGTCCAGATCAGATCCATGGATATTTTGGGTAACCATTACATTTCAAACGCATATTTCATTCTGGATATTCACTTCTGGATATCCATAGGACATGCATGTGATGTTCCTTTCTTAGATATCCAGAGAATATCCAGACCTTCATATCCACCCACACATGACACAAATATCCATTGGATATGTTATGGATATATTCTGGATATTCATGTCCGTCCAGAGGTATTCAGGATGAATATGATTTAGGAACTTTCTAGATACATTTTGTTTGAATATGTTTTGAACACTCTCTGGAACATTTATTATGTTTTTGACATTCTGTGGAACATATTTTGATACGTATTTTTGATTCTGTGGATTATTTTTGAATTCGTTCTTGAGATTCTGTGGATCATATTTGGACATGTTCTGGATATTGCTTGGATCATATTTAGACTAATTTTGTACATTCTATGTATCGCTATACATATATTTCGGACATCACCCCGACTTAGATCCCTTGAAATTATCTGGATGATTTCATTTAATTGTACATAAGGATAGATATTTGTTTTTTATTTATCATTCCTCCACCTTGCTATCTTACTAAGAAACTAAACAGTATGATATATACTGGGTGAGTCTTTTAAAAGAGGCCCCGAGGAAAATGCGTTCCTTGTATGTAGGCAACCTTGGTACACCGAAGAGAAGAGCGGGTTAGAGAACAGTCCAGGATATCGGTGCCAAGCATATTCGACAACATGACATGACATGACATATCCTGGACTGTTCTCTGCCCCGCTGTTCTCTTCGGTGTACCAGGGTTGCCTACAAGCAAGGAACAGATTTTCCACGGGGCCTCTTTTAAAAGACTCACCCAGTATTTAAGACGTTCTTTAAAGGAAAATGCCTGACTCCATTGATAAAAAGAGTAAACTTCATGCTCACAATCTCACAAGAAATAGTACCCCTGTCCCATCTATTCTGCACAAATGCCTTCCATGTCAACACCATCACGTGACTTAACCGCAAGTAACGGTTCACTTCCCCATGGTCATCATTTCAGGGAAAGACCAACAACCATTCTCAGGCCGTGTCTGAAAGGTGCAAGACCGTAATTGAAGCGAACATGCTCCGAGAATGGTCTCGCAGTGCGATTTTGAAGTCGTGGACTAGAATTGAAAGCCTTTCAAACTGCACGTCGACTGAAGCGCCAAAAACAATCAGTAGATATAACTGAGAATACGTTGGATTTCTAAGTTTTAATAACTTCTTCTTAACCACAGAAATCACAGAGAATTTGCTACTGTTCTAATACATATATTTCCCCACATTAAGAAACTGCATCAAACAACTTGCTGGATTTCTGCATCATCGATTTCAAACAAAGAAACAACAAATCCACTTGTCACGTTATCAAACATGCCACTTGGCGTGCTCTGCCCTTCGGTATTGATTCCTCGTTCAGCTCCACCTTTCGAACTACACAAGGTGACATCATTTCTGTCAAAACCATACTTCAAGTCTGCACTTTGTACCTTTCAGAAACAGCCTCACAATCGCCCGTGTTAACTTCAGATTTCTGTAACGGCCATAATTAGAGGATCTGATTACAGTCACATGCGAGTACCCTCTTAACGTTGTCGGGCAAAATGCGCCCGGGAAAAGTGTGAAAAATGCGCCCGGGAAAAGTGTGAAAAATGCGCCCTCCCAAGAGTAACCACAATGAAACGTGGGGTAAATGCGCCCAGCACACACGACCTTCACCAATATGATAATATGTTGATTAAAACAACCTAGACGCAGCTTCCCCTCACACTTAACACAAGCTTCGGACTGTCAGGAAATATATATTTTTTAAAGTACAGTAAAAATATTATCTTTTCTGGCGTCTTTAGAAGCTGGAGATGATGTCCTTTGTCATATGTTTTTTTTTATTTTACTTTTGTAATTTTTATTTTATTTGATTAAAGTTTTTATTTACATTTGTATTTCAATTTCTTGTATCCTCCGTTGACGATCTTTTACTCCATTTTTTGGATGTACGCCAGACTTCTCAGGCACTTGGTAAGGTCCTTGGTTGTGCTTGTTTTGTAAGTATGTAAAATTTTGCAAATCTGTTCATCCTCTTCGTTCCTTCCAAACCGATGCTAGCCCTTTCATATTTGTATCTGCTGTATTCCGCTTCCTGCTTCAGCGTCTTCAGAAGGGTGTAGAAGTTGGGATGAAGTCGAACTTTCTCCTGCAGCGTATTGTTCCACCCTTCGACAGCATTGTTCATGCGGTGTTTTGCATCTCCACAGTGCCCCACATCAACCGGTAGATTTGGATTTTGCAGCCATTGTTGTAAAAAGTAGTAAAGAAACGCTGTCCGTTTCTCTCCTGCTGGCGCCGTACTATGGATTTGGAGCCACCCATCTTCAACGTCCTCGCGGGGGATCATTGCGATAGAAGCAAACAAATGAACAGAGTTAGATAACCGGGAATTCCAACCCTTCAATGGATTAGTTGGTGAAGGTCGTGTGTGCTGGGCGCATTTATCCCACTTTCTAATGTGGTTACTCTTAAGAGGGCGCATTTTTCCCACATTTATTGCGAGAGCGCATTTTTCCCGGGCGCAATTTTCCCTGATTCCTCTCAACTTCCTCCTGATCACCGAGAGCTGGTCCTCTGAGGAAGCGCCCACGTCCTCTTTCGGTATCCCTGGTTATACGGCCATCAAAAGAGTAAGGACTACGAAGGCAGAAGGAGGTGAAGGATTAAATGTCAAGGTTTTTTCACAACCCACCAATTATGGAAATAACGACCAAGTTGTAATTATTGGCACAACATATTTGAAAGATAACGCTGAAAATACTCGGACCATTATACGTACATCCTACATGAAATTATTACGTATAGAAACCACTATCTCTGACATTTTTCAACGTTTTGGCAAACTGGTTATATTATGAGACTTTCTTTCGCCTCGCAAACCAGATAAAATGCTTTCGATCAATACATAACATCGGCCTTAACGCAAATATTCAATAAATCTATTAGCCTTGCTAAGGTGTTCGGGTCTCTTTTGATCCACGTGAAATTTAATTTTGTCAGAAATCTTTTAATAATTGGTATTTTCCACGGTGTCTTCTTGACTTTCTTTTTATGAACCTGACGTGCGTTTATGGTAAGTTTCGTTCGATTTCACATGTTAGTTTTCTTTCAGTAACAATAGTACCACATAAGTTGTTTTGGTCATTTTTGACCCATATGACATTTTCTATATATTTTAATGCACATTCCTCCCTCCCTCGCTGTTAATGGACGAGTCCAGCTGTTTTTCTCACAGCGATTGTTGAAAACATTCTCTTACTTACACCTGTGTTTGTGTGTGTGTGTGCTAGAGTTGGGGCTCGTTTTGCTAATCAGTAAGCACAAATAAGTTAGCTTTCCTCTTCTTTATCCTGCTGTAGGATATGGATATGACTGCGCGTGGAATTTCTCGTGAAGAAATCGACAAGCTTTTGGAAGACAAATTGTCCGACTTAGAAGAAAATGTTTCTGAAACAGATGATCACATGTCGGAGGAAGAGGAATCATCTGATGATGAAGAAGCTTAAAACGATCTGGAGGTGGGCTCGACTCTTGTCAAAATACAAAAACATCAATTGGAAGCCGGAACCACAAGCTCCACAAGGCAGGCGGTCGGCAGCAAACGTTGTCAACATGACTCCAGGACCAACAAGATATGGCACGTCTAGAATTGATGATGTATACTCTGCGTTCATGCTTTTTCTTCCTCCACCGGTTATAAATATCATAATTACAAATTCTAGCAAAGAAGGAATACGTGTTTTTGGTTAGAAATTCAATAATGAATAGCATCAACATGGAAACATACATTGGCCTGTTGCTGCTGTCTGAAGTATAGACATCGCACAATGCATCCATGGAGAGTCTCTGGAATGTTTCCACTGGACAGAATATCTTCAGAGCAACCATGTCTCTGGAGAAATTTAAGATAATGACCAGAGCTTTCATATTTGAAGAGCGCCAAACACGAGAAAGAAGGCGGGAAACAGGGAAATTTGTAGCCATAAGGGAATTATGGGACAGATAGGTGGACATTTTGCCAAATTGTACAATCCGGAGATGTTCGTCTCTGTGGATGAGCAACTGGTAACTTTCCGTGGAATGCGTTCATTTCAACAATATATGCTAATCAAATCGGCGAAGTATGGTATACTTCCAGTTACGCCGGGAACGTACAGCCATACCTTGGAAGGCAACCTGGGTGTGCACAGAAAAAGCACCAAATCTAAGAGTCGTAGTTGATCTCGTTCAGGGGTTGAAAGGACATAATGTCACATTGCAACAATTTCTTCGCGTCTCACGAACATGACAGGTTCTTCAAAGAAAGGACCTTACAATAATTGGAACGATTAGAAAAAACAAGAAAACTATTCCTCGACAGCTGCTTGTAACTAATGGGGTCCCAACATACACATCGTCATTTGCGTTTACAAAGGATACAATGCGTTTCTTACGTTCCAAAGAAAGGCAAGTGTGTGATCCTTCAGAGCACTCTTCATCATGACAGAGAGGTGTCTCATAGGGCCACAAAGAAACCAAAAATCATTCTGGATTACAACAGAACCAAGGGTGGAGTTGACACATTGGACAAGCTAGTCTAGAACTTCACCTGTAAGAGAAAGAGTAACACATAGCCTATTATAGTTTTCTACAACATTCTGGATATTTCTGTTTGCAACGCATACGTGCTCTTTCTGAAGATCAATCGTGAATGGAAGAAGAACTCTTTCCAGAAAAGAAGGATCTTCCTCGAGCAACGTGGTATGGTTATGGTGAAGCCACACAATAAAGCCAGAGATCATCAACCAAGATCAGAAGCTGCCAGACAAGCAGCTGAGGGGATCTGTCACTCAGAACCTAATTTTTTACCAGAGGTAAAAATGGAAAATGCCACCTTTGTCCAAAAACGGATAACATATAATTCAATTGTGCAAACATTATGTGTTGTAAACAGAATATTGATGATACAGAAATCATTCTCGTAATATTGTTTGCATCCCACACCTAAATAATGTTATTTCTTGTTTCTATTTTCTCAATTATTGATGATTGTAAATGACGATTTTTTTCTTCAATTCTTGTATTTCTCAATAAAAATATAAATGTGCAATTGAATTGAAAATTAACCTTAAGAATAAAAATGAACAGCAAACATAAGTATATTGTCACACAGTGCGGCAGCATACACGTACGAAATAAAGAAATAAATTAATTTCTACAACACTCTCTCTCTCTCTCTCTCTCTCTCTCTCTCTCTCTGCCTCTCTCTCTCTCTCCCTCCCTCTCCCTCTCACACACACACACAAATACACACACATATACACACAAACACAAATATAAATCCACACAAATAAATACCTGTTTATTATATAAATATGTATGGGTCATTCCTGACCTCAACAATTTACGTGTATGCTAGATATGAACACCTAAGTAGGGATATATGTAGTAACGGAAAATAGCGAACCACTTCTGGATGTTATAATGACAGATAACCCTGCTATTGTACTCTTCGCAACATGTTAATTGACCTCCCCAAAATAATTCTATGTCCTGAATTCTTAAACTTAGCAACATTGCACTTGAGTGGCAGCTGAGAATATCCAAGTTTGAGTCGGTGTTTCAACTAGATGATAAACGTTGTGGTGAAAAGTTTCCAATTTCGCACATTCCAAGAATTTATAAAATATAAATCACTATTATAATACACAATCAAACAGATAGAGTAAATAGAAATAAGAATAAGATTCTTGTGGAATTGTAACAATTTTGCGTGCTCGACTTGAAATCACATAGGTTTGAAACACTGAACAGGAGTTGTCTCCACCTGGAGAAAATCACCATCAAGTTTGAGTAGAAAGAGGCAAATTTCTGAGGATTTGATGCGACATTTTATTTACAATACCCTGCACAATATCGAACAGTTATCAAAAAAGAATTTCTTTCACGATTTGTGGAGAAAACGTGCTGGAACACAGGAAGGTCGATTTTATCATAAACGTCAACGTGTTTTTAAGGGGATGTTGTCAGTAAGTTAATGTAGAGCAGTTGGTTAGACGCTGTTATTCTTATTTGTCAACACGCTTGAAAAGTCGCGGGTTCAAATCCCACCCTCTCTTTTTTTTGTTAGCTGAACAGACACAGTTGATATTTCAACACTGTAAAAATATCCGATGCACACTTCGAGGGATGTCTCTTCTGAACATTTTTTCCCTAAGAAGGTTAATGCTTATTCAGTTGCTTGACAGGATTTAAGGTTAAAAGTTTTTGTATTTTAGCTATTCTTCATAAGCTGAGTTAACACACCTTATGACTAATTTACATATCATATATATGCATTCAGGATGCTGTAGGTAATATTACTTAATCCTGGCTTCGAATTTCGGTCAATCATGGGTTTTCTTTTTAAGTGTTATTTTTTAAATTTCATCATAACATCTCCCATTCTCATCTTCGGGATTAACCTAAATTGTCACAAATGCGAAGTAAATTAAACCAAATCATCAATCAAGTAATGGAATTTAAGATAAGTATTGTGTTTGCTCTTCACTGCACACCTAAAACATTAATTATTTCGAAATACTAACACATAAATACACACAATTATAGTAGGAAATAATCCACTACATTGATGTAGTGAATTTTTGTAACGAACGAGAGAGTTTTATGTGTTCAATTTGCTAAGATTGGTTATGTTGTGTCCGTTTCTTTAGTAATGACTGTTCTTGTTCCCCTCACTTCTATCTTCCAATGCATCTAAAACTAATAATAAATCCCCAATTGAAGTAAGTAAATGGCAATTGCAACCGAGGCCGATGGGATAAAAATCTACTAATAACTATTTATATATTGCATGACATCTACAAAATGCAATACTTGAGAAGGATCGTTAATTCTCCACTACTTTATATCCAAAATACTTGTCTAATGTCAACAAAATATTTGAGTTTTTTCAACAGAAAGTATATCTAACGAACTTTCCACCAAATTCGCAACATTAAAAAAAAAACTTCAGATTTTACTATACGTTACTTGATTCTGCTTGCCATTCCACGTAGCACGTGATTGCGTAATATCATTGAAATTGTTTCCGGAAATGCTAGACGCTTCATCATTACTTCCACCTCGTGAAATACACAGATATATCATTAAAGAAGAGTCTATATATTTTACGTCCGATACCATGCTCCTTTTGAAAATAAAATTCTGCAGCGTGGGCAATTGAAGTTACGACCACGCTTACCAGGAACAAGCACGTTATCAGTCATCACTTCAATCCCTGAGGATAAAAGAGCTCTCGAAACCTCGGAAGCCTATCCTGAAATAACCTGGTTGATATCCTGGTTCATCAACGTTCGCGTAAGTTCAAGCAAAATTTGAACTAAAATACACTGCACAATACCAGTCATTTCTGTATAGAGCAACTTATCCACAATCCGTGGCAAATAAATGTTTAGAACAGTGGCAGGTGGTTGTTGCCGCAACCGTGTTAGGAAACTTTTCCTCCATTTCCTTGTAGAACAGTTGCTTAGAGGCGTAAATGTATTTTTTTAAATCTAAAATAAAAGGTCACAAGTTCAAATCCCAGCCGCTCGATTTCATTTCTATAGAAGTGAACACAGAAGTATGATATTTACTGAATACAAAAACTTTGAAATAATTTAACCTTGATTATAACAGATTACTCTGCGAAAAACAAATCGCAAGATTCCAACTCCTGAGTTTCAAGAGTAACCCTTACGAATACTTTCATTCGACTTCTTATGCATATTTCTATAATAACATGAGGTTGCATATAAAGCCTTGTGTCCCCAAAACTGTTTATCGTTCAATCTCCAAAATGAACATTGAAACATGAATGTTTTTGGTGATGTTGCATTGAGAGCCTCAGTAACTTTGTGAGTGGAATAGTTTCGTATGTGAATAACTATGATGTTTCAATCATTGTCTTGTGGAAAAGATCGTTTAATTATTGCTTTTCTTTTTTCTCGTGGAAGAAAACATTGTGACAAGAAATTTACATTAGGTATTACTTAAAAAAATGTGGAAGCTGACGCGGCATTGAACCAACACCTCAAAGAGAAATGATGAACGTAAGAAGAGGTATGATTGTCTGACACGTTACTACTACGCTTCAGATGTTCTGAGCGTGTGTGCGTGTTTAGTAATACCAAATACTTTTACACATGGACATAAAGAGAACTACTCGTTGTAGCTCATTTGTCATAATTACTCTTTATTCGTTCATTAAATTAAACTAATGCAATTGTAAATAATTGTTAATTTATTTTATTGTTCTTGTCATCTTTTTCTGGTATGAAATCGCACGATACTTTTCATGGTTGTATGTTATTGGATGTTGTCTTTGAACCAACTTCAATATAACGTGATTAGCTATACCAATAGAGGACCTTATTTCCCTTGAACTACGCTCTAAACAGAGGCATGCAACATTTATTTCTTCACGCTCTAGAAGAATGGAGCTCTACGAGAAATCCACAAGAGAAAAGGTGATCGGTTTAATCGAGGGAGCTGGATTGTCACCTCGTTTAGCTGTATTGATCGATTTTCGAATAGAGTAATCTTCTCAGACGAGAAAGTATTTTTTATTGCAAATGATGGTCCGGTCTGGTCTACAGGCGTCAAGATCAACGATTTGATCCCCCTTTTGTTGCTAACTCACGTCACGTAAGCGTGCTCGTCTGGGGTTGGATATCTCTCGGTGGCGGACCTCCTGGTGTCTTTGGTTCCTGGCGTCGAGCTTTGTATCCCGAAGTAACTATTGACTTCCAGCAAGACCACTCCCCCATCCACGATTCAGCCATTGTCCAGCGTTGGTTTTCTGAACGAAACGATATAAATCTAATTGACTGGCCACTCATGTGATGAGAAATCAACTCCATTGAAAATATGTGGGCCGAAGTCGTTCGGTGTTTGAAAGAAGACTGGCCTGATCCACCACCTCGGAGAAGTGAAGAACTATTTGACGACGTCAACAATGCCTGGAATGACGTGTGCACTTCACACAGGTATATTCGACATCTTGTGAAATAGGTTCCTCGAAGCCTGTGACATGTCATAGATGCAAGTGACTACTAGACAAGATATTAAATAAATGTTCAATTTTCCCAAACATTCCTTTTCAGTACTAACAAACAAAACAAAATACACCAATGTAAGAAATATTTCGGGACATTTCATATTATTATAGGCCTTAATATAAATGAAAACATCGAGTTGAAGTGAGGGTCGAATACTTATCACAGACACAAGTGAAACTGAAAATGCCACAAAGCTACAACAGAGTGAACTCCACAGCCAATACGATATCTTACTTCTTGTTTGCTATTCATGCACACACCTATTCCATCTGGAAAACTGTTTTCTTTTAAATATTTAGATCGAAAGAATTTCCTTCACTAATTTTAACCATAACGATCCTAAAGCACAGTCATTCATTAGTTGTTTCCTTCCTTTGTTGGGGATTTTCCTGTAACGACACCACTGATTTTCAGCTAAAATCGAGGGATTACGTGCTTCTCCTACCGACTTTAACACGTGTCCGTTTATAGTCTGTGCACTTGCCTTGTTAAATTATGTTACATTGCGCTTATGGGAGAGAGAGAGAGAGAGAGAGAGAGAGTAAGAAGTTGTGTAGCTTGTGGAAAGCAGACTACAAATATATTCAACTCTTCGTAGAAATATGTGTTAACAACTGGAAAGTATGGAACTGTGGTAAGAGGAAAGTGAACATACATACAGAGTTTTTTTTTTTAATCACAAGACCGAGTGGGACAACCCTTAGTTACTTTCAGTGCAGAAACGTCTTGTCAATTTCTTAGCTTATTATTATTGACTCATAATGTGTGTTAACACAACTTATGACACATAGCTGAATGAAATAACAAGTTTCTGACCTAAATTATTGGCAATCAAACGAATTTGAGTTAATTTCTGACGAGTATTGAGTCAGAGAAAATCGAGCTGAGCTAAAGGAACCTTCTTCGTAGTATAGCTATATTCCTTTTCCGGAATGTCTGGTTTAAGAGAACGCGAACGCGTCCTGCAAGCACGTTGCGGTGTGTGCCTCGTCCAATGAACGCGCGGAGGGGAGGGGTCGGGCGAAAGGGGGCGACTCGAATGGTCATTCGCGGTCCAATAGTTCTGTGGGATCTGTGGGAATTCTGCATTCAGGAGAGCGCCGCATAGTCTGGCCCCGCCCACAAGCTTTCGCCTCTGCGCGTCGCTACTCCAGACATTCCGGAAAAGGAATATATATATATATAATAACCAATGGCGCGACATCCTTCGAAGGACCTTGGCCTATCAACCCAACTGCCGGTCTCCCTCCCACAATCCTACCTAGTGGTGTGGAGTTCTTCAAACGGTAATGAGGTGACGTGGGGTCGGCACGTCGAACCCTCAGCCGTCATAGGAGATTTTTAAGAACGGGTAACGCTACTCACTCTTAAATTCCTAATTTCCTCACGTGTGTGTGTAGCCATATACACAGGCCGAATACCCAGAGACTGAAAATAGGCGGACTCAAACCCATGTGTGAAGTTAAAACAATGCAAAATCTTCCGTTCCCCCACCTAGAATTTTCCACTTTACACTACACCTCAACAGAAATGTCTATGTCTTCATCTCTCGAACAGAGTACTTAAAATAACGACAGTATGTCGGCGTGGTGTAGGAGGATCGTGTTTGTTTGTGGAATCAAAGGTCGTTGATTCAAACGTCTTGCTTCTTTGAGGAGACTTTTTCAAAAAGTAAACGGCCTTGGACGAGAATACTTATCTACATTTCTGAGAAATTTCCGTTTGTATTTATCCAATTTACTTAAAGCATTTCCTGAAGACATTTTAATCGTAGTAAGCAAGATGCAGGGTGGAATGAGAAGAAACATGTGATGTTTATTCTGAGGTGGGTAATTTCAAACGCAAAATATAGCATAAAATTTGTGGTTGTATCATGGAAAAGAAAGTGAAGAGCGCAAGCAAACAAGATTCCATTCGTATATATATTTGTATTGTTTCATTAACACTTATTTATGCACATACAGTCTTATCAGGACTCAACCTACATTATAAGCAGGAATCCGAACCAATGTGTAATGTGACTCCACTGGGTGTCGAGCCCGGAATCCATAGATTACAACTTCCTGTCAATAACAGATGTTAATGACTTGTAAGTTCTTAATATGTCTTAACTTATGACAGCTGAATGAAAGGAAAAGTTTTTCCTGAAATCCTGCCAACGAATGAAAGATTAAGATCATTAGTAGAAGCTTCACTTGAGGCATGCACAGTGGCGACGATTAGGGTGGTGTGGAGGGGCAGTTACCCCCGAACTATGCTAAACCATATCTGCAAAGGGAAGAAAGTAAACTGTTCTTGCCCCCCACCAGTTTTGGCCCCTTGCCCCATCAGCTTTGGAACTCAATCGCCGCCACTGAGGATGCATCGCATAAATATTTACAGTAATATCATATAATCTTATATTAGGTTGTTACAACACTTCGTACTGGGTAAATAAAATGGGAAAAAAATAATCAGGAAAGGGTGGCATTTGAACCAACGATGTTCCGATCTTGACGAAAACAGTTTAAAAAAAATGCTGTCATCTAACCATCTACTTCAAGAGATTACTAACGGAAAACTCAGTAAAACACGTTGATTTCATTTGAAGCAAACTTGTGCCGGAGTTTCGAACCATTTTTCGGCAAGAACCAAGGAAATGACACACTTTGCAGAATAGTTTGGTGTTGTGCAAGGTATATTTACTACAGATTTCGTATAAATCATCAGAAATTTGCCTCTTTGCATTCAAATGTGACGGCAATTCTTTTCAGGTAGATAAGAACCTGTTCAGTGTTTCGAAATGCACATTAATTTCCCTATTTTCAAATTCAGAACGAAGAATCGTGAAATATTTTCACCATTTGTATTTCTACTTAAGTTGTCTTTGTCTACTCATGTATTTTATTACTGCTTTATGGTATCTTAACTTCATGGAATATGAAAGAATGAAAGAAAAATCACAAGAGCGTTTCCATTTAAGCCGAAGAAATGTTGTAAAATTGGCTACTTTTAGTTGGCTCCGAAGCGCAATGCTGCCAAATTTACGAATTTCGAACTTTGAATTTTTTCAGGGCGGTGAAATAAGATGTTGTGAGGTGTACGTTCAACAAATGTAACCGTACCTATTGGAAAGTCAGATCACTACATGTCAAGTGTCATCCTTTTTATTGAAAAACCAAAAATAAAAAAATAAAAGAACAATTTTCACATATCGTAACTTCTCAAATTTCAGTAAAGTTAAATTTAATGAATATGGTGAAAGAGTTGATTGGGCACATACATTGTATTCACAGTTTCGACAACATCGAAGATAAGGTTCAGTATATCTCTTCAAACATTATCCACCTTTTTGAGAAACATGCACTTCTTCACACTTGATCGGTTTAGCATAAAAGTATTCCATGGATATCCGAAAACATGAACTGACTCTAGAAACTCTGTAACAGAGCTCCATTAAATCATAAACACACAAAGACAAACGCAACATACACCTAAACTGGGACCTTTATGTCCAAGAAGAAACTAAGAAAGCCTACGCAGCAGTAAGATCCCTATATACATTTAACGAATACTTGAAAACACATTAATATGAAACTTGTGCACACACTAATTCTGCCTCTTCCAAACAACTGTGATATAGCATATGGTACAAATTCATATGTTCGAAACAAAGCTGGAATTCAAAAAGTACAATATTCGCATTTTTACTATGTGCATAACATTATAAAATTCGATATTATCCTTCCAACCCTAAACGGCAACAAAATGAAGAAAAGCGGGAAAGAACGTGATTTGTCCATTTTTGTTGATTTTACCGGACATTAAGTTATTTCCTAGTAATGAACATGTTGTTTCCCTGGATACTCAACCAAATTCTCTTTGTAATGGATGAAAAAAACACGTTCCATTCTTGTTCAGTTCCTAGCTACAACGACCTTCACAGAGCTATTTGATAGGACCCTTACCTTAATTTGGCTAAAAATGGACAAAGGCGTTGTTTTTCTGTGGCATTCAAATGTTAAACATGAATAGACGTCGTAGACTTCTATTCTGTTTTATACAGAATATTTTCATAAAAAAATCCCTGAAAACGTATTTGCGAATCTGAGAACCTTGGAAGAAATACACATCTACGGGACATATGGAACAGCAAAACTTAAGTTCTTCAAACACTCACCGGAAATTTTTAAATCATCATTTACACTTTGAGTGGCGAAAACATGCAATGAACTTCCCACTTCCATTACATCCTTCCCCAATCATAACATATACAAGAATTAACTACAAAATATACTGGTAAACGAGCAATTTCTCTGCTTAAGCTGGCACGAATAGCGTTAACAATATAACGGGTGATCCATTTGGGATGTCATAAAAGTAAAATGTTATACACACAAGGTTAATGTACATATCTCTGAACAGTGTACCGTGCTCTGAGCGGTAAGGTCGTAAATCTCGAGTGATTTGAGGTTTGCAGACTTCAACCGCGTGGCGGCGTTAGCGTGCATGCCTGAGAGACAGGACGGTGGTCTCGTCTCAACAGCGTGCTCAGTGTGTAAAATTGGGATACTGGATACCATCATCTTTCAATTGGACTGTGGTCCGCCACATTAGGCTCTCATGGTGTGGGATTATCTGAATGGGATGTTCAACGATCGCTGGTGTCGCCGTGGTGGCCTGCGAATACCCAGGACGTAACGTCTCCAATTTTTTTTTGTTGTGGTACGTCAAATCATTTGTGTTTCCACACTAACCACAGACTTAAGCGAACCTGCGATTGCAGGTAAGAGAAGCTTTTCAACAGATCACTCCAGAAATGCTGCACGCCACGTGGCGCAAAGGCATGAAACGTGCCGTTTCAGAAATGGCGGACCTGTTGAGTGCTAATGTGCTGGGATACAAAAAATGTGACTATCCTGCATAAGCATGTACCATTAACAGGCAATAATATTGACCGGTATCTGGCATATAACACATTACTTTTATGACATCCCAAACGGATCACCCGGTATTATAAATTGAATACGAGCCTAACCAATCCTTGAAAAGTCCTTAACTGCATTATAATATTTATCAATACATTGCTCTATCTTACATTACACAAATCATCATTATGTAGTTAATCTCAAAATCCTTGTGTGAATAAACTGCTCGGAAATAACACTGCACAACAAATTTGAGGTCATGTTCTGTCCTTTAGTTGAAAACAGGTGATTTTGACTAAATTGGAGGTGCTGAATCGATATGTAAAATCTGTTTTCTCCTAACACGCACCATTTTTACTCTACAGTCACATGACATTTTGTTACACAGACATTAGACAGGTAAATCAACGTATACAAACAAAATACTAAAAAAAATGTCTACGAAAATGTCCTTTGGTTGAAAACATGTGAGTTGAAATAAGTTAAAAGTACTAAATCGATATGTGAAGTCAGTTTTCTCCCAAGACATACCATTTGTATTGTACAGCCACTTGACATTTTGTTGCACAGACATTAGACAGGCATGTTACGTATACAAACCAAAGACAGTACAAACTTCTACGGAAATGATAATTGTGATCTTCTTCTCTTGTATCTATCTGAAGCAATCTATCTGATGATAGACCAGCAATATTCAGCAAGCATACTGCTGTTCCATTGTCCACTGAACCGCTTTTCAAATGTTGCAATGTCTTGGTGGAATCGTTCCCCATGTTCATCACTAACAGCCCCTAAATTTTGTGGAAAGAGATCAAAATGAGAATCTAAAAAATGTAATTTCAGGTACATGTCGCATCATATGATTTGGAAGCAGTGCACCTAGTTTGATGTGTAATGAGGGAAGAAAAACATCTTTAGGGTTCACAAGTTGTTGATGTGATACGTTCTTGATTCCTGGTACATATTCCTGTCGTGGTGGCCATATTTTCCGCATGTAATGGTTAACTCAGTCCCGGCTGTCCCATTCACACAGAAAACAACACAATTTGGTATACCCTTGTTGCATGCTATTAAGAATTCCAATTACTTTCAGGTCTCCACAGATTTGTCACTTGAATGTATTATATTCAATGTACTGTGATATGTCACGCATTACCTCATATGTTTCATTTTTGTGAACAGTATACGCCGCCACTGGCACTAATGGATAAGCATTACAAATATGGAGCAATACTGCCTTCAGACTTATCTTACACGAACAATCGCCATTCTGCTGGATTATGTTCATGGCCCAACTCCTGAAATAAAGCATTAATATTGTTACAAAACGCAATTCCTCCAGTCTCCGAAAAGCAAGATGAAAAGTTACTCTGTCGCATTCGGAACGTGCTGATTTTGACATTTGTATCCAATAGATTCCATTCCTGGAGTCGAGAGCCCAAGATTTCTGCTTTTGTTTTCGATAGATTTAAGTCCCGTACCAGATCGTTTAACTCTTGTGTAATGCGATGTGGTGCACTTGAGAGGGTTGGTGACGCGAAGTCGACGTCCTCGTTGCCTGAACTTCTTCAATTGATGTATCAAATGTACAATTTTTGTCAGCTTTCGGCACAGATAGCTCTTCACTATGAGCCACTGGGTGCCTTGCTAATTCCAAATTAGGATATCGGATGTGATGTTTTGATTTTGAAGAGAAGACCATTACATCTGTCAAAAAAGTAACAGTCACGTACGTGGTCTTTGGGCTCTCTCCAAACCATTGGTACGGCAAATTCTAACCCACTTCGCTTTCATTGCATCGAGTTTCGCAAGTTCCTGGAACAAGAATTGCAGCAGATATGTGATGCCCATCGCTTATCTTGATCGCCTACTCGGCATCCAAAATACAGTTCATATGTTTTTTTGACAACAGGGGTAAGGCTACTTCTTTGACGTTTCAATGTCAGTTCACCTCATATATAACAAAATGAATCAATGTTATTCTTAAACTGACGGGACATTATGATCCACTGAACGAAGCCTCCTTTTCATAAACACCTCACTAACAGAAACCCGCCACAAACGTTAAAACTTTACACAAACATCTGAAATTACAAAGCACAACCTTCACGTTGGATAGGACAAAACAGATGGCAGCCCTTGTTCGTCAGTGGTGCCAGTCAGTGGCGTCTCCTGACTCTGAACTTCAGGCGTTGGCAAAGAAAGAATGTTAACCCCTCCCAATATTACAAATTTTCTCCGTACCTTTTTGGTGTAATTTTATAAATATTTAGAAAAACATTAAATTACATAAATTATTTTAAATGAAGTAAATACTTCATTTAAAGTATTAATATATTTGAAGGGTAAGGAGAAAATTAATATGTTCAATACTTCGCCATACAATTAATTTTTAAAGTACGAGTTTGCAACCAGAAGGGTTGATCACCCCTAAAAAAACACCGTTGACATAAGAATGACCTGTTCATTGAAAAATCGCTAAAATGCACATGCACATTCCCGGTTTTTCCCCTTTTTTTATCCTTCCCAAAAGGACATTTTGAAAAATCAACTGTTCATTACTTATAGTTACTTGAATTCTAGCTCTATTTTTCTTTCTTTAGAGAGAAATGCGCTGATCACCGCCTCATAAAATTTGGATTTATCCCCTTCTCGCAGCTTAGAAAGTAATTCTTTCTCGATGGAAATAAGACTTAAATTCGTCATCCGGTTCTGAGTTTGAGTATATCGGCAGAATGTGTGAATCCTCTTCAGTGATGAGATCGATCTCTCGACAGATGACGTCGTGGAAGGAATTGTTGCGATCAACACTGCTAATTTATATATTTCCGTAAATCCACCCACTAGATTCGTGTCCAGTAGATAATTTACAATCTCAATTGGTGTTTTCTCTGACCCTTCAGTGGAAGCATACCAAACAAAGTTCATTCTGTAGTTTGGTTAAATTAAACAGGCTGCCATAAATTTCCTGTAATTTATGTACGAGATGGTGAGGAAAGTTTTCTCTTTTATTCAAGTAGCCCCGTTTTGTGGGATTTAGTAAATAAAAATATTGCAATTTTTCAAATGATGCGTATCTAATTGTTATCTGGTTGCTGATATTATCAATGATTTCAAAGTAAAGCCTCCGGCAGTGGTCTTTCTGTGATTCGTTGTTCAGTCGCCTCCTTTTCATTTCAACAATCTCTACCTCTTCTACTGCACCAGTTATAGAATTCCATAGTGTTTCGAAATTCGCACTTTCCTTTTTCAGCTGTCGTTGAAGTTCAGTTATTTTATTACTGCAATAAAAAATATCAACATTTTTAGACTACAATATACTGAATAATACGTCTGAAAAGGCAAGCAAGTTGGATAAAGCCTTTTTTCATATTTTTTTTTTTCGAAATCCTTCAGTAAGCTAGAGAATCCTCTTGGAGTCATTGCAGTCAAATGATCGAAGTCTCCACTTTCACTAACATGTTCAAAAAACATAAGCAGTGCTTCTCTGTTGTCATTGACTGTCCACACTAGCCTAGAGGTAAAATTCCATCTGCTAGGAGCTAATGACGGGATCTTCCTGGACATGAAAGCAGAAAGTTCGTGTAACTCATTACAGAATATCCATCGTATGTCTGGGCAATTAATTTATCCCCACACTTATATTTATCCATTATTTCAGTCACGTGACTAAAAAGAGCTCCTGCAGTTTTATCGGCGCTCGTGTCATGAAATCCAAGAAATCTTTCAATGACTTTTTTCTGTGAGGCCGAAAAAAAACGTAACACTGTTGACACCTGAGATTTTTTGCTGTCTGATGTTTCGTCGACCATGATAGCCACAAAGTCTGTGTTTTGAATTTCATTGTAGATTTCATCTCTCAGATCATCCGAAACTGAATTTATTAAATCATTTTTATTGCCTGACGAAGTCCCACGAAAATCTGTAGAATTTAATAAATGTTCTTTGATGAGGGATCAAGCTCGGCAACTTGCAATAAGGAATTCGAATTCCATGTAATTGCCCTTCTTTAGAGATGCTGCATTTCCCTCATGGCCTCGGAATGGCAGTTCTTGCTTTGCTAAATAGCAGACGGAGTTAATGAACCTCTTTAATATTTCCCTGTTCTTTTTTACTTTTTCATTGTGTAGCTCTATTTCAGCTTTTCGTTGAGTATCCAAAGAAACGTCGATTCTAGTAGGGGTGGCAACAAAACTACTAACTTTAAAGAAACTCTAAAGATGCAACTCAGACTCGCTGTGTTTTCTCACTGCAGTATTGAGATGATTCAAATCCGCATACCCTTGATAATTCCCAACACCTTTTTTAGTCTAGAATAATAAACATGTCCAACAGTAAAATTTATTCACCACATCACACCCTCAAAGCCAGTCTGAAAGTTCATAGATTTAATTTCGAAAATGTCTCTCAAAACCTTTTCCAGCACCACTTTTTCCTTTAACACATGTTGACATCGTGAGATTCGGACATGGTGGACCATTGTCAATCACTTGTTTCTTCTCTGAATACGAAAGCAAAGAAAATGAATTATTTAAATACTTTTGCACAACACTTTCACTATTCTCCATCTTAAAATAATCACATCACTTCACAGCACACGTTTAAAAAATAATGCACAACAATCACGAGCAAAACAACGCGGAACGCGGGGCGAATGAAAGCCAAATCATTGGGAACAAATACAACGCCTTGAGAAGGTAACCATGCTGGTGGGTGGCAGGGTGCGCATGCGCGGTCATCCTATGTTTTGGCAGTGTTAAGACCTTGTATTTCCTCTCCAACGCCCTGGCAGTGTGGGACCGATCTGCCTGCCTGACAACCACTGCGCGCTGCGCCGCGTTCGAAAACTACCGGGTGCTCGAAACTGATAATTGAAGAAAAACGCTCCAAATCGTAATTTATAAAAGTACAGATACTGTGTTCTTTATTTCATTTTCTTTTGGCCGTTGACACACGATTTACACACCCAGAGAAATCGCCACTGGTACCAGTACGGTTATTGTTATGTAACAAATTTATCACTAGAGGGTCCTGCAAAACGTTTCTTTATGTAACAATGTGAACTGATAGCGATATCATTTTTATCAAGCGCTGGAAAAAAAACAGTTAAAGGAATTTATATTTGTTTAAACGTAATTAATACACATAATGTATAAAGATGGCGTTTTTCAAAAACACTGTACGTGATACAGAAGAAATTAATTGCAGATTCGAAATTTTGCATGCAAAAATACATTAGAAAAACATATTTTTAAGGAGAGGACAAATTTCGTATTGTACACTGTAATTAGTACTTATGTGTGTGTGCGTGTGAATGTAAATGTGTGTTTTACTTTTCTTTACTTTTTGTGTGTCCTGTTCAATTCTTACATTTTTCTTTGCCCTCTTCTTTGAAACAATTTTTCTTTTTTTTTTATTTCGTTCATCTACATCAGGGTAGCCCGATATTTCAACTTTTGAAACTCTCTGCTCGAAACAATTATTTTTTTTAGCATATAAAAAGTGTACCATGCAATATATTTTGGTGACCCCAAAAGCATTAATGTTTCAAATTTCACGCAAAAATAATCAAGCATAATAAAAATACAATTGATACGTTCTAAGCACAATTACTTCACGCGTCGTATTATTTTACTATTAATATTAACTTAATAATACCCCAGCGGTGAACGATGAAACTCGGTGAAGTACACAGACTCCTCTCAGGTACAGGGATAGTGTTAGGCAAAGACAATATTCACAGCACAGAGAAATAAAACCACATTGCTCCAGTAGATAAACTAAAAGGTTTTATTCTTTATTTATGGCAATTATAATGAGAATATACAAGAGACGAAGGCGAGGATTTCGCTTTGTCGATGAATTGACTAAATTAAAACGCATAAACTCAATGCGTGGCTATCGGCAAGCCTATGATCACATAGACCCCCGAACTACCACACCAAGAGATATGCAATGATAACTGAGCCAATATTTTCTCTTTAGCCTTTTATTTCCAAATTAATCCTTAGGCTAACTTTATTTGGCTATCGGAATGCCTATGATCACATAGGCCTAGCTTTCGCCCCGAACTACCATACCAAGATGTATGCACAACACCGAGGAGTTCTTTTTAAGTTTAAATGCTTCGTCGATCCGTGGCGGAAAAGTGTGATGATTCTTACGCGATATCCTCGCTTTTATACTATTTTCGAGAACACAGATTAAAGTACAGATGAATCATTCGCTATCTACAAAAGGATACTATCAACAAAACTGACATCTATACATCTTTAAAAATACAAATTCGTATAGTGCACTCTGGCAAACATGAAGATACATTAAACTACTCATAACAGAGCATAGAATACAATAAACATTAAACAAATTATATATATTACAAACAGGGTGCATTATTACATGTAACAACAAAGAAATTACGCTTTCTTTTACAAAAATAAATACATTAGTAACATATCTTCTACTGGTGACGTCACATAGAAATGTGGATCATATCATCTGCCCCTTCCTTTCGGACACTAAGTTTCAGGAGGGAAGTTATCTACCTGGAGGAAACTTAGTTTTAAAGTACAAATTCTTTCTTTTTATCGTCCGAAAAACGCACCAGTTTTAGGTTATCCAAGTTAACCTTATCATAAAATTATTTAGTCCTTTGAATTAGCAATGTCACAACATTATTTTCCACTTTGTCCACTAGATAAGGTCCTATCCACAACATAAATAACTTTTCTTATCTAGTGAGGAGCTTAAGGAATGGTTTTTAACCATCACGAAGTCTCCAACTGTCAACGTCTTGGCGTTTCCCTTCTGTTTTATATTCTTCGACAGTTTCTTCTTCTCCCTGACTTGGGCTAAGAATAATTTGGACTTCCAATCCGGTTGGGCTTCTTCCCGTTCGGGCCAATTGAAATGTGTTAGGATCTCTCTGGGTATATCATGATTGAAGAATAGTTCAGCAGGCGAATATCCAGTTGTTTCAGAAATAGAATAATTAATCAGCAAGACGACTGCAGGCGTATGTTACCATCAGGCTTAACAACAATTAAGGTGCTCGGACAAAATGAATATCAAGGCACAGTAATTTCTCATCGTTTCCACTTGATCAGTTCTTCTTTCAGGAGCTTTCTTTAGGCTATACGTATGGGATATGCAGATCGACGCACAGGTTCTGTGGTGGTGAGTTCAACCTCACACTGGAAGTTTTTAATAGTACCTGGTCTCTCGGAAAATACATCTTTATGCTTCAGTAAGAATTCTTTCAATTGACTTCTACCCCATTCTCATAAAACCTCATTCGCATTGACCTTCTGAAGAATGTCGTCAGGACTAGCCGTTCACTGATCGATATGTGAATCTTCACGGACATTTCTTACATACGTCCCTGTCGAAGATCCATTATTCACGAGGTCCTGCTCTACCGGAACTCCGTCTACGGTGAGGGATAACTTCTCGCGCTGTAGGTCAATTCCTGCTTCATATTTCCTGAGTAACTGGTAGCCCAAAATAAAGTCAGCTTCGAGACCTTTCAAGACAAATATGTCCTCCAATAAATTTCTTCCAGCAATCTCCAGATATACTTGTCTACATCTCACAACTCTAGTTTTGTTTCTCCCAGTGAAATCAGTCAGCCTAACATCTGGACATGTTTGTAACTGCAATGACGGCAGCTTCTCTTTAATCTTCTTCCAATGACGTAGCTCATTAGATTACATTCGCTGCCAGTGTCCAGAACACAAATAAAATCGACGCCTGTTACAGTTGCCTTAATTAATGGAGCCCTGGGTAAATTTTCCTTTCTAACTGCCTGTTGTAGTGCTCTATCTAAAGTTTGTTCTCCTTCATTGAGAGTCAGCACAACAAAAAGATGATTGTCTTCACTATTTATAACGCTATCAACTGTTCCCAGAGAAGTCCAAGACTTTAGCCCAACCGTGATCGGGAACGAAGAATTCACTTTGGGCGACTGGCTAAATCCGACTGCATACCACTCGGATTAGCACTAGTCAATGGTGCCCAACAAAAGTATCTTGTCATGTCGACGCTTTGACGTTGCTCGTTCGTCAAACGTGAAGCAGAAGGTTCAAAAGGAGGCGCTGTCGCTCTGAAGTTACTGGGTTCAGAAGCGTTACGTGAAGAGTCACGGGAATGGTCTTCTGGATCAGATCTGGAACGACGCGGCCCAGGTGCGTAGTTGTTCCTGCCATCCCTTCTAGGAGGATTACGTCGTCTGTTGTAATTGGAATATCCATTCCTCTTGTTCTGCATAACTTGTCTGACTCTGGGTTGTTGGTTTCCAATTCTATTTTGTCTGGGAGCATTTCCCTGGCCTGCACCTTCCCTATTCCACACAGGCTTCCAACTGTCCTGCTCCTCAAGCACCTCGAATCTTTTAACAAATCAGCAAGTTGTCGTACAGTTCGAGGAGAATTAGCCAAACTCAGGCTGCGGACTCTATATGGAAGCTGAGAGATAATTAAATTCCCTATCTCTGGTTCTACATAACGGGCAGACAGATTGCGGTAGGCTGAATAAATGGACCATGCGTATTCTTCCATACTCATACCAAACTGCTTTGAATATCGACGAGAACTCACTGCCGTCAGCTGCCTCTCTTTGACCTCTTCAGAAGCATATTGCTTGCGAAAACGACGGCAGAAATCAGAATAGGACTTGAACTCTAACTGGTTTGCTCGAAACCAATGCAGCAACGGGTAGACTCGTGGCTTTCAGTTCGAATATCTAAGCCACAACATTCATAATGTAGAAGCTTTGTATATTTCTTGCATACAAATGTGGTTTTATCTTTATCAATAGCCCGACAACAATCGGGAGTATTAAGCTCTGAACTTGAAGCAAGATCTTTATTTGCGCTAGGCAAATGTTTTCTTTCCATTTCGAACGAAGTAATTCTGTGATTTTCTACAAATATAAAGGTTTAGTGCTCTTGTACAATGAATCTCAACTTTAAACAATTGTCTTGCCCTTGTACACTACAAAATCGAGCCAACACGTTGAGCTGCCACTTGATACGTTCTAAGCACAATTACTTCACGCGTCGTATTATTTTACTATTAATATTAACTTAATAATACTCAGCGGTGAACGATGAGACTCGGTGAAGTACACAGACTCCTCTCAGGTACAGGGATAGTGTGAGGCAAAGACAATATTCACAGCACAGAGAAATAACACCACATTACTGCCGTATGTATAAACTGAAAAGTTTTATTCTTTATTTATTGCAATTATAATGCAACTATACTTGAGACGAAGGCTAGGATTTCGCTTTGTCGATGAATTGACTCAATTAATACGCATAAACTTAATGCGTGGCTATCGGCAAGCCTATGATCACATAGACCCCCGAACTACCACACCAAGAGATATGCAATGATAACTGAGCCAATATTTTCTCTTTAGCCTTTTATTTCCAAATTAATCCTTAGGCTAACTTTATTATTTGACGTAGAATGATTGCAGTATTGTGCATATCATCAATGCTTGGCTATCGGCATGCCTATGATCACATAGGCCTAGCTTGCGCCCCGAACTACCATACCAAGATGTATGCACAACACCGAGGAGTTATATTTAAGTTTAAAAGCTTCGTCGATCCGTGGCGAAAAAGTGTGATGATTCTTACGCGATATCCTCGCTTTTATACTATTTTCGAGAACACAGATTAAAGTACAGATGAATCATTCACTATCTACAAAAGAATACTATCAACAAAACTGACATCTATACATCTTTAAAAATACAAATTCGTATAGTGCACTCTGGCAAGCATGAAGATACATTAAACTACTCATAACAGAGCATAAAATACAATAAACATTAAACATAATATATATATTACAAACAGGGTGCAATATTACATGTAATAACAAAGAAATTACGCTTTCTTTTACAAAAATAAATACGTTAGTGACATATCTTCTACTGGTGACGTCACATAAAAATGTGGATTATATCACAATTTGATTGTATAACTGTTTCTAACAGGTGCTTATGTGTAGGAAACGCTAGCCAAGATATTGAGCAAACATGAAAATCGAAGGGAAACAAATACATACTGCACAAAACAACTTATAAATTAGAATACAATTATAACAATTAAATTGTTTTATGACACCAGATTTTACTTCTTCATTAGGAATGCAATAGTAGCATCTGGGTTATTTTTCTGGGTTAGCAATCTGACCAATTCAGCCACGTTTTTAAATACTACAAGATGTTTCACTGTTTCCAACTGTTGTGTTACGTTAAACCCTCACGTAGATATCTTCCATGTACAATTTATACATCGTTATGTCCCAGCTCTATTATCAAATGCTCCAGGCTGCCTGTTGCCCCATTACAGAGGAATGCATCTTACCGGATTTTGCTCTACGAGCGCAATTTTTAACATATCACTAACATGCTCTAGTTTATTAAAACGTTGGAGTCCCTACGCAGTACTCTCATTAAAACTTGTACATCTAATTCAAGTTACGATTACACTATTTATTATAGCGAGAACCCACTGTAGTTGATTATCTTGAAAGAGTTCTTACGTAATTCTCTCATTGAGTTCTGTACATCTAATTCGAACTACGGGACCACTATTTATCATAACGCTAACCCGCTCCTGAGTTCTTCATGCGGGAGTTCCTACGCACTCCTCTCATTAAAGGCTGTATATCTAATTCGAGTTAAGAGTGCAGTATTTATCACATCGCTAACCCTCCATCGTGGATTATCACACGAGAGTCTCTGTACAGTCCTCTCATTAAGTGATGTACATCTAATTCAGGCTACGAGAGCATTATTTATCACAGCGCTATCCTACTCAGCAGCTTATCAAGCAGAGGTGTCTAGATGGGGCACTTAGTTTCTCTGCATACCTCTATGTAACCATTTGAAGGCATCTGTCCGACTGTGTGTGTCAATCCATCTGAGTCTATGCAACTGTCTCCATCTGTCTGTATTGCACGACTTGGAACCAGGCAACAACAGAGGCGAAGGGCCTTTGTTACCTTATAAACAAGAAAGCCGTTGAGGGAAAACTAAGCGTTGAATTTCCGACTACAGCAGATAAGAAAACCTTGGTAAGAGCATTAAAAATATTCAAACTAATATAAACACATTTTTCATATTACGGCTGTGTTGCCTTAGAAACCACACAGCACAACACATGTTGAGAGTTGACATACTTGATATGATCCATATTTTTGTGTGACATCATCAGTAGAAAATGTGTCACTAATTTATATATTTTGTGAAAAAAAGCGTAACCTCCTTGTTATTCTATGTAATATTGCGCCTTATTAGTAATTTATATCTTTTGTTTAATGTTTATTGTATTTTATGCTACATTATGGGTAATTTAATGTATCTTCATGTTTGCGAGAGTTCACTATACGAATTTGTATTTCTAAACATGTATAGATGTTAGTTTTGTTGTAGTATCCTTTTGTAGATAGTGAGTGATTCATCTGTACTTTAATCTGTGTTCTCAAAAATAGTATAAAAGCGAGGATATCGCGTAAGAATCATCACACTTTCGCCACGGATCGTCGAAGCTTTTTAACTTAAAAAGAACTCCTCGGTGTTGTGCATACATCCTGGTATGGTAGTTCGGGGTGCAAGCTAGGCCTATGTGAACATAGGTACGCCGATAGCCATGCATTGATGATATGCATAATACTGCAACCATTCTACGTTAAATAATAAAGCTACCCTAAGGATTAATTTGGAAAGAAAATGCTAAAGAGCAAATATTGGCTCAGTTATCATTGCATATCTCTTGGTGTGGTAGTTCGGGGCGTAAGCTAGGTCTATGTGATCATAGGCTTGCCGATAGCCACGCATTGAGTTTATGCGTTTTAGTTGAGTCAATTCATCGACAAAGCGAAATCCTCGTCTTCGTCTCAAGTATATTTGCACTATAATTACAATAAATAAAGAATAAAACCTTTCAGTTTATACATACTGCAGTAATGTGGTTTTATTTCTCTGTGCTGTGAATATTGTCTTTGCCTAACACTACCCCTGTACCTGAGAGGAGTCTGTGTACTTCACCGAGTCTCATCGTTCACCGCTGATTAATATTAAGTTAATATTAATAGTAAAATAATACGACGCATCTAAATAATTGTGCTTAGAACGTATCATACTTTTCTACAAAACTAGCGTCGTTTGAATATTTTGACAAAAACGTATTCGATTTGGCGGAAGTTTTTAAACTTCCAAAAATGTATAGTTTATTTGATTTTCTGCATCGCTGTCTTCTGTAGTCATCATTGTACTGCAGTACTAACATCTTGCATAATGTCTGGTGGAAATTCATAATAAAATATTTCGAATTCCGCAATTTCTGGTGAGAGATTGCAAACATTATTTGCAAATTTTATCACGGCAGGTCTAAAACAATTGTAATATTGATACAGAGCATTCATTGTCATCCTTGCTAGGAACCAGGTTTGTAACTAGTGTCTGACAAGTAAAATACATATACTTATGATTGAATCGTTCTCTTCTTTCTTCAGCTTACATTGATCTTGAGAAGAAAATATTTTAATGGTATACATAGCTAATGCTATCCGCCGAGGTTCGCTAAGATTTCCACAAACGCAAAATGAGTTTCCTTTTGGGGAACAACCACCTAGGAATAGCATATAAAATTCTAATTATTTGTGGTAACCTTGTCTACGCTGTTTCTGACATAATTACTCTTTCAGAAATTCCAGAATACTGACACGGACATTGTCGATGACATGTACGCGTACTATCACACTACTGTACGTTTGATGTTTTTAGTCTACCGGGTTTCCATAAATACGTATTTTTACAATTTTACATCTGGTCCAGAAGTTGCACCCATTACTACATCAAAACTACTTCTCAAGACTAAATCGAAAATGTGATGTCTACATGGAAGGTAGAGCAAATCTTGATCAAACATTTTCTCATGATATTTACAGGTACCACTTATTCGACCAGTGTTGCTTGCAGTTGTATAAAATACAACACTTGTATATTTTCATATATGCTCCATTGTTCCATGGATTGGTAAATGGCCACTGCTTGATTTATTTTCTTCTGTTTATGTTGCTTTTTCATGTATACGTATTTTTTTCTTGGCTGTGAAAATCAAACATTATAGATAGTCTATCAACCCTTAATACACCAAATAAAGCTGAAAACAGCTTGCAATCCAAGTATAATACCAAAGCGTGTAATCGCTTACATTGAGTTTTCTTATATTTTCTGTTTGTCTCTCTTCCGTGAATTCTTCCCTTTGACGTTCAACCTAACTGCGATTAATAATTAGTTTCCAGCGTTACATCGAGACCTTCTGTTGCAGCCACTGAAAACGAATTTCATTTCGGTATTGAGCTATTTTGAATTTGTCTAGTATTTCGGCAACACCCAAGGCAGACTGGTTAGCTCATCGCCCTACGACACAAGGGTTCACTGGTTTGAATCCCGGCCTGGTCATGGAGGTTTGTGAGAGTTCGTCCATGAATTTCATTATGTCATCACTCATCCTCAACTTCGCTAATTAGCCAAACGTGGCACAAAAACCGAAGTAAAATAGATAAATTAAATCAATTCAACTAATCTTGTAGTTCAGATAGAAGCAGAGTGAAACAGAAAGAACTTGTTCTCAGTGCGTTGTATGAAAACACACTGAAATCTTAATGAATATACCCGTTGCAATTTGAAATCTGTGTCTGAACTTAGAAAACTGCTTTACTGGCACTAAAATTTGAATTAAATTGAATGAGATTTGCTGAGTAAGGCTGGCTGCATTTACATGTAAACCATAGAACATTCTAGGTGGCTCTATAACGTTATGGAAGAGTCCGAAACCTTCTATATCCTTCCAGAACCATTCTGTATTCCGTTCTGCAACAAACCGTGGTTAGAATAATCTATTTATGATAATTTGTCCAGCTTATGTGCTGTATAGTAATCCAACAAAGTAATGTGCATGGCGTCAAACCCGTCACAATATTTGTCACGTCCGTCACGGGAAATAATATTTACAATAAACATATATAGTAATATTTTCAGAAATTAAAAGCATCCAAATATTGTTTAAAGTTTTCTTTGCGAGAACAAAACATTTTTTTTTCATAAAACCCACTTATTTCGCATTATTTTCTGAAAGACTAAGAAAGGTTATAAAGCCATGTCTCAGGAGTGTCACACCCGTCACAATTACAAAAAATGTTTTTTCGGTAGCTGAAAATTAATAGGGGGAGAATATTCTGACATGAAATTACTTTCATGAAGCAAAATTGTATTACATGAATTGATAGACCTACGTACTTAAAAGGCGCCAAGAAATTATTAAAATATCAATTTACTTTTTCCGAATGTCACACCCGTCACAATGGAATTTCCCTCAACAAAATATTTTTTTTAGAAATGAATCCTGCTAATGTCATGTGTGAATATGGATAAGGAACATCATTAAAAAGCTTGTTCGGTTCGCATTTTACCATATTTTCTTTCGAGCTAATTTTTGGTCCAAACGTTTATCTGAATTACTTTAAATTTTAATAACAGCAATAGTTATTATTCCACAAACGATCTTCAAATCGCTTGTCCATGTTTCTAGCTAGCCTTCTCTGCGCAATATCTTCTGGTGACAAAGGCATATCGGTAAGCACCGTAAGAAGTATCATGTGAGGCAAAGACTAGTAGACGAACCAGTGCCACAAAACTGGACAAGGATATCTGGCCTCGTGTGATTCAGGCATTATACTATTTCGGTACTTTGGTTTTAGGTACAGCATTGATGAGAAAGCACTTTCCCATAAGTGTGTAGTGGAGGAAAGGATATCTAAATTTCTGAATAGTAGTTACTGGCAAAACTTATATATAGATGTTTCTCAAACATTGGCGTGCTCGCTTACAGATGAACTTCACACGATCTATGAATGCACATGCACGTCTACAGCCAATAAGCATTTTCGGTTAGAATTAAATACCGGCTGTTACCTTGCGCCATGTCTATAAATTTCACCAATAATATGCCCAGGCATACTCGTGACGTTTGAAAACTTTAACAAATGTTTGTGGTTATTTGAATTGAACAACGAAATGGGTAGGGATTTGGAACAAGTATTTTCTTTAAAAAAAATAAGTGAAAAAAATATAACAGTGTCAGTGACGAGAAACAGACATGATTTCCTGTTGAGTGTTAGAGCTACGCCATCGGAAGCAATTAAGTCAACTCCACACACCAGCAGCAAACACGCTGTACAGACATTTCAATTTTGACTTGATCCCGTGCCCCATTTAAGTTTTTAATGGACCTCTTGGGTTATGCGTACCACAGTTTCAGAACCACTGTCTTAAATGGTATAAAACTATTATCGCGTGCTGTTTCTGGAGACTTTTATAAAATTCTCCTCACTGTAAATTTCATAAATATAACAACAATGATAATAATATATATATATATATCAATATTTGGATTATCTACTAGAAACATAAATAAGACACATATGAGAGTGAATTCCTATTTTTGTGTACATTGGTACTGAGTGCCTCCGTACAGCGAGTGTCGAATTTTCTCCCCGTACTGTATGATTGGTGCAAATAACTAAAGTGCTGATGCAAACAAAAAAGTGTTTCATTCAAGCATTAATTCAAAACACACGAAGCCTTCAGATCATTTTATTGCAACTAATGATTCTGGATTGTGTGTAGCCGGCCCCCGTGGGGGAGTGGTTAGTACATCGCGCTACGGCGCCAGTGGTTCCGTGTTCGAATCTGGGCCTTTGCATGGATGTTTGTGAGTGTCCATTCATCAATTTCATCATGTCATCACTCATCCCAATCATCGCAACGTTGTCAAAAGTGGCACAAGTAGCTAAGAAAACAAAGGAAATCAATCAGTCAATCGTTTGTGTTTAATTTTCTTGAAAGGAAATTTTCAGCAGAATGTAACTGTACAAGTAACTTACAGTTTACTTTGGGGAACCGGGTAACTTTTTAAAATGAGTATCTTTAACTATAAATGAAACTGGCGTTGTCATGTTTATCACAGAGGAAGGGTTTGAAAGCAGCAACTTAATATGACTTGATATGTGTCGAAACAGTGGTTCTCCTCACACATACACGATGATGAAATACTTTCAAGTAGCAACTCACTCCATGTCTCTATTTATTTTCCCTAGGACACATCTCATAGTTTGAAGAGTGATATTTACTGTCTTTCTTGACACACAAACTGACAGGTATTATAAGGGAGATATTTCGTATATATCTCCCAATATAACTGCGTTACCTAACGTTGCGTTCCTACGTTCTAAAAGATTCATTACACATATCCATTCAGATGACAAACAGGACCCAGTATAAAATAATGTTAATATATCGTCCCAAGCTCATGAGACAGGGAATTGCGAAACTAGTTCGAGTAGAGATGTTGAAACTCGTCATAATTTCCATCTGTAAATGAAGGTAAGTCACGAATCCAACCTTCTCTAATATTGTTGTATTTTCCTTGCATGGATTGTATAAGACAGAATAATAGTTACAATAACATTTGAATGTTTCGTTGGAGGTGTTTGATTTTAAATCCACTTTGTGCACAGAAAAGCTATTTGCGAGTGGTCAAACAAATTCACTCTAGATCACTGACGTACTTAGAATTCACCTGCAGTTTGCCCTTAATCCGGTCACTACCTACCACCCCTCACCAACTAACACCTCCACCCAGCAGTGCCACTAGCAGTCTGTCAGTTTAAAGGCTACACTGTGGAAAGGAGCGTGCACGCACTGAACGAAATATTTTTTTTGTTATCTTGTGCAATGTACGTCCATTTATATATGTCTAGTAAAACGATAATAATCTTTCACGTAATATTGAAGTGCCCATAGTAATAGCGTCGCGTGTGTACAGGTAACAATTGCTTTACGATAGCAATACACGTACCAAAAATGTGTAAGAGACTACTAACGACCGACAGAATCTACAAACTTGTGTTGAGTTGTGAAGAAGACCGTCTGAAGGAAGAGAGCGAAGAGGGTATTTTCGAAGTTGAGAAGTATGACATCAATTATTAGAATTGCGAAAACGACATAGTTTATGATCCTGATTAAAATGCCTTAGGGCAACAAATGTATGAAGAGATCCAAGACCCATAGGCTATGAAAGAAATAACACAAAGTCACAGGCGATACGCTGCAAATCTACCCTTGAGTTTTACAGTTTCCCCGTCAAAAAAAATATGTTCTCTCGTAGTACTTAATTCGTGCTTCGATTTGCCGTTGTGCATTCTTCAATTACAAGTTCCTGCTCTGTGAAATAGTATGAACGTTCTTTCATTAGTTACCACAGGAGCTTTCCTTTTCAATATTTCCATGATGTAAACACACAGTATTGCCAGGTCGAACTTAGTTTTTTTAACGTGGATATGTATGCGATTTTCCACTACCATTCAACTTTCATATTTCGCTTTTCCATCCATATTTATGTTTTTCATTTTATTTTTGGATATTTGAAGTTTCTATTTTTAATAACTGTAAATTATTTTAAATAATATAATTGCTTTTTATCAATTTTTGTGTGAAATGTATGTTTTTCTCGTGATTTTGATGCTTAAGGTTGTCCTAGTCTTGTGCTATAAGGGAGACCCTGAATTCACTTGTTTGCTTAAAGCACATAGTAAGGACAACCTTGCGTTGTGATTTTACTTGAGAAATACCTACGTTTTTAGTTTAGGTCTCTTAGTTTTGGTTCTCTTAGCACAAATGCATTATAAATGTATTATTTATGCGAAGATAACCAAACCCAACAAGCCTAAAATAAAAAGAATGGTCATCTAGCCTTACATATGCACGTAATTTAGGCTCATTACGTTTAATTTATAATCTAGGTTCCACAAATTTAATATTAGGTTTTTTCCACTTCGAATTGTTTCCTCACTCTAAATCCTACATTTCTGGAATCCTTGATTCATACCCTTTCCGACGATGTATGATACATGTTTCTATTAGGAAGGGTCGATTCGACATAATTAGGGTAGGGTGCACAAGAAAAAATATGCAGAACTAACAAGATTCTATCCACGGAACATCAAGAGAAAAGTGAAATGCAAGGAAAATATCTCACAACGCCTTCACACATGGTGAAGACACAACTGCGGCGAATCCTCTGCTCATTTACTACGTTGATAACTTTACATGTAAAACTCTTTGTGACTTAAGTCAGGGAAGACTACTGCAAGGAAGTTTATACATATTAGACCTGACCAAAGTTCGCCTTACAAAACGATAAAGAATATGTAGAATATTGCAAGCTGTATTTTAGTGTGATATATTGCACGACGTTCTGCTTACACAAACGAAGCTTCTTCTCAAGACCTGAGTTACAAGGAACTAAATGCTACGCCTCAACCCAACCATCTGTCGTAGTAGTATAAAAGTATATATTATAAACCCGAGAAAGTATGAACCCCCCTCAGGCAGATTTGGCTATACTTAAAACTAGCTCAACATGCCCATAAGAGCTTTTTGCTCAAGTGTAGAACCCAGTGTAATCCAAGATTTTTGTAAAAAATGCCCTCGGGAATTTCTCGGAAAGTATGAACCCCTCAGATTGATGAGGCTATACTTATAAAAGGCACTTCTGTGAGATTGTTGTCCATAATCCTGTCAAAAATATGCCCCTCTTGATATTTTTTTTGGCCACACTTAAAACTAGGCCAAGACACACACACATACACACATACACACACACACATATTTACTTCTAGTTTAAGTTCAATTGGGCACCAGGCTCAACTTGTATATCTAGTATTAAGATAATATAATTCTTCTAGAATTGCTCCGTGACTCTCTCATTTCTTACATCATAAACATATGATTTTTCACCTATGAGAATAACACTACATATGGTGTCATCAGGTAATGCCTCATGGAATTCACAGATAATTTTAATGTTTGTCCTGTCATTCACTACAACTTGTTTCCTTTTTGAAGTGTTGATGACAAACATGGGTCTCTGTGCTTTGAATTCATCTGGTGTGTAATACATGTCAGTATTGCCTGTAGTAACTCTTTTGAAGGATGTAAATGCCTCATATAATTTGAGGAAATCATTCTTGGACATGTCTAAATTGTAATTTTCTCTAGGAAATACCTCATTCTGCCATTTTTAAGATATATGTTCTTGATGTTGCAGTTATCAAATTTGCTTGAATTTTTTTCCTGATTGTTGTGTCTTCCAGTCTGAAACAGTACCACTACAAAATCAGGCATGTCGTATTGAATACTGGAGAATGAATTTGTAGCATCAAACTCATAATATGTACCAGATGCGGGCTTCTGTACACATTGATATGTATAAAATTGTAGAGAAATTTGTGGATTTTTTAGAATATCTGCTTTGTATTTAAGAGCATAACTGGCCTCATACTCAACAACAGGGATTCTTAACTCCATAGTCTGAATAATGCATTTGCCTGCATCAGGTAGGGTATTGGGCAGAGCTTCTCCTGTAGGGTTTATTGCACTGTACCTCATCAAAGCATTGTTATCATTTGCAGCTCTTCTAAATGTGATTCTTAACCCACCCTTCCACATAATATCTTTGAAATCTGAGAAGAATCCTGGCAATAGGCGCATGGGGAACAGCACAGTGTGGTTTTTAGATAATATCTTATCACCAGCCTCAAATCCACCTATTTTGTAGTATGAAGCCTCGGTTTTGGATAATTTTAATGTGGCCAAAGCTGTGGAGGTAATGCCGGGATAATCCACTCTGTTTATAACAACACCATGTTTTCTGATCTCAATTTCAGAGAACAGATGTGCCACAAAATTGTCTACCAATCTTATATTTGAATTTTCCGGATAATCTGTACCATCGAGCTTTACAACATCAAATTTGATGTATAGATCTGCTCTGTGGGGGTGTATAAATCCATCCCCTACATCAAGATCAACCTCAATTTATGTGTTGGGTTGATTTAAATTTGCAAATGTCCTCCTGTTTGGAGGGAATGATTGTAGCTCATAACTCTCAATATTTTCCATTTTTTTTGTATGTATTTTTATTTAAATGTTAATCTCTATGATTGCAGTTGTTGTGGCTCCAGCAAAATCAACTAATTCTTCTTTTTCATTAGTGACCATCAATTCAATATTATCTATTCTATTATGGCACACAGGAAAATATAATGTTGGGGATGGATTGTAGATGATTGGCTCCATGAATTCAGAATTAGGTTTGAATGTTGCAATGATGCCGGTTTGTTTGTGAGTGCCTATGCCATTTGATTTGGTGATCATACCCTCAGCCACATTACAGTGAATATTCAGAGTCTCTATGGCTAAGAATTTAGGTATATTCATAGCAGTGTGTTTGATGCCTGGTTCAAGTTTTGTGTTGTTCTCAAATCCTAACAGCTCTCCTATGGTACCCAGATCCACTGTTTCTGTAGCAGATACAATCTCTACTCTGTGAGTGACAGAATTTTGACTTAATACTACACCTCTGGGTAATTGAGCATTTAGAGTGGATAGATTATATTGCCCTGGAGTGATGACAATTTTTTCATCCCCTACTGCAATTGTGTTGTTGTGGTGTGTAATATTGGGGATTAGGTACATGCCATAAAATGCCCTGAGAGCTATTGTTTTGGGATATACAATATGATCATGCAATTTGAGTTTCAATATTGAATTTTGGCTGGTGAGATGAAATACCCCATGATGTTTCAGATACCACAAGGCTTTTTGAAAATCTTCAATTTATGGTTTATTTATTTGGGACATGTATCTAAGAACAGATAAACACAAATGTCCGCAATTAACATCTTTGAAGTTTTGAACACGGGCATTATTGTAATAAAGATTAGCTGAATTTAGATATTTTATTAAATTTTCAGGTGGAACACCTCCAAATGAATCAAACACAAATGCCTTATTTTTTAAATATTTAAGATAACAAATCCAGTGAGTGCCCTGATTTTTGTACTCATCCAAATTAACAATGCCACACTCTTTGTTGAGTGGTTGTTCTGGCAAAGAATCAGACATGTACACACCTCTAAAATTTTTGATGGCCAGTGGCTTGATGAAAGCTTCAATATCTTGGTTTGTAAGCGGCTCTTGTTTTTTTTAAACTTATTCATGGCTCTCTTAATACCTTTGCCTTGTTTCTCAATGGCCAGGTTATGGCGCTTTTGCTCATCTAATTCTGCCCTATTCTTCTTGGCATCTATTACTGTTTTTGCTATTGCAGCTGATCCCCCCGCCAAGCTCCCCACAGCCCCGAGAGCAGCTAAGATGGCAGGGATGGTAAATATAAATCCCCCCACATGTGATTTTTTTCTTGATTGCTGTAATTTTTTTAATTGGGGGTACTAAGCAACAATTTCATACCATGCCCCTTTGCAATACAAGAATTGTTTTTCTTGCGCTGTTTTTTGGTCAAAAGACTGTCAATAGTTTTAAGAGATTTGAGACCTGAATAAGGTATTTGATACATAACACCCTTGGCCTTCATTGTAGGTTTATTATATACATATTCACAACCCCCACCCCAGTTTTTGTTTGGTGCTCATAGCTATGGTGGTTCCCAATGCTGCTATTTTTTCACTTAAAGAAGCATCTTTTCTTACAAATCTACCAAATGCAGCCTCTTCTAATTTCTTGTCTGCAACATGTCTCTTGTCAAGATCAGAATGTGTGTTGTATGCAATATCATGGTCTCTACAAGCAGCATCTAAGGGATTAACACCAGGATCCCCTCTGTTTAATCTATGATCCAGTTTTGTGCCTGGACCACAATACTGATAGCCTGGAATATGTAGTTCAAATGGCAGTTTGTTTATAATGTCATTAACAAGGCCCCGACCCTCAGAAATATTCCAAAATTTAGGTGGTAGAGTATTAATAATTTTTATGAGATATCCAATCCCCTTAGTGTCATTCACTATAAAATTAGACAATTTTGTGCTTATCATGTCCATAATTCCAACCTTTTCATTGTAAAAATTGTGGTTCCCAGCATTTTCCTCCCCAGCTATCACCAATAACCTATCTACAAGTTTCCTGACATCATCAACCCACACAAATTCTTTAGGCAGGGTGTTGTATTGTTTGATTCCACTGCCAGTCTTGATTTGTGACCATATGGGCTTGATTAAATTATTGTATTTTGCCCCACTGCTCGACTTGACTCTTTTTTGTGTGGGATCATTGTTCTGGTATAGAGCATCTGATTTTATTAATATTTCTTTGTAATCCTCATAATCTTGATCTGTATAGCTGCCAGGCCTTTTCCTAGTCATCAATTCCCATAATCCAGGTGTGCCGGTGTACTTAACAAAAGCACCTTTTTCTCCAAGTCGAGATTCTGAATATACAATCAGATCATCTCCCATAAATGTTACTCTGAAATTGCCAATTCTATGTATGATGCTGCCATCAAGCTCTGTGTCAGCATATAAGCCAAACACCTCATCTTTATTGTCTTTAGGTGTGGTTAAATATTTTTGAGCAAGAAGACCCAATTCAATAGGATCCTGACTAGCCTCAATTCTTCTAGGAGCAATAGGACTAGGTGTGTGAATACTTGAAAGTGGGGTGAATGGATAATCTAATATGTTCCTAGCAGCTACAGGTACAAGCTCTGTGAGCAAATTTTGATTTTGCTCTGTAACAGTTTTGATATTCTTACCTAAATTATTAATAGCATCAATTACAGGCTGTTCTGTTTGTTTGTGTTTTTCATAAATTCCACGGTTCTCTGATTTCCATCCCTTAAATCTTTTTACAAGATAATCTCTTAACTTAAGATCATCAATGATTGGCCTTTTTATGGTTATGTATTTATGTTTCAATGTCTAGAAAATTGTTGATTTTATTTCTGTATTTGCCACTATTGGGTGTTCTTGTCATATCAATTGTGACAAACCCATAACTGTCCTGGTTCCAGCACTTGCTGCAAATCTTGGAAAAATCATTGTAGCTCAAGTCCCCACCTACATTTTCATCATGTATGTGTTTGAGGTTGGTATGGTCTTGATGAAACACCCATATAAAATTGCTGTTGTCTCGGATCAGTTGCTTGGGTATTTTTGAAAAAGTCTGTGCCAGGTAGAAGCAATCAATGTTTTTGTGCCGGCCCTGTATAAAAAAATTTCTAACCTTGTTTTGATTATCCAGTATAATGTCATCAAACACAACAACAGAATTATCGAGACATTCATGAAGTGGCTTAACATCTGGTTCAAAAGTGGCAATATCCAATCCATCATATAGCTTCATCAGCTGCTGATATTTTAATTGTTCCAAGCTCTTAGAGAAGATATACAAGTGCCTGTTTTTCCAGTCTAACCAGTTGGGTGCCAATAAAAAATTATCAACCATTAGTGTAGTTTTACCACAAGCAGATGGCCCAACAATAAGACACCTAATATTATCAGGTAGCAATTTGCCATTTCTCTTATTTTGTTGTTCAGGTTCTGGCAGCCTCTTTATAACATCCCAGGTGCTCATATTATTATTTTGTTTGCATCGATCCAGCTGTGTTCTGGGAGTCCTAGCCATTTGACAAATAACTTGTTGCCTTTTCTGCGGATGATTTTTTCTATGAGATATGTGTCAGGCTGTTTAGTTTTGCTGAGCTCTTGTTCATAGAACCTGCCTTTGAGAATTTCTCCTCGGTGATCCTTTATTATATATGTGTTAAGGGTCCCGGGTTTAACTTGAACCACTGTAAATAATTCAGTGCTCCAGTTTCTTGTAAAGCCTCTCTTGAATAAGTACTTATATTTGCTGATTCTTACTTGATCCCCAATCTTGTATTTGGCCTTTCTTGTTGTTGGCTGGTATTTAGGATAATAAACAGTGCTGATCAATTTTTGCTCATCAGATGAAGTTACTTCAGAGGGTTTCATGTTGATTGTGGAATGGATAGAATTGTTATATTTATGTAGAAGTTCTGGAAGAATATTAATCCATTTATAATTACCTTGAAGTGTAAATTGTTTATACATAAGATTTTTTAAGGTTCTGTTGAATCTCTCTACAATTGAGGCCTTGAGGTCACTGTAACTCGAATAATGTTGTATTGCCTGGCTTTTAATAAATTGTTGAAACACTGAATTATAAAATTCTTTGCCATTATCTGTTTGCAAATAGCGCGGGGATCTTCCACTCTGATTGATGATTGTTCTGATAGCTTCTGTGACACATGTTCCAGTCTTGGATTTGAGTGGCACAGCCCAGGCAAATTTTGAAAATGTGTCTATTACAGTGAGTAGATACTTGTAGCCCTTGTTGATTTTGTCTAAGTTTTTCAACTGTCCACTTGCCATTTCAATCAAGTCGCTCTGCCATAAATCATCTATGCCCTTTGTGACTACTGGCAGTCTCTTAAAATTATGTCTGGCCTGTCTGTGTAATTCATCAACAATAATTTGTCTAGACATAATATGTAAACAAGAATATTGCAACTATAGGGTGTTCAGCAGCTGATACTGCAGGATTTTCTAAATATAATTTGTCCCCTATTTGTATTTTAAATTCCAAAGAGCCATCATCTTCAACATATGCTGTTTCCAATGTATTGGGATCTGTAAAATCCTCCAATTCTACACTGGTGATTTTCACTTTGTTATCAGCATTTGTTATTGATAAGGTGGGGTAGTGGTGTGCCTGTGGTTGTAGCCAATATTTGATCTTGATTGGTCTCAATGTGCCCCCAACAAAAAACTGATAATAAAATTGTGCAGGGGACAGCATATATATTTTGCCTCCTGGTGTAAATGGAGAATCATATTCTTTGTTGGGGATGCTGTACAATACAAGATGCTGTATGTTTAGGATTTTCAATTATGCCTGTTATTTCCTTTTCTGCTGTGAGCAATCTGCTTGTTACAGATTCAAGATGCTCATTGATGGTCCTAACAACATCATCATGGCCCGGCTTGATTTTATGTCCACAGCAAGTCTCTTGTATTGTTGCACAATATCTTGAAGCTGGGTGGCAAAAACAGACAGAGCATTTGCTTGATTGGATTCCATGGTCCCTAGCTGTTGCTTGATATTAGCTACAATTTGTTGCAAATTTTCAACAATTGCCAATTTTGAATTTTGAGCTGTAAGATCATGGACCTGTCTTCTGATATCCTCAAACAGGGCATGCAGTTCATTAATATGTTGATTAGTTGGAAGAGTGGCCACTGTCTGTGTGAGATGTTTGATCTCTGCCTGGATATTCTTGATATCTTCTGATTTCAATATCCTATTCACTTATGTCTTTATATTTTTTAGTTCCTGTGATGTAGGCAGATTTGACACTGTATTTTGCAAAAATTCAAGTGCCAATTTCACATTGTTTAATTCAGAAGCATCAGCCACATTTTGCATAGCATTTTGGAGCAGGGCTATATCTGCCTGAGAGGGTGTGGATTGTTGTAAAATTTCAAGTTTTGTTTGGATATCATCTATCAAGTGATGAAAATGAGATAGTTCAGATTCAGTATTGAGGTTTTCAAGCTTTGTGATTTGGTGCTGGACACTAACAAGAGTATCTACAATCCCAGGCAATCGGGATTCTAGTACATTTGCCAAATCACTTTGCACTGCTGCTATTGTACCTTCAAGATGGGTTATGGAACTTTGAATTTTTCCAAAATCTTCATATGTTTCAAGTTGCAGCTTAATATTTGCTACACTCCGAGTTATTGCATTCAAAGCATCAGAAGAGGGCAAATTGTTCATAACATTTTCAAGTGTCTCAATTTTTTCTTTAACCTCGGCTATGGCATTGTTCAGAGGGTCCAGATTAGGTATTTGGAGTGACTGAATCTGTTCCTTTAGAGTGCAAATCACGAGATCAAAATCTTCTTGTGATTTTATGCTTTTGACAATTGTTTGGAGCTGTGCCTGGACATTATTTATCTGCTCTTCCAATTGCTGTTTCAATTGCTCAGAGTTGTTAGCCTGGGTCTTAAATTTGACTTGAAGAGCTGCTACGGCCTCTTCTAAACTTTGAAAATTATCCAATGTGACCAAATCAGTATATTTCTGATGCAGCAATTTGATTTTGGAATCAATTTTAAGAAGAGGGTCCATGCATTGTGATTGTAAATTTGTAATTTCTAATTGAAGACTGGCATTGAGTGTTGTTTGTAAAGCTTGTAAATCACTTCTTAATTTCTTGACTCTGACATCAAGCATCAAAATCTCATCACTGTGATCTTCATGTCTTGTATGGCCAAAAATATCATTAGGCATTTTGATTTATTGGTTATTTATTATAGAGTATCTGATTCTTAATTCTATAAAAAAGGGTATAAGCTTGTCATAAGATCCAGGGACCTCAATATATAAGCAATCACCAGCAGAAACAGTATAAACAGTGCCAGAAACCATGTTTGAGTGCTTAATTCTGTAAATATTTCTCCCTACTGAAATTTTAACATCACCCTCAGGAGTTGTAGTAAATTGCAATTGCCTACCTACAGGTAATTGGTAATGATTTAAATTATTGTTAAATATGTACAATGTTTTACCTGTTTCATCATCAATATCTGTAAGTATGCTGTTCAGATGAATAATTAACAAGCCACTCAGTTTAGACAGCATATCAGAAGAGGGTTGTGGGGTTGGCAGCTCCATAATACCTTGTTTTTTGAACCCAAATAAGTTCATAGGCATGTTTATTTATTTCAAATCATGCTCTGGAATTGGGCATTGTTTGCAATTTTTCAAATCACAATGACCCCATGGTAAAGTATGAATGCCACATGATAAAATGCATCTCTTATCATCATGTGGATCCAGAGCCACTTTTCTTACAATATTGCTAGTCAATAAGTGATCCACACTCTGAATTCTGGATTCTGATGTTTTGATTAAATTCTGGGATTTGAGGCAATTTTTATAATCTTCAAATTGGAGCTCTTTTTCAACAGTTACTTTGCCAATACCCTTGGCTTTTTTGGCAGCAACACCACTACATGTTTTAAAACTGTACATCTTGGCACTTAACCCAGCAAATTCCACAATAACATCACCAAGTGTCTCATCTTTTAACTTGCCAGGTACCTTTTTGTTGTGGTGGTGTTGAATCTCTTTATGTTCACTGGTATCAAAATATTTAAACAATTCAGGCTGTGCTATATCTTGATAAACATCTTCTGTTTTAATATCAAGAATAAAACTATCCGTGTCCATGTACATCAATTTTACACGATCCTTATAAAAAGGTTTCAACACATCATAATACAATATTAACATATGTAATTTGGCCAATTCCAATATTGCAGCCCCTACATAAATAGGTTTATCAAACTTATTCTTTGTTTTTTTCATGTTGAAAAGTGCCATATTTTCATCATAAATTCTTCTATAATTGAAATTAGGCTTTGCAACCAATTTTTTGCTCAGGCTGGAGTCAGTAATTATTTTAACATCGGTATGTTTTCTGACATTTTCAATAGTTTTGCCATACACAGAATTAACCATCAATTTAAACAAGGCCTTATCAAATTGGCTCTTTGCAGATGTTCGAAGCTCTGTATTTGTATTAATATATGATTTCAACCATTCTGAGTGCCTAAACCTCAAAACTTTTCCAATTTTGGTCACTTGTAGTTGAACTTTTGAACTTGTAGTTGAAGGGCATTGGAGTGTCACGTTTCATCTTGGCTACCCCGAAAACTATAGTTTCTTCACTAATATCGGTCGTTTTCGATTATTATACATGTCACCCATTTCCATCCCCAACCATAAGTGTGCCAGGGATGTCTTGGAGTTGAACGGCATTGGGAGTGTTACGATTCATCTTAGCGACCCCGAAATCTATGGATTCCACAATAATATATTTTGTCTTACATGTCACCTCCTTCCAACCCCAAGACCCTAGGTGTGCCAGTGTCTTGGAGTTGAACGGCTATGGGAGTGTCACCATTCATTTTAGCAAACCCGAAAACTATGGATTCCAAATAAGATCGATTACTTTACATGTCACCCTCTTCCCAACCCTACCCTTAGGAGTACCTGAGGTTTCTTGGAGTTGAACGGCATTGGGAATGTCATCATTCATTTCGGTGACTCAGAAAACAATGGATTCCACATTAATATCGATCGTTTTCGAGTATTTTTAAATGTCAGCCCTTCCCACCCCGCCCCTAGGGGTGTTAGAGGTGTCTTACCCAAACAGCATTTCTTTCAAGATTGCAAGTGTTATGTGTACAGAGTTCGGTCGAAATAGCTAGAGCCGTTTGAGAGTTATGTCTGTACAAACTAACACACACACACATACATCCATTTTTTTATATATACTAGCTGATTGCGCGGCGATCTACCAATCTTTTATTAGACAAGAAAATAGTGAATTTTAACAATAGTGTAAAAATGAACTTGGAGATGAACGGCATTTGGAGTGTCACTATTTATCTTAGAGACCCCGTAAACTATGGATTCCACACTAATATCTCTTGTTTTCAATTATTTTTACATGTCACCCATTCCCACCCCCACCGCAGAGATGCAACGGGTGTATTGGAGTTGAACGGCATTGGGATTCTCACTAATCTACTTAGCGACCCCGTAAACTATGGATTCCACAATAGTATCCGTGTTTTTCGATATTTTCTTCATGTTACTCCCTTCCCAACCCCACCTCTGTGGGGTGCCAGTGGTGTCTTGGAGTTGAAGGGAATTGAGAGTGTCACTATTCAGCTTAGCGAACTCCAAAATTACGATTCCACACTAGTATCGGCCTTTTTCGATTGTTTTTCATGTCACTCTCTTCCAACCACCACCTATAGGGGTTCCAAGGGTGTCTTGGAGTTAAACGGCATTGACAGTGTCACTGTTCATCGTAACGAACCCGAAAACTATGGATTCCACAATAATATTCCTTATTTCTCAAGTCACCTCTTCTCCACCCTCTCCACTTAAAGTGCCAGAAGTGTCTTAGACCCACTTTCCCACCCCCTCCCCTAGGGTTCCAGAGGTGTATTTGGAGTTGATCGGCACTGGGAGTGTCACTATTCATCTTAGGGTGTCCGAAAACTATGGACTCCACACTAATATATGTCGCTTTACATGTCACCCCCTTTCCACGCACACCCCTAGGGGTTCCAGGGATGCCTTGGAGTTGAACTGCATTGGGGTGTTACCATTCATTTTAGCAACCCCGAAAACAATGGATTCCACATTAATATCGGTAGTTATACATGTTACACTCTTTTCACACCAACCCTATGGGTGCCTGGTGTGTCTTTGTAGTGAACGGTATTGGGATTGTCACTATTCATCTTAGCGACGCGGAAAGGAAAGTGTATTCCACAATAATAATGGTCGTTTTCAATTATTTTAAAATGTCACAGTCATCTTATTTCCACCCCTAAGAGCTCCAGGGGTGTCTTTTTCCCACAGTATTTCTTACCATATTCTAAGTCATCTGTGTACCAAGTTTTTTTTTTTAAAAATTGCTCCAGGTGGTCGAGAGTAATGCTGGAACAAGCATACATCAATGTTTTATATATATGTATATATGAGTGCTGATTGCGTGGGGTTGACCGGGTATTTATTTATACCAATCTTCTATTAGAAAGAAAAATAATGAAATTTAACTATAGTGTAAAATGGACTTGAGTTGAACGGCGTTGGAGTGTTACTATTCAACTTAGCGACCCCGTAAACTATGGATTACACACTAATATCTGTCGTTTTCGATTATTTTTTTAGGTCACCAATTCCCTCCAACCGTAGGGGTGGCAGGGATGTATAGGAGTTGAACGCCATTCATCTAAGAGAGACCGAAAAATATAGATACCACACTAATATCGATCGTTTTACAAGTCTCCCCTTCCCACCCTCACTTCTAGGGGCGTCAGATGTGTCTTGGAGGTGAACGGCATTGGGAGTGTCACTATTCATCTTAGCGATACCAAAAACTATGGGCTTCACACTAATATCGGTTGCTTAACATGTCACCTCCTTCCCACTCCAGACCCTACGGGTTAAAGACGTTTCTTACAGTTGATCGTCATTGGGAGTGTCACTATTCACTTTAGCAAATTCGAAAAATATGGATCTCACATTAATATCAGTCGTTTTCGATTATTTTCACATGTCGCCCCCTTCCAACCTTTAGGGGTACCAGAGTTGTATTGAAGTTGAACGGCATTGGAAGTGTAACTATTCATCATAGAAACCCTAAAACCTATGTATTCCACACTATTATCTGTTGTTTTTTTAAATATTTTTACATGGCACCCCTTTCCCTCCTCCAGCCCAAGAGGTGACAGGGTTGCCTTACACTTTGTAACGACCGCCATGTTAGGCAGATTTCAGTTGTTTATTGGCATTTATTTTATTCGTATTCTTTCAAGTTAAGAACTTGGATTAAATTATTTATACTTAATTGTTTTTATAATTCATGTATATATTTACGTTTTATCTTACGTTATAATATTATTCGCGTATTTTTGCAATATTTATTCAGAATTTATAGGTTAATAATTATCCCAAATAATATATGCAACGTTTTCATTGTTTAAGCACAAGTTAAATACATTTCTTTTTAACATCTATTTTTGTTCAACAATGTACAAGATTGAAGTAATTTGTCTTCCTTATAAACTAAATCTTTATTTAATCATTTTTATGTGCAAGGGCAAATATGATTCATTTGATAAAATCAGTTTAGTTATTTCTATATAGTTTAATATTGTAATATTATAGCAAAGTATATTTCCCTCGTTTTCAATAAAATATCGTATTCCTATTGGCTGTTTATGTTAGGAGTGGGGGAACCACGCTTCGTGTTCTTGGCGATGTAAAAACTTCCACGTTGGCATTTTTAATTGTTGCCAACCTGCACTTTAGCTTACTATCGCTAATTAACATTGATGTGTTACATAAATTATCATTTTTTCTTGTGTTATTTTATGTTATGAGTTTGTATTGTAAGTTAGAACAATCTGTTTTTTGCGCCTCGCGCTTGAGGTAAGGAGTTGAGGTCTTGCTATTAACGGTGAAGGCGGTGCGCGGATTCTGTCGTGATAAATAAGTTACTCATCACTGCCTACAATCGAGTAGGACCCAACACATTATATTTTTGGCTTGTGCGAATAAGTATGTACGCGCGCGATTCGTAATTAAAGATTTTGGACATTTTAATTATAAAGTATTTGAATTATTTTTATTTACTGTCACGTGTCGCAATTCGGTGGTTTCCTTCCTGGAGGAAGGGTGGATCTTCTTAATCCCGAACCTTGGGTGAGAACTGGTGCTCCCAACTGACCAGCCGGAGCAAGGAGTGGTGGCACGTTGCATTATTTTTGGCGCCGCAACTAAGGGGCGCGAAGAAAGAAGACTTTCCCCTTCCCAGTGAAGTGTTGCCCCGTGCTCCTTTAGTGTTTTGTCCACCAAATCCATTGCCATTTCCAGAAGATGGATCGTGGTGATCGTCGGATAGTTAGAAGCAAAGTTCGCACCGAACTCTCCGAGACATCGGCAGCGTGCTGCAGCCAGCCGTGGAGCGACGTTTCAGGTTACCAATGTTTGGAGTGTCGGCTTCTTTATCACCCGGAGTGCTGTCTAATGACAGAGACTGTTGTGGATGGAGGTGATAAGGAGTTTCGACGCCAGAAATGCCTCGAAGTACGACTTCAGCCAACTCCGACGGCTACTGTTTCGTCTCCAGCAACAGTGATGATGCCTGAGTGGGTCAATTTTTTGGTGGCCTCCCTAGCGGAAAAGGAGCGCAAGCGACATGAACAGCTGATCGCAGCGTTCACAGAGAAAGACCGAGAGCGCGAGGAGAAATTGAAGTCCGGAAAGGAGGAGGAGAAGAGACGCCATGAACAGCTTACGGGCCAGTTATCCGAAGTGGTGAAGCAACTTAGTTCCATTCCTGCACGGATTCAGTTAACTGAAGAGAGGATAACTCAGGTGGAGTCGGCACAACAAGATCGCGTTTGTAAACAGACTGTTTTAGAGACTGAAGTTGTTGCTGTACAGGAAGAAGTGACGGAACTCAGTGGTCGACTGTCAAGTGAAATTTTGGCAGAGCTCTATGCTGCCGAGCGCATCCCCAGGTTGCGGATAGGGGAACAGCCTACAGATATGTAGGCTAGCTGGGACAAATAAGCAGTTGCGGACAAGGAGCGTCAGTGTCAACAGGATGTGGAGAGAGTTATTTCTGGCAAGGATAACTCTCATTTAAAAACCACAAAAATCCAGCGACGACACTGAGACATGGCGAGTAAGTGCCGCCATTAAATAAGCACTGCCCCTGCTTCCTTGAAGGTAAGAGAGGGATCTCTAAAGGCTAAGGAAAGGAAAACCCTGACAGAAAACCAAGGGGTAGGAAGAGCCCTTAGGCGTGGTGAAGCCAGTCTTCCTAGGGGTAGGAACCTTGAATACAAATCCCTGGTCCTCCAGGTTGGGGGTTGGGCGTAAGGCCGGCACCCTTACCCCGTAAAACAACCTCCCGCTACGAACTCTCAGACAAGCAAAGCCGGACGGATCTATAAGAGACGACCCAAGCAATGTAAAAGGCTAAGGTTTGTGGATATTAATGTGGCAACCTGGAATGTCTGTACCATGCTCCAACCAGGCAAAATGAATGAAATTGCAGATGAATTAATAAAATATAACATGCACATAACAGCATTACAAGAGATAAGATGGAATGGGGATGGATGGATCAAAAAGAAAGAATTCTCTCTTATGTATAGTGGGCATCCAACAATTAAAGGAAGGAATGGCACAGGTTTTTTAGTTACTGCAAATGCGAGGAAATGTATACTCGGATTTGAACCAATAAATGACCGAATATGTAAATTAAGAATAAAAGGAAAATTCAACAATGTGACCTTTATATGTATATATGCACCAACTGAAGACACAAACAAAGAATATATTGAACATTTCTATAGTGAACTGTCAGATGCATGTGACAGAGTACCAAAACATGATGCATTAATTCTACTGGGGGATTTTAATGCAAGAATAGGTAATGAATCCAGCAGCAGTGGAGTATCAGGCTGATTTTCCCTACACAAAGAAACAAGTGACAATGGAGAAAGGCTGATTCAACTAGCACAATTACAAAACCTTGATATCAGTAGCACCAGATTTAAGCATAAAAAAATCCACAAACGGACTTGGAAAATACCCGGTGAACAACGATGTAATCAAATTGATCATGTACTGATCAATAAGAGGAGAGCTACATTAATAATTGATGTCAAAACATATAGAGGACCTAGTTGTGATACGGATCACTATCTTGTTAGAACTAAAATAAGACAAAGGATTAGCATGGTTAATGATGGAATATACAAGAAAACTAAGAAATGGAACATAGAAAAATTGAAGAAATCTTCTATACAAAATACATACAGACAAGAAATACAAACAAAACTCGATGAAGCAGGAGAAGAAGATGATGTAGAAGTCGAGTGGGATAATTTAAGAAACATCATAGATAGTACTGCTAATCAGGTTTTAGGAACCAAAGCATATGAAAAAAATGAAGATTGGTATGATGAAGAATGTAAAAAGGCGGTTAAAGCAAAAAATGAAGCTAGAAATAGTTGTCTTAATAGAACTACAAGATCAAATAGAGAAAAATATGAAGATCTGAAAAAGCGTGCTAAGAAAATGTGTAGAGAAAAGAAACGCCAAGCAGTAAAAACACAAATAGAAATGTTACAAGAACTAAACACCAAAAAAGAATATAGAAAATTCTATCGAACCCAGAAAATTATAACACAACAGTATAAACCAAGAACTAGAAACTTAAAATCCAAAGACGGTCAAATCCTAACTGAACAAGCAGAAATAATGAATAGATGGAAAGAACACTTCCAGGGAGTTCAGCACAACCAGGATTTAGAAGTGCCCTACTGGAATACGATGAATCAGCAAGATAATGAAAACATATTAGTTGATACACCAACATACGAAGAAGTGGACACAGTAATTAAAAACTTTAAAAAAATGAAAGCACCAGGAAATGACAATATGAACAGTGAACTTATACAAGCAGCTGGAAAAGAAATGTATCGTACAATACATAAACTTATAATTAATATATGGAATCGAGAACAAATGCCAAATGATTGGAACATAGCACTAGTGTGCCCTATACTTAAAAAAGGAGATAAAACAGTCTGTGAAAATTATAGAGGCATATCACTACTAAATAACCTATATAAAATACTTGCAGCAATAATTAACATCAGACTAACTGATTATGCCGAAGATATTATAGGAGAGTATCAAAGTGGATTTAGGAATAACAGAAGTACTACAGATAACATCCTGATGATGCGTTTGATATTCGAGAAATGCTATGAATATGATATAGATTTGCATGTTTTGTTTATTGATTTCAAACAAGCCTTCGACTCAATATATAGACCAACAATATTACAAAGGTTACAAGAAATTGGAATACCAAATAAATTAGTAAGATTAATCCGAATGACAATTCAAAACACTAGAGCCTCAGTTAAAATTGAAAATGCAAGATCGGACTTTTTCGATGTCATGACAGGAGTCCGCCAAGGAGATCCTCTTTCAGCAACATTATTTAATTTAGTTTTGGACTCAGTGATTAAAAAATTATATGTGAGAGGAGACATCAGTACTAGACTAAAACAAGTCACAGCATATGCTGACGATGTAGCTATTGTAGCAAGAACTAAGAAAGCTCTTTCAGAAACGTTTATAAGTCTAGTAGAGGAAGCTGCAAGAGTAGGACTCCAAGTCAATGAAAAGAAAACTAAATACATGAATATTAATAGAACAAACATGAATAATAACAGATCAATATTAATAAATAATTACTCTTTTGAATGTGTTAGTAACTTTACATACCTTGGATCTACACTTAATGAAAACAATAAAATAGAATCTGAAATAGACGAAAGAATAAAGAAAGGTAATAAGGCCTATTATGCAAATGTATCCCTGCTAAAATCGAAACTTCTGAAACGAAATACAAAAATGAAGATATATCTTACTATGATAAGACCAGTGGTTACATATGCTGCTGAAACCTGGACCCTAACACAGAAGGATAGAAACAAATTAAGTATATTTGAGAGACAAATTTTAAGGAAGATCTTTGGCCCGGTACAGATAGAATATGATGTATGGAGAATAAGAAATAATGTGGAACTAGAAAAATTAATCAATGGTGCAGACATTATACGATATATCAAAAGTCAACGAATTAAGTGGTTAGGCCACATACAAAGAATGGATAACATGAGAACTATAAAACGTATACTAGAGTGGAAACCTATGGGAAGGCGACCAATTGGAAGACCTAGGATGAGATGGACTGAAGATGTATGCGAAGATTTAAAGATTCTCAAAGTTAGAAATTGGAAAGAAATGGCAAAGAAGAGGAAAGATTGGAATGATTTGTCTGAGAAAGCTAAAACCCACAAAGGGTGGTGATGCTAATGGAAGACCAGCCGGAGCAAGGAGTGGTGGCACGTTGCAACTTACAGTATTTCTATCCAGATTGCAAGTGATACGTGTACTGAGTTTGGTCGAAATCGCTCCAATTTTTCGAGTGTTGTGCCGGTAGGAACATACAGAAATACACACATACATCGATTTGTATATTTATAGATAGAAGATGGATTAAAGAGATGAATCAAAAATATCAGTAAACGAATTTCTGCCAGAAATCCAAATAGGAAACGCCGACCTACGTGGCGGAGGGGTAACCACAAGGGACTTAAATACGGGACCTCCTGACGCCAAGTCGTCACATCAATTGTAGCGTTATATTTTCTTATTGTTGGTGTCGCATTTAAAAGAAATATTTGACACCCACAGATCTTCTTACAGTGGAGATCATTTAAGTGTAAAGTGTGTTGCGGCTAAAACTTGCTGCTTACAATAATCAATATTTTAAAAACGCGTTGTGAAATACAACAGAAGATGAAACGTTCAATATGCTTTGGAAGATGAGTCACTGAAATTAACTGCAAAATTTTGAGTTACATAGCAATATTATTTCGTCATACATATGCTTGTTTGTTTGAGTTCGGGTTTATAGTTAACTTTATGCACAGCAGGGATAATGGGAACTGGACGTACAGTTTAGAATGGTATCCGAACCACAATGTTCTTTGCCAGCAATAGAACAGGGCACATTATCTATGTTCCCTTCTCCTCGTGTAAACGTACACACAAGCAATATAATAATGCACGACAGTCCTGTTAATTCTTTGTCCTATCTCCCGACTGTCAACCTCCTTCCTGTAATCCTACCTAGAGGTGTGGAGTTCTTCAACTTTTAATGGGGTTACGTGGGGTCAGCATGTAAAAGCGCTTGAAATCTTTATTCTCTTTGAGCATTTGATAATTGAAAGGAAATCAAGCTCAAATGTTATTAAATTATTATTAAGACATTTAAATTTAAACGGAATTTTTTATTATTACTGTCAAAAAGGAAGGCAAAGGGAAAATAAAATATGTCAATTTTATGAATTAAGATTGTAAATGCAGTATCCGAAATTTACCCTGTGTTCAAAACTATTCACGTAATGTGACATCGTGGGATCTCTTTTTGGTTCTAAACAACACACTGTTGTTGTGTGGCACAATGATATTCGTATTGTGTCAACTGTATTACATTAACTCTATTTTAAAATTAGTGAAAGCGGAAAGCCAATTCTTATCTGCTGCAAACGTTTGGCCACGCAATCAGACAAACTTAAATTACAAACTGTATCACTATGGCCTTACCGGAAACGCGTTAAATTGGATTCGATCATATCTCGGCAACAGGAAACAACGTGTGAAATATCGGGAACCGGAAGTCACATACTCTAAATGGTTAGTTGTTCAACAAGGCGTCCCTCAAGGAAGTATATTGGGTCCACTACTATACATGATTTACGTAGCTGATTTCGACCGCGCTGTCCAATATTGCCACTACCATCAGTATGCTGACGATTCGCAAATCTATATTCAGTGTAATACAGAAAACTACGATAATGCGATGACCAATCTTCAATTCGACCTTGATGCTATAACAAATTGGTCACGGAGAAACTCTCTTCAATTAAATCCATCAAAATCTTGCTTCATGACCATAGGAACTCATGGTACCCTTAAGAAACTTAAAAAAAAAACGCACCTTCTCCTCCAACTCTTGGCAGTATACCGCTAAGCTAAGTGGATACAAGCAAAAACTTGGGGATTGTGTTCGATAGACACTTAAATTGGGAGCCACAAGTCGAATTTATTGTGAAAAACTGTATGGGGAAACTTAAATCTTTGTATCATATAAAACATACTCTGGACGCTATCGTTAAAGATCGTCTTATGCAAGCACTCGTTTTTTCCACATTAGACTATTGCGCTCCAGTGTACAGTAATATATCCCAGGACCTAAACTATAAACTTCAAAAAATTCAGAATTGTTGTATACGTTTCATATTTAACCTAAACAGAAAGGAACATGTATCCCCCTATTTAAAGAAACTTTCTTGGCTAAACATTAACAATAGAAGAAAATACTTAACACTCACCTTGATGCACAAAATACATACAAGTGGCTCCCCAAAATACTTATCCGATAAGATCTGTTCTCGTAGAACATCAGCCGAACATAATATCCGCAAGAAGCACAATCTAAAACTCCCCAAACATAAAACCGCCACATATAACAAGTCCTTCATTGTTACAGGGATCAGGGAATGGAACAAACTGCCTGCACCATTGACTAACATTATTTGCCATCGAAGTTTTAAGAAAAATCTGAAGAACTTATTATTGTCCCAACAACTTCATTAACCTTCATATGTTAACAATTGCACCTGCACTTATACATCATACAATGCATACCTAACCTACCCACCCCCCCCTCGCACACACATTGAACTACCGAAGACTTATTACTTATCTTTACTCAACAGTATATATACTAATGTATTCAATGTATTATTTTATCATTCTATAATCTTTATATTATCTTTATTGTATTATCATGATCATTATGTGTTTTTTTCTTTCTTTTTGTTTTTATTCATTGATTGTATCTTTGACAAGGGTTGGTTGTAAGAACGGTCCATGAGGCCGAAACACGCCTGCTTAAATAAAGACCATTCTATTCTATTGAAACTTCTACTCAGGTTTTGGAATTTCATTCTTCTGCATGAAAAAAGAAAACTCATCCTACCAGGGTTCGAACTTTCTAACGGAGATTATCTGTTCCTTTCACAAAAGTAAAGCAGCACGACGGTTGCGCTCTATATAGAGAACAACGTTGCTCGCAGTTCGGTACCTGTCACGTGGGTTGTGATTATCTGCGGTTCTACGACCTTGGGCCGAGCAAAACCACTTGAAGTGATCTGAGAATAGTAGGATTTTGCCACAGAAAGGTAACATTTGTTAATTTTATTTGACAGCGATTTCTTCTATTATCGTCTCCCACTATTTTAATCTTTCAAAATACATTCACACACATTGGTTTTCACCAGGACATTTCATTTTCCATGCTTTTTATTCATGTCACGGTTCCACAGGCGCGTCGCTCTTATATCTTATATCTATTTGACAGCAACCCCCTGTTACCGCGTTTCAGTGAAAAGGAACTGAAGACTAAAATTGGTAAATGATGTAACTGCCAAAATTATTCAAACACCGTTTTAAACGTTAAACTGTGAAATTTGACATGCTTTATAATGTGGTAAACGTGAAAAGTGGCTGGTAGCCCTCTAATTAGTTCATAGGGCGTCTAAAGAGGTCACTAGTGTGTACATAATAACGGGCTGATGTGCGGAAAGAAGCGATTTCGTAACACTTTCGCTTTTGGAATTTATAACGTTTACCACTTTTAGTCCTCAACTCATGGTCAAATAGCCAATTAGTAGAGATCTGCAAATGTGATCCATTGGCCGCCCTTGGCCCGCCCTGTACAGCTGTTGTCGTGAACCAACCCGTCTAGCCCATCTGAAGGGAAAGTTACCAGGCTTCCATTAAAAGCCGATGACCGTTGCTGTTTACTGCACTGCGAGCACGGGCGTTGGAAGCAAGGGCGGGCAGGGGATAGAGGAACACTCATTATACACATTGCGAATCTGTTGCAGCCAAAGATTGTTAAAACTGATAATACAACGTTCGAATTATGAATGTTACTGCATGAAAAGGCTGCTCAGGAGAAATCGAAAATCTTAAATGTGGACGAGTGTCTTGTGACTTCCCGTTTATATGTTTTTTTTAACTTGAAACAACAGGGAATATAGTGCATTACTGGTAACCATGTTTTAATAGTTAACAACAAATCTAGGTCAGATGTAATTGGATACGTCAGTGGTGTTAAAATTACATGAAGGGCATATCAAGCATTCTTAGATTCATCTAAATAGTTTGGGGCGCCTATTTGAAAGCGCTTATACATATCGGAAACTGAATGTCCTAAACGTTGGATCGGAGTATGGCTCGACTCCTTTTCTGATATACGATGCAAATTGTTATGTTACTTGTTATGTTACGATTCAAATTTACCAGGACAAGTCTCTACAGCGAAACAAAATATTCAATTTTACATTTTTTAATACATACTTCAAAGACGTCACAATTTATATAAAGAAACAGATTCTTCCTTTTTTCATAAATACGCAATTTATTATGATTTCTCATTAGCCACGTTTGGAAAATCGCGACGTTGAGGTTGAGTAATGACTATTTTCTAGACGTAGAGACGTATATAAATAACCATGGAACGACCAATCGTTGACGTTGTTTATTTATTGCAAACCATGCTCTGTGATTGGGCCTTGATTGCCACTTATCAAGTCACAATGACCCCATGGTAGAGTATGTATACCAAATGATAAAATGCATCTCTTATCGTCATGTGGGTCCAGAGCAACCTTTCTAACAATATTTGTGGTCAACAAGTGATCCACACTCGGGATTCTACATTCTGATGTTCTGATTGTACTACATGATTTGAGACAATCTTCGTAATTTTCAAATCTGAGCTCTTTGTCTACAGTTACTCTACCAACACTCTTGGCTTTTTTAGTAACAGCACCAAAGCTGTACATCTTGGCCCTTAACCCAGCAAATGCTACAATAACATCGCCAAGTGTTTCCTCTTTTAACTTGCCAGGCACTTTTTGTTGTGTGGTTGAATATTCAGATGGCCAGGGAATTCGCTGGTATCGAAATATTCAAGCAATGCAGGCTGTGCTATATCTTTATAAAGATCATCTGTCTGAATATCAAGAATAAAGCTATCCGTGTCCATATACATCAGTTTTACACGATCACCATAAAAAGGTTTAAGCACATCGTAATAAACGACCAGCATATGTAATTTGGCAAATTCTAATATTACAGCCCCTACATAAATAGGCTTATCAAACTTGATCTTAGTTTTTTCATGTTGAAGAGGGCCAGATTGTCATCATTAATTCTTCTGTAGTTGAAATTAGGCTATGCTACCATTCTTTTGCTCTAGCTGGGGTCAGTAACCAATTTGACATCAGTATGTTTTCTGACATTTTCTATGGTCTTACAAGACACCGAATTGACCATCAATTTGAACAAGGTCTTATCAAATTGGGTTACCGCACGTGTTCGAAGCTCGATGTTTGTATCAATGTATGGCTTCAACCACCTTGAGTGCCTGAACTTTAAGACTTTGCCAACCTTGGTTACTTTAACACCGTGACGCATCAGGAACTGGAGGTTCTTGTAGTATATGCCATAACCCTGTTTTGGCTCCGGAGTCATCATCAGCTTCTTCTGTTTAGAGTCAGGTGGACACTTGACCTCAGGTATTGGCGGCAGATCAGAAAACCGGCAGTGTAAATTATCAGGAATTGCCAGATCCACCTCTAAGAACAAGCCATAGTCACTGCCATCAAAGTCTTGAAGATCCTCAATATTAAAATCTTCAACGCACTCAAGCCCTGCATATGGCAGTTTATCCATCATGGCATAACCATACAGGCTGTTGGCATCCACATAAAATATATAGTTTGATGGTCGTGCAGGATCATAATCAGGAACATACTTGTTGTTGGCTGTGCTATATCTTTGAGAACATTGTACTATGCTCCTCTTATACATTGTTCGATGAACAGATACATATCCTGGTCCTTGATCAGATCCAATTTTATTTTAGTGTTTAGAAACATCGCAGACCATGTTAGGCATGGAGCACTGTAAAAATAGACCGGGTCAAGGTAATAATTTTGTATTGAGGATGCTCTAAATGCTTCAAGTACATCGGCTAAGAGCGTCACATCGAGTGCCAAATAGTGTTTATGACAATCACCAAGATTCTGACAATTTAAGTTGGTCCACATCAACTGGGCATGGCGATAATCGCCATCGGTGATTCCTGATGCTCTGATTTTGCTGTAGAACGCTTCTTGCGGTGGCAAAGCACACTCGTCAAATTTAGATAATTCGGTAACATAATCGTATGGATATACACCCTTACGCCTAAGCAATTTCAGGTCCAAATTTGGAAACGTGTCAGACGTAATTTTGAATTGGGCATCAGATAATTGACTGGCCAGAGTGGTAAGGGTAGCCGACAGAAATCTATATGAATCTATAAATCTTAGGTATATGGGCTTGCCATTAACACTGATTATTTTGCTAATAGCTATATATTTTTCGTCATTTTCTGCTAAAATATTTAAATCCTGCTTCTTAAACACTTCGTATCTGATCAGATGATGAAAATCATAATTAGATGCACCGTGGCAAAATATCGGGACAAATTTTGGTCTTTGGAGCTTAATATTACAGCTACTACACAAAGCCTGTTTATATCGACCGTCCGTATAGCAATGATGACGCACCTTGATATTTGTATCCGAAAATTCAGAATTGCACACCTGGCATTTTTCTGTACAGTTGAAATCTTCGATTTGATCCTCTGTTAAAGGTAACATAAGTTCTGATTTTAATAATATATTATGGGCTATGCTATGGTACACAATTTCTATTTTATGCACAATTTTTTTTAACAGCATCTGGTCCCCTGTATAAGCATGATTTACTAACAACACCATCCTGTACAACCACATAACAAAATCTAGGAGGTTCGTGGAGCTCATACGCTGTACTTGAAGACTCTTCGGGATATGGGTTGCAGAATGCAAGCGGTTTGAGATTTGATTGAGACTCACAGACTATATATGCTGAGTGCCGCAACAAGGCTTCGAATTTTTTGAATTTGGCATTTACGTTTGGTTTAGGCATAGCCATATGAACAGGTTTATGGTTACCACAGTATTTTAAATGTTTACCCAACTTGTTTTTAGCTATTTCGGTATTCTTTTCATAAACACCACTTACTTTTTTTTGACCATCAAATACAGTCAAAGATCTTCGAATCTCGTATATTGTATTGGTTTTGCCTAGTTGTTTTCTGACTAAAGCCTCAAGATTGCGTATCAGAGTGTAATGGTATGTACCGTCTCTATCAATTAAGAGCAGATCGATCGGGACAGCAGAGTCATCATCAATGTTGCTGATTCTAAGAGGTTCTATCAAGCAATCGCCACGACTAGCAGAACAAATAAATACATTAATAGATAAAGGCATACCATTGCTATCTTTGGCTCTTTTTCAAATTTATCGATATTCTGGACAAACATTGGATATTCTAAGCCATCCATAGCGTCATCAAAATCATGTTCATGCTGTTTATAAAGACTTATTCCCTCTGGATGATCTAAAACTGAAAACAAAGCAACCAAAATACACCACATAAAGCATTTCTGGTCGGTATTATCTACGTTGACCACAGCTTTTTTGTTTTTGATATTGTCAGTTAGAGGCAGATATATCGAACCTTGTAGAGGTCTGATTTCAGAAATAATAACATAAATCCTCTGTGGGGATCCGCATAGACTCCAACCCGATTCCTTAGCAGCAAACTCAGAATGTTTAATAAGCAACTACTGTATCAACCTGTTTAGTATTTCGTCTAAGTTTGTATTTAAGTATACAGATGCAGTTTCTGTTATGTGGGGCTGTGTAAATTTTGTACTGTTTGGTTTCTTATATTCAGTATACAATTTAAAAGATAGTTTATAAGAGCCTTTTTTTATTTAGAATAGCTAGCGTATCCGGATTTTTACTGTTCAAAAATATTTTAATATCACATCTTTTCTATGATACGAAACGGTAATAACTTAGTTGACCGTCAAAACTACTATGAATGGCTCTATTGCGTGGTCGCTTTGCCAGTCTAGTAGTATCGGATGTAGCAAGCATTCTTTTTAGACCAGATGTAGATGGCTGTGGGGGCAATGTTGATGCCTGTGCAGAACAAGAGCCTATATGCCTGTCGAAGTATGCCTTGCATAATTTTCTAAGGCATTTTGGGCATATTTAGTGGGCATTTTTGCGTTTCTCAGGATCACAATTACGTTGGTGCTTAACCCAATTGGGGCTAAATATATTCTTAACGCATTTATTACAATATTTTTGATTTGGAACTTTTGGTTTTGGTATTTATATATAATTTTTAGGGGCTCAAATCAAAAACTATATACTTAAGATAAATATCAGTTGGCTTCGCAAGTGTGCTTTGTATACTTAGTGTGTATACTTAGTGTGTATACTTAGTCTGTTACTATTTTTGGTTTTGGTATTTATATATAATTTCTTGGGGCTCAAATCAAAAAATATATACATAATATAAATAACATTTGGGTTCAGCAGTGTGCTTTGTAACTAATAAGATTACACTTGACAGAGTATTACACTAAAGACAATAAGCTCATATAAGCATCTTGGCCTCGTTTTAGGTGTGGCCAAAACAGTGCCAAGAGGGGCATATTCTTTACGATCCTATGGACAACAATCTGACAGATGCAGCTTTTTGTACGTGTAGCCAAATCAATCTGAGGGGGTCATACTTTTTACGGGAAATCCCCGAGGTCTTTTTTACTAAATTCATGGATTCGACACAGTAGCACACAGTAGGCAATAAGCTTATATAAGCATCTTGACATAGTTTTAAGTGTAGCCAAAACCAGTCTGAGGGGTTTCATACTTTTTTGTTCCAGTGATAGGACATTTTATACTACTCGTAGAGATGAGATTTCTCGACTCCTGCAGATTTCTCTCTGGAAGCTTGGACGCTCTATCGAGTAAACTTTCAGACGAACAATTCAAAATAAGTAGAGCTAGTTTTCCTGAGGTAGACATAGAACGTATTAGACGTAAAGGGATTTATCTTTACGAATATTGAACCGATGAATCTAAATTTAATGATCATGCTCTCCCACCTCAAAAATAATTTTACAGTCAGCCGAAAGAAACCGGAATCACGGACAAAGAATACGAACACGCAAAATTAATGTGGAACGAATTGAGAAGCGATACTCTCGGGGATTACCATGACGCATATTTAAAATTAGATGTAACAATTCTTGCTGATGTTTTTCAAGCATTCAGGAAAACGTCGGTGAATATTTACAAGTTGGATCCTGCATATTTTTACAGCCTTCCTGGTTTGGCATGGTCGGCCATGCTGCTCCAGACCAGGATCAAGTTGGAATTGATATCGGACGTAGACATGTTGCCTTTTATCTATAGGGGGATACGCGGGGGGATGGTTCAATGCTCGCAGAGACACGCAAAGGCAAACAACATTCACATGTCTGAGAATCAATACGATCCAAATCGGCCATCGAATTACATATTTTACGGTGATGTTAACAATCTATACGGATTCGCAATGATACAAAAACTTCCCTACGGAGGTTTCGAGTGGATAGATCCCATTTCAATTGATATTAATCGTTTCGACGATCGTGAATTTGGTCTGTTCATTGAGGTGGACATTGAATTTTCAAATAATTTGCATGATACTTTTTCCGATTTACCTCCGACTCCCGAAATCAAATGTCCACCTGATTCTAATCAAAGCAAGCTTTTGTTAACTCTGGAGAGAAAAGAGAGATAGGTCGTCTACTACAAGAATCTCCGGTTTTTGATTGGGAAGGGTGTTCAGATAGTAAATGTGAGGAGAATTCTCACGTTCAAACATTCTCCATGGTTAAGACTGTACATTGAAACAAACACACTATATACGACCAATGCCAAATCAGATTTGGAAGAAAGATTTAATCAAATTAATGAAAAATGCGGTATACGGCAAGACCATGGAGAATGTTAGGAATCATATAGACATAAAATTGATTTCAGATAAGAATAAATGTAGAAAATTGGTTTCTGATTCTAGATTCAAATCGAGAAAAATTTACAACGAGAATTTGGCACTTTTTAATCTAGATATAAAATTGATAAAATTCAGAAAACCTATTTATTTTGGCGCAAGGTTCTTGACTTGCCGAAACTTCACATGTTCGAATTTCATTATGATATAATGAAACCATTCAACAATGATAATATATCACTTTTGTACACAGACACGGACAGTTTTATTTGTTCCATACAATCACCAAACTTATACGAAGATCTGAAACATCCTGTCATGTTTGATTATTTCGATACATCTGAATATCCTCAACCCAAAAGATTTGGAATTCCTTCTACCTCAACAAGAAGGTTCTCGGCAATTTGAAAGATGAATGCAATGGTGATATTATTGTTCAGTTTGCTGGCCTGCGTTCGAAGATGTATGCATTGAGAACAGAGAGCAGCGTCACGAAGAAAGCAAAAGGAGTGGGCAAAAATACCGTGAAAAATAAACTAGCGTTCCAGGATTACATTCATTGCCTCTATTCACAGTCGAGGATATTTGGAGACGATATGAGAATACAAAGCTTAGACCACGTCATTACAACGAATAAAATAGAAAAAGGAGCCCTGGATTCACACGACGACAAAAGGTGCATCCTCGAGTGTGGGATCCACACTTTGCCTTGGGGCCACTATCGTTTAGAAATAAGTAAAAATGTATCAAATGTCCATGAACAAATATACATACATATATATATATATATATATATATATATATATATATATATATATATATATATATATATATATATATATATTTTATATATAACATTTTGACTGTCATTACAAAAAAAACCTTCACCGTTCCTTAAATAACCATCATGCAAATGAATTTGTTTGGTTTCATAAAACAGATTATCATGGCATCCATACCAGATGAAATGATGAAATAAATGGAATTTTACCTTCCACGTTATCTAAATTCAACAACAACCTCAATTTCTACAAATTTCCGATCGACCCGAATCTTCGGATCACCGTGAATCCGGAGAACGTAAGCGAAATCAAAAGTTCATCAGGGAGTAACATTTACCGAATCAAACACGACAGAATGGATTCCGCGACCACGTACAATGTTTCTGTAGGAGATTATCTTTACGTTGAACTTCTGGGAGATCACGACAAATTCATTCCTCTCTTCGTGGAATTGAAAATCACGTATGCGATAATAAATAAACCATAAAAAATGCCTAAAGACATTTTCGGACACACAACGAGAGTGGACCATGCAGACGAAATTCTCATGCTGGACGTTCGACTTATGAAGTTGAGAAGCGACCTGGTAACTTTGCAAAATACACTCAACATCAGTCTGCAGTCGGAAATTCCCAGTCTACAGTCACAATGTTTGGATCCCATTCTCAAAATCGATTCCGAACTGAAATCTCTGTTGAAAAATTCCTTTGATAACGGTCAAAATATACAGTTGAGCGTGAATTCGCTTCAGAACGATTTAGCTAAATTGCAACAGTTTCAAACTAAAGATTTCGAAAAATTAAAATTTGAAATCAAAGAGCGAACTTCCAACATGGAAAAAAAATTGTCCAAACTTCAAAACACGATCGATGCAGAACAGTTACACGATGCCAGTTACGCGAGGTCGCGATCGAAGAGGAAAAATTCACAAGACGCTCCAAGAAATTAATAATAAATTGAAGATTTTGGAAGACACCATCACGAATTTCCCTTCCTCCGAAGAATTGCAAGTGATCTTCAAGAGCGTAGCGAACATCAAAATTCAATTGGAAGCGTACCATGATTTCCAACACATTCAAACTACGATCTCTACGCTCCAGGCATCTTTGGAGTTGATCAACAAAGAGATAGAAAATATTCACGCTCAAGCAAGCGCGTTGACAATCATTTAAGACACGTTAACCACGGTTCAGCATAAGATCGATTATTTAGAAAATTTGAACGTAGAATCGAATCTCAATCATTTTCATCACGTACTGGACAACATACAGCGTGATCTCGAAACTTTGAAGACGAGCCTGCCTTTGAACGAAGATTTGGAAACAAATGAAAACGGCGGTGTCCACGTTGTCCGAATCTAGCGGCATAAAAGTTTCTTCGAGAGCACTCGAAAACACGGTAGGCAATATTCCCACGCCAAAAGAACTTCACGCTGTTAAGAGAAACATTTCGCGCACACTGAAACGATTAGAAAGAGAAGAGACGAACACGGAACAGATTCGAGATGAAATTGCTTCGCTTCAAGACATGGTGTCCACGTTGCCGACATCGTAGAGTGTGAACCATCTGCAAGCTCAGTTCACAGACATGAGAAGCGTCATAAACGATCTTAGCGAGAAAAGTTCCGGAACTCTTTGACGATTACAATCACACCGTTCGCAGTACGATACGCATGAAACCAGCGGACGTTAAACAATCCGACGAACAGCGATTAATTTCTACGGTTTATTGTCCAAAATACAGTCCCACGACCAAGAAGCAAAATTCAAAATTGGAGACCAAGTGAGGATCAGAAAATTCAAACACACATTCAAGAAAGGATTCACCAAAAATTGGAGCACGGAACTTTTTACCGTGGTTCTAGTTTTACTCGGAAACCGTCACACGTATATAATAAAGGATAGTAGCGGTGAAATTTTGAAAGGAAGGTTGTACCAAGAGGGACTCTCTAAATCGAAACACTTCGACACGTACCTCATCGAGAAAGTATTGCGTAGGAAAGATAACAAACTGTTTGTCAAATGGCTGGGACTTCCGGAAAAGAGTTCGATAGACGCGAACGAAATGATCTTGTGATTACGTGGAACGTGGTGAAGCGTCTACCCGATTCTGAACGTCAAATTAAAAATAATGGCTAGTTGCTTCCCGACAGCATCCGTTGGCTAATCGTAGGTCCTTCTGATTGTGGGAAAACCACGTTGCTGGTGGACAATTTTCTCCTCTCGCCGAATTGGTTAGATTGGAAGAACAGGCACCTGTACGTGTTCTCAAAAAGTTTGGAGCAATCGAAATACCAGCAACTGATGAAACTGTATGACGGACTGGACATTGCAACGTTCGCTTCGGAAATAAAACCACTCGGCGATTGTCACGGTGTTCGACGACGTCATCCTGGAAAACCAGGATGCAATTCGCAACTTTTTCACTCAGGTCGTCAAAAAGGAATGGATTGCTTTTACCTAGCTCAAACGTTTTAAAAAATCCAAAACATTTACTTCGCGACAACGCTAATTTCATTTGTTTGTTTCGTCAAGATCTTACAACCTCAAGCACGCGTACGATGACTACGTAGGCGAAGATATGAACTACAATCAATTTTCGGAATGCTGCTCTTCTTGTTGGAACAGTGACGATTTCGGATTCACGACGATCGACATGACGAGGAAACCCAACGAAGGAGAATACAGAAACAAAATCAACGACTTTTAAAACGTATACATAACGTGATGACGAAACGAAATATGGAATACGACAATCTTAATCTGCGCGATTACCTCGCGAAACGCTTCGAAGTTTGGAAATCCGAGAATCGTGGATTCTACGAAGAGAACAAGCGCGAAGGTCAAGCTATAATCGACGCCATCAGCGGTCTCGCAAAGGAAATTTAGAATGTCACGGAACAGAACAAGGATCTGATCACGAAACTCGTACCTTTTGCCGCTCAAAATTATGAAGATTTTCCTCCGACACCTCTCTCCAGCATTCACACTCCTCTGGTACTTAGACAATCTCCAAGCATAAGCAGCACTTCTTGGCATGGAAACCAACGAAGGCGTCGTGTGGAAGATTGGAAAATCGAAAGTTACTTTCGAAGGCAACGACATTAAAGTTAATTTAGGTGAAAAAATAGTTGCTCCACGTATCCAGGTACAGTGGGATTGTGGGAACTCGTTGCCAAAGATATCCGAAAATTACACCGACGAATATTACCAGAGTTACAGGAAAATTTTAATCATGACGGATGCCATATATCAAAATATTGATGCCACAAAGAATAGGGTGAAATCTAGCAGCGGAGAGAAATACAGGAATCTCATCAAATCAATTTGGAACGATATCAAAAGTGGAAGCGGTGTCAAACGCTACAACACCTTACTGAAAGAATTCGTTTGGGTGGACGACGTTAGGAATCTCGTGGATAATTTACTCGTCATCGCAGGCGAAGAGAATGCAGGCAATCGTAATTTTTACAACGAGAAAATAGGAATCGTGGACATGATCAGCACGAAACTCTCCAACTTCATAGTGAACAACAGCAAAGGAATATGCTACCTGATCAAAATCATCAACGTTCTTCCGCCGTAATTTTGGAACGTGGCCGAGGGCAAGGGACTCGAGAACGACATCATCAATAAATTACCTATCGAAATGCACATCCCAGGTTATCAGTACTGCGGACCGGGTACCAAACTCGAGCGACGTTTGGAAAAAGGAGACAGGGGAATAAATCCTTTGGACGCTGCATGCAAAAATCACAACATCGCTTACAACGTACACGCCGATCTAGATGCACGTCACGAAGCAGATAAAAAATTGGAACATGCAGCCTTCGGAGATTCATCAGCAGGGATGCTTCTTTGGGAGAACGGGTTGCAGCTTTGGGTACGACCACTGCCATGAACAAGAAACAAAAATTGGGAAGAGGTCTATAAAAAAATAATGAGATAAAATTCTTATCGTAAAAAATTTGCATCGTTAAAAAACGATGTATCGTAAAAAAAAACTTCGTTGTGGACATCGTCAGAAAAAGTTGCCTTATCGTAAAAAAATTTGCATCGTTAAAAAATGAGGTATCGTCAAGGAAAGTCGGCTTATCGTAAAAATATTGATCGTTAAAAAATAATGTATCCTCAAAAAAAGAAAAGTCGTGGACATCGTCAAAAAGTTGTCGTTGGACATCGTCAGAAAAGTTGCCTTATCGTAAAAAAAATTGCAGCGTGAAATAATGATGTATTGTCAAAAAAAAGAAGTTGTGGAAAAATTTGCATCGTCAAAAAAAATTTTCGTTGCACATCGTCCGAAAAAGTTGCCTTATCGTAAAAATTTTGCATCGTTAAAAAATGATGTATCGTCAAAAAGAAAAGTCGCGGATATCGTCAAAAAAAGTTGTCCTTGGACATCGTTAGAAGGAGTTGTCTTATACTAAAAATCTTGCAGCGTTAAAAAATGATGTAAAAAAAGTCGTGGAAAAATTTGCATCGTCAAAAAAAAGTTGTCGTTGGACATCGTTAGAAAAAGTAGCCTTATCGTAAAAAATTGCATCGTTAAAAAATGATGTATCGTCAGAAAAAAGTCGGAAAAATTTGCATCGTCCAAAAAAAGTTGTCGTTGGACATCGTCAGAAAGAGTTGCCTTATCGTAATAAATTGCATCGTTAAAAAATGATGTATCATCAAAAAAAAGTAAAAAAAATTGCATCGTCAAAAAAAAAGTTCGAAAAATTTACATCGTCAGAAAAAAGTTGCCTGATCGCAAAAAAATTGCATCTTTAAAAAAATGATGTATCGGCAAAAAAATGTGTCAAAAAATATACCTATCAAAAAATGTACATATCGTAAAAAATGTACGTGTGAAAAAAATGTACATGTCAAAAAAGATCTCGATACATAAATAACACAGTGAAAAAATCTACGAGACAAAAAATCTCGATATATAAATAACACATCGTGAAAATCTACGACCCAAAAAATCTACCAGGCAAATAAAAATTTCTTCGTTATATAAATAACATATACTGAAAAAAAATCTGAGACAAAAAATATCTCGATATATAAATAACACCCTGAAAAAAATCTACGAGACAAATAAAAATTTTTCGATATATAAATAACACCGTGGAAAAAAGTATGAAACAAATGTTAAATTTGTCATCCGAGTATATGAAGGGATTGAAAGTGGATAAACGTTACGCGAAAACTTCCGGTGAAATTGCTACAAAGCAGTATGTTCCCAAAGTACGTCTCTTGCTCGACGGTAAATACAGCATATTTTTACCAGATCGATGCCCTAACATGTTATCTGACCAGAAGCTGTTTATTTTAATCGAGAACAAAACTGAATCGTGTATAAGGGGACAAAAGAACTTCCTGGTAACAATACGGAGCACGTAATAGAATTTTTTTACCAGCTTCAGTAAGAAAAAAAATTCATAGAACCGTGAAAAAATATACGAGACAAAAACAAAAAATTCAGAACATATATATAAATAACATACCGTTAAAAAAATCTACGAGACAATATTTTTTCCCCACGATAAATCCCAAGGGTGTCGTGTACTAAGTACCGTATTCAAATATAAAAGATCTGGGTGTCCTCGATGGATTACTCACCAAAAAACAGCGCGAGAAGAAACGTTCTTGCTTGTCGAAAGGTCACGGATGAAGTTACTGCTCAGCACTCAACAATTGAAAAGATTTCAGCAGTCGAGGAAAAAATCACACCACGTTGGTGGTTTCATATTCAGCATTCCGGCAATCCTGGCAGCTTTGGGTGCAGTGGTAAGTTTGGCGGGTGGAAGTGCAGCCATCGCGAAAACCGTCATCGACTCGAAAAAGAACAAGGCGGAATTGGAAGAACAGAAACGTCACAAACTCGCCATGGAGAAAAAGAGAAGGGCGCCATGAGCAAGTTTAAAAAAAAGAAGAAGCGCTCAGTTACGCGAAATCGAATCTTTAATCAAACCATTACAAATCAAATACTTCAGAGGCGATTTCATGTAAGATTCTTTACCCTCCACCGTAACGAAAAAAGAATGTGTAGTCTTCAAATTGGATAATTACGAAAATCCAGGCACGCACTGGAAATGCTACCTCGAAAATGCAAACGCATTCGTTTTCGATTCATTCGGAGGTGTTCCACCGTCGACTTTTGTAAAATATCTCAAAGCTTCCAACCTCTTCTCCAACGACGAGAGAATTCAAGGTTTCAACGAAGTGAACTGTGGTTATTTCTGTCTGTCCATGCTCGCGTTTCTCTCTGAAATAAATAACCATACGATCGAAGATTTCCAGAGAGCACTGTGGAACCTGAAACACAATGGGTGTGTTCCATCTCACGAGCGAGACTACGGTCTTGAAACTCACTTTGCACTACGACATCGTCTATATTAAATCCACAGTTTTACGTTCATTCTACAGCATGTACCTCATACCTAACGTCACAGAGCTCAATAACAAAATTAGCATCGGAAATGAAAATATCATCATCACACCAGGTCAATACAATCTTTCTACTTTGCAAGCTCAGTTACGTAGATGACATTCCTTTCTCAAAATTCCGTCACGCACAGAGTTGATATTGTGTCCGCCACGGAGACGGTGGATCTGGGCACGATTGGATAACTATTAGGTTTCGAGGACAACACCAAACTCGAAACTGGTATCAAGCACACAGGAGCAAACATTCCTAAATTTCTAGTCATCAAAACGTTAAATAAACACTTCAACGTGGCTGAAGGCAAGATCACGAAATCTGAAGGGATGTTAGGAAGTCACAAGCAGACGGGAATCATCGCCACGTTCAAACCCAGTTCCGAGTTCATGGCACCAATCATCTACACACCCTGTTCGCCGATTTATTTTCCAGTATGTCGCAATCGAATAGATCAGTTAGAGTTAGTGGTCACGAACGAGAAAGGAGACGTGGTGGATTTTACAGGTGCCACAACTACGGCCATCGTCGAGATCAACATATAATAAATAACCATACATCATGGAGCAGATTGAAAGTTACGAGTTGCAATCTTTCCCTTCCAACCGTTGCACGTTCGCCAATCTCAACGAAGCGAACCGGGAAATCGAGTACGACGTGAACGTAGGCGACGGATTCATTCATCCTCACAGAGCGGACCTTTACATTCAATTCAACGTGGTGAAGAAAGAAAGCGGAGACTCATTCCCAGCCGCAGCAAATTTAGAACTCGTAGACAACTTCGTGCATCACCTTTTCTCGCAGGTTGAAGTCAGGAAACATGGAACGGTCATCGACAGAATTCCTTATCCAGGCATTACGTCAACGGCAGTAGGAATATTGACATTCTCGAAGACGGACGCATTATACTACCAGGTGGGAGGAATCGAAGCGGGAACGAAAATATCGACGAAAAGTCACACGGTGCTCTTTCCCATGCATCTCCTTCCGGGTTTCTTCTCTGACTACAAGGATATCATGTGCAAGGTGGGACTGCGAATCACCTTTCGCAGAGCCTCGAACGACAACAACGTTTTGATGCGATACAGCAACTTGGGTCCGGACGGGATCACACCATTACCAAACACTCTGCCCGAAGCAGCAAAATGCAACATCCGCAGCATGGAGATGAGAATTCCGGTGGTGGAATACGAAACCAACTACGTTCTCAAGTACAAAGCGGACATTTTGAAAAATCAGCAAGTACACATTCAATTTTACACTTACCAGTGCGTGCAGAAAGTCGCTTCCGGCAACCATTACGAAATCGACGTAACGACGCATTTCAACAACATACAGTTCGACATGCCAGATTTCGTTGTAGTGCTCTTTCAGACCGGACGCGATAACTGTCAGGAAAAAGATTCCAGCAAGTTCGACGACTGAAAGATCAAAAACATTTATCTGAAGAACGGCAGGAACGAAGTGTTCCCGCGCGAAAATTACAACCTCGACGATGATTATCTCAAATTGTACGAAGTGTACTCCGTTTACAAGGGAGTGACCGAAGGAAACGTAGACGTGTACTACAATCCAAGCGAATTCAAGACGCACAGACCCATGTTCGTCATCAACACCTCGAAGAGGAAGCAGGTGGTGGTCAGCGATCGCACCAGCATCATGATCGTGTGCGAATTTCACAATGTACTGCCCGACGACACTGTGTGCAGCGTCATCCTGGTCGCCGAGAAGTCCTTCGTCCAAGATGTGAAGAACGAAATGGTGATGGAACAGTTTTAACAGGTCAACATTTCTTGCACGACAAAAAAAAATGATCCATAGCACGAGAAAAAATTAGCACACAAGATAAGAAGTTTGCAATATATCACAGCAATTGAAATGTTTTGCACTATAGCACAAGATAATCAGTTACAATGCAAATTTCACCAGTTACAATAGAAATTTTGCGCTATAGCCAATAATTTGCAATATAGCACGAGGTAATCAGTTACAATAAAAAATTCATAATAGATAGGATCATCGTAGAGCATCAGCTCCTAACAAAAATAAACATAGGTTATTATAGTTGACCCCTCTGTCGAAAATTTTACAAGTCCAGCGAATATCTCGTAAACGGTGAGAGATAGAGAAAACATAAATCGAAAAAAAATTCCCCAAACACCACCCGTTGTCGATTTTGGGGATGTAGAGTACGTATGCCAAGTTTTGGTGGTCCTGAGTTCAAGCGTAAGGGGTGTTTGCACACCCCCCAAAATTTTATTCACTCATAACTTCCGAACATGTAGTCGTAGAGAGGTTGTGTTTAGTGTGTTGGTCGAGTCTCGAAGTCCTCTATCATCCCATATCAAAATTAGTATAAGTCATCATAGAACCAATTTTTCATCAATCGAGAAATTTTACAAGTCCAGCATGAATGTGCATCTCTCGCTGTCAACAGGTGCTGGGCCAAAAAAAGGGTTTGGGGGTCTTTTACACCATATGGCCCAGTAGGTTAATTTAGACCGATGAAGAAAATAATCCGTGAATAGGTTAAGTTATAACACGTAAGATCGTGAGATACGTTGCACAAAAAATCGTCATGAAGGGCTACGAGGCGTTGCAGAAAATGTGCACAAAGGGCTCATCCTTTTGTGAAAATTTAGTTGCCATGAAAATTGCACTAAAATGTCGTTGAACGTTATAAAATCCACAGAAAAATCGTCATGAAAGGCTATAACTGAAGTCCAATCGTAAAAAAAGGGCTCATCCTTTTTCTGGGGTTGAAGCGTTCAATATAAACTACTGGACTCGTCAAGGAGAAAGGGGTTTACCCCTTCGAGTACGTCGCGGATATTACCAACATCGATAACGAGTTGCTTCCTCGCAGCAATGTTCTACAGCTGACTCAGAAGTGGAGGCATCACGATTGAGAATTACCGACACGCACGTTTGGTTTGGGACGGACTGGGATGCAAGACGCTTGGGACTACCATGACGAATACCTTAAGCTGGATGTGACAATCCTCGCAGTCTTGTTCCAGGCATTTCGCAAGAGAGCCATGAATATTTACCAACTGGATCCTACTCATTTCGACAGTCTTCCGGTGCTAGAATGGTCGGTCTTGCAACTTTAAACCCACATCAAGGTGGAAATCATTTCGGATGCGGACATGCTGCTCTTTATAAACAGGGCCGTGCGCGGAGCGATGGTACAGTGCTCCCAGCGTTATTCCAAAGCCAACACCGTGTGTGTGGTGGCGATGCAATACAACAATTACAAACCGTCCATCTACATTTTTCATATGGATGTGAACAACCTCTATGGGTATTCCATTATCCAGAAGCTCCCGTAAGGGGGTTTTGAATTGGTTGATTCTACATCTGTACCTAGGTAGATAAGGTCTCTTTCGATGTTAGTGAGTGGGATTTCTTCTCCGAGGTAAACCTAAATTTCCCTGACAACTTGCACGACATTTTCGCGAATCTAACAATAGCTTCCAAGTACAGATGTCTACCTGGCTCAGTTAAACCCCATTTTCTGATTACTCTTGAACCGAAAGGAAGTTATGTTGTCCATTTCAAGAATCTCTGGTTTCTGTTAGAACAAGGAGTTCGACAAGTGGCGTGCGACGTGTCCTAACGTTTAGGCATTCAAAGTGGTTCAAACCGTACATTGTGACAAATACACAACAAAGAACGTTCGCCACTTCCGACTTGGACAAGGAGTTTTTTATGCTCATGAACAACTTGTTATACAGAAAAAAAATAATGGGTAGCGTGAGTAGGCGCGTGCACGTGAACCTTTTCTCCGATGCAAATAATGCGAAATGCCGGAAGTTGGTAGAAAGGGCGTTCTTCTAACCTCGAGAGATTTACCACGTGCAGCTGGCTCTGTTTCACATGACCAAGATGATCATTTTCTTCAAATAGCCCATCTAAGTTGCAACTAAAGTCCTTGACTTGTCCAAGCTGCTCATGTTCGAACTCCTTTACGATGTGAAAATACCCTTTTACGACAGCCGCATCTCATTGCACTACATGGACACCTACAGCTTCGTGTAGCACATCAAATCGCGTAACCAAGACGAAGACGTAAAAGCTCCTGCCGTGCTCGAATATTTCGATACCTGTCCTACCAACAACCGATCAGGTTTGACATACCAGCCTGCAACAAAAATATGCCCGGAAAATTGAAAGATGAAAAGAATTGCGACTTTATTGAGAATAATTCTTTTCATCTTGTAATTTAAGTGCGCTGGATGGCAAGCGAAAATGTATGCCATTCGATCGGAGGATAGCATTATCAAGACGGTCAATTGTCTGTGTAGAAGCACGGTAGAGAACAATCTCACGTTCCCAGATTACGTCCAGTGCCCCAACACATGGTCGACGATACTGCGAACAGAGAAAAGAATCCAAAGCGTGGATCACGTAAAGATTCGTAAGGTAGCCCTAGATCCTCACGACCACAAGAGGTGAATTCTATCACGTTGCATCCATACCACAAAAGTTTGAGACCAGCTAGAAAATCGCCCAATGCACAGAAACTAAACATTATTTACGTCAATCTCATCCACTACTTGGGGCACACACAAAAAGTCGCTGACTGTCTGACATTATCAAAAACGGCTAGTGGACGTGTATTGTGCATTGTTGTGAACTTATGCAGCTTCAGAAAGCAAGAAATGGAAGTGCCGAGTCAGTCCACCGCGTCAAGCTTTGACCTGAAATCTAGGTTTCTTCAGGCAGGAACATTACAGCATCACACACTCTAAGGCGGACATTGCCACAAAGTACGTCGTTTGTTGATTGATTGATTGATTTGATTTAGTTTATTTTACTTCGCGTTTTGTGCCTCTTGGCTAATTTGCGAAAATGTGGATGAGTGATGAAAAGATGAAATTGATGAATGGACATTCACAAACAACCAAGCCCGATCGGGATTCGAACCCGGCACCCTTGGCGTCACAGCGTGATGTGCTAACCACTCGGCCACAGGGTCGGGCTGTACGACGTTTGTGTTGAACGACTCTGGGTACGTTCAGTTTCTAGAACATTAAGACATACTCAATCCTCTTTTTCTGGAGCTGCGAATTACCTGCCGTATAATAAATACCTGCAAAGATGCCTAAAGACATTTTCGGGCTTGCCAAGCACAATGACCATTGCGAGCTTCTCGCACTGGACGTGAGGGTCAATAAGCTACGGAGCAACATGCAAGCTCTCCAGACCACAATCAAATCGAGATCCAGCCCGAGATAAACAGCCTCCAATCCAAATTCCTGAACAACTTACTCAATATTGATGCCGAAATTATGTCGCTGCTACAAATGTACACACACTTGGCCTACATAGATACAATCCAAAACCTGGCGCCGAGCGTAGGCAATCTACAAGGTAAACCTCAAAAGCTGCAGCAGACGCATAACAACGACGTGGAACAACATTAGCCTCAATTCTAGAAAAAAAACTTGTACCATCCAGTCCGAACGGCAAACCATGATCTAGAGCTTCCAAACGTAAGATTACAAAGATCGCGTGAACGTCAAAATCGCCAACTTTCGTGATTACTTTCAATCCATTGAAATTCCTACGCATGAAGGAAGAACTTGAAATGGACGCAGCCATCACCGAAGTACAAACATAACTGCAAACGTTGGAAAGCTTTATTGATAATACATGTCTACAATTTATTTTTTTAATTCTCAAAAAAAATCGAACGAATTATTGGTATTTTAGTTGTACTGAATCTAAAAAACAACAGTTTTGCCAAGTTGGCTCTAGTTCTTGATATACTTAATACTTCGATATTAATTTTATGTCAATCACAGCTGTAGGTATTCACATGAAATTGGGCATGACTTTCATTTTAAAATTTTAAAATATTTTTTTCTAGTCCATCCATTGTATTCAAAATATATTTATTAAAAGTTAGTTTGTCTATATTTGTTTAATTCGTCAGTTTTATTCTATTGTAGAGTGGTATGAAACATGTGTTTTTCAAGAACGGGCTGCATATATCAACCTCATGGATTGTGTATCATTTATTGTGAATATTCTGTGCAGAATCAAATATAAATATCATTGACTTCGTGAAGGATGCATCACTTGCATATAGAAGTAGTTTGATAAGTCTTGGAAAAAGGTGGCGAGTTTTTCAATTACATCTATGGACCATTTCATGGACTCAGTGCCGTTTTGACTTTTTTGATGTAAATATGGAATAGTCAGGTATAATTGCATATTTTGTTTTGATTAGATAAAGACGGGTCCATTCATTCTATTTTCGATTTTTGTAACAGTTAGAATTGTTCACTTGTGCAAAATATTTACGTTAAATATTCCATTCCACCAAAATATACGGCCAAGATTCAAATCTTGATATTAGAATATTTACGTCTTTATAACTAAGATTCCGATCACCCAAGCCAATGCCTGTTACAGAATACGTTGTTAAAATTGATTTTTAAAGGAATGTGTAAAACTATAGGTCTATATCATATATTTGATGACGTGTATCTCAGTAATTGGGGGAACAGTTTTGGATTGTACAGAATTCATGTTGTCATAACAAATTACCACAAAATTTAACTTTCGACGTGTTAATATATATATTTTGTAATGATTCTATCAATCTGTTTTGTCCTCTCTCTTTGTACTGAAAGAAGAATAAGAGGGGGCTACGTTAAATGTGGTCGGTTAATATAGATGTTACAGTGAAATCATTTTGATTTTGAATTATCGGATCTGGCCCGTCTGTGCTCGACTTTTAGAATGGTTGAACCAGATAAACTAACCGCTAATGCAAAAAAGGGCATAGGGTACTGTAGTTTTGCGATTCGGTACATAAGATCCATGGGTATATCGTGTTTTAACATAAGAAGACCTATATTAAAAATCTCCTAGGTAATACCAAAATATCTGATTTTGGATGAATGGCAACTATCTACCACAGAGATTTTGAATATTGAATTGATCGGAGTTGTTGTATTTTTACTTGCACATTTAGGATTAAGTTATTTGACCTTCCTTGTTCCTAAAATGGCAAATGCTGATGTGAGGTGGTCGTTTGCTTAGTGGTTGTAAAAACATTTTTTTGGTTCCAAAATACCACTTTTGATTGAATGCAACGACCACACTTCTTTCTCTCTCTCTTTCTGTCTTTCCCCTGCAAAAAAGTGAGCATTTAATACAAATGATGTCTTTAATAAAAAATAATGCCATTTAAGAGCATGAGTTTTCCATTTTATTATACAAAAATGTTAATCATGTATTGTCGGTTATATACAAATAGCGTTTACAAATGACTTAAAGAAATAACACGTAGCATGACGTGGATGGTCCGGCCTCCCGGGTTAGGCTTCCGCCCTTTTCACGTGTTTTCCCTGAAGAGTGATATAACGTTGCCAACTCTCCGGTAGCTTTCGTATAGTCGGACGGTATTATTCTGTTGGGGTGCCACGTATTCAGTCTCTGACAGCTGCTTGGATGGCGTCATTGTCTCGAAATCTGACACAAGTAGTAGTTTTTTGGTCCGAGGTCTGGTTAGTAAGAAGGATGTGCCAACGCAGTGAACCCCATTTATCTCAGCTTATCCTCAGTGCGGTGGCTGGTATGCGGACGAGCAAAATCAAAGAAAAGCAAAGAAGCATAAGGACGTTTTTGAGCCACTTTCACTTGTGATACTGCTGTATCCGGCGACGCAACTTCTGTAGAGAAGCACAATACAAATCGCTGATCATGGTCATGTTCGGCGGGAGCCAATCCACCATGAGGATGCCATGTTCGTCCAAGAAGACCGTTGCCATTTGTCCACCTCTGTTCTGTTCTGCCTTGTTGCTTTATCCTGGCTCACACAGCCTATCTAATAACTGTTCGCTCCACAACCACGATTGTGATTAACTCAGAAGCGCGGAACTTCTTAGAAGTGTGTTTCCAGTCTATTTTTTAACCTTGCCGGTCACAGCACAGTTACGTCACGAGCACCTGCACTCGAGTACAAGGATATATATTTCCCCCTGCGCTTTGATCGTTTCCTTTGTTACACGACCCCCTTCCATCAACCCTTACTTCCCCACCATTTACCGACCTTGAAGTACTTGGCAACCTCCTGCTAACGACCAGCAAACTTTTCTCAAATTAAGAATCAACTGCATTATTGTGATGGAACAAATCTTCCGGCCTTTGTTGGGCACAATGATTCATTTTTCAGAGGAAACCGCCACAAAGCAAGCCACCATTTTCCCAACTTTTTTTTGAAGAACAAGACGTCCAAGAGTCCTTATGGTACAATGTATGTCTTAACAAAAATATAAAAAGAAAATCGCAATTCCAAACCAATCTCAATAATATCGGCATTATGACGTAATAAAATACGAACATATCAATATATCTCGATCAAGTAATTTGGTCCCTGAAGGTTTACAGGAAAATATCTCGATCGAGATATCTGGTAACCTGGAGGTTAATACAACGGGTGTTGGTATTTTGATTTTGTTCCGATTTTTTCCCAATATTTCCCCATTTTATTAAGAGGAATGATAATTGTATTTCTACTCAAAATATAGAAGAGACTTATGAAACTAAGGAAAACATTTCCACCTGAAGGAAATAATTTTTGATAATCACAGACCTATATAGCAAGTTTGGTGATACTAGGATAAACTTGGTCCACCCTTAAACTTAAAAATGATATTTAATAACTTCTGAACAAGTGGTCACCAAAGGGGTAGGTTTCTTGCATTGTACTCAGCATATTATCTACTATAATAATAGATGGTTGTCCCTAATTCTTGCATGAGGAACCAATTTGGCCCGATACAAAAAAATGTAATCAGCGTATCATCCAATGTAATGATAAACATATTTCTCCTATTTTTATTTGTGGAACTCTACTCCTCTTTTGTTTAGTTACGACTCCAATATAAATCATCAAATACCAAAAATTGCAAAGTAAAGTTCACAATAAATACAGCAAGCTGTTTTTTTAGGAATGCGAACCTTTCTTTAATTCCATATGTTTCCAATGTATTTCAAAATAGATGAAAAAAAATATTTGCCCTGACGTGAGACGGTGTGTAGCAGCCAAGATATGTTTTTTTTTTAAAAAAAAAAAAGTATTCTGATAATATATTATGCAAGTGGGCAAATACTATTGTGAACGCTGTGCTTTGTAAGTGTTGTTTGTTGCCTTGATTACTTTGGCCTGCATAAAATCTTATATTGCACTCGAGGTAACCGTCTTTGATCCCATAGAATTTTGATGTGTGTATAACAAAAAATACCCTGCTATTAAATATATGTAGATAACATTTGTATATATTTTATAAAATGAACATCACAGATGCTTCATTATATAAAAGAACATGTGTTCATTAAGAAATCTTTTATGACCATGTGTATATATACGAATACAGATGCAGAGCCGAAAATGTAAAAGTTACACTTTTTCATCTCTCCACTTCTTACCAGCGATCCGACTACTCATTGACATGCAGTATTCCGCAGATAATAGCTGCATTGCTCCAAACTCCATACCGCTGTGTATTAAATGCCAGCCTCGTTTTAATTTGGGATTTTCCGCTCAGGATAGAGGCTTTGGTCCTTTCATCGAGAAGTAAAAAGAAAGGTTATGGAATGAGTTTAAAACATCCTGCAAGTTCAAACTCGCTCTCAGTTGGCATTAAGAATTCGTAAGGAAAAGTGATTGCGGGATCGTAAAAGTTCGAGGTGCTTATAACTTAAGGTGCGAGACCCCTCAGTAGGTTGCACCTCGAACCAAGGACAATACATGGATTAATATCATCTCGGTTGGATGTAGGAAAGTGGGGAGAGAAATCAACTCTGTAATCCACTTCTTTCTTCTCTTTGACAAATAAGGCAAATCAACATAAACTAACTAACTCTCTAGCCTTCTTAAACCCGAAGGTTCATGGCTGCAGCAACACAGGCCTTCCATCTGTCCCTATCTTGAGCAAGATCTATATACCCTTTTCCATCCCTACCGATTTCCTTTAGGTCCATCTCAACGTTGTCCCTCCATCTTCGTCTTGGCCTTCCTACACGTCTCTTACCATCAGGTTTCCCAACAAGAACCTTGTAAACTCCTCTTTCCTCTCCCATTCGTGCCACATGGCCTGCCCACCTAAGTCTTCTTGATTTAATTATTCTAATAATATCTGGACATGAATACAAATTATGTAGTTCTAAATTATGTAACCTTCTCCACTCACCTGTCTCTTCATCCCTTTTAGGTCCAAAGATTTTCCTAAGTATCTTATTTTCAAATACTCTCAATTTATGTTCCTCTTTTAATGTAAGGGACCAAGTTTCACACCCATATAATACTACAGGCAAAATTACTGTTTTGTATATTTTAACTTTTAGTTTCTTAGATATTAAACGAGAAGACAAAAGTTTATGAAGAGAGAAGTATTATTATATTAACATTATAAAATGAAACCTCTCGCATTGCATAATTAGTTACATCCGTTGTGAGTCTGAGATTCCCTAGTTATATTTTGAGTTACACTTCAATATTATCATATATACTGAATCAAGTGTCGGATTTCTTGCTAGCCTGAAATTACAAACTCTTCAAAAAATTCGAAATATTACTTTACAACATTCCATAAAAATATATTTTATTTTATCATTGTTGTATGTAAGCTCTTTCAATAACAGATAAAGAAAAGTACCACCATACTACAGTATTATCTTTATAATGTAATGACATCTTGCATTTAAATATGTGCCGAGCCCTTGAAAAAATGCATCAAAATTTTAAAGATGCATGGTCAAGAGTGTACAATTGCACGGTGTGTTACAACGTTACATTTATATAGAATTTGTTTTATATTGAATTGCAGATAGAAACAAGGTTCATTGAGTTACCTATTTATTAACGAAGTGTGTACAGCAACACAGCTTACTGTGGGCGGCCATCTTGTGCACACTGCACTGTTGCGAGCCACTGTTATACATATGTTACAATGGGTTACATCTCCCCTTTTTTATAAAATACTGATTAAACATACAATACATACAGTAAATCATTATCGATTTTATGTGACATAGTCCTTAAGCTTTTCTGGTTTATTTATTCTTCTACCAGATCTTGTTCTGTAAGACTCACTTTGTACATTAATTATTCTGTTGTCAACTGAGTTGTGTGGTTCAGAATTTCTCTGTGTATTTTCAGTTGTTTTATGTGATTCAGAATTTCCCTGTGTATCTGTATTTGTTTCAGTGTTGGTACCTTCCAATTCACCATCAAAAATATTACTACTAAATGTGGGTGGATTACATGATTTTCTTAAATGTAATTTGTTTCTTCGAAGAAGCTGGTTATTTTCATCCTTGACTACATAGGACCTAGGAGATACATGAATATGTACTACTTGTTCTGGCACACATACCTTGTCTTTGCGAATCAAACAGTTTTCATTTGAATGAAACTTAGGTCTTGTATGTGCAGACCGATCATAATAAAATTTAGCTTTACTTTGTTTTTGTGCTAGTAATTTTGTAACATTTGATTGTATCTCAGACTTAAGTAGCTCCTTGCTAATTTTAAACGTGTACTTACTCTCCTGCTCATTAACAATTGAGCTGGTGTTACATTTAATCCTAAAACAGGAGAATTTCTATATTCCATTATAGGCAACAGAATGTCTGAGCCCTTCTCTTGACATCTACTTAACATACCCTTTGCTATTCCAACTGCTTTTTGCGCCAACCCATTTGATCTAGGATACCTTGGACTACTACTTACAACATTAAAATCCCAACTCCTTGCAAAGCTTTGCATTCATATGAGCTAAATGGCATATTATTACAGATAACCTGTGGGATTCCGTGTGTTATGAATATAAATTTCAGCTTATCAATTACCTCGACTGCAGTTATATTTTGGAGTTTCACTACTAACTACTTATGTTACTTTGTCCATAAGCGCTAAACTAAAAAAATTCTATACCAACTTTCTCAAAAGGTACTTCTGGAATTGATTGTGATATTAACGATTCTTTACTATTAGCTCTTTGAAACATTATCACATATCTTCCATTTAAAATTAAGTGTTCAATGTCTGATGTCAATCCTGGACAGTAGATTATTTTTCTGGCTTTCAATTTAGTTTGGACTATTCCAAAGTGACCTTCATGCAATGTGACAATATTTTGCTTCTTAAACCCAGCGGATCAATTACCTTGTGACCTAAAAACGCCAATCCTTCCTCCACATAAATTTCATTAAGAAATCTATAATACAACTACAACTCTTCATGTACATTTTTCTTGTCATCAGGCCATCCATTTACATGATAATATATTAATTTACATAAAACTGGACTACTTTTTGTGAACTCATCAAATCTTACTTTCTTTAATCATTTATTTGTGAGTGTTTAGTTACAGTATGTACAACTTCAGACAAAAATGGATCACTCCGGCTACCCCCCTTTAGATATGACCTTGACAATATATCTGCTACAGTATATGCATGTTTTTACCTTGAAGATACATTACATTACGACTGCATTTTAATAATCTTACTTTCATTCTTTGTAATCTGTTAGACATCACACGTGCCACTTGTTTCTTCATTTTTGAGATTATGGTTTGTGATCAGTATGTACTATTATCTTCCTACCATATACATAATAAGGGAATTTTCAACCTAAAATACTATAGCCAACATCTCTTTTTCAATCTATGCATATGAGTTCTGTGCTTCGGTTAGACTGCCTCTGGTGTGCCCTCTTGCATTAAGCAGGACCCCAAAAGCTTCACATGAGGCTTCACACTGAATAATAATGTCTTTTTTAGTATCATATATAGCCTAAAATGGGGTTTATGACATTTTTTTCAACTCTTGTAATGCTTTACTGTGTTTTGGCCACCACTGCCATGCAACATTGCTTTTAGAAGTTATCTTAAAGGTGCTGTTTATGTAGACATGTCAGGTATAAATTGATGCAGATAATTTATCATAGCAATTATTCTTTGTATTTCCTTTTTATTTGTGGGATATTAAATGTTCAGAATTGCTTCTACCTGTTCCTGATCCGCTTTCATACCATTCTCACTAAATACATGACCACAATACTTAACTTCAACTAATGTGTACTGTGACTTTGACGGAATAAACTTTACATTTAACGTATTTGCTCTTTCAGAACCAGTTTCATAATTCTATCATGCTCTTCTTCGTTTTCTGTTGCAATTAGTAGGTCATCAAAGTACACTGTAACCCCAGGAATGTCACCAATTTTTTTTCATTAATTCTTTGAAACACTTTAGGTGCCAGTACAGAACCAAACGTCAGTCTTTTAAATCTATAACAACTAAATAGTGTGTTAAAAGTACAAGGTTTACTTGATTTCTCATTTAGTTCTACATGATAAAACCGATCCTTTAAGTCAAGCACAGTGTAAATTGATTTATTATTTAGCCTTGTACTTACTTCCTCAAGTGTTGGTATCAATGCAAAATTTATATTAATGGCTTTGTTCAGATCTTGCGGATCTAAACACAAACGAAGAGAACAATTAAGCTTTCTATAATTACTAAGTTACTAACCCAATTTTGTGGATCTTCTCATTTACAAATTATACCTTGTTTTTCAAGTCTTATTGCATGAGGACCTATTCTTGGGGTTCTGGCAACTGGTATTACCTGTTTATCCAACTTTATATTTAATGTGCCACTATATTTACCTACACCTTCAAACACGTCTTGATTACTCTGAATAAACACACGTGGTTCATTATCATACACCAAATCTAGCTGTACTGTTTGTACCTAAATTAGTGTTACACATGCCTTTACACCTAGGATTGGTTTACACTGACGATATTCATCTCTAATTATTATGAAATCTAAATTGCTACTAGCAGATTTAGTCCTACACTTTAAATTTACGATTCCAAGTGTACCAATTCCTGCAACACCATAACTATCTAGCACTATTTTTGTAGGCTTCATTTTACACTTAGGTTTGTTTTGTTTCAACATTCTCCCTGGCATTACAAAACCTCAGCCCCTGCATTCAGCTTGAATACTACATTTTTATTTTCTACCTTAACTTTTGTAACCATTATTTACTGGTTTCAATTTGATCACTCCTTTTAGTGCCACCGTCAATACTCACTACATATTTTAACCTAGCACATCACTTTCACTATCAGACATGCTCAATTCTCGTTGTTGCATCTGCACATTTTTCACTTGCTCAATTTTACATCCCACTGCTAAATGATTATAGCCACCACATTGCCTGAACTGCTTTCCATATGCTGCACATGATACTATTTTATGCTTTTCCGTGCACTTCTTGCACAGCAATTCTTGTTCCTTTCCTTGTAGTTGTTTTCGTCCAAATTGCTTCAGGACTCCCTTGCCATTTAATTCACTCCAACGAGTGTCCTGACGCAATTTCACCGTTGCTGCTGAAGGCGATACTGCACTTCTATTTTGAATTGTACTAGCCTGTTGCTTGCTAATTTCAGAAGTACGACCCATTTTGTTGGCCTTCTCTAACGTTAGCTCTCCTACTCGCAACATTCCATCTTGCAGGGTTTTATCCGTCACACCAAGGACTAGTCGATCACGAAGAACACTATATGTGTGATCTTCAAAGTTACAAGACTTAACTAGTTTCTTCAGATCTGTGACACAACTGTCAAGGTTGCGTTACGTATTGATTGCATTTATGAAGATCACCTGGCGGGAAAAAAATAATGTTTGTTTATCTACTGACGTTGTCATGTTCAAAACAGTGAGAGAGGATGGGGTAAATCCTAGTTCCATGACATAATAATTAGCACATGGCACTACGACTCAAGTGGGTTCCGTATTCTTCTTCAGGATATTCCTTGCATGTATCCCTTCATCGATTTCAAGGCAAGATAACTAATATATTTAAAAAATAATCAATAAATTTGAGCTTGAAGATAGCATTATTTCATGCTGCCTATTTTGTACGTTTTAAGGAATGTGGTTGTGATTGTCTTTCCTCTAATCCATCTTACAACCATTCATTTTCATCTTCAGACCGAGGGAAATCTGGCTGAAATCCAAAGTAAAATAATACAAATATGTATTAAATCAAGAAGACTTAGGTTGGAAGGCCATGTGGCACGAATTGGAGAGGAAAGAGGAGTTTACAGGATTCTTGTTTGGAAACCTGATGGTAAGAGACCTGTAGGAAGACCAAGACGAAGATGGAGGGACAACGTTGAGATGGACCTAAGGGAAATCGGTAGGGATGGAAAAGAGTATATAGAACTTGCTCAAGATAGGGAAAGATGGAAGGCCTGTGTTGCTGCAGCCATGAACCTTCGGGTTTAAGAAGGCTAGGGAGTTAGTTAGTTATTAGTTAATGTAGTATTCCTGAGTAGGTAAAGTTCATAATTATTGCCTACTCGTATTGAGGAAAAAAAATCTATGTCACACGGGTAAAACTTTTTCCCGCTGAAGTTAAGAAATTTTGTTCAACATTGAATAACTTATAGTAAATAAAAGCAAACAATTGAGTAACGTATAATATGATTTATTGTGCAAACAGTACTTTGCAACAATATTCATGTAATAAGAATGTAGAAAATTATATTTCTTACTTATATAATATTTACAAGTTTATATTCTATGCGTATGGTGTAAAGAGTGAGTAGTAGGATACATTAATCTTTAAGATGGAAGGAGTTGCAAAGTCAATTATGTCTTTTTTGTTAGGCTGAAGAAGCAGTCTGCATCTTGGTAAAACCAATTTCTAATTTGACAACATATGATGTCACGCTAAAATTGAAATATTCAAATTTGAATTGTATCGACAAAAGAACCGCATTGGTAAGTCGGGAAATGAAACAAATTGAAATTCATGACTTGAAGAGGAGGTGAACGTGACATCCATCTTATGTTGAAAATTGGACTTTCAGATAAGTGTGATTTGACGGACTAAAATAGCAAATAGCATGCACTAACTAATTGGAAGGTTCTATTATAAATATTTGGCATAAAAAGTGAACTTGCTGAAAGCAAGTGGGTATTTCACTCATCGTGATACATTAAGTATTATTTATTGTATTTATGGTTGACTGAAGAAAGATTTACCATCGTTCAATGCAAATGTTTAAAAGAACATTAAACTTTCTTGGTAAAAATGTAAATTTGAATTAAACATAAGCATACTCGAACATTTAATCTTTTGTACAAAGTATGATAACATCACTTGGCATGTTAACGAATAAACATGATTGTTAATTACTAACTAACTACTAACTCTCTAGCCTTCTTAAACCCGAAGGTTCATGGCTGCAGCAACACAGGCCTTCCATCTGTCCCTATCTTGAGCAAGATCTATATCCTCTTTTACATCCCTACCGATTTCCTTTAGGTCTATCACAACGTTGTCCCTCTATCTTCGTCTTGGTCTTCCCACAGGTCTCTTACAATCAGGTTTCCCAACAAGAATCCTGTAAACTCCTCTCTCCTCTCCCATTCGTGGTACATGGCCTGCCCACCTAAGTCTTCTTGATTTTATCATTCTAATAATATCTGGATATGAATACAATTGATATAGTTCTAATTTATGAAACCTTCTCCACTCACCTGTCTCCTCATCCCTTTTAGGTCCAAATATTTTCCTAAGGATCTTATTTTCAAATACTCTAAATTTATGTTCCTCTTTCAATGTAAGGGACCAAGTTTCACACCCATATAATACTACAGGCAAAATTATGTTTTGTATATTTTAACTTTTACATTCTTAGATATTAAACGAAATGATAAACCTTTATGAAGAGAGAAGTAACATGCATTTCCTGAATTAAGCCTACATTTTATTTCCTCTTTAATATAATTTTCATTTGTTAATATTACTCCTAAGTATTTGAATTTGGAAACTGGTTCAAACGAGTTGTTATCAATAATTAGATTTTGATTATTACCTAACACTTGGTTTCGGTCTGTAAGCATATATTTAGTTTTCTCTTTGTTAACTTCCAAACCTATCTCTTTAGCAGTTTTGAAAAATATTTTAGCATTATTCTTAATTGTATTTATACAATTTATCTCTTTTGACCGAATTATATGATTTTTTTAAATAAATGAATAGCTGATGAACATTTTGATTATATTCCCACTTTTTTCAAGTGTCTGTCTAATGTGAAAAATTTGATCTGTAGTTGATCTGTTACGTTTAAATTCACATTGATAATCACCTATAATTTCATTAGCATGTTGGGTTAGTCTTCATAAAAGAATGTTATATAATATTTTATATGTTGTTGAGAGTAGAGAAATTCCACAGTAATTATTGCAGTTCATTTTATCACCTTTTTTAAACACAGGAACAATTATGGATTCTTTCCACTCTTCAGGGATTTCTTCTTTATTCCATATTAAACAAATTAATTTATGAATTTGACATATTAACGAATTCCTACCATATTTAATTAACTCAGCTGGTATTAAATCAATGCCAGGTGCTTTTTTTATTCTTTAGCCTTTTAATAGCATCTATAACTTCAGTCATGTCGGGTTCTGGAACTAAAGGTTCTGTTGTGTGCACTTCATTTACTTCTGATCTATCTCCTACATGAACATTTAAAAGGTCATTAAAGTAGTTCTTCCATGTATTTTGAATATCGCTTGGGCCAGCTTAAAAATCACCGTCATTATATTTTATCAAGTTTACTTTAGGTTGCCACCCCTTTCTAAATTAATTTACACTTTTATATAACTCTCTGATATTTTTGGTTTTGTTGTTTGTTTCAATTTCCTTATTTTGCTTTCAAGTAATCTCTTTTTTACTTCTAAACGTGCTTGTAACTTCCGCTTTATTATATTATAATTGCTTAGATCTGTATCATCAGAGTTATTTAACAGTCTAAGTCTAGCCTGATTTCTTATTTCCATTAGATTTTGACATTCATTATCAAACCATTGCTTACTTTTTCTTGGTTTATTGTATCCTATACTTTCTTTAGCTGCTGATTCTATTGCATTAACCCGCGTTCGCTCGCGCCTTCATGTGTCACGCGATAACTCGCGTGTTAGATTTTTTCTAACAACTTGTTTTTTTCAGTTATCACTTAATATTTGCAAAATGTATTTTATCAAACATGTTTTATTAAACATTGAGATCATTTTACATTGTTACAACATTCTTCTTTATGAATATTTAAAACATTAATGCAAATAAGCACAATAAAATACAATTTGTTTTTGATATACATTCAAATTCAAAATGTTTTATAATTGAGGATGATTCTAATCAGATTCAGAGTCAACTCCCTTTGCAGCACATTCGCGGCAAACATAACCAGTTGTTTCTGTATGTTCTTTACATATTGGGGAGGAACACTTACTACATGAATGATATGTGAATCGATTCTTTCTTTTGGGACAATAGGCACATCGGGACTTTTCCTCTGATTCAAGAGTTCTCTCAGTTTTTGGCAGACTTTCAATGCTTGCAATACTTTTTATTTTCTCCTTCAGACGAAGTGATACATTTGGAACTGACATCCGTCTCATCATATGTGGTTTTGTAAGCATCATACTAAGTTGCGTAACAAATTTTCTACGCGCCAACAAGTCGCCTGTATTTGTTTTGTAAATTATCTGAGCATTTATTACTCCAATGTTGAGAAGGCTGAAAAATATATTTCAGAGGCCATCGATTGCTTATTCTTGAAACAGAATATTCAGATTTCAGACGATCTACAACATCCACTCCTCCTTTTGTGATATTGTAGAAAGTAATCACTTTGGCTTTTTTGCCTCTCCAGACTCAGGATCAATGCCGTCGTCATTATGCATTGTGGAAATCATCATAACATTTTTTTCTGTTTCTTCTTTGGCACATAAGAGCAGAGGAGACAATTATTAGATGGTTTCTCTCCAAACGCAAACATGCTGCTCTTTCCAAGCCTTTCCTTGACAGATAAAAATTCCGGTGGAATTTCTCTTTTATTCAATCGAAGAGTTCCTACTAGTGCTAAACTGTGGTTGGTGTACAGTTCATTGGCTAGAGGTATGGAGGTAAATTAATTGTCCATGGTCACATTCCTTCCGATGTTGTCAATTGGACGTATTAATCGCAAGACCACGTTTTGTGCATCATTGGGAACTTGGTAAGGCCCAGATGGTTGTTTTCCTGCATAAATTTCCATATTTAGAGTGTAGAATGTTCTAGCATCACAGAGTGCATATATTTTTATGCCATATTTTGCAGGTTTATTTGCAATGTATTGTCTGAACTTGCATCGTCCATTGAATGCTTGTAACATCTCTTCAATGGTAGTGTTAGCACTTGGCCTGTAACTATTCATGCAGACACTAACAAAGTCATCGAATATTTCTCTAATTGGAGATAGGTTGTCTTCTTGCTTCCTTTGTGCTCGTGTAGTGATATCATCAAACCTAACAGCTTGGAGAAGAGTGTGAAATCTTCGTTTGCTCATTGACGCGATGAAAAAGTCTGTTGCAGTTCCATCTGTGGCAACAACTCATCTGTATTTAGGCGCAGTGAATTCTTTACTCCAGCAAGATAAAGTACTCCTAGGAATGCTGAAATTTCTTCAAAATCAGTTAGAGGGCAGCCCCGTGTATTACGTGAGTAGGAAGGTGCCATTTCCTTGAGTTTTCCGTTTGTGTATTGGACAATACTTGTGATTAGAGAATCCGGAAAGAACAGTTTCCAACAGTCTAGAATTGACTTCAAATTCTTGGCCCCACTTATCACACCTGGTAACTGTGTGACAATATTCTGCCTGGCGATTTTACTTGGTGGGGCTTTTTGCTTGAACCATATTGTTGAACCATCTTTGCCTCGATATGTATCACGATTCACATGTCTTGAAACTATCACAAAATCATCAGAATCACTAACTGACTGTTCTGTCTCGGTATGCACTTCCTCATGTTCTGATGGACAATCTGTATCGGTTTCCCAACCTGAGTCTTGAGTTCCAATGTCCACTTCATCTGTGTCTTCTTCTTCCAGCCACATCATGTACTGTTTAGTTTGTTTGTCAGACATTTTACTGCTATTCTCTTCAATAACACAATTCCAAAAACAACAATCATCAGATTTGAAGAACCAATGCACCTTTCCACTACACTGTACACAGACGGAATAATAAATGAAAGCGATATTTCCCAAAGGAAAACTGTTGTACAATCATTCGCTGGAAATGTGACGCGATAACTCGCATGTTAGAAAAAAATCTAACAATGCAATCGGCTAGGATCAAAGCCGCTAGTATAAGGTTTCGCTTTCAATTTCAATAACATTTGCTGCAGTGTTGACAAGTAGAGACATGGAAGGATGCATTTTATTCTTAACGCATTGTTACCTCCAGTAACAATCTAGAAATAACAAAAGTTTTGCAATTGTTAGATTTTATCTAATAGCGCGAGCGATCGCGGGTTAAGTATGTAATCTTTTTTAATTCTTTCAACAGCAATTTTTCCTATATTAAATTTTATAACGTTTAGATTTTGTTGCTTATGATTTATAACTGCGAGTCTTTATTTTAATTTAGCAATTACTAAATAATGGTCACTGGCACAGTCAGCACCTCTATGTGTACGAACGTCAATTATATTAGTATGCCTTCTCTTATCTATGACATACGATCTACCTGATTATGAGTTTTACCATCTGGAGAAGACCAGGTATATTTATGAATATCTTTATGTTTAAAAGTGGTATTTTTCAGAATTAAGTTATTTGAGGATACAAAAGTAATCAATCTTATATCATTATTATTACTTAATTCATGAAGACTTTCTTTACCAATCGTGGGTTTAAATGTCTCTTCTTTGCCAATCTGTGCATTACAGTCACCTAACAGAATTTTCATTTCATACTTAGAAAATTTATCAAAGATCTGTTCTAACTCTGCATAAAAATCATCTTTAGTATTATAATCTTTATCTTTCGTTGGTGCATGTATGTTTATTAAAATAGTTTTACACCACCTACCCTGTAAAAATGCATATGATAAACCTATTCCACTGTTTTAAGAGCCGAGATAATTCTATTATTTACGAAAAAGCCTGTTCCAAAATTAGGATTTGCAGTACCACCATACAAAAAAGTATAATTTTTAGTTTTACAATTCCCTTCTCCTGGCCACCTAACTTCCTGGACAGCTACTACATTTAATTTATACTTAACTATCTAATTAACTGTACACTGAAATGCCCCAGGCCGGTACAGGCTCAGAACATTCCAGGTGCCTAATTTAATATCCTTATTCCTAATGTAGATCTTATCCTTAGTCCAGGGACCTTCCAAGTAGTCCCCGCCAGGAGATCCGAACGGGGGACTATTTTACCTCAGGAATATTTTACCCCGGGTACATCCATGGCCTTATATTGCTGTTTCTTGACATGTTCTTTACAGTGCAGAGTTGTCAACTCCACGCCTAACCCCCAATATGAAATGAGGACCGCACCTGTCGTTGGTCAGCGGATCCCTCGGATCTAGCTGGGAGGATCACATTGTAGTCCAACAATCATACCCATTTCTGCCAATTGTGGGACGCTCATAGAGCCATGACGGCACAGCTCTGTTGTTGACAGTGCCACCACACAAAAAAATGTTGGGGTTGATGTAAATATATGATACACATATTTATAACAGTCTTATATTGAACTATATCCCGTGGGCCACCCTATAGAATCAATTACCCAGGGACTAGTATAACCTAAATTTTCTCCGATACAGCTAGTTACAGACGAGTATGGACAACACCTTGCTTCTCACACTTATAAAAATGAGGAACAATTTACTGAAGTAAGCAAGTTAATTCTTCTCCACTCTTTTCATCAGTTTCTGTTAACTCAGACAAAATTGCGAACGATGCAATTTAGCCTTTCTGCGAAGGCATGAGGCCCTGTAAATGTCCTGCGGTAGGGACAAATTGACACACAATGGCAAGATGTGATCGCTACTCAATAGAAACCTATTATCCTATTTCAAGGAACTGACTATGTAGGAATAAAGGTTCTCTTGTTACTCAATCATGACGCTGCATTAACTGTAGCTTTGCGACAACTGTATTGTTCCCACAGTCAGTAAGATAAAACCTGTATGAATAACTTGTAGAATCCTCCTACCCATGATTTTTTCCGGTATTTGTTCTGACGTCATAACTTTCTTGCACATCTAGTAATAACTCGGGCTGACGATGGCCGTCAAAACATCATTTACAAGTTGGAAGTTCGAAGTCATCACAAGTTTAAGAATAAATATCACTACTAATAATGGTGAACTGTTGTAGTTATTTAAATAATGCAGTATGGATATGACCGTTGTTTGAGTGATGTTTCAATATTTTTTTATATACCGTACATATACTCAGATATAGTTAGGGCAAACTTCGATACATTTTAAATATAACACAGTGTTATCAAGGATGCCTGTAGTGGGAAAAGCTGTGTTATTATACAGTTAATTAACCCTAAATATTTCAGAAAAAAATGATTTTTAGTGGTGCCCCAGGGCCACTGAAGATTTTATAATGAAAATCAGAATTTACTCACCCAAAATTATAACTTTTTACTTATTTTTTTGAACTGAAACACAGAATACCCTGTTTCCTAAGTAAACAAGTGCAAAAAAATAGATATTTGAATACAACCATAAAATTTTGATACCGAAATACAAAATAAACTACCCAAGTACCCATTAGTACCAAAAATATGTAACAATGTTAAACTTTTACATTTACGTATAGGCCAATATCGTATTACTAATTACTTTTACAACTTATATTCTTTCTTAGTGTGAAATGTTTTCATCAATGCTCTTGACTTGATAGTTGAAAAGATAAATCCATCTCTTTGCACTGGAGTATATACCATTACCACAAAGGTCACAAGAGTTGTCAAATTATTTGAGGGTTTATCTGTCGATACATACAACCTTAGCAGTCTTGCAGCTGTTGTTAGCCACCTAGAATGGGTCTGGTTTGCGATTCCCTATTTTATCACTGCAGTGTCTATTTGTTACACTAATACTCCACTTATAGAGATACCTCTGATCAGTACTTAAGTCTTCAAAGTCAACATTCCCAACAAGCTGACAAGAGGAAGGAACATTTATTGGATCAAATTGCTCAAGAGGTTGTTTTTCGCAAGTTTGTAGAGCTTTTCCTATTTCCCCAGAAAATGATTTTGAACCAGTTCTGAATCCATCAATTTTCTGAAAGAGATGGCGCAGTGGGAGTTCATTTATATGCAACAAACAAATAAGCCACTGCAGGGGTCTACCAAGTTCTCTTTTTTACTAAAACAATAACTCCTCCTTTGTTTCCTGTATTCACATTTGTACCATCACATCCAACTGCTAAAAGATCGTCCATACTTATTTCCTTCCTAGCACAGTAGCTCAAGATCTCATTTTTTTATAGTAAGAGATGACCCATTGGATCCAGTGACGTGTCCTATATACTTTGAATTTGGCTCATGGACTAAAGTCACATGCTCTTCTGTTACGACGCGACGATAATTCTTCACTCCTCTCTTCTCATTAATTCTTCTCTGGCCCTTCCTGTCATCAAAATACAATCCAGTCAGAGTATTCAAACTATCAGCAGCTGTTTTCCTGACTTTACTTCTTTCCCTTCTAAGCTTGGTCCCATCTATCACTTTAGAAACATCTGCATCACTAATAACACCTACATCTTGAAGAACTGCACTAGCAATTTTAGCTGCACTTCTGTCAGATATGCGATGTCTGTCACACTCTCTAGCAAAATTCTTAAGAGGCAACCGCATTTGAGTTTCGTTTGAGGTTAATGAGGAATTCGCTGAAGTGAAGGGCATTTCCGATTTGGTTTTAAGTACTTTACTCGTGTCGCTGTCAGTATCTCAACCTTCTTCCTCCAGTTCACTTGATGGACTTGATTGAGGACTAGTAGTACCAGCATTGACACTACAGCTTGACAAATGTTTTATGAAGTATTGCTTCTTCCATATCTTTCCTTGCTTGCTTCTTCTGCAATTCTTTGGATATTTTTAAATCAGTTTTTCCAATGAACATTTTTCTCGTTGTTCTTTGATCCAAATGAAATTATCTTTCTTGAATAAGTACTTTCTTCTCTCTAGAACAAACACAGATTTAAAAGTCTTTACACTTGCAACACGATATATCAAATAATGTAGAGTTAGCATGTGAGCAATACAATGCAATTTTTTCTTTTAGTTTTCTTCATTTTGTCTACGCTTAAAGGGCTTTAAGAGGTTTCGATAGTGTTCGTGAAGTTTTTTTTTCACTTTTGCAACGACTTGCTGATGTGATACTGATGGCAATGAAGCTTTCATCAAAATTCCTACCACTTGCTGAGAAACACTTTCACTAATTTCTGAAACATGAGGTTCCTGAATTTTTCTCATTTTGCTTTTAAAGTCGGATATAAAGATATAATATCATCACATCCAGAATTCTCCATGTATCTTTCAATACGAGAAAATAAGTGGAAATATGAAAACTTACAAGTGCTTGAGGCAACAGAAGAAATTGACTTAGAGAGCTGATTTATTTATTTGACTGTCTGATACCAAAATGCAACTTTTCTGACTACAAGCATTTCGAAATTAAAGAAAAAAATTCCACTACACCCTATTCTACAACCAACGAATGCGTCCCCTAGCCTATCCAGTCAGTGTGAATTTACTCTGAACTGTACGTTGGTATGTGAGAATTGGTACAAGAAATTTAGACATGTTTAAAAACATGAAATGTTGGACATAATGAATTTACTCTGAACTGTACGTTGGTATTTATACGAAACCTGCTTTCTGAAAATACATGTATGTAGGTAAAATTTGGTGCCATAATGTCCATTGCTCATTGTACTCTGGTGACAGAGGACACATAGGCGAATGCAGACGGTATATGTCCCAAACTGCTGCGACTGGATAGTTGCGATTATATTATAATATATTAATATTTTATATGGAAAGAAAAATTTCAATGCATTAATTTTAATGTCAAACTGACCGATGCTGATTGTGATTAGGGATAACAGAGAACACTGTTGCAATGCGAACAGTAACTACTAGTCCAAATTTGCTGGGATAGGTAGTTGCGAAAATAATCATTTTTTTATCTTATGATTACACATTGGCTTTCTCGACAAGCAACGTGACTCGATTCTCTGATACTCTATTAGAGTCTCGCTCACTATCACATACAGCAACTTCAGAATGTTCGTGACATTTTCTTTGCAAAATTCGAAAATCAGTCAATGTTAGAAATGGTTGGAACTCGACTATGAAAGTAGTTGTTTTAGAAAAGGAATGTGAGAATTGGTACAAGAAATTTAGACATGTTTAAAAACATGAAATGTTGGACATAATGAAGGCAAGGAGAATACCTGTTTTGAGAATTTAGGTTCCCAAATCAATTAAAATTCATAGGACAATAAAAAAAATTGAATGAAAAAAATCATTGTTTTAGTAAGTAACGTGCACTCCTACCGCAGCCGAGCTTTGAGGCTTGATGGAGGTATCAAGCACTTTGCAAAGTTTATATCTAAATTTTTGGCCATCGAAACTCTAAACGCACACATTTGCAAGGTGGCCGGAGGAATGGTCACCAAGGCTGACGGCATCGGCAGTCACAAGCAAACAGATATCATCAGCACTTTAAAGCCGAGATCTAAGTTTATGGAGACAATCATCTATAAGCTCAGTTCGCTATTCCACTTCACCGTCTGCCGTAACCTCATCCATCAGATAGAATTGGTCGTGACCAACGCGAAGAGCGAGGTAGTAGATTTTTCAACGGCCGTGACAGAAATCAACGTATAAATAACCATCGAATTAATCGAAAGTTACAAGTTAATCCTTAAACTTCTTCGAACACGGACGGGACACCAATTCCCAGTTCCTTTCCCGATGCCGCCAAGTGTCATTCTGTGCATGGAGTTGCGCGTACCCGTGTTAGAGTACAAATACAACTACGCTATCAAGTACAAGAACGATATCCGGAAGAATCCGCAAGTGTCCGTCCAGTTTTAGAGCTATCAATGCGTGCCAAATCCAGCATCTGACAACTATTTCGAGTTCGACGCGACCACGCAATTCAGTAGCATCCAATCCAACATACTCGAATTCGAACTTGTGCTCTTCCAAACCAGTTGGGACAACAAACAGGAGAAGGATACAGATAATTCTACAACTCCAAGAACAAGAACATCTGCTTCAAAATGTTCGGACGAAATCTTCCGGCGCGAAAATTACAACCTGAACTTCGCAGAGCACTACTGCCTGAAACTCTACGAAGCGTAGAAGACGTACAAGAAGATGCTGGTGATAACATGGACATGCACTACGCTCCGAGCTAGTTCCTGATACACCGACGCATGTTGATCATCAATACTTTAAATGTAAAGCAGATTGTAGTCAACGGGCGAACAAACCTAAATATATTTTGCCAGTTCCGAGATGCTCTGCCCGACGACACAATCTGCAGCGTCATTCTGATAGGAGAGAAAAATTTGTGCATGGTGTGATGAACGAACGAGCCACTGAGAAGTTTTAGTGCTGACCCCTATATGCTACACACTAACTAGCATTAAAAATACAATATTAGCAATAAAACTCGAGTACATGATTTGCATTTTTTTTGAGTAAATTAGAATTATCTCAGTTTACCCCAGGCAAAGGGAGGGTGGTCATAAAAACCTAAAGCAATTTTTTTATACTATCTACATGTGTTAAGAAAAGCTATATCCAAGACTCAAGGATCCATTCTCTCTCCCTCTCTCTTTCTGTGCCCACTATTTTAATTTCCACTTTGAACATCTTGGCGAAGTGTGAGATTAATCAAAAGGGAGCTCGAAATCATGACGAACTACCCCATTAATGCCAAGTTAGTGCTGATTTCGAGACAGTTAGATGAGCCTTTTACAGCGTCGTGCCCACAACAAATTTTCAAAAACTATTATTAATTTCCTGCAAATTTACTAGAACTTTAACATTTACCTCTAATATGATATTCACCCTCTCTGACACTTGAGAGGATTTCACAATGAAGAGCTGATAGAATAGTACCAATGTGGTCCACCTTGTAGGAAACCGTACCATAACTCGGGCCCTGGACCCTCATCCTTAAGAGAGGAGTTAAAAACACATCACGTGAGCGTGAACAGCATCAGTTTGAAGGATAAAATTGGTAGCTTGTGGCGGATAAACTGTGCAAATAGACACACAAAAATCAAAACCGGAAGTGGTTGTAAATGAACAAAACACCACTACTGGAAGGACTGAAATGTAGTTGTTATTGTTTTCAATGTTACGAAGAAATTATTCGTAAGCATTTCTGGTGTGTAATATGTAGTGTTATATCGTTCTTAGTAAACTTAAAATATTGCAATATTTTGCGGCGCATCGACTCACAGTCTTTAATACATGGTGCCTCAAAAGTAATAGCAAAAACTGACACAGGTGAAAGTACACGATAATAGAAACAAAAAAGGATTAATACATATATGTCTGCAAACGAGCTGTTTTCTAGATAATCGCGAATGTGTTAGTACAAGCCGCCACAGACTTGTTTTTTCGTGAAAGTCGTCCTGGTTGGTGAAATGCTAATAATGTGCGCAAATGCGTGAGTACAAACCGTCAGTGATTCAGTGTTTGTAAACGTCGTCCTACTTGGTAAAATACCAAATCAGGATATCTCATAGCTTTCGTTGAACATTCTAGTACTTACTTTAACAAGGAATACAGCATCACTTTAGTATGTTGTACGTTACAATTTCTGTACACTCGTACCTGTTAAAGGAGGTGTTCAAAATGTCGTCTTTCCTTCTGGATGCAATACTGAACGCGGTTCCGTATTGAGTTTCGAATTCTCTCGAACACCTCGCAGAGCATTTCGGAATTGGTCAGAAGAATGTACAATTATCTATTCCAGTTCTTCAACCATGTCAATGGGAGTTTTGTACACTACGTTTTTGAGGTGACCCCAGACACAAAAATGCAAAGGATTTAGATCATCTTACCTTGGAGGTCACGGTACAGGCCCACCTCGACCTATCAAACTTTGATGATATGTGCATATTAGGTGTCGTCTCACAGCAGTAGCAAAGTGTGCCGGTGCTCCATATACATATGTACCACATACCCTGAAGTGGATCAAGTGGAAAACATCCTCAAGAAATCCTGGAAAATCATGCCGCAAAAAAAGAAGGTGTCTCCTTGGAAGAATTTTTGGTCCAATAAGACGATCACCTAGTACCATAACCACACATTCAATGAGATACGTTGGGGATGTGGTGCCTCATGAACAGCATATAGGTTTAGTACACTCCAAACATGATAATTATGAAAATTAGACATACCATCGTCTGTGAACCCCGCTTCGTCAGTCAATAAAATGTTACTTGCAAAACGAGGGTTGAGTACAACCTGTTTTTGCAAAACGTCACTCTAGAAACACAATCCGTATAACTGAAACACCGAACTAGTTGGAGGTGGTAAGGGTATAGTGAATTGCGATGTAAAATTATCCATACACTACTGCTGCTTACGGGAACTTGTGCGTCAATACTCATCATCAAAGTTCCTGGACAGCTTCAAACACTATGTGCTCAACTTCAGGCGTAATGCTTGCAGGTCTACCTGCTCTCCTACCATGTGTAAAGTTTCCATGTTTTTTGAGGATATGATGTACCCTAGTAAATGTGCGACTCTCGGGGTGCCTTCGAGCAGAGTATTTTTCTTGGTACAAGCGTGCAGCATCCCGTTCATTCTCGTTAGCCAAACCATAGAAACAAATACATATCCGCATTCACTTCGTTGCTCTAATGTTCCATTTTCACTACGCAGTCCAGTCCCACTGACGTATCCATACAATGTCACCTCTCGGAAATGTTCTGTTTGATTCCAACCCCACCTCTAGGAAATTTTCTGTTTCACTACAACGCCACCTCTTGGAAATGTTATGTTCTGTAAACAAAGAGCAAACCTGTGACCTCGCCAGGAGTAAAGCACTCGGTGTTTACAAAATGCAATCAATGACTGCTTCTAACTAGACATTCGCACACATTATTAGCATTTTACCAACTAGGAAACGATTACAAACAATGAAGTCAGTGGAGGCTTTAATCACACATTCACGATTATCTCGGAAACTGCTCGTTTGCAGGTCCATGTTTACTGAGATTTTTTTTGCTTCTGTTATCGTGTACTTTCACCTGTGTCAATTTGCAGTATTACTTATGAGACAGCCTTTATAGTTGATTGAAATGGAAATATGAAATTCGGCTCGTAGCCACGACACTTCTCCCCGGTCTGCGAATATAGCTTCAGGTTGATCAATGTTTAAATGTCCCCGTTTCCGGTCTGTAATAAGAGCTCTATTCTGCAAATCTGTTCCCAACTTTTCGTGGTTTTACATTAGTACTTCAATTAGACACTCAAACCTATCGCAGAGTCATACATACTACTTCTTAAAAAATACCTGTTGATTTTGCAAGTTTTGCAGGTTGTAAATTAAAGTATTCGGTCTGCTTAAGAAATTTAACAAACATGGTTAATCTTGAAGCCAAAGTTTTATTTGGCATGCTTTGCAAAAAATACTAAAGTCCAGTACTAGAAGTTAAATTATCATTGAGATGAACCTCGTTTAACATAATGAAGTAAATATTTTCTGAAGAATGCTTAGTATTTACGTATTTTTACACGAATATACTTTAATGTTATGTATGTCTACTTTACAGGAAATACCAATACTATAGCAGTGCGTTCCTTGCGAGTGCCGTTGTTGTTTGATGTCGTCTATCGGATTTCTATTGGCGTTATGAGATTTGATGGGTTCATAACCGTTCTGGAAGTTTTCATTCTGGAATCCCTGCGTTTTGCGATTGAGTGAGAAGTGTTCACAATTTTACAAGAGGTATGAAATTTTAATACTATACTGTTGGAAAATACCTATAAAAAATACAAATCATGAAATGTAATATTTTCGACTTATACCTGCTCCACTGTTACGTTGCTTAAACCTATGCGGCTAAACGGATAACTCTACACCATTATGTGTAACGAACTCACAATCTTTACGTTGCTGCTACGAATATTTGTAATGTCTGTTCTGGTTTACTATAATGAGTTGTATGTGTGGAGTGGGGGGGAAGTTGCTTAGTGCCGTAGCTGTGATTTCATTTTGGGGAAGGTTTTTATGCTAAATTGCATGTATTAATAATCAGTAAACTAAGCTATTGCTTTACGGTTCTAAGTGTTTTGGAATAGTGGTTCTACCCTGGGTTATAATATAGAAATACAATATTCCCACTTATGCTAGTTTAGGAACCACGCACAACTTAGAATTTTGCAATCTTCATACAGATCTAAGCCATTAAAACTCATTTTTATCAGTTACCAAGCAAGGTGAGCTTTTCGAGAAATTTCATATTTTCACACAGATCTAACCCATTAAAAAACACTTTTCCGGTTTCAAAGCAAGATCAAATGTTCGATATTTTTTGTCATTTTCACACAGATCTAAAATCCATTAATGCTCAGTTTTCCAGTATCCAAGCAAGATAAATTTATAGAGAATCTGATATTTACACATAGATCTAAGCTATTAATATAAACTTTTTCCAGTTCCCAAGCAAGATAATCTTGTCCAGAATTATGCTTTATTCGCACAGATATAATCCATTTATACTCACTTTTTCCAGTTTTCAAGCAAAATAATCTTCTCCGGAATTTTGATATTTTGACAAAGATCTATCTATTCCATTAAAATTAACATTTTGCAGTTTCCAATGAAGATAAACTTATAGAGTTTTAGATATTTTCCACAGATCTAAGCCCTTAAACTTTGGATATATATGGTCTACATTTTCTGAGACAACGTTCTTGTCACTTAAACACTATTGTTTCCTTTTCAGTGCATATGCTTAAAACAGGCAAACAAGAGCTTTATATTTTTATTCTCAGAAAGTACTATCCAATTAGCAAATCTTTACCAAAGCTATGTTGATAAGTACAAACTTAACCTTGAGATAACCTACTTACAAGTTTCCCTTTAACGTAGATATGTAAAATGTCAGCACTATGGCATGAGGTTATCAGTTACGGATTCTTTTATTTTAATCCACGTGGCTGCATTTCGGTAGGGCAGTGTTTGGTGACTAGACCATTAACGGACACGAACGATTTTCAGATTGTTTTTGTTACATGCTAACAAATGGTATACTATATTCTTTCAATTCCAGTTTCTTGAAAAGGATATAACAATGCTAGGTAGCGACAAATGATTTGTTTTGCGGTAATACCTGGTTGTCCTCTGTTATTTTGCACACATGTTGTCAGTCAACATATGTTTAGCTCACGAAGACTACACAGCTATTGTTGTTACGCCTTGCATGGTGTAACATTCCAGAATAGGTCACTTCCATATTTCTAAGGTCAGATTCTGTTTAATACTATATAATGAATTTCATTTTATATTGTCCAATATGCCGGCAATATAGATGTACTCGTGTGTTTATAATGTACAATGTCTTCTTCTTCATTTCTTTTTCTTCTTTCATTTATTACTATTATTATCGTTCTAACTTTGCTTATAAAAGCATGTTCTTTTTCATTTTATCTTTAGAATGATATTCTAGCCGACACAAACATTATTTCATTACATTCACATGCAGGAGATGTACTGCGTAAAACCTTATTTTATGAAGTTCTATATTAATGTAATTAATTTTATTTTGAGTTTTTCCTTTAAGTCGGCGATATCTAAATGTAGTCTAATAGGGACTGGACCTAAAGTATAAATTAGGATCCGATGTACCTGCACTGGATATCAAACCGGGTTTGCTTTTACTTTAAACATTTTGGTAAAGAAACATACTTACTAAATATAGTTAAATCACGACTTGCCATTTGTAAATAATAAGCTTCTTTAAAAAATTAACATCGATCTTTAATGAATCCAACTCTTCTCCATTCTTTCCAATTTCCTTTCGGTTGATCTTAATGTTGTCACTTTTCTTCCTCATTCTTTTAATTGTTCTATATTTCAGGAAACTAAATCCAAAGCTTTCAATTAATAACACATTAAGAAAGAGAAAACATGAAACGTTTTCGGAGATATATGAAGAACACATCTCTGCACGGAATTGGACATCTCGTCGAAGAACGTTATAGTGTTTATGAAAGGTAATACTTTAGCTTCCAGGTGGACGAATAACATTAAACATAGTTTCAATGTTCCTTCAATTTGAATAATTTTCTTATATGAAAAACTAAATATGCTGATCAAGGCAGTAATTTACTTTATTATAAAAACACAAACTAAACGTAACGTTTCAACCTTCTTTCAAGGTCTTCTTCAGACTCTGCACCAAGTACAAATGTAACAAGGTACAAAAACAGGACTATATATATACACACAAATATTAATCCCCTCCAGACTATCAGAAAGTTGTTCTGGAACATTGTAGCAGGTGGCTTTCCCTTGTGAACTTTACTTTCACCTGAAAGTGAATGTGGTTGGACTCTTTATCTCAAGCTCTATTTCCTTCATTCTTCTTCCTTCTTCTCTCGTCTTCTCTCTTATCCTTTCCACCCTTTCTAACACCTTCTACCATTCTTTGTTTAACATCAGTCCCCCATTCCAGTTCATTGTGTCTTCTTCACGTTTCTTCTTAATTTACATGGCCTTCTTCCATTTTCTCACTAGTATTCTCTTCTCCCTCCCTATCTGCTTAGCCTAATCCCACTCTATGTCATGTCCTGTTTCTCTCGTGTGTTTAAATATCGCATTTCTCTCTCTCAATTAAATCATACATCATCCCCATGCTGCTTCAACCTGTCTTCCAGCCTCTTTTTCGTTTCTCCTATATACACACTCTAACATTCTTTACATTTCACTTCGTAGATAATCCCCTCCTCTTCCTCTTCTCTGTTTTCTATTTTCTTGTTTGCATTCTTCGCTATTTTTTAGATGGTTCTCCCTCCCTTCCTATAACTTTAAATGCTTGCTTTCCTAAGCACTTTGTATATATTTTCTGTGGTCTTACCCATACTCCTTATTAAAAACCTCCCCTCTTTTCCTTTTTCTTACTCTCTTTATTTTTCTTTGATTTCTCCTATGCCACTTTTCTTCCTTTTTCTGTTTATGTCCAGTCTATTCTCCTTCTCATAGCCATTCTTTTCTAGCTGTTTCCATGGGCTATATATTTTGCCTTCTTTTTCACATTCTTTAGTGAATATTTTCTTGATTCTGTCCTCCATATTAATTATTAAATTTATTTTTGTCACCTCACTTACATCACTTCTTTTGTGACAGAATACCCCTGCTGCACACTTCTTCTGATGCCAAGCGGTTTTAATTTCTTGTCCTCTTCCATTTCATCATTACATCTAGGTTGCTTAACTTGTCTTCTTCTTCTATTTCGAGTTCCAATAATATCCCTTTTTCATCATATTGCATTTCTTTGGCAAATAATGTCGAGCTACCTCTTCGTTCCCTTCCATATGCCAAAACAATCATCCAGATATTTGCAAAACAGAATCATTTTGTCACAGCCTCTTTCTAATTAAATATGTATATTTGGGAAATAATTATATACACAGCATTACACACCACTGCAGTGCACTGCTAATAACTTAAAACAGTATCTACAAATCTATTTTTTGTAATATCTGGATAATTGTAAATATATGATTAAAATACTGATTTAGACTCAAAAAGTAAATGTTCCCCTATAAAAATAAATAGTTGAACTTTGATAAAAAAACATAATTATTTTTTATGCTATAAAAATGATAAAATTTGGATTTTTTGATATTTCCCCCTTGGAAAATTAGCTAAAATCGACGTAAAATGAATAAATACAAAATAAATGTTTACAAACGAAGCAATTACTCTACTCTGCTTTATACTACACTCATGGCAGGCCTTACTAGTTTATAAGCGATAGTGGCTCCACGGAAATGTGTTGACCCCGCATTCTGGACGCTCCTCTTGTCGTCGGGAGCCTCCAGGGCAACCTTCCTAACAACTTTGAACGTCAGTAAGTGGTCGAAGATCTGGATGCGCTGCTCCGTTCGTAGAACGGACGTCCTGGTTCGGAGGTACTCAACATATTTCTCGAACGTGATGTGCTCCCAGAACACCTGACTGCCCACGCGCTTGGCCTTTTTGGTGGCAGAACCCTCGGCTCGGATTGCATGAGCCTTGGCGCAAGGACTGACAAACTCGAGAATTACATCCCCGTCCTACTCGTCCTTCAGGCACCTTTTGGTTCCGAGCCTGGATTCCGTACCAGTTAGGTTGATGATAGCCTGAGGTGTTGAAGAGGTCCACCAAGGATAGAACTGTCGCTATATCCATGTTTTCCTACGGATGTGCGGACGTGGTACACCGAACTGTCTGTATCTGTGTGGCTGTAATGTGGACATAATATGTCTTGAACATAAGCAGCTTACTCAATTCCAGAACTGTGGCACCAAAGTGGACAGACTAGTTGAATTTCACTTCGCCCTGGTTCGTATGGATCAATGCCAACTGCTTGTTGTAGTTTGTCCGAGACTTAAACAACGGACTCGCGACAAGCTGCCGGCACCGCACTTTCTTTGTTATCAACTTCACATCCACAAAGTTTAGTAAATACTCCATGGCCTTGCCAAACACAGCCTTGGTCATCAACTTGAAGAAAGCACTGTCAAGCTCAGAAGTAGCTGCGTTGCGATACTTGGTGTTAACTTCGATATATGGACGATACTATGAACAATGGTTGAACTTGAGGATGCGGTGAATCGTGTGGACTGCAACCCCTCGCTGCATCAACCACCAGAGATTCTGGTAGTGCACAACGTAACGCTTTTTGAGCTCGAAATCTATGACCTGCTCTGTCTTATCCGAACCGGGTAGACACTTGAATTATGGAACTGGTATAAGTTCATAGAAAATATGGTGTAGCTCTTCGGAAAATTCAAAATTATCCGAGCAAAAATCCCGTGTTCCGAATCTTCGAAAGCTTCGACAACTAAACCAGAAGAATAAACCCAATCAAAAAATCCGACGGGGAGTTTCTGCAACATGGAATGCCCGTAAAGGTTGTTCACGTCCGTGCGCATGATGTAGATCGACGGTTGGGATGAGTCGTAGCCAGCAGCCATGTGACGGTTGTTGGCGCACGCATGCGGTTGAGACACCTGGCCCATTCCACCCCGGACAGCGCGTTTCACAAACAGCACCATGTCGTAGTCCGAAAGGAGCTCGCGCTCAACCTTCGTGACCAGAAATATGGCCGACCAGGCCAGTCCGGGGAGAATGTAAAAGTAAGCGGGGTCCAGGTGGTAGATTGTCATCGAGGTCGCACAGAACGCCTGGAACACGTCGGCGAGGAGCGTTGCATCCAGCTTGAGGTACGCGTCGTAATAGTCACCGAGATTTCGGTAATCCATCTTGCGCCACATGGTCTGAGCGTGCTGGTATTCAACGTCAGAGATGTTCGAGTCCCGCAGTCCACTGTAGCATTTAGCCTGTGGAGGCAGCGACTCCTCCGCGAACTTTGCAGGGTCAGTGACATATTCGTAGGGGTAGACCCCTTACGCCTAATGAGACCGACTTCCAAGTTCGGAAAGGTGGCTTAGGTGATGAGCAGTTGCTCGTCGCTTACTTTCAAAAATAGGGCATCAAGGCTTGCCGGGAGGAACAAAAGGAGACCGAGGAACCTAAGCTCAATAGTGGACTGCGATCCTGGGATCGCAACCCGCTTGCTCACGCTGATATAACGCTTCTCGTTGTGGGCCAGGACGTTGACTAACGCGTTGTTGGATCAGAGATGGGTGACCAGGTGGTGGAAATCGTACCCTGAGCCCTTGTGGAAAAAGATCGGAATATATCGCGAATCCAGGGCCATAAGATTGTATCCGTTGCACCAACGTCCAACATAGTTGCCACTGAAGTGGTTGTGGTGGCGAACTTTACCGTTGTTTGCGATTAATCTTTGGCGCAAACAGGGCAGGTGGTAGCCTCTTTGTGCCTGCGTCTATCGTTGGAGTACAATGGTAGCATAGGCTTGGAGGCCAACAGCATCTACCCTATCTCAATGGCCTCCGCAACCATCCTCTAGAAGAAATGTTTGGCTGCGTTGGGACATAGGGCTCATTGCCGAAATGTTGGTCTCGCTTCACCACAACATAGGCGAAACTCGAGGCCTCATGGAATTAGTAAAGGGTGGTGGAAGAAACTTCGGGGTTCGGGTAGAATGTTAACATAGGCTTCCGGAAGGGCTCGAAGTTTGCGATGATGATAGCAGGGTGCTCTACTAGGGCGCTGTGCATGTGAAAACGTTTCACAGTGCTGGATTTGGGTAAGACTGGTACCCCTGGCTCATTGGCACTGCAGTAGAGCTTGTGGCGCGATGTCGGGGCTTCGGATGCGCTGGAAGTTACACTGTTCTCGATTGTCAAATGTGGACAGGCACCTGCGACACACCTCGACGTGGTCACTATCACTGCTTCTTTTGATCAAATCGAGCCGGGAGAGGGAGAGTATGAGTGTGTAGTGATGGTGGTTTTCGTCCTTGATGAGCAGAAGCTAAATTTCCCACACACCATCGCCCACCGTGTGAGACCATAAACAGTGATCTCGACCGAACTATAGTCGGGACGCGCTAGCAACCGGCGTGGAACCACCCGCTCTGGTAGCGACGCGCTGTGGCCGGATTGACCTACTTCAGGATTTTCGCGAGTCCACAGAAACACGTGTAGGATTAAACATCAGGTTAAAAAGTCAACAACGGGATACTTAAATTTTTCTCATTCTCATCAAAAACAACTGATTCTTTAACTACAACTTATGTTCTTTAATTCACTTTATATGTTTTTACATACAGGTAGATCGAAGCATTAATTACACATGTACCAAATTCATCGTTAATATTTAGGAAATCGAGCAATTTCCAAGCGTTTCGTTGTAATTCATTGAACTCTGTATTGCCAGATCCTGTATTATCCTGTAGCTTTCCAAATTATCTCACTTCACACAACCACATGTGCCTCCCCGATGGTACAGTGGTAGGGTAAGCGTCGTCGCCTTGTAATCAATTAGTGCTGGGTTCGATACCCTGTCGAGGCACATAGTGGTTCGGATCCCACTTCAAACTGTAGGTCCAGTCTAGATTAGCTGTAGTGTGCATAAAGTGGACTTTAAAACACAAACTCAATCAATCAATCAATTCACACACAATTGATTTGTTCTTGATAAATTCTTCTCTGTAATACAGTAACTCAGTTCTGTAAAATTCTGTATAAAAGATAATTTTTTGTAGGTTCCGCAAAATATAATTTAAAAAAAAAACGTGTTATCGAAACCAAGTTGTACATAATTTGTTTATACGTTATTCGCCCTAATTTTCAAGAATTACATTTCATTTGTACGTTATGAAGCTTCAACTATGTCACAGTATAAATTCCATGTCGTTACAAAACAAGGGGCGAGTTTCGTATAAAGAAACAATATCCGGGCATAGCTGAGGTCGTTATTGAGTTGCGAAAAAGACGAACGTCGCGGTGTGACTAAGAAGGCAAAGAGAGGCGGCATGAAATCAAGGAGAACGATTTGCCACAGTTCATCATAACACAAGATGCATTTTCTTTTGTAAGTAATTATGATACGATACAACGCAAGTAAAAAGATGCCGGTAACTGATGCTTGCAATGTACCATAATAAAAACACAACAGAGGTTCTTTCAGTGAAGGTTTTTGGTTGTTGTGTAGAGCAAGAAGATAAAATGTTTCACCCTTGCCAGAATGTAAAATTCACATTGAAAGTTAACGTTAAACTACAAGAAACTTCAGATTCAAACATCTAGATTACTTAAATTATCACTTTAAGACGGTGATAACATATATTTGACCCCGCGTCCACCCTGAATCCATATGTGTCGCATGTAGCGTAAAAAGTTAATTTTAACTCATTTTTGCTTGTGGAATTAGTAGGATTTTTAAATAACGTACAGTAGTTTCCAAGTTATAGACACTTATAGAAATATATCCCATAGTAATATGAGGTAACATAAGGAAAGTAATTGGAAAAAACTTTTCAAACTTCGCCTGTTAATAGTAGTAACAATGGATTTATTGTTTTGTGATTCGAGTATGTCATACCTTCGTATGTGTACTAAAGATAAGAAGAGATAGATCTGAAATATCGTGTGTAGGTTTTGAAAAATTGCACGCTAGTTGCAGCCGCGTGTTGCTGGTCGAAATATCGACCATCCAGCGTTAAGGGGTTCACTTCTTGCGGTCGAAATTTCGATCGTTAGGCGGCTCAAAGTTTATAATATTGTTAGAAATATTTAAACATTGTGTGAAGTATATTTGAAGTATAAATCTCGACAGAGATTTACAGCAAGAGCAAGGGGAGCTTAACAAACTTTACGCAAATGGAAAATAAAAAAGTAGCGATAGCAACAGAGAGGCAATTCTATTTCCATGAGCTGAATCTGAATCCATTATTATACACGCTACATAGGCGTGTTTAGTAGTTCTTTGCCCTACCATAATCCCAAACGGAATTACAAATATCATTTTAAGCCTTGAATATTCATAGTTACGTGTATTCAAATAAAAAAACTCAGTGCATTAATCGCATAATTTCCTTTTGTTAAGTTCCCTGAAGTAATCATGTCTTCCCAGCTTAATAGATTTACGAACAGATAATTCGGTGCTGTGGTGAAGCTTTCAGGCCCTGCAGGCAAGTCTCCGGAAACGATATATGGCCGAAAGGTAAACACTGTGCAGGAGGCTTCTCCTTTGTGAATACGTAAGTGGCATACTTTAAGTGGAGAGTTTTCAACAGATGATACCGAATTCGCAGGAAGACCAATATATGTGAGTGTACCGAAATTAATTTATCAAATTGATAACCCAATTCTTGCATACCGCCATATACCTCGAACGTGTGACAGAGACTATGGGCATTTCACAATAACGCGTTGGCGCCAAAATAAACTATGATCCCTGCATGTTCAAACTCTCAGTCGAACCATAGAATCTGTCCGCAGACCATAAAGCGCCAAGGGATATAGGTTTCCAGGAAAAGTATGTCCCGTTTTGAACACACCGAATAATTCCTGTTAAGATTCGTCACTGTGTACGTAATTAGTTTCACCACCATCATCAGAAGGGAAATTATATATTCCAATGTATTTTCACATTCCGTCATGAACATAATTTCTACCCTAGTACCGCATACTATTGTTGTGTTACTTTATGGTAAGGTATTTATAGAATACGTGGTAGTAAATAAGGAGTTGCTTACATAAGTTAATCGTAATTAAAATTAAGATCCTAAATCAAATTTTAAATTAGATAATATGCGGCAGAATATAATACGCACTGAACGACGTTTAATTTGTTAGAGCATTCATTACATTTCCATAATTTACATTCAATATTCTGCATTATAGATTACTTTGGTTTCTAACCATATCTGCTTGCTTCGCAATTGGAGTCAAAATAGTCATGGATTCTTGGACATCATTTCAAGACAACCCTGTGGTGATAGTTTACAATAAGGCAGAAGTCGATAAAGAATTTCCATTTCCGGCAACGTTTGTTTGTCCAAAGGATATTTCTTCTCGAAAGAAGATAAAAAGCCTGGTTTTAAGGTAATTATTAAAAAAATATATATATTATGGAAACAGTAACCTACAAATTGTTAGAGCCTTTATATGGAAATTTGAACAAAGTGAGATAGTGGTAATTTATATAGGCTTGATTTTTTATATGTTGAAGTAGGTCATGAGAAGTGAATATATATCAAATTTTGACACTTTGAAAAATGTTTTCTTCCCCTGTAGAAAATGTCAAAATTCAAGGTCTGAACTGTACATTTTTTCACGAAAAGTGAAACATGGATAAGTTCGGAGTGTTGTACCTTTGAAAACAAACAACATCCCAAACGTTTGATTTGATATACTGTTAAAATGAGACTGGTTGCTTAAATACATTGAATTATTTTGAAGGGACATTGTTGCTTTCATTGTTATGCTCCAACAAAGAAAGTCGAAGATGAAGTTTTTTCCTGTTTTGGCCCTTAATATCTTAGTTAAGCAACAGTAGAACAAAGATTTGTTTACTGGTCGTTGAAGCTCATTATTAGCACAAACTACCTGATATACCGTATGACTTGGATATTGATGCTGTTAGTAGATACAACGCTTTGAATACTCACAAAATGCGAAATCCGCAACTTTAGAATTAGACTTATCTCAAAACAACATCAAGCAAGAAATTAACTAAATATGCCATATTGTAACTGAAAATAAGTTCCAACACATGAAAATGAAACAACTTTGGAGTTTGTCCTGTTTTCGAAAAAAAAAAAAAAAAACTTTGAAAATATTAAGATTTTCAATGTAAATTAACACACTTCCTCGCCTATCAGAAAGTGGAACAGCTCTTTGATCTACTTTTCTTCTTTCCAAATGAAACAGCCCATGTCTTAGCAAGTTGTAGAACAGTTCTCGTCTCTCTTTCTTTGACCAATAGCATGGTAGTAACGTTGCATCCTCGTAATTAGGGGGTCTCGGGTTTGATGCAAAGTTGAGGTACAAGTTGTTCCGGATCCTACTATAAACAGGAAGTCCTCAGACCCAATTATCCTTCATGTGAATAATGTGGGCTTAGATTGCTTACAGCAGAAAGATAAATAACTAGCCTAATCGAGAATCCTAAGCATACAGTAATTCTTGAATTAAACACTATCCCTAATAATGAATATGATTCACCATTTACACCAGGTGGGAAACTGTATAAACTATCCCCTGCACAATTTTATTACCAGTTTTTTGTTGGAGGCACACTTAGACCAATCAAAATTAAATATTGGTTACAACCACAGGCACATCACTACCCTACCTTGTCAATAACAAATGCTGAGAACAAACCAAAAATCACTAAAATAGAGTTAGAAGATTTTACAGATCGAAATACATTAGAAACATCTTATGCCGAAGATGATGGATCTCTGGAATTTAAAATACAAATAGGAGACAAATTATATTTAGAAAATCCTGTAGTATCTGCTGCTGAACACCCTATAGTTGCAATATTCTTATTTACATACCATGTCTAGACAAATTATTCTTGATGAATTACACAAACCAGCTAGACGTAACTATAAGCGACTGCCAGTGGTTACAAAAGGCATAGATGATTTATGGCAGTGTGACTTGGTGGAAATAGCAAGTGGACAGTTGAAAAACTTAGACAAGGTCAACAAAGGATACAAGTATATACTTACTGTCATAGATACATTTTCAAAATTTGCCTGGGCATTGCCGCTAAAATCTAAAACTGGAAAATGTGTTACAGAAGCCTTCATGACAATTATTAATCAGAGTGGAAGATCACCCCGTGTTCCAACAATTTATTAAAAGCTAGTCAATAAAACATTACTCGAGTTACAGTGATCTCAAAGCATCTATTGTAGAAAGATTCAACAGAACTTTAAGAAATCATATGTATAAACAATTTACCCTTCAAGGTAATTATAAATGGATTAATATTCTTCCAGAACTTCTACAAAAATATAACAACTCGGTCCATTCCACAATCAACATGAGACCCTCTGAGGTAACTTCATCTGATGAGCAGAAATTGATCAGTACTGTTTACTATCCTAGATACCAACCAACAACAAAAAAACCTAAATACAAAATTGGTGATCAAGTAAGAATTAGCAAATATAAGCACTTATTCAAAAGAGGTTTTACAAGAAACTGGAATACCGAATTATTTACAGTGGTTCAAGTTAAACCTGGGGCTCGTAATACATATATAATAAAAGATCACCGAGGTGAAATTCTCAAAGGCAGGTTTTATGAAGAAGAACTTAACAAAACTAAACAGCCAGACACATATCTCATAGAAAAAGTCATTCGCAAAAAAGGCAACAAAATACTGGTCAAATGGCTAGGTCTCCCAGAACACAGTTGGATCGAGGCAGACAAAGTGATATTATGAACACCTGGGATGTTATAAAAAGACTACCAGATCCTGAACAGGAGAATAAGAGAAATGGCCAGCTGCTGCCTGATAATATTAGATGTCTTATTGTTGGGCCATCGGCCTGTGGTAAAACTACACTAATGATTGATAATTTTTTATTGGCACCCAACTGGTTAGACTGGAAAAACAGGCACTTGTATGTCTTTTCTAAGAGTTTAGAACAATTAAAATACCAGCAGTTGATGAAGATATATGATGGACTGGATATAGCCACTTTTGAATCAGATGTTAAACCACTTAATGAATGTCTCGATAACTCTGTTTTTGTATTTGATGATATTATATTAGAAAACCAAAACAAGGTTAGAAATTTTTTTACACAGGGCCGACACAAAAACATAGATTGCCTCTACCTGGCACAAACTTTTTCTAAAATACCAAAACAATTGATAAGAGACAACAGCAATTTTATATGTGTATTTCATCAAGACCATACCAACCTCAAACACATACATGATGAATATGTAGGTGGCGACTTGAGCTACAATAAGTTTTGCAGTAGGTGTTGGAACCAGGACAACTATGGATTTGTCACAATTGATATGACAAGGAAACCTAATAATGGTAAATATAGAAATAAAATAAACAATTTTCTAGACATTGAAACATATAAAAATAACCATGAAACGACCAATTATTGATTATCTTAAATTAAGAGACTATCTTGTAAAAAGATTTAAGGGATGGAAAGTAGAGAACCGAGGTATCTATGAACAACACAAGCGCACAGAACAACCGATTATTGATGCTATTAGTGAATTAGGTAAAAATATTAAAACTGTTACAGAACAAAATCAAAATTTAATCACAGAACTTGTACCTGTAGCTGCTAGGAACATATTAGATTATCCAATCACCCCACTTTCTAGTATTCATACTCCTAGTCCTATTGCTCCTCGAAGAATTGAAGCTAGTCAGGATCCTATTGAATTGGGTCTTCTTGCTCAAAAATATTTAACCACACCTAAAGACAACAAAGATGAGGTTTTCGGTTTATATGCCGACACAGAACTTGATGGTAGCATCATACATAGAATTGGCAATTTTAGGGTAACATTTATGGGAGATGATTTGGTAATATATTCAGAATCTCATCTTGGAGAAAAAGGTGGTTTTATTAAATATTCTGGAACAACTGGATTATGGGAATTGATGACTCGGAAGAGACCTGGCAACTATACAGATCAAGATTATGAGCACTACAAAGAAATATTAATAAAATCAGATGCTCTATACCAGAACAATGATCCCACACAAAAAAGAGTCAAATCTAGCAGTGGAGCGAAATACAACAATTTAATCAAACCCATATGGTCACAGATCAAGACAGGTAGTGGGATCAAACAGTACAACACCTTGCCTAAAGAATTTGTGTGGGTTGATGATGTCAGGAAACTTGTAGATAGATTGCTAGTCATAGCTGGGGAAGAAAATGCTGGTAATCACAATTTTTACAATGAAAAGGTTGGAATTATGGACATGATAAGCACCAAATTGTCTAATTTTATAGTTAATGACACTAAGGGGATTGGATATCTTATAAAAATTATTAATACTTTACCACCTAAATTTTGGAATATCTCCGAGGGTCGGGGGCTAGTTAATGACATTATAAACAAGTTGCCATTTGAACTACACATACCAGGCTATCAATATTGTGGTCCAGGCACAAAACTAGACCATAGATTAAACAGAGGTGATCCTGGTGTTAATCCCCTAGATGCTGCTTGTAGAGACCATGACATAGCATACAACACACATTCTGATCTTGACAAGAGACATGTGGCAGACAAAAAATTAGAAGATGCTGCATTTGGTAGATTTGTAAGCAAAAATGCTTCTTTGGGTGAGAGAATAGCAGCATTGGGGACTACCATAGCTATGAACACTAAACAAAAACTGGGGTGGGGGTTGTAATATATTAAGTAAATTAGCTACAATTTAATTGAGGTAGTTAATCCCAGAATATGTATATAATAAACCCAAAAAATGAAGGCCAAAGGTGTTATGTATCAGATACCTTATGCAGGTCTTAAAAATCTTAAAACTATTGATAGTCTTCTAACCAAAAAACAGCTCAAGAAGAAAAGTTCTTGTCTTGCCAAGGGACATGGTATGAAATTATTACTTAGTACCCCACAATTAAAAAAATTACAGCAATCTAGAAAAAAAATCACATATAGGTGGATTTATATTTAGTATCCCAGCTATTTTAGCAGCATTGGGGGCCGTGGGGAGCTTGGCTGGGGGATCGGCTGCCATAGCAAAAACAGTAATAGATGCCAAGAAGAATAAGGCAGAATTAGATGAACAAAAGCGCCATAATCTGGCCATAGAAAAACAAGGCAAAGGTGTTAAGAAAGTTATGAATAAGTTAAAAAAAAACAAGAGCCGCTTACCAACCAAGATATTGAAACTTTAATCAAACCACTGGGCATCAAAAATTTTAGAGGAGTATACATGTCCGATTCTTTACCAGAACAACCACTCAAAAAAGAGTGTGGCATAGTTAATTTGGATAAGTTAAAAAATCAGAGCACTCACTGGATTTGTTATCTTAAATATTTAAACAATGAGGCATTTGTGTTTGATTCATTTGGAGGTGTTCCACCTGAGAATTTAGTAAAATATCTAAAATCAACTAATCTTTATTATAATAATACCCGTATTCAAAATTTCAAAGATATTAATTGTGGACATCTGTGTTTATCTATTCTTAGATATCTGTCTCAAATAAATAAACCATCAATTGAAAATTTTCAAAAAGCTTTGTGGTATCTGAAGCATCATGGGATTATTCCATCTTACCAGCCAAAATTCAATATTGAAACTCAAACTACATGATGATATAGTATATCCCAAAACAATAGCTCTCAGAGCATTTTATGGCATATACTTGATCCCTAATATTACACACCACAACAACACAATTATAGTTGGTGACCAAAAAATTGTCATCACTCCAGGGCAGTATAATTTGTCTACTTTAAATGCTCAGTTACCCAGAGGTATATTGTTAACTCAAAATTCTGTCACTCACAGAGTAGAAATTGTGTCTGCTACAGAAAAAGTAGATCTGGGTACTATAGGAGAACTATTGGGATTCGAAAACAACACAAAACTTGAACCAGCCATTAAACACACAGCTATTAATATACCTAAATTCTTAGCCATAGAAACTCTATATATTCACTGTAATGTGGCCGAGGGTATGATCACCAAATCAAATGGTATTGGCACTCACAAACAAACTGGCATTATTGCAACATTTAAACCTAACTCTGAATTTATGGAACCGATCATCTATACTCCATCACCAACATTATATTTTCCTGTGTGCCATAATAGAATAGATTATATTGAGTTGATGGTCACTAATGAAAAAGAAGAATTAGTTGACTTTGCTGGAGCCACAACAACCGCTATCATAGAAATTAATATTTAAATAAAAATACATACAAAAAATAAATAAATAAATAAATAAATAAATAAAATGGAAAATATTGAGAGTTATGAGTTACAATCATTCCCTCCAAACCGGAGGACCTTTGCAAATTTAAATCAAGCCAACACAGAGATTGAGGTTGACCTTGATGTAGGAGATGGATTTATACACCCTCACAGAGCAAACCTATATATAAAATTTGATGTTGTAAAACTCGATGGTACAGATTATCCGGCTAACTCTAATACAAGATTGGTAGACAATTTTGTGCCACATTTGTTCTCTGAAATTGAGATTAGAAAGCATGGTGTTGTTATAAACAGAGTAGATTACCCTGGTATTACTTCCACAGCATTGGCCACACTAAAATTATCCAAGACCGAGGCCTCATACTACAAAATAGGTGGATTTGAAGCTGGTGATAAAATAATATCTAAGAGTCACGCAGTACTGTTTCCTATGCGCTTGTTGCCTGCATTCTTCTCAGATTACAAAGATATTATGTGGAAGGGTGGTTTAAGAATTACATTTAGAAGATCTGCCAATGATAATAATGCTTTGATGAGGTATAGTACATTAAATTCTACTGGGGCAGCGTTGCCTAATACCTTACCTGATGAAGGCAAATGCCTTATTCAGCCTATGGAGCTAAGAATTCCAGCAGTTGAATATGAGGCCAGTTATGCTCTTAAATACAAAGCAGATATTCTAAAAAATCCACAGGTTCCTTTACAATTTTATACATATCAATGTGTGCAGAAGCCCGCCACTGGTACCTATTATGAGTTTGATGCTACAAATTCATTCTCCAGTATACAATATGATATGCCAGATTTTGTCGTGGTACTGTTTCAGACTGGAAGACACAATAATCAAGAAAAAAATTCAAGTAAATTTGATAACTGCAACATCAAAAACATATATCTTAAAAATGGCAGAAATGAGGTGTTCCCTAGAGAAAGTTATAATTTAAACATGTCCAAGGATGATTTCCTCAAATTATATGAGGCATTTTCAGCTTACAAAAGGGTCACAATTGGGAATACTGAGATGTATTACTCACCAGATGAATTTAAAACACAGAGACCCATGTTTGTTATCAACACCTCAAAAAGAAAACAAGTTGTGGTTAATGACAGGACAAATATTAAAATTATCTGTGAATTCCATGATACACTTCCTGATGATACCATATGTAGTGTTATTCTTATAGGTGAAAAATCATATGTTTATGATGTAAGAAATGAGAGAGTCACAGAGCAATTCTAGAAGACTTTTGCATATTATATTGTGTTTAGTATTAGATAAACAAGTTGAGCCTGCCTGGTCCCGAATTAAAATATTTGAGTTAACATATTAATATTCTAAATTTAAACTAGAAATAATTAGAAATAAACCAGAAATAAATATGTGTAGATATAGGTATATATGTAGATAGGTACTATATATATGTGTAGGTAAATATGTGTAGGTATAAATATGTGGGTGGGTGTGTGTGTGTGGGTGGGTGTGGGTGGGTGTGGGTGTGTGTGGGTGTGTGTAGCTTTTAAGAGCATCTTAACTTAGTTTTAAGTGTGGTTAAAACAATATCGAGAAAAGCCATATTTTTAACAAATTTATAAACAATAATTTTGGCAAATTCAAGTTTAGCCACATCAATTTGAGAGGGTCCTCTTTTCTCGGAAGCTTTCTTTTAAAAAAAATCATAGGTTTTACACAGTAACAATGAAATTTTATAGACATTTTGCCTTAGTTTTAAATATTTCTATTCAGTCAAAACACCTCCTCATTTCTCGAGTCTATAATATGGCCTTTCCCACTACTAAAGCTCTACAAAGCTCTATTTACAGTGGCGTACCAAGGACTTTCAAAAAGGGAGAAGGCTATACATTTTTCAATAGGCAGCCATCTTCTTGCAATATTTTCCTGCCTTAGACATTATTTTCACTGGACCAAAAGAGGAGTATTATCCCCAACGCTCTCCCCATTTGGCACGCCATTGTCTATATTGCAATTACAATATATTTGTAAAATATTCTGTATTAATGTACCAAATTAAACATAACTTTCTTGTAAAAGTCAGTACTTCCAATTTTTATTAAGAAAGGCGTTAGAGCGGACCTAGGTGCTGGAGTTGTCACCACAGCACGCCATGACGCCATGCATCCGGGGTTTCATTTCCGGTCTGATGATGATCGATTGTTCATTCTGAGTGTCACTTCATTGATAAAATATCCTAAACATGCTTTTTTTACATCGCTTTTCTGTTACTTTTGACTAATCATGGTAAATAGGGTGAGTGATGAAATTATGAAATTGCAGTATATTAGCATTCAAGTGTAAACATCTTTTAACACTATAAGGACGGTTAAATGATTATACGTTATTGTCGGATCGGGTCTATTGGACCCGGGGAAATATTATACATTTTTTTCAGGCGTTCAAATTTTCTAACTTATATCAATGACTGAAAATAATGTTTCAGGTTATTTATTAATGACATTTAACCATTTGCATGTTTCTAATATGTAACATGTTTTACAAAAGAACTTTAAACATTTAATAACATATGTTAAAAAGAAACTCTTGAGTTTTGACTATAATAGTTATCTTACATTTGGAACATTTTTAACATACGTCCAGTTATCGTTAATGATTTTTAAGAATTTACATAGTTTTATTTTCTACTTTCTGTCAAAAATAACTTACAACATCGATTAACCCTGGACCATTGACGTCGCAGTGCGATATGCTAACCACTCAGCCACGGTGTAAAGACAAGGTGGTGACTGTAGTTGAAACATCACAGAGGCGAAGAGGGATATTTCTGCAATAGAAAAAATAGGTCTATATATTTAAAAATTAAAATCGGGCCTAAAGGACCCGTCCGTCCGCAACGCGAGTAATACATTTTCTGATCAAACTTAAAAAATAACAAAATATTACAATAAATGATTTCAAAGGCATTCGAAAGTGACGAAAAGTCACTGAAGGAGAACACATTCATTTGCAGCATTAAAAAATTAAACAGGTATAAAAATTGTAACCGGGCCTAAAAGACCCGTCTGTCGTTACAGTGTTAATTTTGAGATACTTATTTCTTGAAATGGCATTTCTGACAAAATGTACATGTAAATCTATATCTACACGACAGACTTGTATATCACTGGGTACTCTGTGACAGCTTGATAGTAAAATAATCTTATCAATTCATCAACTGAAAGAGTAAAATGCAATTAATTTTCTTTTACCGTTAAATACTTCACAGACTGAGTTGTAATCAAACCCAAAACATAGAAATCAAGGAACAATTCAAAAACCTGAATCGAAAATTTACTTGCCAATGTATTTTCCATATCTGTTGCATATGAATCTGAACAAAGACATTCTGTCACGAGCCTTCACTAGAACCATAGACTTCCAAGTCTACCACTGAGCCACTTTCAGAGTCCGTTAAACATATGTGTGCCGGGGCTCACCAGGGATCTCACAGCCACTGTGCTCACCTAAACACAGAACTAGGTTCTTGGGCTTTACACTCTTTTCTCATCTGTACTCCCGGCAGAAGAGTGCGATATAAAATATTATTCTTGTTTTATCTAGACTTGATCTTACATTAGCACTAGTCTTAAATGATACACAACTAATCTTTCCTTCAAAATTTAGACTATGAAATCTTATTCTTGTTTTATCTAAAACTTGACCTTACATTTGCTCTTAACATTGCTCTATCCTTTAGTTCCTTAATTTCATTACAGGATATAACCCATATCAAATAAAATGTGTCTATAATGAATAACAATGGTATTGCTACACATATGTAAACAGCAATTTATTCTATGGTTGTAAGTTCACAAGCATGAGCTACTACTTGACTTAGATGTATAGCTACATTTTGTACTAATGGATTGGTTCGATTTAATTTGAAGATTCACCACATCAATAGAATTGAAATAATTTCATTCGAAAGATAAAATATTAAAGTGTTTGTTGTATCTGAGGGTACAATGGCATTTCCTATATATGTGACTAACTTTTCAACTTCATCTAACAATTCCTTTGTATCTGTAACAGATTGATTTTCAGTCGTAGGTTTGATATAGATATGTGGTAATTTCTGTGTCCTGAGTCCTGAAATGTCGAACTCTAGAATTTCTTGTTTGGTTTTCATCTATGTAACTTTTAAGGTGGGTATATAGGACCAACCGGCTGGAATTACTATAGATATTTGAAAATTTGATTCAGCGTTATCTGAGCAAGCGAAAGTTTGAGGGATGAATACTTCATCACTGATCTTTGCAGAACATGTGCAAGGTAAATTCAACTTACTAGTTCCGGGTTGATTCTCATGAGTAGGACATTTACGTTTATTTCCATTAATGTAACCTCAATTTCATCTAACACATTCGTTATTACATACTTGCCTGGTAAAATTTCCGTAATAACTGTTCGATTTCATTGGTACATTGGAATGTACAGACTTTGGCTATTTCCTCTATTGTAGCTCCATCTTTAATTTTCTGTGTGCAACTGGTGCCTATTACAGCGTCGTGTCCATAACGTGGTAAGTAGCATAACTTATCGGTATGAGGGTTACATGTTGAAAGGAATATTCCTCACAACATACTAACACTTGTACTTGTAGTTGCGGCATAACTGATGAAATGTAGCAATATACATGTAGAACCATGCCATCAAAAAGGTACAGTTTGAAATTGTTCTAGTAATACTCTGTCTCCTATCCTAATTATAGGAATTTTAATATGAAAGACTACATTTGTGTCTGAGAAAATACATTGAGTAACTTGAAGGCTATGGTATTGACATAATTTATTAGGTGGAATAGATAAAGTAAAACCTTTCATAGATACATTATCCATTATGTTCATTAAATCATATCTTAACGTTGCAGGTCTAATAGATGTCATGCATAGGATATTATGAAAACATGCCTTCTGAATCTCTCTATACTCTTTTTTTATCACTTGATTCAACACAATCTTATGAAATAATATGATTCTCATCAGTTCTAACAATTGCAAATTTTGAGACATATTCATCAATTCAGTGAAATGAAAGTTTTCTAATGATCGAATTTGTTCAAATTTCTCCTCAAGTGCATCTAGCGATTTCTTTCAATTTACGATTTTCTAATTTACAGCTTTGGACTTCTTTATCCGTTGCTACTGAGCAACACCATCAATGGAAATCTCCCAAAAATTGTAGAACTCTTCGTTTCTTGCAAGCTGGTTCGTTTTCAAAGTAATTACCTGTAGGAAATTCTAAAGATCATTAATTTATATGAGCAAGAAAATCTTCTTGTAGCTCACCTGTGGCTTCATCAATGAAACAAAATAATGAATCGGTATATTCATGTTGGGTACATAAATGGCTTCTTTCTGAGCGTGAGGTTTTGCATAAACTGGGTTCTACAAGTGGAAGCTTGACTAAGACATTCACATATACTAAAGGTATGGTGGCTTCATCCATCGTTACTCCACTAATTATATACCAATATCCTCCTGATACTAAAGCTATTGGTGATAATGGGTTTCCAATTGCTTGGAAACAGATAGTTACCAGTGTACCGAAGTAGACTTCCAAAAAGAACAAAAGGACATCTTTCATCTGGGTCTGTCTGGTCGATTGGTACCTTTGGAAATTTGTGTAAGTTACAATTTGTTCACTAAGATTTCTTAAACTGGTTAGAAAGATTAAAATAAAACTTATTAGTTATTTGTGCAAGGTTAGTAATCTTACAAATAAGAACATTACTTTTAGGTAACTTCAATACATTGCTACCTTTGAAAATCCAAGTGGTATTTCCAACAGGGTATGGCACTTCAGGCAGGCTGTAAAATCCTATTCTGTCTTTGGTAATATCAAAGTGGCAGGTAAACTTCCACTGATCACCATACATCCTAATACAATATTGTATATAATCATTCAATTGGTTAGCACTCTGCCTTAACCACATTTCTCGGTCTCTTTCTCTGGTCTCAAGGTTAAGCCAAAACGAATGTAGTTGTTATATAGTCTCTCAAGTACAGATTTCCTTTGAATTATTCTGGTGTAACTATAGGTTAAAAATATTTGTTACATATGGAATATGTTTATTTTCCGTAGCTATTAAGTGTTATTAATTTGTTTAATATGGAATAAATAAGAAATCTCTCAACAGTGGAAAGAATCCATAATTGTTCCGGTGTTTAAAAAAGGTGATAAAATGAACTGCAATAATTACCGTGGAATTTCTCCATTCTCAACAAGATATAAAATTTTACTTAACATTCTTTTAACAAGATTAACCCCATATGCTTATGTAATAATAGGTGATTATAAATGTGGATTTAAACGTAACAGATCAACTACAAATCAAATTTTTCACATCAGACAGACACTTGAAAAAATGTGGGAATATAATCAAAATGTCCATCAGCTATACATTGATTTTTTTTAAAAAAGCATGTAATTCTGTCAAACGAGATAAATTATATAATATATTAGTAGAGTTTGGAATACCTAAGAAACTTGTTAGTATGATAAAAGTATGCCCCAGTGAATCAGAAAGTAAAATTTGTGTGGGTATTAATGTGTCTGTGTTAAAACAAGGAGATTCATTATCTCCATTGCTCTTTAATTTTGCCTTAGAATATGTTTTTAGGAAGGTAAAAGAAACAAAAATGGACTAAAATTAAATTGTGTGACTCAGTTGTTACCATATGCAGTTGATGTAGACTTATTAGGGGATGATATAAATACAATAAAGAATAATGCAAAGATATTTTTAAAAACTGCTAAAGAGATAGGTTTGGAATTTAACAAAGACAAAACTAAATATATGCTTACAAGCCGAAACCAAGTGTAAGGTAATAATCAAAATCTAATTATTGATAAAAACTCGTTTGAACCAGTTTCCAAATTCAATTACTTAGGAGTAATATTAACAAATTAAAATTCTATTAAAGAGGAAATAAAAAAGTAGGCTTAATTCAGGAAATGCATGTTACTTCTCTCTTCATAAACTTTTGCCTTCTCGTTTAATATCTAAGAAACTAAAAGTTAAAATATGCAAAACAGTAATTTTGCCTGTAGAATTATATTGGTGTGAAACTTGGTCCCTTACATTGAAAGAGGAACATAAATTGAGAGTATTTGAAAATAAGATCCTTAAGAAAATAATTGAACCTAAAAGGGAAGAAAAGCCAGGTGAGTGGAGAATGTTACATAATTTAGAACTACATAATTTGTATTCATGTCTAATTATTATTAGAATAATTAAATCAAGAAGACTTAGGAGGCAGGCCATGTGCGACGAATGGTAGAGGAAAGAGGAGTTTACAAGGTTCTTGTTGGGAAACCTGATGGTAAGAGACCTGTAGGAAGGCCAAGACGAAGATGGAGGGACAACGTTGAGATGGACCTAAAGGAAATCGGTAGGGATGGAAAAGAGTATATAGATTTTGTTAAAGATTGAGACAGATGGAAGGTCTGTGTTGCTGCAGGTTTTAAGAAAGCTAGACAGTTGGTTAGTTAGTTTTTCCATGAGAAATTATCTGACCGGACGGACGGCACCCGTCCGTGACATGATACTGAAGTCATCGCTGAACTAGTTCTTTCTGAATCGGTAGGCATTGTAACTACTTGAAGCATACTTTCAGATATAGTCTCATTACACTCGCTAAATATAAAATGAATCTCTATTTGTTACGTGATGCTAATATCTCACTGCGTCTTATTTATTGCTCAGACATACAAGGATTTCCAGATTCATAATTTCAACAAATCGCAAAACACAAATAATTTCAACAAATTGTAAATATCAATTTCGTTTACTTTTGGTGAGATACCTTTACACTTACTCCTACTTTTGGTGAGATGCCCCTCACCTTTACCATTTAAATGTCACGAACCGTGACTCGAACCATAGACCTCGAATTATACCACTAGACGACTTTAAGAGTCCGTTAGACATATGTTTGCCGGGGATCACCAGGGATCACACAGCCACTGTGCTTACCTAAAACAGAACTAGGTTCTTGGCCTGCACAATCATTTCTCATGTGTACTCCCGGCAGAACAGTGCGAGATAAAAGGAGAAAAGGACATATGAGTGTCAACCACTTAACTTCCAAGAGCTTAGACATGAAAGACTTAAAACTATGACTCTTGGAAAAAAAATGCATGGTATTACCTTCTGAACCAATACAACAATAGGAGACACACGTGGGTAATCTTAATACACATATATTCTTTGGTAATTGGTTACAATTTTAAAATTATACATCAGTTGTTGTAGACACCCTCAATGAGTGATCGTTGGAATGATACATAGCTATCTGGTTGATAGAATGCTCCTTCTCTAACTTGAAGGCAGGAGCAAACAAAAAAAAATTACATGTGCCCTTTTGGCGTACTGGTATACAAAGATGTACAGAAGTACATACTTTACCTTATGGCTTATAATATCCTCGTGAATACAGCTTCATCAATGGCTACGAAGCTAACTTTGGAATCAGGACTGAACCTGGTTTCGAACCAAAGACTGGGCGGAGTCTAAACTGGGACTTTACCGACTCTACTAGGAAGACTCTGAGACTCTAACACTCTCTCTATGTGGTTCTGAGGAGGAAAAGTGAGCTTTTATACTACTCAAAAAGGCTTGCCACTGGAGGGGTTATCTAACTTACGTGAGGTTTTTGGAACTCTGGTTTACGTCAAAATCTAAGAATTGACAAGTTTCAAAGGAATTGGAAATTTCTATCTATCATGTATGGAAGGGTAACGTTTTGGTTGTTTTGGGCTCGGGAAGGAGTATAAGGAAAACTTTGGAATCAATCACGTGCTCGAGTCATGTGAGTGGCGTGAACTTTCCAAACAAACAGGATTTTTGTGGCGGCTCATTATTCCCTCTGCGACTTGACTTCTGATAACCCTTGAAAGCGCTTGCTATATTTGGTAAACAAAGAAAGCAGATTATCAACCAACGGGCAGACCTGTAACTGCTGGGGCCACTGATGATAACCTATATTCTCTTGCGGCTTTTGCTAGTTGATAACGAATTCGTTTTCTTCGTCGAAGCAGCTCTTCTAAGCTTCTTTAAAATTAACATTTCGAAGCAATGAATAAAATAAAGGAACGTTATGGTTGATGGAATATGACAATAGAACAGCATTACTGAGTTCGATTCTTGTGGGATGCCTACTTTCGGGGTGGGACACTTCCTCTAGCAATTTTTAGTACACTAGATCGCAATTCCTCCAACTCACCTAAATGTAGATAGCTGCCTCTTCCTCTCCTTCTCGTGACGTTATACTTTTGCTTCAAACAGTTGTGGGTATTTCCTAAGTTTCTTCAACATCCGCAGAAGAAGAATGCCTGTTTTCCTCACTTGGCACAATTTGTAGTTAAAACTCATCATCTGCAAATTCCACATCATTTACATGATCTTCATCGCTGACCGAGTTGTAAGCTCCATTTTGATCAAGGAGAATACCCTGTATTTTACTTACTCTAAGTACCTTTAGAAATATGTCGCCAAAGGTAAGATGGATAATTAGCACTGCAACGTGCAAGTTGTTATCTCGTCACTCACAAAGACCACAATTATACTTCGTATATGCAGCATTTCGTTTGTCATCTGCTACAACGAAGCTAGATACATCTGTGAGAAAACATATGCAATGATACCTTTACGTTCCAACGTTAATAAAAATAGGAAAACAAAGATCATTATCAGTAGTGTGTTTGGTACTATTATTAGCGCACACATAGCGTACAAATGAAGAGGTTATTTGATTAAAAAGCCCGATTTGGCTATACTTAAAACTATGCCAAGATGCCCATATGCCCCAATTGCTCAAGTGTGATATGTTCTCAAAATCCCAAGAACCCTGAATCCTAGTGTATAAATGAAGAACCCTCAATAGACAGATTTGGCTACACTTAAAATTAAGCCAAGTACCCATATGATCGTATTGCTTATAGTGTGTTACTCTGTCAAAATCCCAAGAATCCTGAATTCTAGTGTACAAATGAAGAACCCTCAACAGATTAATTCGGCCATGTGTGCAAAGGCTGAATCTGTAAGATTGTTATCCATAAGCTTGTCAAAAATATGCCCCTCTTGATATTGTTTTGGCTACACTTAAAACTAAGCCAAAAATGCTCATACGAGCTTTTGCTTACACAATAATATAAAGTAATATATGCTTAACCCGAATATTTTAATTAGACACCAGGCTCAACTTGTATATCTAATACTAAGACAATGTAATATGCAGAGGCCTTCTAGAATTGCTCTGTGACTCTCTCATTTCTTACATCATAAACATATGATTTTTCACCTATAAGAATAACACTACATATAGTGTCATCAGGGAGTGTATCATGGAATTCACAGATAATTTTAATGTTTGTCCTGTCATTAACCACAACTTGTTTCCTTTTTGAGGTGTTGATTACAAACATGGGTCTCTGTGCTTTGAATTCATCTGGTGTGTAATACATGTCAGTATTGCCAGTAGTGACCCTTTTGTATGCTGTAAATGCTTCATATAATTTGAGGAAATCATCCTTGGACATGTTTAAATTAAAATTTTCTCTAGGGAACACCTCATTTCTGCCATTTTTAAGATATATGTTCTTGATGTTGCAGCTATCAAACTTACTTGAATTTTTTTCTTGATTATTGTGTCTTCCAGTCTGAAACAGTACCACTACAAAATCTGGCATGTCATATTGTATACTGGAGAATGAATTTGTAGCATCAAACACATAATAGCTACCAGTGGCAGGCTTCTGTACACATTGATATGTATAAAATTGTAAAGGCACCTGTAGATTTTTTGGGATATCTGCTATGTGTTTAAGAGCATAACTGGCTTCATATTCAACAACTGGAATTCTTAACTCCATAGTCTGAATAAGGCACTTGCCCTCATCAGGTAGAGTATTAGGCAGAGCTTCCCCTGTAGAGTTTAATGTACTGTACCTCATCAAAGCATTATTATCATTGCCAGCTCTTCTAAATGTAATTCTTAAACCACCCTTCCACATAATATCTTTGTAATCTGAGAAGAATCCTGGCAACAGGCGCATGGGGAACAATACTGTGTGGCTCTTGGATAATATTTTATCACCAGCCTCAAATCCACCTATTTTGTAGTAAGAAGCCTCGGTTTTGGATACTTTTAGTGTAGCCAAAGCTGTGGAGGTAATGCCAGGGTAATCCACTCTGTTTATAACAACACCATTTTTTCTGATCTCAATTTCAGAGAACAGATGTGGCACAAAATGGTCTACCAATCTTATGTTTGAATTTGCCGGATAATCTGAACCATCGAGCTTTACAACATCAAATTTGATGTATAGATCTGCTTTGTGGGGGTGTATAAATCCATCCCCTACATCAAGATCAACCTCAATCTCTGTGTTGGGTTGATTTAAATTTGCAAAGGTCCTCCTGTTTGGGGGGAATGATTGTAGCTCATAACCCTCAATATTTTCCATTTTTTTGTATGTATTTTTATTTAAATATTAAATTGTATGATAGCAGTTGTTCTGGCTCAAGCAAAACTAAATTACTAATTCTTCTTTTTCATTAGTGACCATCAACTCAATGTAATCTATTATGTTATGGCACACAGGAAAATATAATGTTGGTGATGGAGTATAGATGATCGGTTCCATAAATTCAGAATTAGGTTTGAATGTTGCAATAATGCCAGTTTATTTGAGTGCCTATGCCATTTGATTTGGTGATCATACGCTCGGCCACATTACAGTGAATATTCAGAGTCTCTATGGCTAAGAATTTAGGTATTTTAATAGCAGTGTGTTTGATGGCTGGTTCAAGTTTTGTGTTGTTCTCAAATCCTAACAGCTCTCCTATAGTACCCAGATCCACTGTTTCTGTAGCAGATACAATCTCTACTCTGTGAGTGACAGAATTTTGAGTTAACACTATACCTCTGGGTAACTGAGCATTTAGAGTAGATAGATTATATTGCCCTGGAGTGATAACAATTTTTTGATCACCAACTGCAATTGTGTTGTTGTGGTGTGTAATATTGGGGATCAAGTACATGCCATAAAATGCTCTGAGAGCTATTGTTTTGCGATACACTATATCATCATGTAATCTAAGTTTCAGTATTGAATTTTGGCAGGTGAGATGGAATACTCCCATGATGCTTCAGATACCACAAGGCTTTTTGAAAATCTTCAATTGATGGTTTATTTATTTGAGACAGATATCTAAGAACAGATAAACACAGATGTCCACAATTAATATCTTTGAAATTTTGAATACGGGTATTATTATAATAAAGATTAGTTGATTTTAGATATTTTACTAAATTTTCAGGTGGAACACCTCCAAATGAATCAAACACAAATGCCTCATTGTTTAAATATTTAAGATAACAAATCCAGTGAGTGCCCTGATTTTTGTATTTATCCAAATTAACTATGCCACACTCTTTGTTGAGTGGTTGTTCTGGTAAAGAATCAGACATGTATACACCTCTAAAATTTTTGATGCCCAGTAGCTTGATTAAAGCTTCAATATCTTGGTTTGTAAGCGGCTCTTGTTTTTTTTAAACTTATTCATGGCTCTCTTAAGACCTTTGCCTTGTTTTTCCATGGCCAGATTATGGCGCTTCAATTCATCTAATTCTGCCTTATTCTTCTTGGCATCTATTACTGTTTTTGCTATAGAAGCTGATCCCCCAGCCAAGCTCCCAACAGCCCCAAGTGCTGCTAAGATGGCCGGGATAGTAAATATGAAGCCACCCACATGTGATTTTTTCCTGGATTGCTGTAATTTTTTTAATTGTGGGGTACTAAGTAATAATTTCATACCATGGCCCTTGGCAAGACAAGAATTTTTTTCTTGCGCTGCTTTTTGGTTAAATGACTATCAATAGTTTTAAGAGATTTAAGACCTGCATAAGGTATCTGATACATAACACCCTTGGTCTTCATCCTAGGTTTATTATATATATTTTAACAACCCCCACCCCAGTTTCTGTTTGGTGTTCATAGTTATGGTGCTATTTTTTCACTTAACCCTGGAATGGTACCTATGCGTCTAAGAGACGTAGTTCAGTGGAAGAACAGCGGCCATCTTGTTTCGGGGGGGAACCTTACTCCCGCCTCCCAGGTATGCTACAACGGAAACTCTCTTGGCAAGTCAGTGTTCCTCAGATTGCCGAGCATTTCACGTCAAGATCAGTGTTTTGTTTTTTTCCAAAGCCTAGTACGCCTGTGAGACGTATTGATACCATTTAACGTAAATTTTCCTACGCCTGTCAGGCGTATTGGTACCATTCATGTGGTAGTGTTCCTACGTTTGCCAGACGTATTAGTGCCATACACGAGGTAGTGTTTCTACGTTTGCCAGACGTGTTGGTACCATTTATGAGGTAGTGTTCCTACGTTTGCCAGGCGTGTTGGTACTGTTGATGAGTTTATGATTACATAGGTACCTACCTTATTGTTCCAGGTGTCTGGCACAAACACAAACAAAACATTCACTACTGAAGATGAGATTTTACAAGAACTGCAACTTCAGTTAGATGAATCCGATTGTAGCGAGGTTGAAGACGAAATTGAAGTGGATCAAGATGCCTTTCCTGAGGATCCTGACAATACCGACTTGGACCCAGACTATGAACTTTCGTCAGAAGAAGAAGATATCGAGGAGGCCATCATTCAATCAGCAGCACAATCATCTCGGCCTTCAGCTGTTTCTAAATCAAGTTCGTCAAGAGCTGAAGGCAAGCAAAGTCAGGACCTGCAAAACAACCTCCAAAGTCAAGTGAAAAGAGGAAGAGGTCAGCCGAAGGAAATGATGACCATTCAACAAACAAAAGATTAAAACCTGAATGTGACGATATGTTCGGGCGTAACGGGTTTGCTTGGAAAACTGTTCCCATTTCTAACACATCTGGAAAAGCCGCAGCTAAAAACATTGTACATGTCAAACGAAAAACAAAAAACGAAGCTGTAGATGTTTCTGACCCTGTTGAATGTTTTAACGTCTTCTTTACCTCAACAATGTTGGACATGATCCTGCACAACACAAATGAGGAAATTGCAAGACAAAGGGAGTCTTATAAAAACAAGAATGCTTCTGCTTTGAAGGACGTTTCATTGGCTGAACTGAGAGCACTCCTCGGTGTGACAATTCTCGCAGGGGCCAAGAAAGACAACCATATGAAGTTACAAACATTACATGACACAAAGGAATGCGGCGAAAAATATCATGCATCATTTTCTGTGCAGAGACATCACTTCTTGCTCAACACTCTTCGCTTTGATTCTCGAGAAACTCGGGAGGAAAGGAAGATAACTGATAAGTTTGCACCCGTACGGGATATATGGAACATGCTGATTGAGCAATGCATATCAAATTATGAACCAAGTGCCTACATGACAATTGATGAGCAACTAGTGCCATTCCGAGGACGAGTCGGGTTCAAAATGTACATCCCAAACAAACCAGCAAAGTATGGGATAAAAATTGTGATGCTTTGCGACCAAGGAACGAATTACATGGTAAATGCGATCCCGTACCTTGGTAAAGGAACTACACCTTCAGGCACGCCTGCAGCAGATTACTTTGTTGAAAAGCTAACAGACATCATCCAAAATTCAAGTCGTAATGTTACAATGGATAATTGGTTTTCCAGCATCCAGTTAGCTAAGAAAATGGCAGAAAGAGGCCTCACAATGATTGGGACGACGAAGAAAAATAAACCTGAGTTTCCTAAGGAGTTTGTGGACCCCAGTTATCTTTCACGACCTCCTCAGTCATAGCTCTTTCTTTTTCATGAGGATCTGACAGCAGTTTCATTTACTCCACGTGTTAACAAACTGGTCACTCTTATTTCCACAATGCATGACGACGATGCAATAAATGAAAACAGTATGAAGCCTGAGGTAATTCTGCGTTATAATCAAACAAAGGGAGCAGTTGATACCTTTGACCAGTGTGTCACCAATACTTCTTGCATACGAAAAACAAGAAGGTGGCCAATGAACCAGTTCTACAACATGCTCAATATTGCATGCTACAACTCTTACATAATATATGTGCTCAACTTTTACAAGAAAAAGATAAAAGATGACGACGCAAAGCCTTTGTCGAGATTTCAGTTCCTCATCAAATTGGCAAATCAACTAACGTTTCTATGGATGAAGGAACGAATGAAACATTCGCATATGCCTCACACTCTAAGAAGCAGCATACAAAATTGCATTGGCGTTGTGGATCCACCTGTTGTGGTTCAACCTGCAGCGAAATCTGGAAAGAGGCAGTACTGTACTTACTGCTCGTATAAAAAGAGAAGGATGAGTAAAATGATCAGCTGTAACTGCAAAAAGCCTATCTGTGGCGAGCATTCTTTCATCGTTTGCCACATTCGTAAAAAATGATAATTTAAAGTCTGATTTGTTTGTAACTATTTACTGTTCTGGATGTGGAAGGAGGAGTGAACATTTTTATTCATGAAGTTTTTTCTAGTTATTGTGGCTAGTCTAAATGACTGTTTGTTAGTGATAGAGAGTAAATTTTAGTTCATGTATTCTTCATTAATACTTTTACAACCATTTCCTAGTTAAAGGGATTGTCTTATACCTAAGTATAATCTTTATTTGTTTATTATTTTCTTGCTGTTCGAGTTACCTACTCGTATTTGCATATATATTATGACTCTTTCTATGCAACCTAGTTTATAAATGTTTAAAATGTATGAGTTTACGGAAAAATGTTATTTTAATTATATTCATTAACAATAAAAAGTATCTAAAATGCAGCGAGAAGAGTATGGAAAAAAATTAAATCATTTATAGAGGGTATAGTAACTTTTTTTTATGTGTACGTCTATGGGACGTATAGGTACCATTAAACATAGATATTTTTAGGAACTATTCCAGGGTTAAAGAAGCATCTTTGCTTACAAATCTACCAAATGTAGCCTCTTCTAATTTTTTGTCTGCAACATGTCTCTTGTCAAGATCAGAAGGTGTGTTGTATGCTATGTCATGGTCTCTACAAGCAGCATCTAGGGGATTAACACCAGGATCACCTCTGTTTAATCTATGGTCCAATTTTGTACCGCGCCCACAATACTGATAGCCTGGAATGTGTAGTTCAAATGGCAGCTTGTTTAGGATGTCATTAACCAGCCCCCGACCCTAAGAGATATTCCAAAATTAAGGTGGTAGAGTATTAATAATTTTTATAAGATATCCAATGCCCTTAGTGTCATTCACTATAAAATTAGACAATTTGGTGCTTATATGTCCATAATTCCAACCTTTTCATTGTAAAAATTATGGTTGCCAGCATTTTCCTCCCCAGCTATCACCAGCAACCTATCTACAAGTTTCCTCACATCATCAACCCACACAAATTCTTTAGGCAGGGTGTTGTATTGTTTGATTCCACTACCTGTCTTGATCTGTGACCATATGGGCTTGATTAAGTTGTTGTATTTTGCTCCACTGCTAGACTTGACTCTTTTTTGTGTGGGATCATTGTTCTGGTATAGAGCATCTGATTTTATTAATATTTCTTTGTAGTGCTCATAATCTTGATCTGTATAGCTGCCAGGCCTTTTCCTAGTTATCAGTTCCCACAATCCAGGTGTTCCGAGATACTTAACAAAACCACCTCTTTCTCCAAGATGAGATTCTGAATATACTATTAGATCATCTCCCATAAATGTTACCCTAAAATTGCCAATTCCATGTATGATGCTACCATCACGCTGTGTGTCGGCATATAAGCCAAAAACCTCATCTTTGTTGTCTTTAGGTGTGCTTAAATATTTTTGAGCAAGAAGACCCAATTCAATAGGATCCTGAGTAGCTTCAATTCTTCGAGGAGCAACAGGACTAGGTGTATGAATACTAGAAAGTGGGGTGATTGGATAATCTAATTTGTTCCTAGCAGCTACAGGTACAAGCTCTGTGATCAAATTTTGATTTTGCTCTGTAACAGTTTTGATATTTTTACCTAATTCACTAATAGCATCAATAATAGACTGTTCTGTTTGCTTGTGTTGTTCATAGATTCCTCGGTTCTCTGATTTCCATCCCTTAAATCTTTTTACAAGATAATCTCTTAATTTAAGATCATCAATAATTGGCCTTTTCATGGTTATTTATATATGTTTCAATGTCTAGAAAATTGTTGATTTTATTTCTGTATTTGCCACTATTGGGTTTTCTTGTCATATCAATTGTGACAAACCCATAGCTGTCCTGGTTCCAGCACCTACTGCAAAACTTGGAAAAATCATTGAAGCTCAAGTCCCCACCTACATATTCATCATGTATGTGTTTGAGGTTGGTATGATCTTGATGAAACACACATATAAAATTGCTGTTGTCTCGGATCAGCTGCTTTGGAATTTTAGAAAAAGTCTGTGCCAGGTAGAAGCAATCTATGTTTTTGTGTCGGCCCTGTGTAAAGAAATTTCTAACCTTGTTTTGATTATCCAGTATAATGTCATCAAACACAACAACAGAGTTATCAAGACAATCATGGAGTGGCTTAACATCTGATTCAAAAGTGGCAATATCCAATCCATCATATAGCTTCATCAGCTGCTGATATTTTAATTGTTCCAAGCTCTTAGAGAAGATATACAAGTGCCTGTTTTTCCAGTCTAACCAGTTGGGTGCCAATAAAAAATTATCAATCATTAGTGTAGTTTTACCACAAACCGATGGCCCAACAATAAGACATCTAATATTATCAGGCAGCATCATTCCATTTCTCTTATTCTGCTGTTCAGGCTCTGGCAGTCTTTTTATAACATCCCAGGTGTTCATAGTATCACTTTGTCTGCCTCGATCCAGCTGTGTTCTGGAAGTCCTAGCCATTTCACCAGTATCTTGATGCATTTTCTGCGGATGATTTTTTCTATGAGATATGTGTTAGGCTGCTTAGTTTTGCTGAGTTCTTCTTCATAAAACCTGCCTTTGAGAATTTATCCTCGGTGATCTTTTATTATATATGTGTATAGGGTCCCAGGTTTAACTTGAACCAGTGTAAATAATCAGTGCTCCAGTTTCTGGTAAAGCCTCTTTTGAATAAGTGCTTATATTTGCTGATTCTTACTTGATCACCCACTTTGTATTTGGCTTTTCTTGTTGTTGGCTGGTATCTAGGATAATAAACAGTGCTGATCAATTTTTGCTCATCAGATGAAGTTACCTCAGAGGGTTTCATGTTGATTGTGGAATGGACCGAGTTGTTATATTTATGTAGAAGTTCTGGAAGAATATTAAGCCATTTATAATTACCTTGAAGTGTAAATTTTTTATACATATAATTTTTTAGGGTTTTGTTGAATCTTTCTACAATTGAGGCCTTGAGATCACTGTAACTCGATAATGTTGTATTGACTGGCTTTTAATAAATGGTTGGAACACAGAATTATAGAATTCTTTGCCATTATCTGTTTGCAAATAGCGCGGTGATCTTCCACTCTGATTGATGATTGTCCTGAAGGCTTCTGTAACACATTTTCCAGTCTTGGATTTGAGTGGCACAGCCCAGGCAAATTTTGTAAATGTTTCTATGACAGTGAGTAGATACTTGTAGCCCTTGTTGATCTTGTCTAAGTTTTTCAGCTGTCCACTTGCCATCTCTACCAAGTCACACTGCCATAAATAATCTATGCCTTTTGTAACCACTGGCAGTCTCTTATAATTATGTCTGGCTTGTCTGTGTAATTCATCAACAATAATTTGTCTAGACATAGTATGTAAACAATAATATTGCAACTATAGGGTGTTCAGCAGCTGACACTACAGGATTTTCTAAATACAGTTTGTCTCCTATTTGTATATAAAATTCCAGAGAGCCATCATCTTCAGCATAAGATGTTTCTAATATATTGGGGTCTGTAAAATCCTCTAACTCTACAATGGTGATTTTTGGTTTGTTATCATCATTTGTTATTGATAAGGTAGGGTAGTGGTGTGCCTGTGGTTGAAGCCAATATTTGATCTTGATTGGTCTAAGTGTGCCCCCAACAAAAAATGGTTATAAAATTGTGCAGGGGACAGCATATATATTTTGCCACCTGGTGTACAATCTACTTGTTACAGATTCAAGATGCTCATTGAAAGTCCTAACAACATCATCATGGCCTGGCTTGATCTTTATGTCCACAACAAGTTTTTTGTATTGTTGCACAATCTCTTGAAGCTGGGTGGCAAAAACAGACAGAGCATTTGCTTGGTTGGATTCCATGCTTCCTAGCTGTTGTTTGATATTAGCTACAATTTGCTGTAAATTTTCAACAACTGCCAATTTTGAATTTTGAGCAGTAAGATCAAGGACTTGTCTTCTGATATCCTCAAACAGGGCATGCAGTTCATTAATATGTTGATTGGTTGGTAGAGTGGCCACTGTCTGAGTAAGTTTTTTGATCTCTGTCTGGATATTCTTGATATCTTCTGATTTCAATATGCGATGCACAGCTCTCTTAATATTTTTAAGTTCCTGTGATGTAGGCAGATTAGATACAGTATTCTGCAAAGATTCAAGTGCCAATTTCACATAATTTAATTCAGAAGCATCAACCACACCACGCATAGCATCTTGAAGCAGGGTTATGTCTGCCTGAGTAGGTCTTGATTGTTGTAAAATTTCAAGCTTTGTTTGGATATCATCGATCAAGTGATGAAAATGAGATAGCTCAGATTCAGTGTTGAGGTTTTCAAGTTTTGTGATCTGTTGCTGGACACTGACAAGGGTGTCTACAATACCAGGCAGGCGAGATGTTAGAGTTTCTTGTAAATTTGTCAGATCACTTTGCACGTCTGCTATTGTACCCTCAAGATGGGTTACGGTACTCTGAATTTTTCCAAAACCTTCATATGTTTAAAGTAGCAGCTTAATGTAGGCAACACTCCGAGTTATTGCACTCAAAACATCAGAAGATGGCAAGTTGTTCATAAAATTTTCAAGTGTCTCAATTTTTTCTTTAACCTCGGCTATGGCTTTGTTCAAGGGGTCCAGATTAGGTATATCTAGTGATTGAATCTGTTCTTTTAGAGTGGAAATCACTAGATCAAAATGATCTTGTGATTTTATGATTTTGACAATTGTTTGGAGCTGTGTCTGGACATTATTTATCTGCTCTTCTAATTGTTGTTTCAATTGCTCAGAGTTGGTGGCCTGGGTCTTAAATTTGGCTTGAAAGCTGCTACAGCCTCCTCTAAACTTTGAAAATTTTCCAATGTGGCCAAGTCAGTATATTTTTGAAGCAGCAATTTGAGTTCTGAATCAATTTTAAGAAGAGGGTCCATGCATTGTGATTGTAAATTTGTAATTTCTAGTTGAAGACTGGCATTGAGTGTGGTTTGTAAAGCTTGTAAATCACTTCTTAATTTTTTGACCCTGACATCAAGCATCAGAATCTCATCACTGTGATCTTCATGTCTTGTATGGCCAAATATATCAATAGGCGTTTTGTTTTAGTGGTTATTTATTATTGAATATCTAATTCTTAATTCTATAAAAAAAGGTATAAGCTTGTCATAGGATCCTGGGACCTCAATATATAAACAATCACCAGCAGAAACAGTATATACAGTGCCAGAGACCATGTTTGAGTACTTAATTCTATAAATATTTCTCCCTACTGAAATCTTGACATTACCCTCGGAAGTTGTAATAAATTGTAATTGACCACCTACAGGTAATTGGTAATGATTTAAATTATTGTTAAATATGTACAATGTTTTACCTGTTTCATCATCAACATCTGTAAGTATGCTGTTCAGATGAATAATTAACAAACCACTTACTTTAAGTATTATATCAGAAGAGGGTGCTGGTGTTTGCAGGTTCATAATAGCCTGTTTTTTGAACCAAAATAAGTTCATCGGCATGTTTATTTATTTCAAATCATGCTCTGTAATTGGGCATTGATTGCCACTTCTCAAGTCACAATGACCCCATGGTAGAGTATGTATGCCACATGATAAAATACATCTCTTATCATCATGTGGGTCCAGAGCCACTTTTCTTACAACATTTGTAGTCAACAAGTGATCCTCACTCTGAATTCTGCATTCTGATGTTCTGATTGAACTCTGTGATTTGAGACAATTTTTGTAATCTTTAAATTGGAGCTCTTTGTCTACAGTTACTCTGCCAATGCCCTTGGCTTTTTTTGCAACAGCACCACTACATGTTTCAAAGCTGTACATCTTGGCCCTTAACCCAGCCAATGCCACAATAACATCCCCAAGTGTCTCATCTTTTAACTTGCCAGGCACCTTTTTGTTGTGGGGTTGAATCTTTGTATGTTCACTGGTATCAAAATATTCAAGCAATGCAGGCTGTGTCATATCTCGATAAATATCTTATGTCTGAATATCAAGGATAAAACTATCTGTGTCCATGTACATCAGTTTTACACGATCCTTATAAAAGGGCTTCAACACATTATAATACAATTTTAACATGTGTAATTTGGCCAATTCCAATATCACAGCCCCTACATAAATAGGCTTATCAAACTTAATCTTTGTTTTTTTCATGTTGAAGAGTGCCATATTTTCATCATAAATTCTTCTATAATTGAAATTAGACTTTGTAATCAATTTTTTGCTCAGGCTGGGGTCAGTAATTAATTTAACATCAGTATGTTTTCTGACATTTTCAATAGTTTTGCCATACACAGAATTGACCATCAATTTAAACAAAGTTTTATCAAATTGGCTCATTGCAGATGTTCGAAGCTCTGTGTTTGTATCAATATATGGCTTCAACCATCTTGAGTGCCTGAACCTCAAAAATTTGCCAACTTTGGTCACTTGAACACCATGATTCATTAGAAACTGGAGGTTTTTGTAATATATGAGATAATCCTGTTTTGGCTCTAGAGTCATCATGAGCTTCTTCTGTTTAGAGCCATGTGAACATTTAACCTCAGGAATTGGGGGCAGATCAGAAAATTTGTTGTGTAAATCATCAGGAATTGTCAGATCAACCTCTAAGAACAGGCCATAGTTACTGTCATCAAAATCCTGAAGATCTTCAATATTGAAATCTTCAACCCACTCAAGCCCTGCATATGGCAATTTATCCATCATAGCATAACCATACAGGCTGTTGGCATCCACATACAGTATATAATTTGATGGCAGTGCTGGATCATAATTGAGAATATATTTGTTATTTGCTCTGGCATATCTCTGAGAACATTGCACCATGCCTCCTCTAATACATTGCTCCATAAACAGATACATGCCCTGATCCTGGATCAGATCCAATTGCATTTTAGTGTTTAAAAACATTACAGACCATGCTAGGTCTGGTGCACTGTAAAAATACATTTGATCCAGCTTATAATTTTCCATGGAAGATTTTCTAAATGCCTGAAGTATATCAGCTAAGAGAGTGACATCAAGTTTTAAATATGCCTTGTGATAATCACCAAATGTCTGGCATTTTAAATTGTTCCACATCAACTGAGCATGGTGATAATCATCATCAATGATTCCAGATGCTCTGAGTTTGCTGTAGAACTCTTGTTGTGGTGGCAGAGAACACTCATCAAATTTAGAAAAACCTGTAACATAATCATATGGGTATACACCCTTCCGCCTAATTAATTTCAGGTCCTGATTTGGAAACAAAGCACATGTGATTTTGAATTGATCATCAGATAATTGACTGGCCAGTGTAGCCAGGCTAGCAGACAGAATTCTGTAGGAATCAAGATATCTTAAGTGAATGGGAACACCAATAACTTTAATTATCTTGCTAATAGCTATATATTTCACATTATTTTTTGCTAAAATATTTAAATTCTGCTTGTCAAACCCCTCGTACCTGATCAGATGATGGAAATCATAATTGGATGCACCATGGCAAAATATAGGGACAAATTTTGGTCTCTGGATCTTAATATTACAGCTATTACACAGGGCCATTTTGAATTTACCATCTGTATGGGAATGGTGTTTCACCTTGATATTTGTATCTGAAAATTCTGAATCACATACCGGGCATTTTTCTGCATTGTTGAAATCTTCAATCTGTTTCTCTGTTAAAGGCAACATAGGTTTTGATTTTAACAAGACATTAGATGCTATGTTATGGCACTCATTTTCTATTCTATGTGCAAATTTTTTGATGACATCTGGTCCCATGTATAAATATTCTTCACTAACAACACCATCCTGTACATCAACATAATATTAACTAGAAGGTTGATGTAACTGGTATGATGTAATTATAGATTCATCAGGATCTGGGCTGCAGAATGCAAGGGGTTTGAGGTTTGATTCAAAATCACAGACTAAATATGCTGGGTGTTCCAACAAGGCTTGAAATTTTTTGAATTTGGCATTTTCATTTGGGTTAGGCCTAAGCATATGAACAGGTTTATGGTTTGCGACAGTATTTTAGATGTTCAATTAACTTGTTTTTAGCAATTTCTGAATTCACTTCCCGAACCCATTCACCATTTTTCTACCATCAAATACAGTCAAACATCTTCTGCACAACTTGAATATTGTATTGGATTTGCCTTGTTGTTTTCTGACTAAAGCTTCAAGACTGTGTATGAGAGTGTAATGGTGTGTGTCATCCCCTTCAATTAAGAGCAGATCAATCGGAACAGCAGAATCATCATAAAGTGTACTGATTCTGAGAGGTGCTATCAAGCAATTGCCACGGCCAGTAGAACAAATAAAAACATTAATAGATAATTGTTTGCCATTGATATTCCTGGCCTTTTTTTCAAATTTATCAATATTCTGAACAGACATTGGATATTCTAAGCCCTCCATTGCATCATCAACATTATGTTCATATTGTTTATAATAAATTATTCTCTGAGGATTCCTTAAAACTGGATACAAAGCAGCTAAAATACACCACAGAAAACATTTCTCATCATTATTTTTTATGTTAACCACGGCTTTTTTGTTTTTAATGTTGGCAGGTAATAGCAGATATGTAGAACCTTGTAATGGGCTGAATTCAGAAATATTAATATATAACTTGTGTGGAGATCCGCATAGGCTCCATCCTGACTCTTTTGCTGCAAATTCAGAGTGTTTAATATTCAATTGCTCTATCAAAGTGCTTATTATTTTGTCTAAATTTGCATTTGAATATATAGGTACAGTTTCTGTTATGTGGGGCTGTGTAAATTTTGTGCCATTTGATTTCTTATATTGTGTAAACAATTTGAGGGACAGCTTATAAGAGCCATTTTGTGCATTTAGAATTGCCTGCACATTACGATTTTTACTGTTCAAAAAATTCTTAATGTCACATCTTGGTTCTGATACAAACCGGTAATCCCTAAGTTCGCCAGCAAAACTGCTATGGATGGGTTCATAGCGTGGCTGCCTTGCTGCTCTAGCATTAACAGGTGCTTCATGCTTCCTTTTCAGACCAGATGTAGATGGCTGTGAGAGCAATGTTGATGACTGTACATAACAAGTACACTTATGCCTATTGTAATATGCTTTGCTTAATATTTTATGGCATCTTGGGCATATTTTTGTAGGCTTTCTGCATTTCTTAGGATCACAATTATGCCGGTGCCTAGCCCAATTAGAACTAGATATATTTTTATTGCATTGATTGCAATATTTCAAGTTTGACATTTTTATTGTTTATTTATATAACTTTTTTTGGTCCAAAAAGACAGAACTATGGATAATATGCCAAAACAATTATAACAGCAGTTAGTGGCTGAGCTGGTGCTTTTATACCCAGACAACAGCAGTAATTAGGCTCTGGGGATCCCCGATATAAAATAGTTTTGTTCTATTATGCTGTTGTATAACACACTTTACCAGGTATCAAACCTCAGCTGTATATCAGCTAGCAGTGAATATTCTTAACATCTCACGTGTGGGGATATTATTCTGCCACATGTATTTCAATCTTACACATTTTACCAGGCCTCAAACCCAGAAGCCTTTGATTACAAGGCAGCAATACCAACACTCTGCCATCAGGGGAGGCCTACATATTTTACCAGGTTTCAGACCCGGAGCCCTTGATTACAAGGCAGCAATACCAACACTTCTCCATGGAGAAGCCTCAAACCCAGAAGCCTTTGATTACAAGGCATATAAGCTATGGGGCTATGCCCACATTCTACTGAGTATAGGACCCAGGAGCAAAGTTGGACTTTGAACTGTGCAATAAATATTCTCAATATCTTACTTGTGTATATATTATCAGAGCAAGGCCTTTTAGAATTGGTCTCAGGCCTGCATGGCAGCATGCAAGGGGGTAATGTTCTTTTACTAAGAATTTCCTCTATTACACAGAAATATTAATTGAAGTTTTATGCTCTTTCAGTGAATTACACAGATATATTAATATTGCCCCCTTTTAGCTGTGTAGATTATATACCATGCGTGCTAGCAATAATGGAATATGAAAGCCCCTAGGCATGCATAATTTATTGCCCGGGGTAAGCAATACATTAGTCTTCCCGATCAAAATTATCTGACAGACTAATGTATTGCTGAGCTAAGTAATTGCTTACCCCGGGCAATGAAACTGATCAAAGATTAGAAAGAACATGAAACTTCAATTTGAAGCCTGCCTTTTTCCAAGTAATCCTGTATTGTATTGATCTGAAAGTTGTAGAGCATAAGGATATGAGCATTTTGGCTTAGTTTTAAGTGTAGCCAAAACAATATCAAGAGGGGCATATTTTTGACAAGCTTATGGATAACAATCTTACAGATTCAGCCTTTGCACACATGGCCGAATCAATCTGTTGAGGGTTCATCATTTGTACACTAGAATTCAGGATTCTTGGGATTTTGACAGAGTAACGCACTATAAGCAATAAGATCATATGGGTACTTGGCTTAATTTTAAGTGTAGCCAAATCTGTCTATTGAGGGTTCTTCATTTATACACTAGGATTCAGGGTTCTTGGGATTTTGAGAACATATCACACTTGAGCAATTGGGCCATACGGGCATCTTGGCATAGTTTTAAGTGTAGCCAAATCGGGCTGTTTAATCAAATAACCTCTTCATTTGTACGCTATGTGTGCGCTACTAATAGTACCAAACACACTACTATTATCATTTTAACGAACCGAAATAACTTGCCTTTGAAATATTATTCATATAACTCATCAAAAGACCTTTTCAAAGTAACATATCATTTTTATATGTCCACTGCATATTGTTTGCGAACTACATGTGCATATGTCTAATTATTCCTTTGAATTAACTCTAAGTGTACTATTCTGTACTCATCCCAAATAGTTAGCTATAACTATGAACAGAGTTATTAACAAGTTTTCTTTAATACTAAAACATCTTAATGTTCATAAATGGACGGGTTAAAGTTACAGTGGTGTAAGACACTTTAAGAAAATACTTAGATACATTAACCAGATAGATATAAGTCAATTTGTTAACAGAAAACTTGAAGTAAGTCATTCAACTGCCAACAGATTGTAACGCTTGTGTTGGGGAGGACGCTGACTTGCCCGAATTGATGGTAAAAGTATAATGGAAGCGCGCGGAAATTTACAATTGTCAACGCCTACGCCCACACAAGGGTCACAAACACAATCTGACGCGACGTTCCCGTTAAGCCTATATTCTCAAACACAAGGTAAGTCACAGAAAGGTCACGTCAGGTTCCAGTATACTTTGGAATCCAATGGAACGGTCGAAATCATATGATTCCGTTCACTTTATTTTTGCTAATAATGCTGCAAGAAATAAGAATATTAATGTTTATATATATATAAAAGGAATAATTTCAAAACTAAGAACACACTAGCGTAAGCAATTGGATAACACTCCGCAACACAACAGTTGCGTATCAATATAATGACTTGCACCCCTTTTCACTCGTCGCTATTATAGTTAAACGCGGCGTTTCTAAGATTTAGTCCTGTTGAAGGAAAAACAAGAAAGGAGGTTACCAGGAGCAAGACATATCCTGACTTATTATGCGATAATCTAATTAATCAGAGCAAAAGATTGTTCACAGATAACTGGGGTAAAAACTTCTAATCAAACAAGTGCAATTCAACTTCCTTTTAACAATCTCTTTAATTTCTGTTCTCAATAACTATTATAAAAAGGTCCATCAGGACTCTGGTTAACAATTCAGTCTCACAAGGAGTAATTACGATCGTAACAAGTGCATTATAAATATACAAAAATATCAACAGCATTAAGAATGGTAATCTGTTTTATCAGTAATAGACTACAATTATTTTCCTTTCTCTCTTAATTTGTAATAGAATTTTTATTGCATGGCCGTTGATGCTACCGTGTTGGTTATGTGGTGGTACTGGATTGAAATCGGAAAAATGCGGGGAGTGTTGTACGGTTTACCAAAAAGGGGGGGGGGGCGTAGTTAAAGCAATTCAGGATAAACTCCCAGTGGCTCTTCAACAACACTATTAACTGTCCAAATGGTTCCTCTGTCACTTAACACGCGCTCAATCAAAATGGAAGAGATGCGGTTGCAATTAAGTAAGCCCTTTTTTACTACTACCGTCGTTTGGTACCGGCAGCGTGCTCAAAACGAACACTTCACACTAAAAGGCACTTTTATAAGTTTTCGTTGCGACGATAATTAGGAGTAATAATCGCGCAGTCACTCAAATTCACAGTACTCGTTATTACAACAACGGAACAAGTCTAAAAACTGAAAGGAGGGATAACATACGTCGGTCACGTGTGCAAAAAATTTAAAAAAAAAAGAACAGTTCCGCAAGCAAGCAGACAACGGGAATATTTGATAGAAGTCCAATTTACCTTATATGTATTCCTTCGGAGCTCTAGTCGTAAACCAAGTACACTCAACTGATCTGGTACCAAAAACTGCAGTTAAGTATTTCCACTTGAGACCGTAAATGCAGCTGCTACTAAAATGTGTGTTCCATTTTCGTGGTCCCAGTAGGTTTCCGAAGGAAGTAAAAAGTTCAAGGTGAGCTTTCCCGTGTCAATACTGCCGGACTGATAATGCACTACGTGGAGTCTGAATGCGAAAACTGCTGTGTTCCCGATCGGAATCGACGGGGAAGAAAAAAAAGGGGGAGGGGGAGAAAAGGAGAGAGTAGTTTTTTGTTATGGCCAATAGACGGAGACACGAAGCAGACGACGAGGAACTCCAGTCTATTGGGGTAGAGAGTTTATTTAACAAATGAACTCTATAATCGTACTCAATGGTACGTGTAATATTCACGGATGAAATCTCGAGTACGTGAATATTACAAATTCCCGGGTCTTGGGGAAAAGAGAATCGACCTCACAAAACAAAGAAATAGGGAAAAAGGCCTAAACGGCTAAGTAGCATCAATAGGCTTAACAACCTAAAACCTGAAACCTGTAAAGTTACAACCCAAAAAAAAATGTAAATAGAACAAGTATAACAAAAATACCAAAATACAATAAGCATGATTATAGTACGTTATTCCAATAAAGATAAATACTCAAAAAAATCTCGTGAAAGATCAGATACACAACAATCGCTCAGAATTGCACCCCAAACTTGACCGATTAAACAACATATAAGATACGCAGAAAAAATACCCACAAAAAATACAAGGGCAGTTCATGAAAATTGTATGCAAAGAATTATCCCAAAGCATATGTCCACCATACCATCACAAGGCAAAAAATCAAGCACATGAAATTAGTAAACTAATACTAATGATTTATATATATATATATATCCCTTGTAAGGATAGATGAGCAAGGTATAACATCACACCATACATATATGCATTCTTACTTGCAATCAGATAAAATTTTAGAACCTAAAAGGTTCAAGACAAACATGCATACCAAATGACACACAACTCCATGTTGGCCATCCCGGCTCCAACATCTGAGGAGAGCAATTATACACACAAAAGTCATTATATGCGCACAACACACAAAACGTGGTACCAAGCCAAACATATAAGCGATATGTAGTCAACTTATGCCGCACCATAAGCGTGCAATCTGACGAATGCAAAGCAGAAAGGGGGGGGGGGGGTATATGCGTAGTGATGCACAGTAGATCCAATTTGTCGTAGGCGTTTAATGACATGCTCAATACCATGGTCCAAAAGGCAATGATGATGTAAAGTCTTCCTATGGCGTAACAGGAGCGCAGTAGTCTCGAGAAATATGAAACAAAAAAAGGAAAGGAATCAACAAAAGAATAAGAAAGTAGGAAATTAGAAAGAGAGATAGAAAAGTGAAGACTATGAACTACAAAAGGAAGGAAGAGAAGGAAAGTAGCATCATTACAAGGCCGCATGCATCACAAATATGTTATTGATCAATAAAGATAGGTATATATATACCCGCACCACATACAAGAAACAATAAGAAAAAACATAGATTATATCACAATGAACTTACATATTGAGTAAAAAAAACACTTACATATTGATACACCAATAATATGCCTGTTTTAAGTAAAAAAATAACAGGAATATAACAATTACCCTTATATCCTAGGCAACTTCATATCTCTATAATATAACAATTTTACAATCAAAAAAATTTTGAGCCAAAAAAGGTTAGAGAAAAAGAGTCTAGGTGTTAGCGTTTGGATTCTGTAAAGTATGCCCAACCTGGGTTGATCCCAAGTTATGAGTGGGGTTTGGACGACGACGACACGTAGACAAGGATGACACCTCCGACGGCAGTAGGAACAATAAGGTCCAGAGTCCCTGTTCATTGAGGGGTAAGAAGTTGGAGAGGTACGCGCCATAAAGGTAAAGGACTGTCTCCAAGAAGCCGACTTGTTAGTTTCAATAGAAAATATTTCCTTGGCATAAGCAGTAAGATCCGCTAAGGATTGGGGGTGACCACGGAGCACAAGACATCCCATGGAAATGTGATTGAGATGGAGAAGGATGGTTTGTAAAAGCGTAAATTCGTCCCAAGGCAAATCCAAGGCGGACACAGAGTTGACAATATCAGATACAAAAGGATATACATTTTCGTCTATTCGTTGAAGACGAGTCACATGCTGATTAACTAACATAAGATATTGGTGGTTCGGAACAAGACTGTTCCATATATTCGATTTAAGATCCTCCCAGGGTATGGAGTGAGACAATGCCTCCAACCACGTAGTCTCAAGGAAACCAGACGTACGGCGGAAGGCATTATGCAAAAACCATTCGAGGGGGAAAAGGCCATTACCAATAAGGCGCTGTAAGGCTGCCATGAACAGAAAAAGTCGGGGAGGGTCCATACCATTACAAACTGGTAAGGCATCAATTGCCCTATTGAGATTTTTCATCTTAATTGTATCCAGCGGTGAATGTGACGACACTAATGAGGCCGGGGCCTGGGAAGCACCCATAGAAACAGAGGGGGCACAAAGTAAAGGGGGAGATGGGGTTGTGCATGATCGAGATGGCATAGCCGACGAGGGACGAACCGCCAAATCGGGACACCTATAAAATGGAGGAAAAGTCCAAGAAGAATGAGAAGACGGAGCAGGGGGGGCCGACGGCGCGGAAGGAATCACGCCTTGAAAAGGCGGCGCTACAGGAAACGACAATGCCGTCTGGCAACTAGCATCCCGTACTTTGATCTCATCTGGAGGGGCCATCAGAGGGAAAAATTTTAACCCCGATAAAAGGGCACAAGGGAAAAAAAATAACGAACAAGGAAAAAGGTTGGGGGGGGGGTTGTCTGCCACTGAACTGGGAACTGGGACGTAGATCGAAAAAATTTAACCTGCTCTGCTTCCAAAACTTTGTAACGCTTGTGTTGGGGAGGACGCTGACTTGCCCGAATTGATGGTAAAAGTATAATGTAAGCGCGCGGAAATTTACAATTGTCAACGCCTACGCCCACACAAGGGTCACAAACACAATCTGACGCGACGTTCCCGTTAAGCCTATATTCTCAAACACAAGGCAAGTCACAGAAAGGTCACGTCAGTTTCCAGTATACTTTGGAATCCAATGGAACGGTCGAAATCATATGATTCCGTTCACTTTATTTTTGCTAATAATGCTGCAAGAAATAAGAATATTAATGTTTATATATATATAAAAGGAATAATTTCAAAACTAAGAACACACTAGCGTAAGCAATTGGATAACACTCCGCAACACAACAGTTGCGTATCAATATAATGACTTGCACCCCTTTTCACTCGTCGCTATTATAGTTAAACGCGGCGTTTCTAAGATTTAGTCCTGTTGAAGGAAAAACAAGAAAGGAGGTTACCAGGAGCAAGACATATCCTGACTTATTATGCGATAATCTAATTAATCAGAGCAAAAGATTGTTCACAGATAACTGGGGTAAAAACTTCTAATCAAACAAGTGCAATTCAACTTCCTTTTAACAATCTCTTTAATTTCTGTTCTCAATAACTATTATAAAAAGGTCCATCAGGACTCTGGTTAACAATTCAGTCTCACAAGGAGTAATTACGATCGTAACAAGTGCATTATAAATATACAAAAATATCAACAGCATTAAGAATGGTAATCTGTTTTATCAGTAATAGACTACAATTATTTTCCTTTCTCTCTTAATTTGTAATAGAATTTTTATTGCATGGCCGTTGATGCTACCGTGTTGGTTATGTGGTGGTACTGGATTGAAATCGGAAAAATGCGGGGAGTGTTGTACGGTTTACCAAAAAGGGGGGGGGGCGTAGTTAAAGCAATTCAGGATAAACTCCCAGTGGCTCTTCAACAACACTATTAACTGTCCAAATGGTTCCTCTGTCACTTAACACGCGCTCAATCAAAATGGAAGAGATGCGGTTGCAATTAAGTAAGCCCTTTTTTACTACTACCGTCGTTTGGTACCGGCAGCGTGCTCAAAACGAACACTTCACACTAAAAGGCACTTTTATAAGTTTTCGTTGCGACGATAATTAGGAGTAATAATCGCGCAGTCACTCAAATTCACAGTACTCGTTATTACAACAACGGAACAAGTCTAAAAACTGAAAGGAGGGATAACATACGTCGGTCACGTGTGCAAAAAATTTAAAAAAAAAAGAACAGTTCCGCAAGCAAGCAGACAACGGGAATATTTGATAGAAGTCCAATTTACCTTATATGTATTCCTTCGGAGCTATAGTCGTAAACCAAGTACACTCAACTGATCTGGTACCAAAAACTGCAGTTAAGTATTTCCACTTGAGACCGTAAATGCAGCTGCTACTAAAATGTGTGTTCCATTTTCGTGGTCCCAGTAGGTTTCCGAAGGAAGTAAAAAGTTCAAGGTGAGCTTTCCCGTGTCAATACTGCCGGACTGATAATGCACTACGTGGAGTCTGAATGCGAAAACTGCTGTGTTCCCGATCAGAATCGACGGGGAAGAAAAAAAAGGGGGAGTGGGAGAAAAGGAGAGAGTAGTTTTTTGTTATGGCCAATAGACGGAGACACGAAGCAGACGACGAGGAACTCCAGTCTATTGGGGTAGAGAGTTTATTTAACAAATGAACTCTATAATCGTACTCAATGGTACGTGTAATATTCACGGATGAAATCTCGAGTACGTGAATATTACAAATTCCCGGGTCTTGGGGAAAAGAGAATCGACCTCACAAAACAGAGAAATAGGGAAAAAGGCCTAAACGGCTAAGTAGCATCAATAGGCTTAACAACCTAAAACCTGAAACCTGTAAAGTAACAACCCAAAAAAAATGTAAATAGAACAAGTATAACAAAAATACCAAAATACAATAAGCATGATTATAGTACGTTATTCCAATAAAGATAAATACTCAAAAAAATCTCGTGAAAGATCAGATACACAACAATCGCTCAGAATTGCACCCAAAACTTGACCGATTAAACAACATATAAGATACGCAGAAAAAATACCCACAAAAAATACAAGGGCAGTTCATGAAAATTGTATGCAAAGAATTATCCCAAAGCATATGTCCACCATACCATCACAAGGCAAAAAATCAAGCACATGAAATTAGTAAACTAATACTAATGATATATAGATATATATATATCCCTTGTAAGGATAGATGAGCAAGGTATAACATCACACCATACATATATGCATTCTTACTTGCAATCAGATAAAAATTTTAGAACCTAAAAGGTTCAAGACAAACATGCATACCAAATGACACACAACTCCATGTTGGCCATCCCGGCTCCAACATCTGAGGAGAGCAATTATACACACAAAAGTCATTATATGCGCACAACACACAAAACGTGGTACCAAGCCAAACATATAAGCGATATGTAGTCAACTTATGCCGCACCATAAGCGTGCAATCTGACGAATGCAAAGCAGAAAGGGGGGGGGGGTATATGCGTAGTGATGCACAGTAGATCCAATTTGTCGTAGGCGTTTAATGACATGCTCAATACCATGGTCCAAAAGGCAATGATGATGTAAAGTCTTCCTATGGCGTAACAGGAGCGCAGTAGTCTCGAGAAATATGAAACAAAAAAAGGAAAGGAATCAACAAAAGAATAAGAAAGTAGGAAATTAGAAAGAGAGATAGAAAAGTGAAGACTATGAACTACAAAAGGAAGGAAGAGAAGGAAAGTAGCATCATTACAAGGCCGCATGCATCACAAATATGTTATTGATCAATAAAGATAGGTATATATATACCCGCACCACATACAAGAAACAATAAGAAAAAACATAGATTATATCACAATGAACTTACATATTGAGTAAAAAAAACACTTACAAGTAGTGTCACAAATATGCCTTCCAGCACAACTCTGATTTCTTGACCAAACGACCGCAAAAGCTCAAAAACTCACTTTCTCTCCCCTTTCCGCGCCTCATTTATTACGCTGACGATGTCTCACGGCGCAGAAAAGCAGTGATGAGTGAAATTCACTCTCTCATCCTCTCATCCTTCAAGGATGAGTGCACCTTATCGTAATTTTTTTTCTAAGTCCCGGGGACGCCAATGTTTATATATACCGTGACCCTTTGTAAACCTCTCTCTCGGGGGAAAACGATGTGCCACACACACACACACACACACGCGCGCGCGCGCGCGCGCTGGCGCCTCTCATTATTTCCGTATTGCGACGCAAACAAACAAATAATAATAATAATAATTGTTTTTTTTTTTAGGATTCCTGGCCCCTATAACCTCGCCAGGAGTGCGTGGTGGTGGCGAAATCGTCACGAGTTTGGATTTGTACTGCGAATGTTGTCAAAAATTCAATCAACGTTGTTCATTCTCAATGCTAGAATCTTACATAGATTATTCTCTAAAACGAAAATCGATAATCATGTGCAAAGCCCCCAAAGCACATTCAGGCAATTTCTAATGTTCGCGTGGATAGCGACGCTCGGTAGAACTTTTCCCGTCCCTGAGGAAAAATTGTGTTTCATCGCTCAATGTAATATTTTCATCACGGACCAAACTATTTTTCGAACCAACCCAGAAGCATTTGCGCAAATTCGAAATTACCGAATGTCATTCGATAGTGGTTTGGAAAAATTAAAATCAATTTTCGATTCGTTGAGAGCATCAACTCAAACGTTAGCTGAGCTTACACAGCGAGAAATAATTGTTTCGTCCGAGGTGAAATTATTGTTTTCGCGCAACGTGCAAAGTATATTGCAAGCGTTTCCGAAACTGACATCATACAATAATGAAATTTTAAAAACAACGACAGGTGTTGAACGTTCGTCGTGGCTTCGAAACCTCACCCATTTGTTTTTTTGTTCCGTGCCCGCATATTGGAGTGATTCACAATTTCGCTCACAAGTTTTATCTTTTTTGGAAGCGTGCACTCGTTTAGGTAACGTTATCTTTTCGAAAGAATTACTACATTCACAAGAATTGATCGCAGTACTACCCGTGCTGCTACCAGCTTCGACACATACGACCGCCACGCCGTCGCCGCCGCAACAACAACAACCGCAACCCCTCCTCCCCGAACCCATTCAGCTTGCATCCTCTATTCCGCCACGAAGAGATTCTATTTTTTCAGCTTTCCCACGGTCCTGAACGAAGAATCCACCACATCCCCCTATAACAATCGAATGAGAAGCGGATGCGGCGGAAGCGAGCACAGCAACAGCATCCGCTTTGGAAATTTTTATCTATCCACAATTATGCTCGACCGACAACAAAGCTGTATTGTTGCACGTGGAATTTTTCAACTTTTTCGCGTATTATTTTTATGGAATCACAAGCACGAAACAAAGCGTCCACCGTTTTTCGTTTCAGGCATGGTTGAGTTTTTGTGTGCTGGTTCTCACAGAGCTTTGGTGGGGGATCGCCCGTTTCACACACTACACCCTGACGGGGCGTGTGGAATAGAGAGACCGAGGAAATGATCGACAACAATGCATGGGTGGAACTGTCAACGCCCGTTCATTTGCTATTTGTCCCCCACAGGATATTGTGCGCATCGAAAAGTCTTTTGTTGAAAAAAAAAAGTATAGCATTGTTCGTTTGTACCACATGCATGAGTGAATCGGTCAACGGGGGGGGTTATTGCTAGGACATTGACTATAGCGCTCATTGTGTTTTCACCAAAGGAGAGGGGGGGTCGCGTGGGTTGTGGGGGGTTCCTATATAACGTAGCAGTTTCTTCTTTTGTACATCATTATCATAGTGAACGTCAATCGTGGAAGTTCAGTATTCTTTAATTTGTTTATCTGGCAGTATATACATACATACATATCATAGTGGAAGTTTTTTTTTAGTGAGCTACAAGTTTTATTTTGAAGTCTCTCTATCTCTCTTGAAAGGTGAACGTCAATCGTGGAAGTTCAGTATTCTTTTAATTTGTTTGTCTGGCAGTATACATACATACATATCATCGTGGAAGTTTTTTTTTAGTGAGCTACAAGTTTTTTGAAGTCTCTCTCTATCTCTCTTGAAAGGTAAGTTTTTATTTTTTTCATGATATATTTATATTTTGTTTTGCGTCTGACACATACATATTCAGAGGAGTCATAAAAATTGACACACACACACTTACATGTCGCATATTTTTTACCTCCTACAACATTGCACACACACACACACACACACACACACACACACACACACACATACTGTTCGCGTCTAATATATATATATATATATGTGGAAGGAAAAAAATGTCTAGCATTTTTCAACTTTTTTTTTCCTTCTGTTTCAGTGCACTTTCCCCTACCACCACCACCACCACAACCCCCCAAAAAAATTTCTCTGTATATATAAATAACAGAGGAAAAATGGAACCGCAACCAGGTCCCTCCGGTCTTTGCGGGAAAGTGGCATGTCGCAACTGTGGAAAATTAATTTCGAAACCTAATATTGCTAGGCATTTGAAAAAATGTCGTCTACCGGAACATGATGTCGTAGTCCCCCCGGCAAAGAAATCTCGCATTGATGCGCATGAAGGCGGTGGTGCTTTGAATAAAAGTGCACGCATCATGATGTATAAATCTGGAGGTGACGAAAAATGTGACTCGAGCACCTTCCTCGACAATGTGAAATCCCTTGTAGTCGATCAATTACGGGATTGCATTGTTAATGTAGCAGTTAAAATTCATCTCGTCTTGACCCTGCTGTATGAGAAAGTTGTCTCGTCCAAGACAAGCACTTTCAGCTTTTACGTAGGGTGTGAAGGCTTACACGAAGGCAATCACGAGGATCTGGAGGAAATTGTGACACGGCTATTCGAGCACTTGGGACAAAAACAAGAAGACTTTGAAGGTAGAGGAAGTGGATGGAGTCTTTGCGGTCGCAGCCACATGTTAGAGCTTCGAGTCTGCAATTTAAAACCCTTACGCAGCGCTCAAAAAGAAACAATCAAAAAAAGCAAAATGTTGCACGAGACATTAAAAAAAATGCAGTGTTGAACATAAAAAGTAATGATGCGAAGAGTTTCCTATGGTCTGTGATCGCCGCATTACACCCAGCTAATAATAACCCCCAACGTCTGTCCAATTACAGAAGATACGAGGGGAGATACGAGAATATGATGAGAGGAATTTCCTATCCTGTGGCCCTGAATAAGATCAATCAATTTTTAAAAAACTATAGAGAGGAAAAAGGAGAAGATATCGATATTTCTGTGTTTGGGGTTGACGATTGCGGCAACATTCGTGTGTTAAGACCTGCTAGAAGCCAGAATAATGTAATTCGACTCTTGCTCGTAGATGGCCGTTACAGTTTGATACGGAATTTCTCACGATTAGTAGGATGAAAGATCAGCAAGGATCACGATAAGATCGAAATTTGCGATCGGTGCTTGAGAATTTTTCGCGTGGGAAAGAAGACGAAAGAACAGCACAAATGTTTTGGCTCCGTGAATGCAGAACCCGAAGATGTCATGCCGGAACCCGGAACCAAGATGAAATTTCAGAAACACCAGGCTCTTCTCCACCATCGCGCTGTCCTTTATGCCGACTTTGAAAGCTTCCAAGTTCCCATGACGTCTTGCAACCCTGATCCCTCTACCTCAAGCACGATTCAAATTTTTCACCACGAACCTTGCAGTTTCTCCATCTACGGAGAAAAATTGAATGATGTCATCTTGTATTGCGGACCCGATGCGGCAAAACATTTTGTTAAGAAGATAGCGGAATGCGCGAGAGAACTTGCACCCAGCCTGAAAGGCTCTTACGTTTCTGCACCTGCTCTCACGACGGAACAACAGCGGAGACATGACACGGCGACAAGATGCGCGGAGTGTGACCAGGCTTTCACCCCCGAAAATCACAAGGTCGTACACCATGACCATCAGAATGGATTATTCCTGAGCACCATCTGTAATTCGTGCAATCTTAAGATTAAGGAGTCGCATTTCATTGCCGTGTTTCTGCACTACACGGAGAAGTACGATACGCATCTGTTCGTCAAAGAGCTCTACAACATAACTTCTCGAATCAGGATCATTCCGAGAACGAGCGAGAAGTACATCGCGGTGAGAGTGTGGATCCCTCTCGAAGAAGGAGGAAGTGTGGAAGTTAGAATCTTGGACTCCTACAATTTCCTGTCCTCCAGCCTACCCTTGCAGCTCAACTTGGCAACGAAGATCTTGTGGCCACCAAGCAAAAATGTTTTTCGGGGAGAGATGAAAATTTGAATCTGTTGCGTCGCAAGGGCGTCTACCCCTACGAGTACGTCAACGATTTCGACAAATTTGACGAGACGGAACTTCCACCCCGGGAGGCATTTTATTCTCATCTCACGGAGGACGTCTGTTCCGAAGAGGACTACGAACACGCTCGTAGTGTGTGGATGGCCTTAAATTGCCAAACTTTTCGTGATTATCACGACCTGTATTTGAAATTGGACGTGACTCTCCTCATGGACATTTTCGAGTAGTTTCGCAAGAGATGCATCGCGATCTACAAGTTGGATCCTGCGTATTTCTTCACGACGCCGGGATTGACTTGGGAATCGATGATGAAATACACTAACGTGGAACTGGGGCTCATCGCAGAGAAGGAACAGTATGCCTTCATGGAGAGTGCGATACGCGGTGGCATCGTCCAATGTCCTCGACGCCATGCTCAGGCAAATAATCCTCATACGCCTGGTTACGATGCATCGAAGTCCAACACTTACATCGTCTACTGGGATGTCAACAACCTGTATGGCCACTCCATGTCCCAGTGTCTTCCCATCAGCGACTACGCGTGGATGACCGAAGAGGAACTCTCCTGCGAGGATTTTTCTCTAAACTGGAGCGAAGATAACGAATGGGGCTGTTTCTTGGAAGTGGATCTCGATTACCGCGAAACGCTGCACGAGAAACATCACGGATTGGCCCTGGCCCCCACCAAAATGAAGCCACCTGGAGGATCATCGGAGCCAAAACTCATACTAAGCGTGGAGAACAAGCGAAATTACGTTTTGCACTACCGGCTCCTCCAATTCTACGTGCGTCACGGCTTGCAGCTGAAGAAAGTACACAGAGGATTGAAATTTAGGCAGAGTAGGTGGCTGGAACCCTACATAGCCGAGAACACGCGACGCAGAGCGCAATCGACATCGCCTGCGGACAAGGATCTGTACAAACTGTTCAATAACGCCATCTACGGCAAGACGATGGAGAACGTACGCAATTACATCGACGCAACGTTGGTCACGGATGAAAAGAAATTCGAAAAGATTGTCGCGTCACCCTACTTCAAAAACGTCACCATTTTCGACGAGAATCTTGTATTCGTCGAGAAGAACAAGAAGCAAGTGATGCTCAACAAGCCGATTGCCATAGGTGCCACAGTCCTTGAACTCTCTAAATTGCACATGTACCAATCGTACTACGATCAGTTTCAACCTTTTTATGGAGATAACATCCAAATATGTTACATTGACACGGATAGCTTCATTTTTCTAATCCAAAACACACCAAGCCTCGAACATGATCTGACTAAGATGAAGCATCTTTTTGATTTCAGTAACTTACCATCAGGCCATCACTTGCATTCTACGGAAAATAAAATGACCATAGGAAAGTTCAAAGACGAAGCGGCTGGTAATTACATCAGCGAATTTGCAGGGCTTCGTGCCAAAATGTACTGCGTCAAGATTGCAGAAGAAAAAGAGATCAAGAAAGCGAAAGGGGTAGGAAGAACAAGTACCAGCAAATTCACCATGGAAGACTACAAAGAATGCCTGTTTCAAGGTAAAAGAAAACTGAGCACAGATCATCGCATTGCGAATAAATTACACGAAATGTATACGACGCGCGTAACCAAGGTCGCATTGGATGGCAGAGACAACAAGTTACGTGTTCTCGATTGTCAAATCCACACGAGAGAGTGGGGCCACTGCAATGGAAGCGATAAATGTGACGTGTGTTAACTGTAACCCCATAGCCATGAAGTCCGCTGTGTCTTTTGCCATTCTTCAAAAACAGACGGAGGAAAAGAATGAAAGGGGGAGCCCTCGGGCGATGAAAAGTTGCAAGTTGTAATTATGTCGTTAAGGCTCGCTCTAAACACGAGGCTCATTAAATTCAACTTTTACTTTTTTCTTCTTCATCGTGATGTAATGAGATAATTACATGTTCGAGAGTCTTTTGAATTTCATCGCCCGAGGGCCCCTCTTTTCCTCCGTCTGTTTTTGAAGAATGACAAAAGACTCTCGAACATGTAGAAATTTAATTTAAATAACAGGGACAATGAATCTTTTTGGTTTCCGTAAACAAAGCATCATGGACACTGCACAACCAAATTCCAATAACCTCTTACATTCCGTGTTATCTAAACTCAATGGTCTTTTGATAGTACACCTCAACAGTATCTGGACGAAAGTGAATGACGATGTGGGTAAAACCTTTTACGTTTTTAATAACAATTTACATTTCTACGAAATTCCGATCGGTGGGAAACTTCAAATCACCGTGAATCCGGAGAACGAAGGGCAAAATATTAAAATTTCTAGCGGCAAGAACATTTTTCGAATCAAGCACGACAAGATGCTTTCTAACATGTCGTACGATGTTTCTGCAGGAGATTATCTTTACGTGGAACTCCTAGGAGATTACGATAAACTCATTCCTCTCTTCGTAGAATTACGAATCGTCTATCCTATTATAAATAACCGTTAACCAAAAAATGCCTAACGACATTTTCGGCCACACGAAGCGTGTAGACCACGCAGAAGAGATTCTCATGTTGGATGTCCGAATTAAAAAGTTGAGAAGCGATTTGATCTCTTTGCAGGAGACCTTAAACAAAAGTTTAGAATCGGAGATCGCTACGCTCCAAACGCAATGTCTCGACCCCATTCTGAAAATCGATTCCGAACTGAAGACGCTCATAAAAAATTATGTCGACGTACCTTCTTACGACAACGTTCAAAATATACAGTTGAGCGTGGATTCGCTTCAAAATGATTTGGCCAAATTACAGCAATTTCAATCGAAAAATGAAGATTTGGAAAAATTGAAACTCGAAATCGAAGAACGAACTTCCGCAATAGAAAATAATTTATCTAAACTTCAAACCGTCGTGAATGATATCGATGTAGAACGCTTGCACGTCGTCGTTTCCAAATTACAAGAAGAATTAACCGGCACGTTGGAAGAAATTAAATCCAAGTTACAGACTTTGGAAGATACCATGACGAACCTACCATCGTCAGACGAACTGCAGGTCATCGGTAAAAGCGTCGAGAACATAAAAATTCAATTGGAGGCTTATCAAGATTTCGAACACATTCAAACCACCATCGCTACGCTTCAGGCGTCTCTGGAGTTGATCAACAAAGAAATTAAAAATATTCACGCTGAAGAGAGCGCGTTGACGAGCATTCAGGACACGTTGAGTACGGTCCAGCAGAAGATGGAATATTTAGAAAATTTGAACGTCGAAACGAATCTTGCTCATTTTCATCACGTACTGGACAACATACAGGGTGACTTGGAATCGTTACGGACGAGCGTGCCTTCGAGCGAAGATTTGGAAAAATTGAAAACGGCGGTGACGGCATTATCCGAATCGAGCGACGTCAAAAGTTCGTTGAGCGATCTCGAGAGTAGGGTGTCCAATCTCCCCACCTCCAAAGAATTGCACGCTTTGAAAAGGAACATATCACGTATGCTGAAACGACTAGAAACGGAAACGGCGAACGTGGAACAGATTCGAGATGAAATTACTTCGCTGGTGTCGACGCTGCCCACTTCGCAGAGCGTCGCCGACCTTCACGCGCAGTTTACAGAGATGCGAAGCATCGTGAACGATCTTACCGAGAAGAGCTCGAAATTGAATCAAGTCGAGAACCTTCAGAGTATTGTCGTCAACATCAGAGATCAAGTTGGAGTGCTGGAATCCACGCAGGAATCGACGCTGGCCTCTTTCGGTGCCAAGCTGCAAGAACTCAACGAAAACTACAAGCAGTTGAACGTGGAAGTGAAAATCAAACCGTCATTTTCTACAGTAACGGATACCATAGTCGAGCATTTGCTGCCCATACAAAATACACTGGGACAGCTTCACAGCAACCTCGTTAGCGTCGATACTAAAATTCGCTAAACTGCATTCTCTGCAAGCCATCGAAATCAACAGCGTACCCAATCAACAGAGAATCTCCACGTTCGTCGAAGGTAACAAACTGTATATGTTGCATCCTTATCATCCGTACTACAAGTTTCTCCTCGATGGCACGATTCAGATAAACGAATTTTCGTACTGGTCTCACGGCAGAAAAGCTAGCGTTCCCACCATGACCTTGATATCGAATCGTGGTGTCCAGAAAGCAGGAAACATTCCTCTGGCACGTTGGAACGAAACGCGCAACATATATGAAATACACGAAGACGAAGATCTTACAGTTTTCGACGTGAGTGCCGGCGATAAGCTGATCGTTCAAAACACGAGCGAGGTACCACCCTCTTTGAATCCCATCACGCTGGTGCTTCTCTTCAAACGTAATCTCTAAAAAAAAATGTCTAGGCAAGCCATCGTCCAAGAATTGCATAAACCTGCACGCCGCAACTACGAACGTTTGGCGGTGGTAACCAAGGGCATCGACGACCTCTGGGAAAGCGACCTCGTCGAGATGAGCAGCGGCAATTTGAAAAACGTACATAAATTGAACAAGGGCAACAAGTACCTCCTCACAGTCATAGACACATTTTCGAAATTCGCATGGGCTCTACCTTTGAAGGCGAAAACAGGAACGTGTGTCACGGAAGCATTCAAGACAATTTTTCGCGAAAGCGGCGGCAGACGACCTCGGTTTCTGCACACGGACAACGGTAAAGAATTTTACAATGCCGTATTCCAAAAGTTTATTCGCAAACACGACGTTCGACATTACTCGACCTTCAGTGACGTCAAGGCTAGCATCGTGGAAAGATTCAATCGCACTCTGAAATCGCGCATGTGGTCACGCTTCACGCTTCAGGGAAATTACAAGTGGGTCACCATTCTTCCGGAACTCGTTAACGACTATAATCACACGGTGCACGGAACGATAGGCATGAAGCCAGCTGACGTTACCAAGTCCGACGAGCAGCGATTAATTTCCAGCGTTTACTGTCCAAAGTACACGCCCACGACAAAAAAACCTAAATACAAAATTGGAGACCAGGTGAGGGTCAGTAAATTGAAGCGAACGTTCGACAGGGGTTTCACACGAAATTGGAGCACGGAACTTTTTACCGTGGTTCGAGTTCTACCCGGGAACCGTCACACGTATATAATAAAGGACAGTGGCGGTGAAATTTTATTGGGGCGCTTCTACGAGGAGGAACTCTCTAAAACTAAATACCCCGACACGTACCTTATCGAAAAAGTTTTGCGTAAGAGAGGCGACAAACTTTTGGTGAAATGGCTGTGACTTCCGGACACGAGTTGGATCGATTCAAACGAAGTGATTCTATGAGTACGTGGAATGTCGTGAAACGTCTACCTGATTCGGAAAATCGAACGAAGAAAAGGAACGGCGAATTGCTCCCCGACAGCATACGGTGTCTGATCGTAGGACCTTCGGGGTGCGGAAAGACGACGCTGCTCATTGATAATTTTATCATCGCACCCAATTGGTTAGACTGGGAAAACAGACACCTCTACGTATTTTCGAAAAGTCTCGAACAAGCGAAATACCAGCAACTTATGAAACTGTACGAGGGACTGGGCATTGCAACTTTTGCAACTGAAATCATGCCACTGGACGATTGTCTCGAGAATTCCGTTGTGGTGTTCGACGACATGATCTTGGAAAATCAAAACGAGATTCGTAATTTTTTCACTCGAGGTCGTCACAAAGGAATGGATTGTTTCTACCTGGCACAAACTTTTTCCAAGGTTCCGAAACAACTGCTACGCGACAACGCTAATTTCATATGTTTGTTTCGACAAGACCACACCAATTTAAAACACGCACACGATGATTACGTAGGGGCTGACATGAATTACAATCTATTTTCGGAACGCTGCTCCCACTGTTGGAACAGTGACGATTTCGGATTCGTGACCATCGACATGACTCGAAAGGCAAACCATGGAAAATATAGGAATAAAATAAACGTTTATCTAGACGTCTCAAAGGCTAACAAGCGGAAAATTTCAGATTTGCAACAAGAAGAAAATCCCAAAAAAAATCAAATGGTCGTGAGAATCTAAAAAAATAAAATTTGAAAAACGTTCTTTTTTTCAAACGTCTGACAAGCATATATAAATAACCTTTACAACAAAAAGTGAGTGTTAGAAAAAGTGGATAGTCTCAAGCGGTGACAGCAGAAAACTAGGAGAACCGAACGTATAGGCTGAGAATTAGACGTTTCAAAAACGTTTCAACGTATATAGCAAAATGTCAAAACGTCAATTTCAAGAAGACAAAAATCTCAAGTTGCGGGAATACCTCGTGAAACGCTTCAAAGGTTGGAAATCCGAGAATCGCGGATCCTACGAAGAGAAGAAACGTCAAGATATACCTGTGATCGATGCCATCAGCGGTCTAGGTAAAGAAATTAAAAGCGTCACGGAACAAAATAAAAATTTGATCAACGAACTCGTACCGCTCGCAGCTAAAAGTTACGCGGTACCCACGCCCATTTCGAGCATTCCTTCGACGCCGTTCGAACTGAAGGAAGTACCGGCACGACGTCGAGCCATAGGTAGCACGTCGTCGGATAAGATCGAGTTGGGACCTTTGGCACGAGACTACCTGAGCACGGGGAAGTTCGACAAGGATGAAGTGTTCGGATTGTATCCGAGCATGGAAACCAACGAGGGTGTCGTGTGGAAGATTGGGAAATCGAAGGTGACCTTCGAAGGCAACGACATTAAAGTTAATTTAGGCTATAAGGATAGTTGGACGAGGTATCCGGGTACGGTGAGACTGTGGGAACTCGTTGCCAAAAAGCAGCCGAAAGATTACACCGACGAAGATTACCAGAGTTACAAGGAAATTTTGATCATGACGGATGCCTTGTACCAAAACAACGACGCCTCGCAGAATAGGGTGAAATCGAGCAGCGGTGAGAAGTACAGGAATCTCATCAAACCGATTTGGAACCAGGTCAAAACAGGCAGCGGCGTCAAACTCTACAACACGTTGCCCAAAGAGTTTGTGTGGGTGGACGACGTGAGGAAGCTCGTGGACCGATTGTTGGTTATTGCAGGAGAGGAGAATGCAGGCAATCGTAATTTCTACAACGAGAAGGTTGGCATCGTGGACATGATCAGCACGAAACTTTCCAACTTCATCGTGAACGACGACAAAGGCATAGGTTACCTGATCAAAATCATCAACACGCTGCCTCCGAGATTCTGGAACGTGGCCGAAGGAAAGGGACTCGTGAACGACATCATCAACAAGTTACCTTTCGAGATGCATTTACCTGGCTACCAGTACTGCGGACCGGGTACCAAACTCGAGAAAAGATTGGAGAGAGGAGACAAGGGTGTGAATCCGTTGGACGCCGCATGCAAAGATCACGACATCGCCTACAACAACACGCAGACGGATCTGGATGCACGTCACGAAGCAGACAGAAAGTTAGAGCATGCCGCTTTCGAAAGATTCGTCAGCAGAGACGCATCGTTGGGAGAAAGAGTTGCAGCACTGGGCACCACCATCGCCATGAACACGAAACAAAAATTTGGGTGGGGTGTATAAATAAATAACATACAGTAAAAAAAAATCAACATGTCTCGTATAACCGATTTGCCGCACGAACTGCTATGTAAAATATTCCAAGAGGCAGTAAACGGAGATGTTAATAAACTTTTGATCATAGCCAGATCAACGCCGGATTTTCGCATCCCTTGTGAAATGGCTGTCAAGGACCGTCTTCGGGAGATCAGTGGCATGAGGTGCGGTGATCTCGACACTCTTCTTTCGACTGCAGGGGAAAAATTAAACGATAGGTTAGATGAATTGCACGAGGCGAGGCAGGGAAGAAGACGATACACGGATGATTGGCATAAGTCGAAACAGGAGACGGAAGATATCATCACGCACATCATCGCGTTTTCCGAAGCACGAACTTTCTTCCTCTGTTAAAAAAAAAATAATAATATATATACGTGTCAAAACTTGATATATAAATAACACACACATCGTGAAAAAAAAATCTTTCGGTGTATATATAAATAACACACATCATGAAAAAAATTAAATTTCTCTAACACACACACTGAAATTTTTCTCTACGATATGAGTGAAAAAAAAATGAGTGACCTCCAAGCATTGAAACAAATGCTAAATTTATCAGTCGAATATGTAAAAATTCAGGAATTGGAAGTCGACAAACCTTACACGATAACTTCCGGTTCAATCGTTTCTACCCAGTATGGTCCCAAGGTGCGTCTGTTGCTCAACGGACAATACAGTCTATTTTTACCAGATCGATACGCTAACATGTTATCCGACGAGAAGCTATCTATTTTAATCGAGAACAAAACTCGAATCGTGTACAAGGGGACAAAGGAACTTCTTGGTAAGAAAACAAAGCACGTAATAGAATTTGTTTAACGACGCTGTGCGGAGTATATATAAAATAACATACCTTGAAAAAAAAAATTACACGAAACAAAAAAAAATCTCGGAACATTTATATATATAAATAACATACCGTGAAAAAAAAAATACACGAAACAAAAAAAAATCTCAGAACATTTATATATATAAATAACATACCGTGAAAAAAATATATATATAGAGCATCAACATGAAGCCCAAGGGTGTCGTGTACCAGATACCATATTCGAATCTCAAAAATCTAGGTGCCTTCGATGGGTTACTCACCAAGAAACAACGCGAGAAGAAACGTTCTTGCTTGTCGAAAGGACACGGAATGAAATTACTTCTCAGCACACCTCAATTGAGACGCTTGCAGCGTTCGCGGAAACAGCAAAAGATCGGAGGTTTCATATTCAGCATCCCGGCCATCCTGGCAGCATTGGGGGCCGTTGGAAGTTTGGCTGGGGGTAGCGCCGCCATCGCGAAAACCGTCATCGACTCGAAGAAGAACAAGGCGGAATTGGAAGAACAGAAACGTCATAATCTGGCCATGGAGAAGAAAGGGGGGAAGGGCGTGATGAAAAAGTTTAAAAAAAGAAACAGCAGCACTCACCAACCGAGACATTGAATCTCTGATCGAACCATTACAAATCAAAAACTTCAGAGGAGTTTTCATGTCCGACTCGTTACCTTCAACCGTTAAAAGAAGAGAATGCGGAGTAGTCAACTTGGACAGTCAAGAAAATCCAGGCACGCATTGGATATGTTACCACAAAAATGATAAAGCATTCGTTTTCGATTCTTTCGGAGGCGTTCCACCTACAAATTTAGTTCATTATCTGAAAACGAACAAAACCTCTATATACTACAACGACGAACGCATTCAAAATTTCGGAGACGTGAACTGCGGTCATCTCTGTCTCTCCGTGCTCGCGTTTCTCTCTAAAATAAATAAGCCACAGGTGGAAGATTTCCAGAAAGCATTGTGGAACCTTAAACACGATGGGCGTGTTCCATCTCACGAGCGAATCTTCGATCTTGAAACTCACGCTGCACGACGACATCGTCTATCCTAAATCCGTAGCTCTGCGTGCATTCTACAGCATGTACCTCATACCTAACGTCACGCATCACAACAACAAAATTAGCGTCGGAAGCGAACATATCGTCGTCACGCCAGGTCAATACAATCTTTCCACTTTGCAAGCTCAATTACCCAAAGGCACGTACCTTTCTCAAAATTCGGTCACGCACAGAGTGGAAATCGTGTCGGCGACGGAGACCGTGGACCTGGGCACCATGGGAGAACTTTTAGGTTTCGAGAACAACACAAAACTCGAAGCTGGCATCAAGCACAAGGCAGCAAACATTCCTAAATTTCTGGCCATAGAGACTCTGAACGTTCACTGTAACGTGGCGGAAGGAATGATCACTAAATCTTCGGACGAGGGGTTGCTGGGAAGTCACAAGCAGACGGGAATCATCGCCACGTTGAAACCCAGTTCCGAGTTCATGGAACCGATCATCTACACACCCTCTTCGCCGATCTATTTTCCAGTATGTCGCAACCGCATAGACGACATAGAGTTGGTGGTGACGAACGAGAAAGGAGAGGTGGTGGATTTCGCAGGTGCAACGACCACTGCCATCGTGGAGATCAACGTATAATAAATAACCATACATACTGAAAAAAAAATGGAGCAAATCGAAAGTTACGAATTGCAATCTTTTCCTCCCAACCGTCGCACGTTCGCCAATCTCAACGAAGCGAACAGGGAGATCGAATACGACGTGGACGTCGGGGACGGGTTCGTTCATCCTCACAGAGCGGACCTCTACCTTCAATTCGACGTGGTGAAGAAAGAAAGCGGAGACGCGTTTCCCCCAGCAGCAAATTTGATACTCGTGGACAACGTCGTGCCTCACCTGTTCTCGCAGGTGGAGGTGAGGAAACACGGTACCGTCATCGACAGAATAGATTATCCAGGCATCACGTCGACGGCAGTGGGAACATTGAAATTATCCAAAACGGACGCGGCATACTATCAAGCGGGAGGATTCGAAGCGGGGACGAAAATATCGACGAGAAGTCACACGGTGCTCTTTCCCATGCGTCTGCTTCCGGGATTCTTCTCGGACTACAAGGAGATCATGTGGAAGGGAGGACTGAGAGTCACATTTCGAAGAGCGGCCAACGACAACGACGCACTGATGCGATACACCAACTTGAATGCCGACGGCACGCCGATAGCCAACACTTTACCCGAAGCAGCCAAGTGCGTCATCCGGAGCATGGAGTTGAGAATGCCGGTGGTGGAATACGAAACGAACTACGCCCTCAAGTACAAAGCAGAGATCTTGAAAAGTCCGCAGGTGCCGATTCACTTTCACGGTTACCAGTGCGTGCAGAAGATGGCGTCGGGAAGTCACATGGAATTCGACGTGACGACTCAGTTCAACAACATACAGTTCGACATGCCAGATTTCGTCGTAGTGCTCTTTCAGACCGGGCGCGATAACAATCAGGAGAAAGATTCCAGCAAGTTCGACGACTGCAAGATCAAGAATGTTTATCTCAAGAACGGTAGGAACGAAGTGTTCCCGCGCGAGAATTACAACCTCGACATGACCAAAGACGATTATCTCAAACTTTACGAAGCTTAGACCTCTTTCAAACGCGTGACCGAGGGAAGCGTGGACGTGTACTACACGCCCAGCGAATTCAAAACACGCAGACCCATGTCCGTCATCAATACCACGAAAAGAAAGCAGGTGGTGGTCAACGATCGCACCAACATCAATATCGTCTGCGAGTTCAACAGTCCGTTGCCCGAGGATACTCTATGCAGTGTCATCCTGGTCGCAGAGAAGTCCTTCGTCCACGACGTGAAGAACGAGAGGGTCACAGAGCAGTTTTAACAGGTTTTTAACATCTTTTCTTGCACAATAAGGAATTTTTTGTACTAGCACAATCAGTTACAATGGCACAATACGAATTTCACTAGTTCAGATCAGTTACAATGTCAATTTCATCAGTTATCAGTTACAATATCTTTTTTTTCATCAGTTTTTTTTTGCACTATAGCACGAGACAATCAGAATTTGCACAAAAATTTGTTGTTATTTTTTTACACGAGAAAATTAACAATAAAATTCTTTCTTTTTTTTATCGTTTCAGATGCTGTCGAAACATCAAAAAACACATACACATACACACACACTAGAAAAAAAAAGCATGCAACTTTATTTGTAACATACACATTAATTCTCCATCTTCATCAAGAAAATATTATAATAAACAAAATTATTTTTTTATCTATCTCACAATAAAACTCTATATCCAAAAATATTACAATATCAAAATAACACTAGAGTCGTTAGTACACGTTGCATGCATTACGGAGGTCCTCTGCAGAGTTTCATGGAAGTTTGAGAAAAAAAAGAAACACGTGAAACTCTATAGAGGTGTGGTTATCTACAACCGCAGCCGTTAGAGAACCTTTTACTTTTTTTTGGTTGGGCACCACGCACCCTGGCGAGGTTATAGGGGCCAGGAATCCTAAAAAAAAACAATTATTATTATTTGTTTGTTTGCGTCGCAATACGGAAATAATGAGAGGCGCCAGTGCGCGCGCGCGCGCGCGTGTGTGTGTGTGTGTGTGTGTGGCACATCGTTTTCCCCCGAGAGAGAGGTTTACAAAGGGTCACGGTATATATAAACATTGGCGTCCCCGGGACTTAGAAAAAAAATTACGATAAGGTGCACTCATCCTTGAAGGATGAGAGGATGAGAGAGTGAATTTCACTCATCACTGCTTTTCTGCGCCGTGAAACATCGTCAGCGTAATAAATGAGGCGCGGAACGGGGAGAGAAAGTGAGTTTTTGAGCTTTTGGCGGTCGTTTGGTCAAGAAACCAGAGTTGTGCTGGAAGGCATATTTGTGACACTACTCTTACATATTGATATACCAATAATATGCCTGTTTTAAGTAAAAAAAATAACAGGAATATAACAATTACCCTTATATCCTAGGCACCTTCATATCTCTATAATATAACAATTTTACAATCAAAAAAATGTTGAGCCAAAAAAGGTTAGAGAAAAAGAGTCTAGGTGTTAGCGTTTGGATTCTGTAAAGTATGCCCAACCTGGGTAGATCCAAAGTTATGAGTGGGGTTTGGACGACGACGACACGTAGACAAAGATGACACCTCCGACGGCAGTAGGAACAATAAGGTCCAGAGTCCCTGTTCATTGAGGGGTAAGAAGTTGGAGAGGTACGCGCCATAAAGGTCAAGGACTGTCTCCAAGAAGCCGACTTGTTAGTTTCAATAGAAAATATTTCCTTGGCATAAGCAGTAAGATCCGCTAAGGATTGGGGGTGACCACGGAGCACAAGACATCCCATGGAAATGTGATTGAGATGGAGAAGGATGGTTTGTAAAAGCGTAAATTCGTCATAAGGCAAAGCCAAGGCGGACGCAGAGTTGACAATATCAGATACAAAAGGATATAAATTTTCGTCTATTCGTTGAAGACGAGTCACATGCTGATTAACTAACATAAGGTATTGGTGGTTCGGAACAAGACTGTTCCATATATTCGATTTAAGCTCCTCCCAGGGTATGGAGTGAGACAATGCCTCCAACCACGTAGTCTCAAGGAAACCAGACGTACGGCGGAAGGCATTATGCAAAAACCATTCGAGGGGGAAAAGGCCATTACCAATAAGGCGCTGTAAGGCTGCCATGAACAGAAAAAGTCGGGGAGGGTCCATACCATTACAAACTGGTAAGGCATCAATTGCCCTATTGAGATTTTTCATCTTAATTGTATCCAGCGGTGAATGTGACGACACTAATGAGGCCGGGGCCTGGGAAGCACCCATAGAAACAGAGGGGGCACAAAGTAAAGGGGGAGATGGGGTTGTGCATGATCGAGATGGCATAGCCGACGAGGGAGGAACCGCCAAATCGGGACACCTATAAAATGGAGGAAAAGTCCAAGAAGAATGAGAAGACGGAGCAGGGGGGGCCGACGGCGCGGAAGGAATCACGCCTTGAAAAGGCGGCGCTACAGGAAACGACAATGCCGTCTGGCAACTAGCATCCCGTACTTTGATCTCATCTGGAGGGGCCACCAGATGGAAAAATTTTAACCCCGATAAAAGGGCACAAGGGAAAAAAAATAACGAACAAGGAAAAAGGTTGGGAGGGGGGTTGTCTGCCACTGAACTGGGAACTGGGACGTAGATCGAAAAAATTTAACCTGCTCTGCTTCCAAAACTTTGTAACGCTTGTGTTGGGGAGGACGCTGACTTGCCCGAATTGATGGTAAAAGTATAATGGAAGCGCGCGGAAATTTACAATTGTCAACGCCTACGCCCACACAAGGGTCACAAACACAATCTGACGCGACGTTCCCGTTAAGCCTATATTCTCAAACACAAGGCAAGTCACAGAAAGGTCACGTCAGGTTCCAGTATACTTTGGAATCCAATGGAACGGTCGAAATCATATGATTCCGTTCACTTTATTTTTGCTAATAATGCTGCAAGAAATAAGAATATTAATGTTTATATATATATAAAAGGAATAATTTCAAAACTAAGAACACACTAGCGTAAGCAATTGGATAACACTCCGCAACACAACAGTTGCGTATCAATATAATGACTTGCACCCCTTTTCACTCGTCGCTATTATAGTTAAACGCGGCGTTTCTAAGATTTAGTCCTGTTGAAGGAAAAACAAGAAAGGAGGTTACCAGGAGCAAGACATATCCTGACTTATTATGCGATAATCTAATTAATCAGAGCAAAAGATTGTTCACAGATAACTGGGGTAAAAACTTCTAATCAAACAAGTGCAATTCAACTTCCTTTTAACAATCTCTTTAATTTCTGTTCTCAATAACTATTATAAAAAGGTCCATCAGGACTCTGGTTAACAATTCAGTCTCACAAAGAGTAATTACGATCGTAACAAGTGCATTATAAATATACAAAAATATCAACAGCATTAAGAATGGTAATCTGTTTTATCAGTAATAGACTACAATTATTTTCCTTTCTCTCTTTTTTTGTAATACAATTTTTATTGCATGGCCGTTGATGCTACCGTGTTGGTTATGTGGTGGTACTGGATTGAAATCGGAAAAATGCGGGGAGTGTTGTACGGTTTATCAAAAAGGGGGTGGGGGGCGTAGTTAAAGCAATTCAGGATAAACTCCCAGTGGCTCTTCAACAACACTATTAACTGTCCAAATGGTTCCTCTGTCACTTAACACGCGCTCAATCAAAATGGAAGAGATGCGGTTGCAATTAAGTAAGCCCTTTTTTACTACTACCGTCGTTTGGTACCGGCAGCGTGCTCAAAACGAACACTTCACACTAAAAGGCACTTTTATAAGTTTTCGTTGCGACGATAATTAGGAGTAATAATCGCGCAGTCACTCAAATTCACAGTACTCGTTATTACAACAACGGAACAAGTCTAAAAACTGAAAGGAGGGATAACATACGTCAGTCACGTGTGCAAAAAATTAAAAAAAAAAAGAACAGTTCCGCAAGCAAGCTGACAACGGGAATATTTGATAGAAGTCCAATTTACCTTATATGTATTCCTTCGGAGCTCTAGTCGTAAACCAAGTACACTCAACTGATCTGGTACCAAAAACTGCAGTTAAGTATTTCCACTTGAGACCGTAAATGCAGCTGCTACTAAAATGTGTGTTCCATTTTCGTGGTCCCAGTAGGTTTCCGAAGGAAATAAAAAGTTCAAGGTGAGCTTTCCCGTGTCAATACTGCCGGACTGATAATGCACTACGTGGAGTCTGAATGCGAAAACTGCTGTGTTCCCGATCGGAATCGACGGGGAAGAAAAAAAAGGGGGAGGGGGAGAAAAGGAGAGAGTAGTTTTTTGTTATGGCCAATAGACGGAGACACGAAGCAGACGACGAGATGTCTGTCAACCTGTAGTAGCACCATTTTGAATTCGAAAAATTCCTATGCCAGGATGATCTATGGGTTTTGTATAGTTTTGAACAACCTTTAAAAAGTTTTGAATCCGATTCAGTTTTTCGTAATAACGAATTCAAAAATGCTACTACAGGTTGACGCCTCAGTAGCACTTTCACCAAATTCAACGGAAACGATGCCATTTCGTAGTCTAGGTTATGTATCGTTTTGAACAACCTTCAGAAAGTTTTGAATCCGAAGGACAACTTCAAAAATTCAAATTCAAAAATGCTACTATAGCAGCACTTGTTTTGAATTCGAAAAATTCCTATGCCAGGATGATCTATGGGTTTTGTATAGTTTTGAACAACCTTTAAAAAGTTTTGAATCCGATTCAGTTTTTCGTAATAACGAATTCAAAAATGCTACTACAGGTTGACGCCTCAGTAGCACTTTCACCAAATTCAACGGAAACGATGCCATTTCGTAGTCTAGGTTATGTATCGTTTTGAACAACCTTCAGAAAGTTTTGAATCCGAAGGACAACTTCAAAAATTCAAATTCAAAAATGCTACTATAGCAGCACTTGTTTTGAATTCGAAAAATTCATATGCCAGGATGATCTATGGGTTTTGTATAGTTTTGAACAACCTTTAAAAAGTTTTGAATCCGATTCAGTTTTTCGTAATAACGAATTCAAAAATGCTACTACAGGTTGACCCCTCAGTAGCACTTTCACCAAATTCAACGGAAACGATGCCATTTCGTAGTCTAGGTTATGTATCGTTTTGAACAACCTTCAGAAAGTTTTGAATCCGAAGGACAACTTCAAAAATTCAAATTCAAAAATGCTACTATAGCAGCACTTGTTTTGAATTCGAAAAATTCCTATGCCAGGATGATCTATGGGTTTTGTATAGTTTTGAACAACCTTTAAAAAGTTTTGAATCCGATTCAGTTTTTCGTAATAACGAATTCAAAAATGCTACTACAGGTTGACGCCTCAGTAGCACTTTCACCAAATTCAACGGAAACGATGCCATTTCGTAGTCTAGGTTATGTATCGTTTTGAACAACCTTCAGAAAGTTTTGAATCCGAAGGACAACTTCAAAAATTCAAATTCAAAAATGCTACTATAGCAGCACTTGTTTTGAATTCGAAAAATTCCTATGCCAGGATGATCTATGGGTTTTGTATAGTTTTGAACAACCTTTAAAAAGTTTTGAATCCGATTCAGTTTTTCGTAATAACGAATTCAAAAATGCTACTACAGGTTGACGCTTCAGTAGCACTTTCACCAAATTCAACGGAAACGATGCCATTTCGTAGTCTAGGTTATGTATCGTTTTGAACAACCTTCAGAAAGTTTTGAATCCGAAGGACAACTTCAAAAATTCAAATTCAAAAATGCTACTATAGCAGCACTTGTTTTGAATTCGAAAAATTCCTTTGCCAGGATGATCTATGGGTTTTGTATAGTTTTGAACAACCTTTAAAAAGTTTTGAATCCGATTCAGTTTTTCGTAATAACGAATTCAAAAATGCTACTACAGGTTGACGCCTCAGTAGCACTTTCACCAAATTCAACGGAAACGATGCCTTTTCGTAGTCTAGGTTATGTATCGTTTTGAACAACCTTCAGAAAGTTTTGAATCCGAAGGACAACTTCAAAAATTCAAATTCAAAAATGCTACTATAGCAGCACTTGTTTTGAATTCGAAAAATTCCTATGCCAGGATGATCTATGGGTTTTGTATAGTTTTGAACAACCTTTAAAAAGTTTTGAATCCGATTCAGTTTTTCGTAATAACGAATTCAAAAATGCTACTACAGGTTTACGCCTCAGTAGCACTTTCACCAAATTCAACGGAAACGATGCCATTTCGTAGTCTAGGTTATGTATCGTTTTGAACAACCTTCAGAAAGTTTTGAATCCGAAGGACAACTTCAAAAATTCAAATTCAAAAATGCTACTATAGCAGCACTTGTTTTGAATTCGAAAAATTCCTATGCCAGGATGATCTATGGGTTTTGTATAGTTCTGAACAACCTTTAAAAAGTTTTGAATCCGGTTCAGTTTTTCGTAATAACGAATTCAAAAATGCTACTACAGGTTGACGCCTCAGTAGCACTTTCACCAAATTCAACGGAAACGATGCCATTTCGTAGTCTAGGTTATGTATCGTTTTGAACAACCTTCAGAAAGTTTTGAATCCGAAGGACAACTTCAAAAATTCAAATTCAAAAATGCTACTATAGCAGCACTTGTTTTGAATTCGAAAAATTCCTTTGCCAGGATGATCTATGGGTTTTGTATAGTTTTGAACAACCTTTAAAAAGTTTTGAATCCGATTCAGTTTTTCGTAATAACGAATTCAAAAATGCTACTACAGGTTGACGCCTCAGTAGCACTTTCACCAAATTCAACGGAAACGATGCCTTTTCGTAGTCTAGGTTATGTATCGTTTTGAACAACCTTCAGAAAGTTTTGAATCCGAAGGACAACTTCAAAAATTCAAATTCAAAAATGCTACTATAGCAGCACTTGTTTTGAATTCGAAAAATTCCTATGCCAGGATGATCTATGGGTTTTGTATAGTTTTGAACAACCTTTAAAAAGTTTTGAATCCGATTCAGTTTTTCGTAATAACGAATTCAAAAATGCTACTACAGGTTTACGCCTCAGTAGCACTTTCACCAAATTCAACGGAAACGATGCCATTTCGTAGTCTAGGTTATGTATGGTCTTGAGCAACCTTCATAAAGTTTTGAATCCGAAGGACAACTTCAAAAATTCAAATTGTCACGTGCCAGTTTCGATGACAATGAAAATTGCAAGGAGGAATGGTTTCTCGGAAGCGACGATAGATGGCAGCACGCCATATAAAGAAGAACAGAGCTCATTGTACAAACTACTGGCGGAGAAGAGCGATTATATATATTATAGTAAATGAAAATATATAAAGGAATATTATATATTATTATATTTCACTCTATTTTCGGGTGAAAAAAACGTTTTGAATTCAGATGTGGATAATATGGACCATGACCATGACGCACCCAAAAATTCAAATTCAAATGAAAAACTTCACTTTATGACAGCATCATAGAACTGTTTTGATTTGATTTGATTGATTTTGCTTTGCTTGTGCCACTTTTGGTTAATTTGCGATGATGGGGTGAGTGATGATATGATGAAATTGATGAATAGACATCACAAACGTCCATGCCCAAGCCAGGATTCGAACCCGGGACCCCAGCATCATATAACTATTTTCAAAGAAGAGTTGTCGGATTGATCTGTTCTATTAGTATCCTTCGATGTTTCTGTAAGTATCAAATTACGTATTATTGTGTCAACAACCAATGTTTGCGATTTCACTTCAGTCCTTATGTCAATTTTTTTTTCCTGATTAATAAATTTGTGCTGTCTAATTTGTTTGTTTTTGTCTTGTGTAGTAGTTGTGGTGTGTTTATGTTTATATTGTGTTATAGTTGTGATGTGTTTGTGTGTGTCTTGTGTAGTAGTTGTGTTGTCTAATGTGTTTTTGTTTGTCTTGTGTAGTAGTTCCTCCATTCATATTGGGGGTTAGGCGTAGAGCTGACAACTCTGCACTGAAAAAAAAAATGTCAAGAAACTGCAATATAAGGCCATGGATGTTCCCAAGGTAAAATATTCCGGAGGTAAAATAGTTCCCCGTTCGAATCTCCGGGTGGGGACTACTTTGGGAGGTCCCTGGACTAAGGATAAGATCTACATTAGGAATAAGGATATTAAATTAGGCACCTGGAATGTTCTGAGCCTTTACCGGCGTGGAGCATTTCAGTGTACAGTTAATGAGATAGTTAAGTATAAATTAGATGTAGTAGCTGTCCAGGAAGTTAGGTGGCCAGGAGAAGGGAATTGTAAAACTAAAAATTATACTTTTTTCAATGGTGGTACTGAAAATCATAATTTTGGAACAGGCTTTTTCATAACTAATAGAATTATCTCGGCTCTTAAAACAGTAGAATTTATTAATGATAGGATATCATATGCAGATTTACAGGGTAGGTGGTGTAAAATTATTTTAATAAACATACATGCACCATCGGAAGATAAAGATGATAATACTAAAGATGATTTTTATACAGAGTTAGAACAGGTCTTTGATAAATTTTCTCAGTATGATATGAAAATTCTGTTAGGTGACTGTAATGCACAGATTGGCAAAGAAGAGACATTTAAACCCACGATTGGTAAAGAAAGTCTTCATGAATTAAGTAATGATAATGGTATAAGATTGATTACTTTTGCAACCTCAAAGAATTTAATTGTGAAAAGTACCACTTTTAAACATAAAGATATCCATAAATATACCTGGTCTTCTCCAGATGGTAAAACTCATAATCAGATAGATCATATTCTCATTGATAAGAGAAGGCATACTACTATAATTGACGTTCGTATACATAGAGGTGCTGACTGTGCCAGTGACCATTATTTAGTAATTGCTAAATGAAGAGAAAGACTCTCAGTGATAAATCATAAGCAACAAAATCTAAAAGTTATAAAATTTGATACAGGAAAGTTTACTGATGAAAGAATTAAGAAAGATTACCAAATTAAACTGTCAAATAGATTTGATGTTTTGCAGGATTTAAATGATGATGAAAATATAAATGAAACAGACGTAAATAAGAATTGGGAGCACATACGTAATGCAATAGAATCAGCTAAGGAAAGTATAGGATACCATAAACCGAGAAAAAGTAAGCCATGGTTTGATAATGAATGTCATAATCTAATAGAAATAAGAAATCAGGCTAGACTTAGGTGGTTAACTAACTCTGATGATACAAACTAAACAATTATAATAGAATAAAGCGAGAAGTTAACCGCACATTTAGAAGTAAAAAAAGAGATTAGTTGAAAAGCAAAATTAACGAAATTGAAACAAACAGCAAAAAACAAAAATATCAGAGATTTATATAAAGGTGTAAATGAGTTTAGAAAGGGGTGGCAACCTAAAGTAAACTTGATAAAAGATAAAGACGGTGATTTTCTATCTGACCCAAGCGATATTCTAAATAGATGGAAGAACTACTTTAATGACCTTTTAAATGTCCATGTAGGAGATAAATCAGAAGTAAATGAAGTACACACAGCAGAACCTTTAGTTCCAGAACCTAACTTGACTGAAGTTAAAGATGCTATTAAAAGGCTAAAGAATAACAAAGCACCTGGCATTGATTTAATACCAGCTGAGTTAATTAAATATGGTGGAAATTCATTAATATCTCAAATTCATAAATTAATTTGTTTAATATGGAATAAAGAAGAAATCCCTCAACAGTGGAAAGAATCCATAATTGTTCCTGTGTTTAAAAAAGGTGATAAAATGAACTGCAATAATTACCGTGGAATTTCTCTACTCTCAACAACATATAAAATATTATCTAACATTCTTTTAACAAGACTAACCCCATATGCTAATGAAATTATAGGTGATTATCAATGTGGATTTAAACGTAACAGATCAACTACAGATCAAATTTTTGACATCAGACAGACACTTGGATAAAAAGTGGGAATATAATCAAAATGTCCATCAGCTATTCATTGATTTCAAAAAAGCATATGATTCGGTCAAAAGAGATAAATTATATAATATATTAGTCGAGTTTGGAATACCTAAGAAGCTTGTTAGTATGATAAAAATATGCACCAGTGAAACAGAAAGTAAAATTCGTGTGGATATTAATATGTCTGACAAATTTACAATTCATGATGGGTTAAAACAAGGAGATGCATTATCTCCTTTGCTCTTTAATTTTGCCTTAGAATATGCTGTTAGGAAGGTAAAAGAAACTAAAGGACTAAAATTAAATGGTGTGACCATCTTTGGACCTAAAAGGGATGAGGAGACAGGTGAGTGGAGAAGGGTACATAATTTAGAACTACATAATTTGTATTCATGTCCAGATATTATTAGAATAATTAAATCAAGAAGACTTAGGTGGGCCGGCCATGTGGCACGAATGCGATAGGAAAGAGGAGTTTACAGGATTCTTGTTGGGAAACCTGATGGTAAGATACCTGTAGGAAGGCCAAGAAGAAGATGGAGGGACAACGTTGAGATGGACCTAAGGGAAATCGGTAGGGATGGAAAAGAGTATATAGAACTTGCTCAAGATAGGGAAAGATGGAAGACCTGTGTTGCTGCAGCCATGAACCTTCGGGTTTAAGAAGGCTAGGGAGTTAGTTAGTAGTTAGATTATAAAAATTATAGAATGAGTGAATAAAATGTTATATATAGCAAATTAAGATAATTAAGAACATGCTCATATATGAAACAATTAGGAAAGTTATTAAGTGAGCAAATTAATTCAGAAATTTATCTGTTTATGAATCTCTGGCGAGGAGAACGTCGCCATGTTTTGGTTGCTTGTCCCCGGTGGTGCTGTTGTCAAATTAGACGCCCCGAAGCACTTTACGGTTGCGCTCTTTATTAGTCGCACAGGGCCATCGGCAGCGCTTGTTATTAGCGATCCTGGTTATTTCCCTTGGTTGTTGTTTTAGGAGGAGGCGCTATTGTCAGATTAGACGCCTCTAAAAATCCTCTATAGCTTTGGTTCAATTCTCTACAAGGAATGCAGCATAATGATTTGTCTATATTACTGAGAAGAGATATGGTAAAGAGAAATATTTGCGATAAATGAGAGAAATAAGACTTTTTCCAGTGGCAAAGAAGAATAGAAGAAATAAGAACTTGCTGTGGAAAGATACAAATACTAGAATTTATCGAGAATATAAGAATATCTCATCGGAATATAGAAGATAATAAGAATTGCTGGTGAAAGAAGAAATAAGAATTGATATGAATAGAGGAAATAAGAAACAGCGATGAATAAAAGGGGTGACTATCTTTTGTAAATAGAAGAAAGAGATTGTCATAAAAGGTAGAAGAAAGAAAAAGAAGATTATCCTTTTACCAAAGAAAAGAAGTGGAAATTGAAGAATGAAGAAGCCATTCATATATTTTGTCATAGAAGAAATTGATGAAAGAAGAAGAAGCTTTTATTTCCTATAGAAGAAATTGATGAAAGAAGAACGAGCCTTTCCATATTTTATCATAGAAGAAATTGATGAAAGAAGAAGAAGCCTTCCTATTACCATAGAGGAGATTGATAAAAGAAGAAGAAGCCTTTTACCAAAAATAGAAGGAAGAAAAGAAGAAGAAGCCTTTTCCCAAATTAGAAGGAAGAATATAAGAAGAAGCCTTTTCCCCAAAATTGTGAGAAGAAAAGAAGAAGAGGATTTCCTTTCGATTACACATATATATATGTATATACAAGCTTCGCTATATATTTTCTCTGTATTGTGTATAGTTTTCAGAATATAGATCCGCATTTAACTATATCCTCTTGGCTATAAAACGCTTTCTTATTTGGAATTCTCGAATAAAGAACCTATCCCCCTGAGATAAAGTTATCTGTAGCCGTGGTAAAGAACATTCAAGTACGTACCCCCAAAGGGCGTAGCATTTAGTGGCGCCCATAACGTGGAGCCTTGCCTTCCCTTAACTTACCCACGAACCAGACGTAGCAAAATTCAAAAATGCTACTATAGCAGCACTTGTTTTAAATTCGATAAATTCCTAAACGAATATGATCTGTGGATTTTGTATTGTTTCGAGCAACCTTTGAAAGGTTTTGAATCCCAATCGGTGTTTCAAAATGACGAATTCAAAAACGTTTCTTCAAATTTGCAACTCAGGATAAGTTTCAACAAATTCTACCGTTGAATTTTCCATTTCTTAATACACTCAGGACTGTGCATATTACACTAGAAATTGTTTCATCTTAACACGTAATATTGAAGTTGATAGTACCTTAGAAAAGGGGCCACGCCTTATAATTTTGTCCGGATTGCAGGAGCGAAATACTGATAAAATAATGTGGACGGATCTAATATTTATGAGTTTTACAAGCACGTATTCTCTGGCCCTCTTACTCTCATTCTTTCTTATATTTTTTTGTTTTTCTTTCGCCTTTTCTCTTTGCTGCTGCATCACTTCTTGTTTACCCTTTTCCACCATTGTCCTCTGCTTGTAATCCAACCACATTGCGCTAAGACGCCAGGTGTCCCAGGTTCGAATCCTGGCCTGGGCATGGATGTTTGGAGTGTCCATTTATCAATTTCATCACTCATCCCCATCTTCGCAAGTTAGCCAAAAGTGACACAAATAGCGAAGCAAAATAAAGCAAATCAATCAATTGTATTACAGCCCTCTCTTCCGCTTTCACCGTTTTTCTAATGTTCTTGTTATCTGTCTCATTTTTAGTATCTCTATCCATTCCAATCTAGAAAGAAGTAGGGAAGGGACTCGATGTTGTCACCTGTTGTAAAGCAGCTTGTCTACCATTCCTATCTCTCCTGTTTCAAACTTCACATAATCTCCCTATTTCTCTCCCTCTGGAGTTTCCCTAGCTCCGGTCTCGGTGGCGGAATGCACAGCTCGTTTCTCGGTTTTGAATCCCGGCCTGGGAATAGGTGTCCCTTCAATCAATTTCATCTTAGCATCACTCATCTTCATCTTCGCGATTAGCCATAAGTGGCAGAAAACCGAAACAAAATAAAATAAATCAAATAAAAGTTTCCTGGCCTTCATTGTATCCCTGTCCATGTATTTCAGTTGCTCGCTGTAGACTTTTTCTCTTTAAGTTATACTAGTATATTAGGTGAACCAAGCAAATTACATTAATTGATATGAATGATTTGTATCATTTAGATTATTATACTGGCTTTGAGTCCAGATGTCAAAGGTTTGTTAGTCCGCAAAATGCAGTCTAGGGTGTACTAAGTTAGCATTTAGGGAACAGATTAGAGTATATTGTTTAATTCATGCGACAATTTTGAAAAATATGGAACATTTTCTTTAGAAGTGCAAGTGACACCCAAGTTATACTATAGCCGTCCGTAGGAGAGGAGCAAGGTTTCACACTTCATGATGTGACCTTTGACTTCGAATACCTAGCAAAGCGGATCTTCAATTTTGGTGGGAATAAGGTATGTTATACAGTTAAGTGTAATGTCTGTTTGGTGTACGTTTCATTTAGGGGTTGATTTGAGAACAGGTATAAAACAAATCTGACAGTAGTATATGCTACATTGAGTGAAACACCTTAGAACTTAGTCTAGTAATGTCGTCTGGGCAACTAATTGCAACAGAAATGAAACTAACTGCCTCCATAGTAAAAAGAATGTGACGAATCCGATTTTGAAGAGTTTACAACTCTCTAATCTGTAACTTCGACGACATCTTGAAAAATGGCGCCAAGATTTAACGTTGAAAATTTAAAAAAAGAATATCTCGAAAACGGTGAATTTGTCACTAAAACTGAAGATAACCAAAATTAAAGAGCAGACCATTTGATAACTTATGGTTTTTGTTTGATAAAATTATCTTATATCTTAATTGAATTAGAAAGCTCCAATTATTTACTTTAATTTGTTAATTAGAGTAAAAGTTGATTTCTTTATTTGATTTATTTTACTTCATTTTGTGCCAGTTTTTGGCTAATTGCGAAGATGAAAGATGTTATGATGAAACTGATGAATGGACATTCATAAACATCCATGCCCAGTCCAGGATTCGAATCCGAGACCCCTGGACCTCTGACGTCGTAGTGCAATTTGCTAACTACTCCCCCAAGGGGCCCGACTACAGTAAAAGTTGGTTTGTGACATAAATAACAGCAAATATGTAACAAACTATGTAATATATGTCCTGAAGACACTGAACAAAATAAATATATATATATAATATTCTGGATATATTTGTGTTGAATGCAGATACATAACATTCAGATGAGCGTCAACGTGTGTTTTATAGCGACATGTTAGTACCTCGTTTATGTGAAAATGTGAAGTTTAATGTAAGCGAAAGCATGTTATATATTATCGCATTTACAAATAAAATATAAATCACACTGCCAACACACTCAAAGACTTTGTGAATCCAATCGAAATTGTAACAATATCTACAGCTGAATGTGAAAGCGGGGTCAATGCTATGAATCTAGCTTTATCAGATGAGAGAAATCAATAGAACCGTTTCTTTTTATCAAGTCCAAGGATCTCAGTGCCCTTCACACAGCAACTTGTCACAATCTCGTTTCGTCTTGTGTATGATGAGGCCCTTCTCCTTGTTTGTGTTTGTTCTCGTCTGAGTCTATACTCAGAAGTGTGTTAAAACAATCTAATCGGGACTGAACCAGGCGATTAAATTGAAATAGAAATACCTATCTGCAAATAATTTATCTGATAAAAGTATGTGACCTTTTTAATTCATTTATATATGCATACAATGAGGAAAATATCAATTCTTCTTAGTGATGGAATACAAAAAGTTACAATATATATAATTTCATAGGTAGTAAAAATTCCTACAATATCTTTTGTGTGAATTGTGTAAGTACGGTATTTACTTTCGGAAAATTATTTTTAAAAAATCTGAGGGAAAGAAGGCCTGCAGCATAGTCTTCTGAAACAAATTTGCATCTTATCAAGCAATAGACGCAGTGCGGTATCTACAAGTCTTTGGCCCCCCCGCAAAATATTACCAAAGGTTACCCCCCTACCTCCACTCACCTACACACACCCACCCAACTCAATTTTTTTTTAAAATGGCAAGGGGGTTATTTTCTCACACCTGGAAAATGATGCATTTGTTACAATCATGCAGTCATATTTTTTTCCTGATTAAAGATAGGTTGAAGAAACCTTCACCTCTGCTTTTCTCGTAAAATTCTAGCCTGATTTGATTCTAGTCTGACTGCCACGCGGGAGACCCAGGGTGGGTGATCTAAGGTCGTAATTTTTCCGGCTTTGTCCCCGTATAAAGCGACTCTAGGGCCCACCCAACCTCAAATCAAATGGAATCTGGCCGGGGAGTAAAGGCAACCGCAGCGTGGTGCTGATCACATCATCTCCAAGATGGCTGACATCGAAAATCTGTGAGGCCACATTCCCTAAATGTGCCTTCATAGCACGGTGCTATATGCACAGGGAATATAATTTTTCTTTTACCTGTATATATTGTATTCGTTTCTGTACCCCTGAGTAACTAAGTTTGTATTTTTTCCATAGCCTATGCATATATTAACCCTCCACTATGACAATGGCTGAGGGCCCCCTAAAGGCTTGCTTGTCTCCGCCCCCCCCCCTTGCACTGCGGGGTTTTGCGTCTTGTAGATGCGGCACTGAATCGATGTAATATCCTGTAACTACACTTCTTCATATTACACCATTACACACCCATTTTAAACAATTTTCATCTCTTTAAAAAATGTTTACAAGAGCGCAGATAAAGTGAACTAACTACCACAATATTGTAGAATATGTTCACAGTGCTTTGAATTATTTTAAAGAAGAAGGTAATGTTTGTAAACAATATACACTTTAAATGTAAATTAGAAGTGTTCCATAGGACAACAGTCTCCCCTACCGAACTTTTTATTCTGTTATTGCGGGCGAGAATCTGAAATTTCTAAAATAATGTTTTTAAAATCCCACAGAGGATGTTCTTTGAATTCAACAATACGTTTTAAAGAAAACTTAACAGAAACATTCCTAACATTCCTAAGACTTGGGTTCAATCTCAATAACGACACCTTCGATACCATTCTTTAAAGGCGATAAGTGTATCGAGGCAATTTGAAAAACAAGAAACGAAAGTACTTTCTAATCAGCTGAATAATGACCACTGCTTTCTGTTCGATACATTTACTTAATTCAATTCAGCCTATAGAATTTTTCCACGTTCCTTTAGTACAGTCAGATGTACTTTTTAGGCGTACATATGACATGCAAAGTGGACCAATTGTAGTAAATATTAACAGAACGATATTTTTGTATTTCCATAGAGTGCAGGAAGATATACGGTAAAATACGAACACGAGCGGGCGCACATACCAATACAAAGAAATCCATAAAATAGAAGTTTCAGACCTGGAGACAAAAATACAGTGTGATTGCCATTTATGTAAAGGCGTTGAAAGGTTTCAACTCTGCCGCGTTAAACTTCTCTTTTATTTTTTGATACTAGGTGTGAGTTGTAGAACAATTCAACTTATTGACTCATATAGTATATCCAATGATGACATATCTAAACCACTACGCAATAGTCCACCACTCCGTCTCAAATTACGACCCAATTGTTAACAGCTATGTATTGTTAGATGGATAGTTACTTATAGTTTTATAGTTTTGAGACAGACATACAATCATACAGAATCGAAAACATTTCCCCAAAACCAGTTTCCAAACGGAAGAAGGTAAGTCGTTATTCTGTTAATGTGTTACGTGCTACCGTGACTGCAAGGTGTTGTTAATTGTTCTCCAGAAACACGTGCATTAGCACTACACCGGACTGGGGCTGCCAAGAGGTCGGTGGCAATTTTTCTCAACAGGGCGCTGATTGCCAGGAGTTGACAAAAACGTGGGGACAAAAATATGTTTTCGGAAAGGCATTGAGAGGGTGTACCAGGATTTTGGCGGGTGTCCCGGTGGGCCAGTCTGGGCCTGCATTAGCACCAGTATGAAAATGGAAACATGTCCGTTCCTTGTAGACTAAAAGGTGGAGCTAGGAAAAGGGTTGTTTTGTAATTCTTCTTGAAAGCAGGATTCCTTCAAATTAGAACTTGGAAGCACTTCAAGATGGACAGACGTAGCTACTCCTATGTGGATGGATCGAGAGAACTTTGAGAAGTGAAGGACAGTACTGAACACAGGAAAATCAGAAGTTAAATCAATTTTATATTTAATTTACAGGGTGTCGCAAAACAACTTCAACAACGCTTGGGTGCTGGTAGATATCATAAAAAAAAGTAACCTTTCCTAATATACTTTTCCTCGAAAGCGCTTAGTTTCTGCGGTACAAGCGCTTAAAATCTATCCTGTATGTATGCAACCCAACACAGGAAACAACCGCTCTGACATAACTTCCAGGGGAACGCGGCAGGGTTGCCACTAGTGTCACTTGGCAGTCTTACCTGAGCTAAATTCAAAAGAATAATGTTATTTGTGATGTTGTAAGTAGTATTTACAGTACTTACAAACTTACCAATGCAAAGGATTTCAAATAAATGAGGAATGAAATTCAAGAGTGTTGAGTTGGGTTGAGTTGGTGTTTTAAGTCCACTTTATGCACAGTAAGGCTAATCGGGACTGGACCTTCAGTTTAAAGTGGGATCCGAACCACTTGAGCCTCCACCGGGTATCGAACCCGAAACCCCTCGATTACAAGGCAATGACGCTACCACTGTCAAGAGTGTTGATTCTAATAAGTACTGTAAATATGTAATTCTTACAACATCGCAAATACGTATCATTACTCTTTTGTATTTAACTCAAGTAAGACTGCCAAGTGACGCTAGTGGCAACCCTGCCGCGCTTCCCTGGAAGTTAAGTCAGAACGGTCGTTTCCTGTGGTTGGTTGCATACATACAAAATAGATTCTAAACGCTAAAATTACATTTCAAAAAGTTTTGCTGCTCGTTTGCTTCCATCCATGAAGTGTGAAACCTTGCTCCTCTCCTACGGACGGCTATAGTATAACTTGGGTGTCACTTGCACTTGTAAAGAAAATGTTCCATATTTTTCAAAATTGTCGCATGAATTAAACAATATACTCTAATCTGTTCCCTAAATGCTAACTTAGTACACCCTAGACTGCATTTTGCGGACTAACAAACTTTTGACATCTGGACTCAAAGCCAGTATAATAATCTAAATGATACAAATCATTCATATCAATTAATGTAATTTGCTTGGTTCACCTAATATACTAGTATAACTTAAAGAGAAAAAGTCTACAGCGAGCAACTGAAATACATGGACAGGGATACAATGAAGGCCAGGAAACTTTTATTTGATTTATTTTATTTTGTTTCGGTTTTCTGCCACTTATGGCTAATCGCGAAGATGAAGATGAGTGATGCTAAGATGAAATTGATTGAAGGGACACCAGGCCGGGATTCAAAACCGAGAAACGAGCTGTGCATTCCGCCACCGAGACCGGAGCTAGGGAAACTCCAGAGGGAGAGAAATAGGGAGATTATGTGAAGATTGAAACAGGAGAGATAGGAATGGTAGACAAGCTGCTTTACAACAGGTGACAACATCGAGTATTTGGATAGAGATACTAAAAATGAGACAGATAACAAGAACATTAGAAAAACGGTGAAAGCGGAAGAGAGGGCTGTAATACAATTGATTGATTTGCTTTATTTTGCTTCGCTATTTGTGTCACTTTTGGCTAACTTGCGAAGATGGGGATGAGTGATGAAATTGATAAATGGACACTCCAAACATCCATGCCCAGGCCAGGATTCGAACCTGGGACACCTGGCTTCTTAGCGCAATGTGGTTGGATTACAAGCAGAGGACAATGGTGGAAAAGGGTAAACAAGAAGTGATGCAGCAGCAAAGAGAAAAGGCGAAAGAAAAACAAAAAAATATAAGAAAGAATGAGAGTAAGAGGGCCAGAGAATACGTGCTTGTAAAACTCATAAATATTAGATCCGTCCACATTATTTTATCAGTATTTCGCTCCTGCAATCCGGACAAAATTATAAGGCGTGGCCCCTTTTCTAAGGTACTATCAACTTCAATATTACGTGTTAAGATGAAACAATTTCTAGTGTAATATGCACAGTCCTGAGTGTATTAAGAAATGGAAAATTCAACGGTAGAATTTGTTGAAACTTATCCTGAGTTGCAAATTTGAAGAAACGTTTTTGAATTCGTCATTTTGAAACACCGATTGGGATTCAAAACCTTTCAAAGGTTGCTCGAAACAATACAAAATCCACAGATCATATTCGTTTAGGAATTTATCGAATTTAAAACAAGTGCTGCTATAGTAGCATTTTTGAATTTTGCTACGTCTGGTTCGTGGGTAAGTTAAGGGAAGGCAAGGCTCCACGTTATGGGCGCCACTAAATGCTACGCCCTTTGGGGGTACGTACTTGAATGTTCTTTACCACGGCTACAGATAACTTTATCTCAGGGGGATAGGTTCTTTATTCGAGAATTCCAAATAAGAAAGCGTTTTATAGCCAAGAGGATATAGTTAAATGCGGATCTATATTCTGAAAACTATACACAATACAGAGAAAATATATAGCGAAGCTTGTATATACATATATATATGTGTAATCGAAAGGAAATCCTCTTCTTCTTTTCTTCTCACAATTTTGGGGAAAAGGCTTCTTCTTATATTCTTCCTTCTAATTTGGGAAAAGGCTTCTTCTTCTTTTCTTCCTTCTATTTTTGGTAAAAGGCTTCTTCTTCTTTTATCAATCTCCTCTATGGTAATAGGAAGGCTTCTTCTTCTTTCATCAATTTCTTCTATGATAAAATATGGAAAGGCTCGTTCTTCTTTCATCAATTTCTTCTATAGGAAATAAAAGCTTCTTCTTCTTTCATCAATTTCTTCTATGACAAAATATATGAATGGCTTCTTCATTCTTCAATTTCCACTTCTTTTCTTTGGTAAAAGGATAATCTTCTTTTTCTTTCTTCTACCTTTTATGACAATCTCTTTCTTCTATTTACAAAAGATAGTCACCCCTTTTATTCATCGCTGTTTCTTATTTCCTCTATTCATATCAATTCTTATTTCTTCTTTCAGCAGCAATTCTTATTATCTTCTATATTCCGATGAGATATTCTTATATTCTCGATAAATTCTAGTATTTGTATCTTTCCACAGCAAGTTCTTATTTCCTCTATTCTTCTTTGCCACTGGAAAAAGTCTTATTTCTCTCATTTATCGCAAATATTTCTCTTTACCATATCTCTTCTCAGTAATATAGACAAATCATTATGCTGCATTCCTTGTAGAGAATTGAACCAAAGCTATAGAGGATTTTTAGAGGCGTCTAATCTGACAATAGCGCCTCCTCCTAAAACAACAACCAAGGGAAATAACCAGGATCGCTAATAACAAGCGCTGCCGATGGCCCTGTGCGACTAATAAAGAGCGCAACCGTAAAGTGCTTCGGGGCGTCTAATTTGACAACAGCACCACCGGGGACAAGCAACCAAAACATGGCGACGTTCTCCTCGCCAGAGATTCAAAAACAGATAAATTTCTGAATTAATTTGCTCACTTAATAACTTTCCTAATTGTTTCATATATGAGCATGTTCTTAATTATCTTAATTTGCTATATATAACATTTTATTCACTCATTCTATAATTTTTATAATCTAACTACTAACTAACTCCCTAGCCTTCTTAAACCCGAAGGTTCATGGCTGCAGCAACACAGGTCTTCCATCTTTCCCTATCTTGAGCAAGTTCTATATACTCTTTTCCATCCCTACCGATTTCCCTTAGGTCCATCTCAACGTTGTCCCTCCATCTTCTTCTTGGCCTTCCTACAGGTATCTTACCATCAGGTTTCCCAACAAGAATCCTGTAAACTCCTCTTTCCTATCGCATTCGTGCCACATGGCCGGCCCACCTAAGTCTTCTTGATTTAATTATTCTAATAATATCTGGACATGAATACAAATTATGTAGTTCTAAATTATGTACCCTTCTCCACTCACCTGTCTCCTCATCCCTTTTAGGTCCAAAGATGGTCACACCATTTAATTTTAGTCCTTTAGTTTCTTTTACCTTCCTAACAGCATATTCTAAGGCAAAATTAAAGAGCAAAGGAGATAATGCATCTCCTTGTTTTAATCCATCATGAATTGTAAATTTGTCAGACATATTAATATCCACACGAATTTTACTTTCTGTTTCACTGGTGCATATTTTTATCATACTAACAAGCTTCTTAGGTATTCCAAACTCGACTAATATATTATATAATTTATCTCTTTTGACCGAATCATATGCTTTTTTGAAATCAATGAATAGCTGATGGACATTTTGATTATATTCCCACTTTTTATCCAAGTGTCTGTCTGATGTCAAAAATTTGATCTGTAGTTGATCTGTTACGTTTAAATCCACATTGATAATCACCTATAATTTCATTAGCATATGGGGTTAGTCTTGTTAAAAGAATGTTAGATAATATTTTATATGTTGTTGAGAGTAGAGAAATTCCACGGTAATTATTGCAGTTCATTTTATCACCTTTTTTAAACACAGGAACAATTATGGATTCTTTCCACTGTTGAGGGATTTCTTCTTTATTCCATATTAAACAAATTAATTTATGAATTTGAGATATTAATGAATTTCCACCATATTTAATTAACTCAGCTGGTATTAAATCAATGCCAGGTGCTTTGTTATTCTTTAGCCTTTTAATAGCATCTTTAACTTCAGTCAAGTTAGGTTCTGGAACTAAAGGTTCTGCTGTGTGTACTTCATTTACTTCTGATTTATCTCCTACATGGACATTTAAAAGGTCATTAAAGTAGTTCTTCCATCTATTTAGAATATCGCTTGGGTCAGATAGAAAATCACCGTCTTTATCTTTTATCAAGTTTACTTTAGGTTGCCACCCCTTTCTAAACTCATTTACACCTTTATATAAATCTCTGATATTTTTGTTTTTTGCTGTTTGTTTCAATTTCGTTAATTTTGCTTTTCAACTAATCTCTTTTTTTACTTCTAAATGTGCGGTTAACTTCTCGCTTTATTCTATTATAATTGTTTAGTTTGTATCATCAGAGTTAGTTAACCACCTAAGTCTAGCCTGATTTCTTATTTCTATTAGATTATGACATTCATTATCAAACCATGGCTTACTTTTTCTCGGTTTATGGTATCCTATACTTTCCTTAGCTGATTCTATTGCATTACGTATGTGCTCCCAATTCTTATTTACGTCTGTTTCATTTATATTTTCATCATCATTTAAATCCTGCAAAACATCAAATCTATTTGACAGTTTAATTTGGTAATCTTTCTTAATTCTTTCATCAGTAAACTTTCCTGTATCAAATTTTATAACTTTTAGATTTTGTTGCTTATGATTTATCACTGAGAGTCTTTCTCTTCATTTAGCAATTACTAAATAATGGTCACTGGCACAGTCAGCACCTCTATGTATACGAACGTCAATTATAGTAGTATGCCTTCTCTTATCAATGAGAATATGATCTATCTGATTATGAGTTTTACCATCTGGAGAAGACCAGGTATATTTATGGATATCTTTATGTTTAAAAGTGGTACTTTTCACAATTAAATTCTTTGAGGTTGCAAAAGTAATCAATCTTATACCATTATCATTACTTAATTCATGAAGACTTTCTTTACCAATCGTGGGTTTAAATGTCTCTTCTTTGCCAATCTGTGCATTACAGTCACCTAACAGAATTTTCATATCATACTGAGAAAATTTATCAAAGACCTGTTCTAACTCTGTATAAAAATCATCTTTAGTATTATCATCTTTATCTTCCGTTGGTGCATGTATGTTTATTAAAATAATTTTACACCACCTACCCTGTAAAACTGCATATGATATCCTATCATTAATAAATTCTACTGTTTTAAGAGCCGAGATAATTCTATTAGTTATGAAAAAGCCTGTTCCAAAATTATGATTTTCAGTACCACCATTGAAAAAAGTATAATTTTTAGTTTTACAATTCCCTTCTCCTGGCCACCTAACTTCCTGGACAGCTACTACATCTAATTTATACTTAACTATCTCATTAACTGTACACTGAAATGCTCCACGCCGGTAAAGGCTCAGAACATTCCAGGTGCCTAATTTAATATCCTTATTCCTAATGTAGATCTTATCCTTAGTCCAGGGACCTCCCAAAGTAGTCCCCACCCGGAGATTCGAACGGGGAACTATTTTACCTCCGGAATATTTTACCTTGGGAACATCCATGGCCTTATATTGCAGTTTCTTGACATTTTTTTTTTCAGTGCAGAGTTGTCAGCTCTACGCCTAACCCCCAATATGAATGGAGGAACTACTACACAAGACAAACAAAAACACATTAGACAACACAACTACTACACAAGACACACACAAACACATCACAACTATAACACAATATAAACATAAACACACCACAACTACTACACAAGACAAAAACAAACAAATTAGACAGCACAAATTTATTAATCAGGAAAAAAAAAATTGACATAAGGACTGAAGTGAAATCGCAAACATTGGTTGTTGACACAATAATACGTAATTTGATACTTACAGAAACATCGAAGGCTACTAATAGAACAGATCAATCCGACAACTCTTCTTTGAAAATAGTTATATGATGCTGGGGTCCCGGGTTCGAATCCTGGCTTGGGCATGGACGTTTGTGATGTCTATTCATCAATTTCATCATATCATCACTCACCCCATCATCGCAAATTAGCCAAAAGTGGCACAAGCAAAGCAAAATCAATCAAATCAAATCAAAACAGTTCTATGATGCTGTCATAAAGTGAAGTTTTTCATTTGAATTTGAATTTTTGGGTGCGTCATGGTCATGGTCCATATTATCCACATCTGAATTCAAAACGTTTTTTTCACCCGAAAATAGAGTGAAATATAATAATATATAATATTCCTTTATATATTTTCATTTACTATAATATATATAATCGCTCTTCTCCGCCAGTAGTTTGTACAATGAGCTCTGTTCTTCTTTATATGGCGTGCTGCCATCTATCGTCGCTTCCGAGAAACCATTCCTCCTTGCAATTTTCATTGTCATCGAAACTGGCACGTGACAATTTGAATTTTTGAAGATGTCCTTCGGATTCAAAACTTTATGAAGGTTGCTCAAGACCATACATAACCTAGACTACGAAATGGCATCGTTTCCGTTGAATTTGGTGAAAGTGCTACTGAGGCGTCAACCTGTAGTAGCATTTTTGAATTCGTTATTACGAAGAACTGAATCGGATTCAAAACATTTTAAAGGTTGTTCAAAACTATACAAAACCATAGATCATCCTGGCATAGGAATTTTTCGAATTCAAAACAAGTGCTGCTATAGTAGCATTTTTGAATTTGAATTTTTGAAGTTGTCCTTCGGATTCAAAACTTTCTGAAGGTTGTTCAAAACGATACATAACCTAGACTACGAAAAGGCATCGTTTCCGTTGAATTTGGTGAAAGTGCTACTGAGGCGTCAACCTGTAGTAGCATTTTTGAATTCGTTATTACGAAAAACTGAATCAGATTCAAAACTTTTTAAAGGTTGTTCAAAACTATACAAAACCCATAGATCATCCTGGCAAAGGAATTTTTCGAATTCAAAACAAGTGCTGCTATAGTAGCATTTTTGAATTTGAATTTTTGAAGTTGTCCTTCGGATTCAAAACTTTCTGAAGGTTGTTCAAAACGATACATAACCTAGACTACGAAATGGCATCGTTTCCGTTGAATTTGGTGAAAGTGCTACTGAGGCGTCAACCTGTAGTAGCATTTTTGAATTCGTTATTATGAAAAACTGAATCGGATTCAAAACTTTTTAAAGGTTGTTCAAAACTATACAAAACCCATAGATCATCCTGGCATAGGTATTTTTCGAATTCAAAACAAGTGCTGCTATAGTAGCATTTTTGAATTTGAATTTTTGAAGTTGTCCTTCGGATTCAAAACTTTCTGAAGGTTGTTCAAAACGATACATAACCTAGACTACGAAATGGCATCGTTTCCGTTGAATTTGGTGAAAGTGCTACTGAGGCGTCAACCTGTAGTAGCATTTTTGAATTCGTTATTACGAAAAACTGAATCGGATTCAAAACTTTTTAAAGGTTGTTCAAAACTATACAAAACCCATAGATCATCCTATCATAGGAATTTTTCGAATTCAAAACAAGTGCTGCTATAGTAGCATTTTTGAATTTGAATTTTTGAAGTTGTCCTTCGGATTCAAAACTTTTTGAAGGTTGTTCAAAACTATACATAACCTAGACTACGAAATGGCATCGTTTCCGTTGAATTTGGTGAAAGTGCTACTGAGGCGTCAACCTGTAGTAGCATTTTTGAATTCGTTATTACGAAAAACTGAATCGGATTCAAAACTTTTTAAAGGTTGTTCAAAACTATACAAAACCCATAGATCATCCTGGCATAGGAATTTTTCGAATTCAAAACAAGTGCTGCTATAGTAGCATTTTTGAATTTGAATTTTTGAAGTTGTCCTTCGGATTCAAAACTTTCTGAAGGTTGTTCAAAACGATACATAACCTAGACTACGAAATGGCATCGTTTCCGTTGAATTTGGTGAAAGTGCTACAGAGGCGTCAACCTGTAGTAGCATTTTTGAATTCGTTATTACGAAAAACTGAATCGGATTCAAAACTTTTTAAAGGTTGTTCAAAACTATACAAAACCCATAGATCATCCTGGCATAGGAATTTTTCGAATTCAAAACAAGTGCTGCTATAGTAGCATTTTTGAATTTGAATTTTTGAAGTTGTCCTTCGGATTCAAAACTTTCTGAAGGTTGTTCAAAACGATACATAACCTAGACTACGAAATGGCATCGTTTCCGTTGAATTTGGTGAAAGTGCTACTGAGGCGTCAACCTGTAGTAGCATTTTTGAATTCGTTTTTACGAAAAACTGAATCAGATTCAAAACTTTTTAAAGGTTGTTCAAAACTATACAAAACCCATAGATCATCCTGGCATAGGAATTTTTCGAATTCAAAACAAGTGCTGCTATAGTAGCATTTTTGAATTTGAATTTTTGAAGTTGTCCTTCGGATTCAAAACTTTCTGAAAGTTGTTCAAAACGATACATAACCTAGACTACGAAATGGCATCGTTTCCGTTGAATTTGGTGAAAGTGCTACAGAGGCGTCAACCTGTAGTAGCATTTTTGAATTCGTTATTACGAAAAACTGAATCGGATTCAAAACTTTTTAAAGGTTGTTCAAAACTATACAAAACCCATAGATCATCCTGGCATAGGAATTTTTCGAATTCAAAACAAGTGCTGCTATAGTAGCATTTTTGAATTTGAATTTTTGAAGTTGTCCTTCGGATTCAAAACTTTCTGAAGGTTGTTCAAAACGATACATAACCTAGACTACGAAATGGCATCGTTTCCATTGAATTTGGTGAAAGTGCTACTGAGGCGTCAACCTGTAGTAGCATTTTTGAATTCGTTATTACGAAAAACTGAATCGGATTCAAAACTTTTTAAAGGCTGTTCAAAACTATACAAGACCCATAGATCATCCTGGCATAGGAATTTTTCGAATTCAAAACAAGTGCTGCTATAGTAGCATTTTTGAATTTGAATTTTTGAAGTTGTCCTTCGGATTCAAAACTTTCTGAAGGTTGTTCAAAACGATACATAACCTAGACTACGAAATGGCATCGTTTCCGTTGAATTTGGTGAAAGTGCTACTGAGGCGTCAACCTGTAGTAGCATTTTTGAATTCGTTATTACGAAAAACTGAATCGGATTCAAAACTTTTTAAAGGTTGTTCAAAACTATACAAAACCCATAGATCATCCTGGCATAGGAATTTTTCGAATTCAAAACAAGTGCTGCTATAGTAGCATTTTTGAATTTGAATTTTTGAAGTTGTCCTTCGGATTCAAAACTTTCTGAAGGTTGTTCAAAACGATACATAACCTAGACTACGAAATGGCATCGTTTCCGTTGAATTTGGTGAAAGTGCTACTGAGGCGTCAACCTGTAGTAGCATTTTTGAATTCGTTATTACGAAAAACTGAATCGGATTCAAAACTTTTTAAAGGTTGTTCAAAACTATACAAAACCCATAGATCATCCTGGCATAGGAATTTTTCGAATTCAAAACAAGTGCTGCTATAGTAGCATTTTTGAATTTGAATTTTTGAAGTTGTCCTTCGGATTCAAAACTTTCTGAAGGTTGTTCAAAACGATACATAACCTAGACTACGAAATGGCATCGTTTCCGTTGAATTTGGTGAAAGTGCTACAGAGGCGTCAACCTGTAGTAGCATTTTTGAATTCGTTATTACGAAAAACTGAATCGGATTCAAAACTTTTTAAAGGTTGTTCAAAACTATACAAAACCCATAGATCATCCTGGCATAGGAATTTTTCGAATTCAAAACAAGTGCTGCTATAGTAGCATTTTTGAATTTGAATTTTTGAAGTTGTCCTTCGGATTCAAAACTTTCTGAAAGTTATTCAAAACGATACATAACCTAGACTACGAAATGGCATCGTTTCCGTTGAATTTGGTGAAAGTGCTACTGAGGCGTCAACCTGTAGTAGCATTTTTGAATTCGTTATTACGAAAAACTGAACCGGATTCAAAACTTTTTAAAGGTTGTTCAAAACTATACAAAACCCATAGATCATCCTGGCATAGGAATTTTTCGAATTCAAAACAAGTGCTGCTATAGTAGCATTTTTGAATTTGAATTTTTGAAGTTGTCCTTCGGATTCAAAACTTTCTGAAGGTTGTTCAAAACGATACATAACCTAGACTACGAAATGGCATCGTTTCCGTTGAATTTGGTGAAAGTGCTACTGAGGCGTCAACCTGTAGTAGCATTTTTGAATTCGTTATTACGAAAAACTGAATCGGATTCAAAACTTTTTAAAGGTTGTTCAAAACTATACAAAACCCATAGATCATCCTATCATAGAAATTTTTCGAATTCAAAACAAGTGCTGCTATAGTAGCATTTTTGAATTTGAATTTTTGAAGTTGTCCTTCGGATTCAAAACTTTCTGAAGGTTGTTCAAAACGATACATAACCTAGACTACGAAATGGCATCGTTTCCGTTGAATTTGGTGAAAGTGCTACTGAGGCGTCAACCTGTAGTAGCATTTTTGAATTCGTTATTACGAAAAACTGAATCGGATTCAAAACTTTTTAAACGTTGTTCAAAACTATACAAAACCCATAGATCATCCTGGCATAGGAATTTTTCGAATTCAAAATGGTGCTACTACAGGTTGACAGACATGACGACGAGGAACTCCAGTCTATTGGGGTAGAGAGTTTATTTAACAAATGAACTCTATAATCGTACTCAATGGTACGTGTAATATTCACGGATGAAATCTCGAGTACGTGAATATTACAAGATGAGAGTGGAAGTTCTAGTGATAAAGGAAACAACTGTTGTGTTGATCAGTAAAGTACTGTGAGTCAGACATTTTTTAAAATCAAAAGGTGACTTACACCACTGTAACATTAACGCGTCCAAATGTAGTTTTACATTACATGAAAATTCAGAAATCAACGTTCATACTTATAGCATGGTGGTACATAATGGATTAATATTTTAGAATCCTCTTACGACTACGTGAAAGAAATCGAAGCTTTGGTTTACGAAATCTCATAAGACAAGAAAGCTAATTAAAGGATAAAAATATATGAAATTTGTATTTTAAGTTTATTTCAAGTTGCATGTCGATTATATCACGTAGTGGAATACTTCTCATGATTAGTATCATTCTTAAATATGTCCTTCTATGAATTCATGTAACGACCATGCGTGGTCACCATTTACTAATATACCCTGCGTGGTCATCACTAACGTATTATTAGACCCTGCGTGGTCACAATATTCAGGTGATATTTTGACATCTCTGTTTACAAAGTTGAACGGAATGTTCCCGTGAGGCATACCCTTTCAGTTTTAAAACAAACTTGTTCCTTAAAACGTTAATATTTATCATTGACATTGTTATACCCATTGTTTAGTAATGTACAGGACTTCGCGACTCATGTATCGTCTTAATGCACACAGTTTTAATTTGTGATAACACGTGTTCCTAGTAATTTTTCCACTAGTGATTTCTCAATATCAAACCATGATAAATCTCAGTACGAAGTTAGCAATATGTAAACAAAAAGAGAAGTTGGTAACGCGTACTCTAAGTTAGAATTTTCGCCTCCCATGCGCCACCGAAAGTATATAGCCAGCGCAGACAGGCCGGGAGATCAGTTGGCTTCCTGATGTCAACTGGCGAATATACAGGGTAAACCGGCCTCCCAGCCCGAAGCTTAGCAGGTATCCCAGAAGGAGGGAAGAAAAGAAAGAAGAGCTTAGTAGTAACTTACCAACTTGGTCCAATCGCTTTAGCTTAAAGGTGATCAGGTTCTACCTGCCTTGCTTGACTAGGAGTACAAGGACCTTCCTTCCTAATCTGCCGTCCCTGTATAGGAGACACCGGTTGGCTTGCCAATTCCCAGCTAACGCCGGGGGTGTCGCAGCATCCTTTGTTCCCTGACCTAGCGCCCCCTTGTCGGAAGCATCAAACCGGTTAGAGAGAGGGGGAACAGCTTCTCCTACGTCCCGCTCGTCGGGGGTGCCGATTGGCTACGGCCAGTTCCAAGTTGAGGTTGGTGGTACCGCGTGCTTCCTACTATATTTTGCAACGCACTAAATAAAATTAGGTCCCCATACTCCCCCTGGCGCCTCACTGCGAGGAATAATTTGGATGTTCCTTGCCCACTTATCTCTTCGAAACCAAAAGCGGTAAATATAAAAGCACGTGTGGAGTACAGGTAAATTAACGTGACAGTTACAGGTAAAGACCTGTGTGTAAGTGTGTTAACAGACATCCATGTGTTGAGTTTATAATAAACAAAAATATATAAACTGGTGTAACCTTTCCTTATCCCACCAAGACCTCAGATATTTATTGGAGTCTGTGTTCAACGACTGTTAAGAAGTTAGCACCTATGATTAAACTTATCCCGCCCTCTTAACTGAAGTATCTAGAGTGTTGAGCGTAGCCTTTATTGTTGCGATTTGTAGTTTTCAGGGTGGACGTTGAATCCATCACCTTCAATCTGGATCCTAAGTTTGAAATGTAAATTACAATATTAAAATCACATTAGCCTATGTCTTAGCGTATTTTTCAGTTTATATACAGAAATCATACATGTAAACGTACTCCCGCATTCCCATATCAATAGAGATATACATAAACGGGATTGTGTTCATGTGCATGCGCGTGTGTATATGTGTATATAAGTATGCATGTGTGTGTATCACATTCATATATATCTTTATATTTTTAGTAAGACAAATATTGCCAAGGAAAATGTGCTAAAGGAACTGTTTCGGCTTGTAACAAATGCGGACAGTTCTATGTACGGACAATTCAAGAAATTCTCTAATGTAAATTGGAGTCTCATAAATATGAGTATGAGTGAGATAAGGAATAAAGCGTTGAAGGTAAGTCTTTAGCTGCGTCTCGCATTACTGCTTTCATTTTGGAATGGACAGTTAGTCTTTGGACAATCCGACAATTTACTATAATAAAAATAATTACAGTAAATATAAATTAGGCCTTAATTTCGCTTGAGTAGGAAAAACATTAGAAATAAAATGTGTCTGTTATTTTGTTTCTTGGGACACCTTCTATCTAAGGAGTACAATCTCCGAAAATCTAAGCTGGAGAAAATTTTGAAAAATGTCCGCCTCTATGAATAATTCGAAAACATCATTCTGCTTGCTCTAATGTACTTTAAACGGTTTCAGAAACCTAATCTAGTATATAAAAGAAAGCACAATTGATTGAAATTTAACAATTTATTTACATAAACTTAGTATACATATAGTTGATAGTATCGAGTATTTTGGTAGCTTATTCTTGAAACAGAAATCCATCTGCACTGAACAATTTCCAATTCTGCTGAATGAAGATATGAGTTGTAATTCCAATGCTGGGACGATTTTCGATTTACACACGATTATTAGAATTCTTTGCAACGCCCATTGATGCGCACGAGCAGACAAGAGCAACACATGTTCCACCCGTTATTTCTCTGCTCGTGTTAATTGCAATATCAACGTTTGAAAGCAAATCTTGCAAAGGTTAAATTTGCAAGATTTGTTAAATTTGCAATTCCTGTTCATGTGAGTTGCCTTGTGGAGCAAATAAAAATATGCTTGACCCCTTATTTCCGGTTTTCTATTAAAACAAAAGTACCAGTTCCGTATATCGGAAACACATTACAATGGGATATTTTGTGTTTTTTTCTCATGGTTCGTGCTCACCAATTGTGTATTGCGGAACATAGTTCAAGGTGCCATTATCCATTTTACAGGAAAAAAAAAAATATTTCAGACAGAGTAATTTTTCGTATTCCTTCTTTCGCTTCCTTAACATACAACATGGTGGACACATGTTGACTACCGTAGTGATTATGCAGTGATTCCAACGTTCTTCTCCCAAAAATACTAACTATCGCTTTGTCTCGAGTGCAAATTTTACATTATGCACGGAGAGCAGACGTATAGCCCCACGAACCATTCACGGATAGCCCTAAAAACCATTTTCGATAAGGCTAGGTTATGTTTGGTTACGTTAGGCAAACATAGTTACAAAAAGGGTTTGGAAACACTATCAGGGGTTTGCATCATCAAACGTATGTAGCATCCAGTTCACGTAGCGAAAGGAATGGCACTTGTGTGTTGGTGAGATATTTCTCTTGAAAAATTAATTATTTCCCGGTCAAATAGATTCCACGATGAAATGAAATACTTCCACGAACGTTGGAAACCTTTGAGAAACTCATTTGCGTAAGTAGTTTCTTCTGTAAAAATGAAGACATGTGTTTCAGATATACGGAACTGTTACCAAAACAAAAATTAATGAAATCATTATGTCCATCTTTATGTGTTTCCAAGCGTGGTGTAACATTGAGCTATTTTTTTGCAACCATGTGGCAGTGATGTTGATAATAATACAGGGAAACATGTTGTAAGTTGTCGTTTTCGAACAATCCCATCATATCATGTGCCACACCGCAAATTCTAATCTCATCATGTTCTCAAGATGCAAATGCCATGCTTTGAGATAACGAAAAATTTCCAAAATATCAAGCTGTCTTTACTTCCGTTATCGACTTCTGTTGAGAAAAGTGGCAAACACGATTGAGTGAAATTTGAGATTTTCTGGCGATCGAATGTGGCTGTAAACCCGAAATAAATAATCAGAAAACTGCACTCAGAAGTGTTGCAGACTAGCAAATTTTTCACCAAGTCAGAAAATTTTATGACTTGCCGAGTGTAAGGTAGCGATTACCATAAGCTATGAATTGTAAATATTTATGTAACACAACTGTTCAATTTGACATTCAAATGACAGGGAAAAATGTGAGAAAATGCTTGAAAAATTAACTATCTAATAACAAGATATGAAAAAAAAATCTGCTTCAATAATTTCAAATGGGGAGAACTCATCTTAATTTGGGATAAAATAGTAGTGGGTGGTTGTCGAATTAGCTCCTTCCAGTATTATATCATAGTAATAATAAAACTGACTTTCAACATTCGGACAGCAGAACATTAAAAATTGTATCTCTCTTCCTCTCAAGATGCTAGTGATTTGAATTCGTGGTAGATTATTTTCTCTATCAGTACTGTAATTGGGCCGTTTCTACGCCATACTTGGTACGAGCCCTTCTTTTCCCTCTTTTTTATCAATTGAATATCTGTTTTTGACATATTTTGACAATTTATTGTCGATGTTTTAGCGTTTAGCGATGTTTTAATGAAATTTCCCTTTTTCCCACCTCGTACTTAAAACGAATGCCACGATCTTACGTGATATAACTTAACTTATCCTTTTTTTTTCTTACGATTTTTTTTTCAGTGAACCTATCATTTTTTTTTATTTACGATCTTTTACGCACCGAACTAACCTACAAGGGACTCTGTTTGTTTTAATATTTCAGTATTTTAAGGTTTTCACAAATTTTATATAAACTAAAATGTGTTGGATGTTGATTTTTTTTTTTAGTATGTGGCAATTTTTTTACGAACTTTTTTTAAAACTGCTCCGTCACCCTCTCGTTCTTCACGTCGTACGCGAAGGACTTCTCTGCAATCAGGATGACGCTGCACACGGTATCATCGGGCAGCGCGTCGTGGAACTCGCACACGACCTTGATGTTGGTGCGATCGTTGACCACCACCTGCTTCCTCTTCGTCGTGTTGATGACGAACATGGGTCTCCGTGCTTTGAATTCGCTAGTTGTGTAGTACATGTCCACGTTTCCCTCTGTTACTCTCTTGTAAGCGGTGTACGCTTCGTAAAGTTTGAGATAATCATCTTTGGTCATGTCGAGGTTGTAATTCTCGCGCGGGAACACTTCGTTCCTGCCATTCTTGAGATAAACGTTCTTGATCTTGCAGTCGTCGAATCCGCAAACAGATTTTTCCTAAGTCTTACCGTCTCCAAGATAATCCCACTTCCGGTCGCCATTTTGGATTTCCGAGCATTTGTTCTATTCACATTTTACTCACATATAGGCGTACGTGATGAATCCGCAAACAGATTTTTCCTAAGTCTTACCGTTTCCAAGATAACCCCACTTCCGGTCGCCATTTTGGATTTCCGAGCATAAGTTCTATTTATATTTTACTCACATATAGGCGTACGTGATGAATCCGCAAACAGATTTTTCCTAAGTCTTACCGTTTCCAAGATAACCCCACTTCCGGTCGCCATTTGGATTTCCGAACATAGGTTCTATTCATACTTTTTCTCACGTATAGGTGTACATGATGAATCCGCAAACAGATTTTTCCTAAGTCTTACCGTTTCCAAGATAACCCCACTTCCGGTCGCTATTTTGGATTTCCGAGCATAGGTTCTATTCATACTTTTTCTCACGTATAGGTGTACATGATGAATCACCAAACAGATTTTTCCTAAGTCATGAATTGGAGGGTTCTATGACAACCTATATTAATTCTCGTAAGAGAACAGAAGCACAAAAAAAAAAATACTGTGGTCACTTCAACAAATAGTCTTCTTCAACCCCAATCCAACAACCCAAAATCATCATCCTAACTAGAACCATGTAACTATCTGCCATCTGTTAGAGGTTTTGTGAACTAAGTGGTGCTTTGTTTGTGTGTAAAAAAAATGGAATGCTTTTTGCACTTGGTTATCATCACCTAACATGTTATTAATTGTTTTTTTAAAATTATTTACAACTGAAAACTAATAATTAATATTATCTAAAGTTACTAATTAATATTATACAAGTAATTGATATATTTTTTTGTTCTTGTTGCTAGTGTTGGGTAATTATAGTTGTTGCAAAATATAGCTCTAGCGTATGACAGTTTCTGAGTTTTGTTGGGTATATATAGACGAATCGAAATTTTACATGTTATGTTAAATTGTATGTTAGGGTACATGGTAGGAGAAATCATTGTATATTAGAGCGCTCTTTTAATGATTTGCCTATAACTGCATACAGGCAGCCGTAAATTTAGCATAAAATATCCTGATCCTGTTTCTTCTAGCATGTGCGACGTTTGTTGTGGTGGGATCATTGGGGGAAATGTGATTCTCCCAGTATGTCATCTGACTTACTAGCATATGCGATACGAAGAACAGGTGTGTATGTGGCTTACTAGGATTAGGCTCATGGTAGTGAGGTCCTAGTAGATGAAACCTTGTCGGGGTATTTTGCATTTTTTTTTATTACGTGCTAAACTACACGAGAGCCTCTACATGCTTTGACCTACTTTAGAGTAGAAGGGTAATTGGAGCGTTTATAAACAGAAAAGTATGAGCCCTTCGTGAGCGTGTGTGTATATGTGACGTCGACTTGTTAAGAATGTCACGTCAATAATACTAGCTTGGATATGTCATGACCTTCTCTTTTCTCTATAAAAAAAGAGAGAGAGAGAGAGGATCATGTAACTGGCGATTTGCTTGGCTAAGGGGAATTTCCTGAGAATTTTTTTCCATTCCAAATATTCTTGTATATGTGTGTGTGTGGTTGTGTAGAGATTGATGTGTTTATGTATGTGTGTAAACATTAAGGCATTGACTTGTTAAGAATGTTACATCAATAATACTGTCTCGGGACTGTTATGTCCTTCCCTTTTCTCTATAAAAAAGAGAGATTTGTGTTGATTGTTTGGTTAAAAAGAATTTCTGCTAAGTTATATGCAGTTATAGGCAAATCATTAAAAGAGCGCTCTAATATACAATGATTTCTCCTACCATGTACCCTAACATACAATTTAACATAACATGTAAAATTTCGATTCGTCTATATATACCCAACAAAACTCAGACACTGTCATACGCGAGAGCTATATTTTGCAACAACTATAATTACCCAACACTTGCAACAAGAACAAAAAAAATATATGAATTACTTGTATAATATTAATTAGTAACTTTAGATAATATTAATTATTAGTTTTCAGTTGTAAATAATTTTAAAAAAACAATTAATAACATGTTAGGTGATGATAACCAAGTGCAAAAAGCATTCCATTTTTTTTACACACAAACAAAGCACCACTTAGTTCACAAAACCTCTAACAGATGGCAGATAGTTACATGGTTCTAGTTAGGATGATGATTTTGGGTTGTTGGATTGGGGTTGAAGAAGACTATTTGTTGAAGTGACCACAGTATTTTTTTTTTTTGTGTTTTCTGTTCTCTTACGAGAATTAATATAGGTTGTCATAGAACCCTCCAATTCATGACTTAGGAAAAATTTGTTTGGTGATTCATCATGTACACCTATACGTGAGAAAAAGTATGAATAGAACCTATGCTCGGAAATCCAAAATAGCGGCCGGAAGTGGGGTTATCTTGGAAACGGTAAGACTTAGGAAAAATCTGTTTGCTGATTCATCACGTACGCCTATATGTGAGTAAAATGTGAATAGAACCTATGTTCGGAAATCCAAAATGGCGACCGGAAGTGGGATTATCTTGGAAACGATAAGACTTGGGAAAAATCTGTTTGCGGATTCGACGACTGCAAGATCAAGAACGTTTATCTCAAGAATGGCAGGAACGAAGTGTTCCCGCGCGAGAATTACAACCTCGACATGACCAAAGATGATTATCTCAAACTTTACGAAGCGTACACCGCTTACAAGAGAGTAACAGAGTGAAACGTGGACATGTACTACACACCCAGCGAATTCAAAGCACGGAGACTAATGTTCGTCATCAACACGACGAAGAGGAAGCAGGTGGTGGTCAACGATCGCACCAACATCAAGGTCGTGTGCGAGTTCCACGACACGCTGCCCGATGATACCGTGTGCAGCGTCATCCTGATTGCAGAGAAGTCCTTCGCGTACCACGTGAAGAACGAGAGGGTGACGGAGCAGTTTAAAAAAAAATCATAAAAAAAGTTGCCACATACTAAAAAAAAAATCAACATCCAACACATTTTAGGTTATATAAAATTTGTGAAAACCTTAAAATACTGAAATATTAAAACAAACAGAGTCCCTTGTAGGTTAGTTCGGTGCGTAAAAGATCGTAAATAAAAAAAATATAGGTTCACTGAAAAAAAAATCGTAAGAAAAAAAAGGATAGGTTAAGTTATATCACGTAAGATCGTGGCATTCGTACCAATACGAGGTGGGAAAAAAGGGAAATTTTACTAAAACATCGCTAAACGCTAAAACATCGACAAAAAAGTGTCAAAATATGTCAAAAACTGATATTCAATTGATAAAAAAAGAGGGAAAAGAAGGGCTCGTACCAACTATGGCGTAGAAACGGCCCAAGTACACTACTTCTATCTTAAATTCGAAGTAGATAAAACGCTATGGTATAGCACACCTTGCCCCAAAACGCAATTGCAACATTTGATAGTAAAGCCCAAAACTACTTTTTATCAACTTCATAATTTCAAATCAGAACCTTTCCAGGTGTGTCGACGAATATAACTATTTTTTTTTAAAGAGTGAATTTCGAATAAGCTGGATTTCATGTGGATGACATTCCTATTTGCGGGATCTTCAGTCCTGCTTCACCTAACATTAAGCATGACTGACTGACTGACTGGTGACGACTCGAATTTTCAAGCGAAGGAGAAAACGCACACACGCACACACACACACACACACACACACACACACACACACACGCATACTCATTATACTCATATACAAGTCTTGACGCCCTGAATATAGCACACAAAATACAAAATATATAATACACACGATGCGAATTATGGAATGCAAAATTGAAAATTAAGTAACTGCAAGGTATTTTCAGACATCATTCATTTGCACATGCTATTTAGTCTCCTTGAAATGGCAAGATCTAGCGACTAATATGAAGATTTTGACAAACACGTTTGCGAATGGAAGCGACGGAGCTTACTGCACTAGTGCTTTCTGGCGTCAATACAATTTAAATTATTTAATGCAGCACCTCCGGTGGGGCAGGTTAGTTGAAGAATGCGATCCTGAAGGTTTCATTTTTGAACGTTCTGTTTTGTTTGACTAATTTTGAAGTTGGGGGTTATTTTTTTCTTTTGCCTTTCGTTACACGTTCGATTAATCGTCAAGATGAGGATGACAATACGTTTAATAGTTTTCTTTAATTGTTTCATCGTTTTTCGGTGATCGTTTCATCTTTTCAGAAAACCTTTAAGATAGAGCGAGGGCGTTAGATGTTTGCAATTCAACATTATTTAGCGACAACAATATTTCGTGTAAAAAAACATTTTCCATGTGAAAAAATCTCGAGCCTATAGTCCAGGGGTTTCCAACTGACGGCCCGCGATGACTTTTTGGAGGTCCGCCAAACAGTTTTTAAAAATATATTAATTTTATGTATATACATTAAAATACGTTCTATTTTTACTGAAAGGAAGGAGCTCTTAGAATAAAGACAATATCGCAGGTAGAATTGATTTGGAAGTCAATAATTATCATAAGAAGAATGTGATTTAGCTTTCTCTTCACACCATGAAGTCCACCCCTTTGCTAGGCGGAGTGAACTCGCCCGCTTCCGCGAAGTTTTTACTCTTGGTGTTTAGAAACAAACTGCAGAGAGGCGCTATAGAGATCTTATTTACTATGCACGAAGTACGATGAGATTTCCAGTGTTCCAACTCGGATTGTACTGTGAATGATTGTCAAAGTTTGTTAAATATCGAAATTCGCAATATCTCCAAAAAATGTAAGAACCTATTCAGAACGTTGGTGAAGGGACTACCTAAGTACAAACAACAATGGAAAACTTCCGTGTTTGATGGGTTTGCAAATTATATCAGTGCTCAAGGAATATAATGTGAAGAGACATTATACAACTAAGCATGAAGAAACATACGGAAAATATGAAAGATAGTAAAGGGATTTGCTAATTTTGAACCTGAAGAAGAAGGTTAAACAGCAGACAGGTATGTTTAGCAGTATTACAAAGGGACAGATATCACCTTTGCATGCTTCTGATGAAGTTTCACTTGAACTTGCTAAGACAAGGAAACCTTATTCTGATGGAAGCATGGTGAAAAAGTTCGCAATTGAAATGACAAAGAGTTTAGGGGACCCTAGTGCTGCTAGCAAATTTGAATTAGCCACTTTATAACCAGACTGTACAAAGTCTTGTTATGGATATGGGAGAACAACTAAGAAAATAAGAAAATATAACATGATTAAAAGCATTTCCTATTTTTCGTTGTGTCTGGATGAAAGTACAGATCAAAGAGATGTGAGTCATCTATTGATATTTATGTGAATAACGCAGGACGATTTTTCAAAAAAACTATTTACGGAACCACTTAAGGGAAGGACATATATGATGCGGTAAATATGTTGGTAGATAAGATGGGAGGTTTTGATAAGTATTCATGCATTGTAACAGTATTCATGCATTGTAAGAGATGGAGCAAAATCGATGACAGGAGAGATATCTGGATTTGTATGATTGCTTTAGTAAAGTGGAGTAAATTGTCCAGCATTGCTTTGCATTCTTCACCAAATGGCTTTCTGTGAGAAATCAGTGAAACTAAATGAAGTATTTAAAACAGTTTTACAAATAATAAACAGAATTCGAGATGTGAACAAAGCACTTCTACATAGAAAGTTACGAGAGTTTTTTTTTTTAAAATAAGGAGGCATATTATGGCGACGTACTTCGTTTAACCATGTGAGGTGGTTGAGCGTAGTAAAGTGCCTTCAGAGGTATTTTGCAATAATGAATTAAATCCTTGCGTTCCTTGAACAGTTTGCCTCATCAGGACGCAAGACAATTGTAACGGTTTCAGAGTATAGACTTCCTCAAACAAATAGCGTTTCTACTAGATATCACAAATCATCTGAACGAACTGAACTTGAAACTATAGGAATGAAACAGCCGTTGTCAGATTTAATGGGAAACATAAATTTGTTTCGTAATACACTGAAGATTTTCAACATTATTTGGAGAGGAATAACCTCGTCCATTTTCCAAGCTGCCGGCTACTAGCAGAAGATGAAGAAACACTGGACTTTTCTAAATTCAGTGCAAATATTAACAGATTGACTGCGATGAACGTCATAGGTGATCCTCGTGTATTTCATCCGTGGTACCACGAGCAACATATGTGATGCTCACACAAGTATTACTTTATATTTGTGTGGCACGATGTTTCTTGCTTCTCAAATTATTGGAAATCGAATGATTTTTCTAACGGTAGTATCAGCACTTAAATGTCAAGAAGATGAAGGGAATTATGCGTACTTGAATTTTGGCTTCATTTGTCTTTTTTTTTTATCTTCGTTGTTTCTCGTTTGAAACGCATCTAAAATGCTTGAACTTTTATTTTAGTTTCTTGAAGAATTTTATCTAACGAGTTTTTTATCTAACTAAGTTTGTGCTAAAGATTGTAATACAGTGTCCTGCAAAATATATGAAGTTAAAGAAGCTGCGTCAGGTGTGTCTCTATCTGCTAAGGTAGTTTAGGAGTTATGTGAGCCATACGCGTATCTAAAGTTTAGATGAACACTATATGCAGATAATTATAATCAAATATTCCTTGATACCAAACCCAACTCCTCGTTGTGAAAATTACGATTGCTGGCATTTTTCTTCGTCTGCGATGGACAGTAAACTGTCCACGAGCTTCCTCACTTCGTCCACCCACACAAACTCCTTGGGCAGAGTATTGTAGCGTATGACTCCGATGCCCGTTTTGACCTGGTTCCATATCGGCTTGATGAGGTTCTTGTACTTTTCACCACTGCTGGATTTGACACGATTCTGTATCAAAATTTCCGTGTAACATTGGAAATCCTCATCCGTGAAATCTTTGGGTTGCCTTTTGGTGATGAGCTCCCACAGTCTCACTGTGCCGGGAAATTTGGTCCAGCTGTTCTTCTCGCCAAATCGATTTTCACGTCGTCACACTCGAACGTGACTTTCGGTTTTCCAATCTTCCAAATTACACCCTAGTTTAGTTTCATGGTCAGGAACAATCTGAATACCTCGTTCTTTTCGAATATACCGATGCTTAGGTAATCCCTCGCTAACGGACCCAGCTCGACAAGATTGTCCAAAGAAGTGCTACCTAGGGCCTGACGTTTCGGTGGCGCTGCGAGATCGAACGGAGTAGTGCGAATGGTGGATATCGGTGTGGTTTGTTTGTTGATCAACTCTTTGTCTTCCTCAGTGACATCTTTGATTTTTTTACCGAGTCTGCTGATGACATCGTTAAGTGGTTGTGCCTGACGGTTTTTCTCTTAGTAACTTCAACGAATCTCGAATTCCCACTCCTTGAAGACTTTCGCCAAGTAGTCACGCAGCTTCAGGTTCTACTCTGCGAGTTTACGTTTCGCCCTTTGTTATTTGATTCGATCTTTATGCAATGTTGCAACGTTTGTTAAGTCATTGATTTTGTTCCTGTATTCTCCGTAGTTCGGTTTCCTCGTCATGTCGATTGTCACTAATCCATAATCGTCCCGGTTCAAGCACAACGAGCAGAATTTTGAAAATGCCTTGTAGCTTAATGTCCGCCCACGTAGTCGTAGTGCACGTGCTTGAGGTTGTTGGCATACTTGAGAAACAGGCACACAAGATTGGCCTCGTCTCGGAACAGCTGCTTGGGAATCTTGGAGTACGTGTGCCGAAGGTAGTAGCAGTCCGCTCCACTGTGGCGACCCTGGGTGAAAAAATTGCGAATATATTTCTGGTTTTCTAGGTTCACGTAGTCGAGACCACCACCGAGTTATCGAAACAGCGGGCCAGCAGTATCACTTCAGAAGCGAATATGGCTATTCCCAGTCCTTCGTACAGTTTCGCTAGCTGGCGGTGTATTGGTTGCTCCAAACTTTTGGAGAAACTGTACAGGTGCCTGTTCTTCAAATCCAACCAGTTGTTTGCGAGCAAAAAGTTGTCCAGAATTAACGTTGGCTTCCCACATCCCGAAGGTGCGACGACGAGGCAGTGAATGTTGTCCGGCAGCAACTCTTCATTTTTCCTAGAGCGTTCCGAGGAGGAATCGGGCAGTGTCCTCACCACATCCCACACACAAATCACACAATCACCTCGTTCGCGTCGATCCAGCTTTTTTTCTCAAGACCCAGCCATTTGTCCAGCATATTTTTCCTTTCCTGCCCAGCACCTTCTCGATGAGGTACGCGTCCCGATGTTTTGTCTTCGAGAGCTCCTCCTCGTAGAATCACCATTTCAAAATTTCGTTGCGAGAATCCTTTATTAGATACGTGTTGCACGTCTCCGGCATAACCCGAATTAGGGTGAAAAGTTCTGTGCTCCAGTTTCTGGTGAACCCCTTTTCGAATGTGCTCTTGAACTAGTTAATCCTAACCGGGTATAATACTGTATATTTTTTTTTTTTTTGTTAGTATGTCGGTACATGGGACAGTAAAAAGTGTAGATCAATCGCAGTTCATCAGACTTAATCACGTCGTCAGGTTTCATGTGTATCGTACGGTGGACAGAGTTGTTGTAGTCGATCCGGAATTCCTATTTTCAAAACGTGTCTATTACGGTCAGGAAGTACTTGTGACCATTGTTGACTTTGTGCAAGTTTTTCAAATTAACGCTTCTCATTTCGAAGAGGTCCGGCTGCCAGAGGTCGTCGATGGCCTTGGTAACCACCGGCAAGCGTTCGTAGTTGAGACGTGCAGGTTTGTGCAGCTCGGCAACAAAAGCTTTCCTACCTACCATTGACTGAGAGATTTCATCAGAAGGAAAAGATTACAGAAGATGGGTTTTCCTCTGGGTACAATTGTTTAACTTCGAAGAATAAACTGTCTCCACTTTCGACGTCAAAAACATATAATTGTTCATCATCGTGAATTTTGTATTTGTTACTCGCGTAGTCATAACATGCAATTGGTATTTTGAGAGCTCTGAATACCCCCATCCTATCTTTGCATGGTGAAGAGCGGCACTTCTGGATGCTTTCCATTTTTTCAGTATCTAAATTTGAGAAATCAAACGGTGCCGTTGAGGAAGAAATCGTGAGACTGGGTGTAAGAATATAATTTATAAATGTTACTAGCGCTATCGTACGTCCAATGCCATCGAACATTCAAAAAGTTGTGATGCCTGACAATCTCGAAAGAGAACAATTGATGAGATTCTGAATCGTTCAGTCTACTCAGAACCGGATCCAGGTGTTCCCCGATGGAACGAAAAATCTCGCCGTAGCTGGATTTGTACGCTCACGTTGCCGTACATTTGCTTGATTTGCTCTCTCAATTCATGCAGTCTGGTGGCGAAGTCGGCCTAGGCCGATTCCTGGTTCTATTCAACGGCAACGATCTGAAGCTCGCGGTTTGCGACGATCAGCTGCAAGCTTTCTACGAGCCTCAAATTGAAAGTTTGGGTGGTGATTTAGTGCACTTGGAACCCGATATCAGCAACCATCACGTGCAGGTGGGCAAAGCAGCAACCGTGTCAGGAAGTTGAGGCATTTCGGCTTGGAAGTTTTTGACGTCGTCGGATTTAAGTACTTGGATTACGGCTCCTTTCACGGATTTCAGTTCCTGCAACGTGGACATGGTACCCACCGTAATTTCAAGAAACTACGAAGGCTCTTTCACAGTATCCAATTCGTTAACATTCGCCGCGTTACGCATGGCTTTTTGAAGTTGTGCCATGCCATCCTGAGTAGGCGTCGACCGTTGCAGCGTTTCCAACTTGTTCTGTATGTGATGGAAAGTGATGGAAATGCTAAATGCGAAAGTTCGGATTCATGCTTTCCCGCTTTGACCAGAGTTTCGGCGATGAAGGGCAATTTCGATTCCAGAGCTTCCTGGCTACTGTGCCTTGAATTTTCCCGAAATCCTCGTAAGTCTCGAGCTGGAGCTTGATGATGGCTAAGCTTCGAGCAATGGCGTTCAGTTCGCAGGACGAAGTTTTCCTGCTTTCCAGCGTTCAGAGTTTGGCATGGACCTCGGCGATGGCGGTGCGCAAAGCATCTGTTTGAAGTTTTATCTTGATGTTTTCAAGAGTTAGTATTTCGAATGATTGAAATTTCTTCCGAAGATTTCCGTAATCGTCCTGAGTTTTGATACTCTAAACGATGGAGTGCAGTTTGGTCTCGTTCCTGTTCCTTTGATCATATAATTACTTTTTACGTTGTTCTATGTCGTAGGCTCGCGCCTTGAGTTCGTGTTCCTACTAGCCAACGCTCACTTCCAAGTTTCCAAGGTTCTCGATGGACGAGAGTTCGGTGTACTTTTGCAGAGGGATTTAAGTTCGGAGTCGATTTTGAGGATGGGGACCAGGCATTGAGACTACAAGCTGGCTCTCTCGGTCTGGAGACTGGAATTGAACGTGGACTGCAGAGCCTGCTGGTCACTCCACAACTTCTTGACCCTGACGTCGAGCAGAAGAAGCTCGTCGCCATGACCGTCGCATTTCGCTTTGCTACTATCCTCACTTATTATAGGGTATGTAATCCACAACTCGATGAAGAGAGGGATGAATTTGTCGTAATCACCCAGAAGCTCGACATACAGGCAATCGTCGGCAGACAAATCGTTCGTGGTAGTACTGTCGATCCTATTGTGCTTGATGCGATAAAAAAAAATTGCCAAAGGAAACCTTGTCTTCACCCACGTTCTCCGGATTCGCAATTGTCTGAAGTTTGCCGCTGATCGTAATTTTGTAGAAATGTAGGTTGTTGTTGAAGATGTAAAACTTTTGCCAACGTCGTCGTTGTATTTTGTCCAAATGCTGTACAGGTGAATGATAAAGAGTCATTCGAGTCTGTGCAACATGGACGCAACAGGTCGATGCTTGGTGATGCAGTCTGATCGATGTTTCCATGACAGACTGATTTTTGAACCCGAAAAGTTCATAGGCATGGTTATTTCATCTACATTTTTGTGTAGAGCAAGAATGCCAGACCACTGTATTAATTTGATAAAATCATTTCTAGCTGTAGGGTTAGTTGGCTCCTTCCTCTTCTACAAATTAAAGATTGCATTTTTTTTATGTACAGGTTTCTGTGTGAGTGGGACAGAGGTATGCATGTTTCCATCCATGGCGTATGCAATTAGTTCCAAGATAAAACGCATCGTACAAGTGTAAAAAAGGAAGAAAAAGTACAGCTTGCCCCGACATTGCTTAAGGTTTTGTTAACATGTGATATATCGTGGTCAATATTGTCAATAGCTATTTGAATATTATAATAGGCGAAAGTATTACACAGGGATCAAAGAGGAGAGAAACAGTAAGAGTCATCAACACTGCACCACTGTTTCCAGTTAGGTTTTCTTAATAATTATTAGATCATACTCAGTGTCGCCACCTCCTATTTGTAGGTTAGCTTCGCCTGTGAAATATCATATTATGTTGACATTTTCATGGGGTGAGTTAGCAACACTGACGAGCCCCAATTGATTGCGCCTTACATGCTTTTTATCGTAACATGTATATATATATATTTTAAATAATTAAAAAATATAATTCTAACAATACAAAACAAAAGAAGAAGAAGGAGAGCAAAACTACAATAATCGTTTCATAAAGAACACCAGCACAAGTATTCTAGAGAACATATATCCAAGAAAGATATTCACTGAGGTAGAACAAGATACATATCTATATACAGACTGAGACATTTATAACTATACACATGTAAATACTCATATATAAACAAATATACACACATACAGGCATAACTATATTCGCAAACATACCCATGTACACAGAAAACATTTATAATTATTTATTATTTATTCATGATATTCTTCAAAGGACGGGCAGGAATTGCATGAATGGTATAGAGAAATCCAAGTCTCCACCGTTTCTGACAATGTCATTATGTTTAATACATAGTCTTTGAATGGGAGAATTCTGGTGTTCTGTTGAGTTGTATTTACTGTAATAAAAAGGCTACCTGAACCGTAACATGTCCTTCTCAGCATTAAATAATAATGTTTGGAGGAGCCTTGGACTGTCGACCAGCCCATTGACTTAATTATATAAAAATAATTGATGTGATACTACTCTCCTTTCGTACAGAGGTGTAACATTGAATTCTCTGAGTAGTTGTTTATATGATACCTGATCCTGAAAAGATTATCTTTTGTCGTTTTTGTAACATAAGTAACGTACAAATGTCTTCTGAAAACTTTCTATCTTTTTGCTATTACATTGTGTGTAAGGTGACCAGACTACACTTGCATAATCTAATTTAGTTCGGAGAAGGCAGTTAAACAGGCTTGTCAGAGCTGTTTCATTATGCATGTCTTGTGAACTTCTAATTAGGAACCCTAACGTTCCGTAAGCATCATTACAAATTTGATCAATATGTATTCGAAAAGAAAATTTATTATTTAATGTACCTTCTAAGTCATTTATCTGATTTACTCTTTGTAATGCACGATTATTCATTGTATACTGATAAATATTGGGTTTGATTTGACTGGAAAAAGTTATTGCAAAACATTTTGTGACATTAAAGTTTAATTTATTTTCGATGCTCCATCTTTGTGCATTTTCCAAGTCTTTTTGCAGCTTATGTGCATCGTTTGGATCTTTCATTACTTTATACAATTTTAAGTCATCAACAAAAAGTAAGCAGTTTGAGTATTTAAAAATTGTGGGTAGATCATTGACGATATAATAGAAATAATAATGGTCCAAGATTGGAGCCTTGTGGTACACCGGAACAGATGTTTTAAGTGTATGACTTAGCTTGATTGTATGTCACAAATTCCATTCGATTACATAGGTAAGAGGATATTAACGTAAGAAATTTATGAGAGAGACCAAACTTACACAATTTACTCAACAATACATCGTGATCAAGAGCATCAAAGGCTTTGGCGAAGTCCATATATATTGCATCAATAGAATTCCTATCATCGAGTGAATCGGATATAGTCTTTGTGAAATTGACCAAATTCTTTGACGTAGACTTTACAGTACAAAAAACATGTTGATATATTGATATATAAGGTTTAATATGGTTGTATATCCTGTCATATAATATATATTCAAATATTTTTGAAGGAGCTGAGATTAGTGAAATAGATGGGTAATTTGTAATTATGCATGGGTCTCCCTTTTTAAAACAGGACAAATTTTACTGATTTTCCAAAGAACTGGAAAAATTGCGTGTTTAGCATAATATTGTAAATATAACACAAAAGGTTGCATAATAATTCGCCACAACCTTTGAATATGTATGTTTTCAATTGGTCGGGACCACTTGATTTCGTTGATTTCAGTTCTTTATGGCTTCATTTCATTCTGCTTTGGATATAGAATCTACCACCACGACTGAGATACTACCATGTCAGAGGATTCAATGATGTTATACGTTGAAGGATTTAAAGCATACACTGTTTGAAAATATACAGCAAAACCATTAGTAATTAATATGTTCGTTTCCATTCTATTACCCTTATACATCATATGAGCTAGTTTGCTATTTATTTTCTTCTTGTTTCTTATAAAATTCCGAAATGGTTTGATGTTGCTTAATACATTGTTCTTTATTTCTGATACATATGTTTTGTATGCTATATTTATCATTCTTTTTAGTTTCTTACGTAATTCTACAAATTTGGTTTTATAATAATCTGAATATTTAATCTTCTTCTGTATGTTTCTTTTTCTTTTAAGTTTTTTTTATTATATCTGATGTAAACCAACATGGATAAGAACGTTTTTTTACATATTGATCCTTTCGGCACATATATGTCTATCACACCATTAATTACCTTGTAAAAATAGTCTAAGGCTTCATTGGGATTCTTGTAAGTAGCTAAATTGTTCCATTTTTCATTTTCCAAGTGTTTGTACATATTGTAGAAGTCTGCCCTTGCATAATTGTATACAGTAACTGGATTTGAGTTAACACAAATAACCTTTTTGTTTACAATGACCTGAAAAAGTAGTGACGGGTGGTGGTGGTCTTCCTCAAGCAACGGGTGTACATTTCTAATAAGAGTCATGTAATCAATTATATTTGTCAATAATAAATCAAGGTTTATACCATTTTTATTTGTAACATGATTGACAGATTTTAGATTTCCCATTGATAAAAAATTAGCAAAGAGTTGAGAGTACTGGTTATTTTTAGTACTAAAATGGGGCTGTAATTTCGACATCTCTTAAGTTAACAGTTTTATGTTTCGGTGTATCAGAAATGCCTGTGCTTTTATTTCAACGTTCATCAGGTTAACACCTCCAATTATCTCAGGTAGACAAAGTGTCTCATACGCGACCTGTAATAAATATACTTGCCAAATGAACTGTGTTGCTATACGACGTATTTCAGCACTTTTCAGTTTGGGGAGTTCTAAGATATGTGCCACATACCACACTTTAGAGAAAATAGAAGTTTTAACGTAAGTTACTCTCGATATTATTTAGAATTCCCCGTGGCATGTCGGAGGTTTTCGTTTGGTTTGAGTTGTTTTTGAAGTCCACTCTATGCACAGTAAGGCTAACTGGGACTGGAACTACAGTTTAAAGTGGGATCCGAACCACTTGTCCCTCCACAGGGGTATCGAACCCAGGACCCCGTTACTTCTTGTGTTGTGTCAAGTATTTCTTGCACTCTTTTCACATCGTGTTCATCTTGAAGTATTATTGTCGCATCGTCTTCATATACAAGGTCTCGATGTGTTTGTGAATATAGTTCTATTCCTTTTACCTCATCCTTTAGCCACTGTATGATAGGTGTTACCGCTAAACAAAAGGCGAGAATTAAAAATTGACATATCTGTCGGAGGCCCCGATGCAAATGGAAACGGTTTCGTCAGTGTTTTATTTAGGTTAAGCTTTATTCTTGGTTGGAAATAGATTGTTTCGATCGACTCGTTATTTTTTTCTCCCAATCCAATTCTGCGTAATATTGCAAATAGATAATCATGTTTTATGGAATCAAATGCACTTTTAAAACTAATGCTAAAACTGATTTTGTAGATTCCTTTTCATCTTGTGTTAAGGCTACTATTTTTTTCAAGGTAGTTAATTCTTGAAATATTCTTCCTATGATTCCAAATAGATGTTGATGTTTACCAATTATTTTATCTGTATATAGCTGCAACCGGCTAGTAAAAAGGCGTGCGTAAATTTTATAGTCTAAACATAACAACGTTATCGGCTGGTAATGTTGAGCAGATTGACGGCGGCCAAGTTTCCGTATTAATACCATAACACCTAAGAAGCTTGAGGGACCCATCCGTTGACGCCGAAAAACTTCGTTTACCCATCTTGTTATTAAGTCTTTCATAAGGGGCCAAACCTCTGAAATAATTCTGTGGGAAGGCCTTCAATTCCACCTACATTTTCCATTTCCTGTAATTACCACTTGCTTTACATTGTCCATTCTAAAGGGTTGCTCCAATGTTTTGTTGTATTCTTTTTTTATCTGCGGAATACCAGAGCGTGGAATGACCTCCCCAATGACAAAAGAAACTCTTCTTCTCTCGGCCAATTCAAATCAAATATAACAAATCATCTTCTGGAGTCAACTTACAAGTACTGAAAACAGGGAAATAAAATTAAACCTTCGTGTAAACTGGTAGGACCAACACCCACCTACTTCTTTCTGTAATTTGACTATGTTTGTTGCTTTTTGTTTATGTTTTACGTGTATTTGTTTTACTTACTGTTAGTGTGTATGTATTTTTGTCTTTATTTTTAATGTTTTTTGCGTCTTCCTGTTTTATTTCTTGTTGTGTTTTTCTTTTTTTGGTATCTAAATGTTCTTAGTTTTTATATATTTCATCTCTTGGTATCTTAATGTTTTTGGTTTTATATTTAACACACAGTTAGCTATAAAAATCAATTTATAAAATGTAAAGTAGAGATGCTTAAGTGGAAGAAAAGTCTTGTGTCTTAACTACGCCATCCAAGACAAGGAATAAATAAATAAATAAATAAATAAATAATTGGCGAAAATTGATAGATCTGGTGGTTCTGTGGTAGACTGGGCCTAAATTTACTTAAAAGTAATTGACGAGATATAGATATATATCCGCTGAATTTCTATCTTTACACCCATTCTAATCTTCTATTTCTGCGATTAATTTCCGTTGTTCTCTTTGTCGCTCTTTTAACACATGGGATAATATTGGTAGTTCCATATGAATAAACATAGGTAATTGACTACGATAGTTGTATCCGTGCAAGTTTTGATTTTACATCTTCAAGACAACAGCTTGTATTTTCTTGTATTCGGGCAAGTGCGAAGAATCACTTTCTATTTTATGGGCTAATTCATGTAATAAAGTATAATAAAAATTATATTTCTTGTAGAAGTTAGATATTCCTTGTTTACTGTATTGTTGACAAACATATTTTATGGACGGTTTGACGTAAGGATCCCACGACTGAATTATATCTTTCTGACGTGAACTCATGGATTCCAATTTCTCAACTGTTGTTCAAATTACATACGGAATGTGGAATCTTACAATAGTTTTATATTGAAACCGATTTCTGGTCTTCTTTTAGCAAGGTACAATTAAAGTCACTCGTACAGATTAAGTGTTGGAAATTTTCCCCTAATGCTGTCGTTACAGGGTATTAAAAAGTCTGCACGCTGCTTCCTTGTAGACCCTAGGGTGCATATCAGTGTTCTGAAAGTTACGTTTAAAAAGGTAACTAGTTACAGTTACTTGCTTAAAAAGTAACAGTTACAATTTCACGTTTTAAAATGTAACTCAGTTACAGTTATATGTACTTCAAAAGTAACTGTAAGTTACTTTTAGAGTTACTATCTCCTGAAAATTTTCTTGCAACCAAATTACAAAAATCGATCATTAATTGTAATAACATATTTTGTGAAGACTAACATGTATTTTACTTATCTTACTGGTACATAATATAATTCTTCGTCCCTATTTATATGTATTACAAAATAAAGTGCTCTCCTGTGCCTTGCGCGACGCCATGAAGGCGTATAGGGGTGTGGATTTTGAACCTTACATTTTTTTGATCAAAGGTTGTAGTGATGTGATCAGCACCTGGCATCCTTTACCCCCCTCCAGAATTTCCTCAAGATACCCACTTTATACGACTTTGGGTGAGCACTGGAGCTGCTTCAGCAGGTGGAAAAAAATCTCGGGATTGCACCCGGAGTCTCTAGCATGGTAGTCAGGCACCCTAACAATGCTTTTTAAGGAATACTCTGTGCGGTAGTATCCGCGCTAATCACATCTTTTAAATTTTCATGCATGCCAATTTTCTGTTTACTGTATTCTCATTGGAACAAACACAAACATCCATGTCCGAAACGAACTAGAATTTGGGACTCCTGACACATAGTGCGTTGTGCTAACCACTCCGCCATCGAGGTTGACCTTAGCTACTGGGCTTAAATATTTGTATTCGTTATCATTGTTGTTCTTAAGGAATGTCCATAGGAGTGGGGGATTCTAGAAACTGTATAGAAAGAAAGAGAGAGTTATCACTCACCCAGAATATATTCTATGAAGGGAGGTCTGTTTCGAATAAAAGGCGTGTCAGAGAGAAATACATGTGTTGCATAATTTCACGTGTTTATGAACCAGAAAACAATTAAACTTATAATATGGTAGCCTATAATTGTGCGTTACAAGGAAGGTGAAAATGGCATTTTAAACTTACCCCTTGAGTTCTCTCTGAGAGGATTACATAAACAAGCATGAATGATGGCTAAGGTCTTCTTGATTCTTTAGTTTTCCACTTGAGTGTTGTAATTCACTGATGTATCTATAATAATGGTGAGATATGTGGTATCTGTTATTTCAAGAAAATGGTTTCTCATGTAAGTCTTAATCGAATAACACTAACCAAAATATATTACTTTTTCAAAATATCCAGAAATGCATAATACTTGTAAATAAGCGAATTCTAACCGAAAATATTTTTACTTTCATTTTTAAATTATAAGGAACTGAGATACATGAAATCACGTGGAAACACTTACATTGTTTTCCATTCATATGCAGAATTGCTATCTCGCCTCCTTCAGTTTCGTTTATACTACCAGTATCGTTGAATTGTTTCGTAATAACAGTGAAATATTGCAGTACGTCCCTTTTCATCTTAACCCTATATTATAACAAAGGAAGAAACTATCGAATACTGATTAAAGAAGGTGGAAGTTATTCACTACGGAACACAACGGAGGAACAAACTGCAAAAACAAGAGACACTTCACAGTACAGAACCGACAATGGCAAATAATTTATGAAACTTACAGAGCAATTTAAGTGTCGTAGAGTAACTATGAAAGTAACTGTACAAGTAACTGTTAAAAAGTCACTTCTATCGAAAAATTAAATCAGTAAGTATTACAGTTACTCACTTTTAAAAGTATCTAGTTACAGTTACATTTTCTTAAAAGAAGTAACTGTTACTTGTAACTAGTTATTTCCAAACACTGTGGCGTATACTTTACATATTCACACCGATCTCACAAGCACACAGTTATCCTCCGTGATGGGTGGTATAATAGCTTTCAGACAGAAATAGTTCTGTTAAAAAGTATTGTCGTCCCTGTAATTTGGGGGTTACTATTATTATATACTATATAGTTCAGTCCTACTTCCAAGTTCTCTATACCAACTTCCTGTATACATACAATGTCCAATCATAAGTTTTTAAATATCTTTGAAAGCCTTAATTTTTACTATCGAGTTAAATTTATTTATATTAATCGTTTGTAAATGAAATACTGTATCTGGCCCCATATCGCTTATGGTATTCAAATGTAGGTTATTCGTGACATTTAATAGAAATACACACTAAAATATTCTCGTTACTATCATTTCTGTTAAATATATCTCTTAAGTCAACCCGTAAACAGACCCTTCTCTTACACTCAATACCAACAAAAGAGGTAAAGCGAAGGGAATATGAGCGTATCTAATTAATAACACATCTTTTAGCTAAATTGTTGTATAACCCACAAATAAACACCACACAACTGACACTCCAACCATTACTACTATCTATATACTTTGTCACCGGTACCTGTGTCCACTTTTGTATTTACTGCTGGTTTCCTTGCATTATATCGTTTTGGGGTTAGGTCGCTTCGACGCGGTTGGCGATCTCGACGTACTGCGTTTCTTCTGGGGATGCTCAAAGGTTGCTTGGCGACGGCACTGGAGTTGCCATTCCGCGTCCTTGGTCTGTGAGGACTTAAAAGTTCCGGCATGTATGTACATAGGCATGTTACTGTTCTTAACTTTCGTCTTCATTGTATCATCCGTCATCTCGGCGGTGGATGTTCACAGATCTGGCTCCGTCGTGCCGTCCGAAAAATCGATCGACTTGTCGGAATGCAGCTCGAGATCCATGTTCACTGATTCCGGTATTGGAGTATCTTCTGCATTTCTGATCCGTCGGCTCCTCCGTCGGCTCCTCCGTTATCACCTCCATTTCACTTCAGTCGACGGTCTCACCCAGGGGCTCAACTGGTAGCTGTTCTGTCCTGTTTTGGAGGTAGTTCGAGGTCGAAGCATGATTCAAGTTATTCTTGTCGTTCTCGGTGTGCTGTGCAGATGGGTTCGTAAAGGTTGCAGGCACGTGTCCCCCGAAGTTATAGATAGCACAGGTGCGTTCCTGACCAAGATACGTCACCAAAAACGTTTTCCACATATCGTAACATGCGAGGAAATCAGGTGACGTAATTACATTTTTAGAATTTTCCGTCCCGTTCGAACATTATAAATATGTTCTCCCGAATACAATTCGTCCAGAATTTTGTCAATAATTTTGGCACATTGGCTAAAAACTGAACGGTTGTCATACATTTGAGTTCCTCGGATATAACATGTATCCAGACCGTCACATAAACCATATCTGCAAACGTTATGTCAACATCATATTCGTCGGTATCGTTGTGATATTTAACAACAACTATATGAGATTTGTATCAAACTTTCACCAAGCAAGTGTGAAGTTAATTTCAAGATCACACACTTAAATTTCTATACTCTCAAAGTGTGTATTGGGTGTGTATTGGGTGTATTGCACCCAACAGTCAACCTCACTTCCACGTAGTACACTTTAGACTGCAGACTAACGAGGCTCTGGCGACTGGCTCCATGGCCAGTATAATTTTGTTTGTGTTGTTCTGTGTTATGTCCTTATTTGTGCTGAATGCTCCTTTACAGCCTCAGCTTTTAACAAAAGTCAGACGATTTTATCCTTTTAGATATGCAACGTTAGAGTTGTTATGTGTAATGGTAAGGGGCTGGACCCCGTATAATGTGACAAATAGCCTGAGTGCTGACGTACCCAAAATTTTAAATTCAAATTGAAATTCAAATTCTATACTCTCAACTTCTTCTGGAGTTAGATGCAACTTATCGTTAATCCAACGACTTAATTTTAAGGTCGAAGGTCTAGTTGCAACATTTCAAAAATTCATTTTCAGGGTATTAGTTCGTTGAAGATCTATTCTACTAACTGGTTCTATTCAACATGATACAAAAGTGTCCACGCGAATAGAAAGTAATCGCTTGTACGCGAACGACGCCTGCTTACTCAAGCGTTCCATGCAGGACGTGACTTGGACACAAGCTAGAAACTTGCTTTTTGAGTAGTTTCTCTTTATTGCTTCGTCTTTCGCTGCTCACCTGCAAGAGCGTAAATTTTCTTCTCACTGATTATATTCATATATATGCTGCCAATATGATTCATCTTATGACGCATCTTTAATGTGCACGAGTCGTTCAAAGAATAAAAGTTAACGTTGTGTTTGAAGTTTAAGGAAGAAGTTTGAATGCTTTTCGCTGGTGTTAGGCTGTGTTCCCAACCCTCTATAATCATTGTGCTCCATTTCCGTCAGCACAGCAAAATAAGCTATGTAACTTCGATGCGTATTAACGAGTATTATGTACATATATACAGTCTGTAACAAATAACTGCACCACTTAACACATAAGAATGCAAACTGTGCTTAAGGTGATATGTAGAAAATTATGCCGCTCATATTTTACTTTACGTTAGATAAATCATGGGCATTCTTTTATATCTCTGTTAACGTCTGGATATTGACTTTTGTATTTTTTTTAATTTTCAGTAAAATAATCATTACATGTTGATTTTGAACAATAACTGACAATATTAATAAATCACATTTCAACAACCATTTCTTAGCTAGTTTTCTTATTTTTTTTGCTTACAAAATTCAATGTATCTGCTCAAACTATGAACAGGGAATATCCCATTGAATATTAACAGAAACATGAAAACTTTGACAACACAAATGGCACTCAGAACTGGTTATCCCACCTCTTACAGTAGGCAGCCAATTACACAAAGACGTCAGAGATACCTGTTGGCAGAGTGTGGAATGAAAGACAGCACTGCAAAAATAACAAAAAAGAATCAAGATGCACCAAGGAGCAATCCCAGTTGCAAATTGCCATTGGCCATTATTTTGCACATTATTACAATGGCAATTTAATATTAACCTCATTTTTAGCGATGGTGAAGTTATTTTTTTACAGACTGTATATATACCTTAAAAATATTCACCATTCTATTTTTACGCTCCATTTTATATTGCGATACCAACGTGTAAAAAAAGGAATGCCGGACAATTTCTATTATTAAAAATTTCCATTTACTGTTAAATGTGAGGATAACACTTAACTTATTGTTAATTGCCTGGATGACTGACGTGGGAGGGAGGGGTACATCCTTATCATGAACCTCCCTGTCTGTGACATGAACGCTTCTTGTTTCGGATTTCTATTATTTTTACATCACATGTTCAGTGCCGACTTCGCGATTCTGTTTACCAAAGTGGATGAGGAAGTAGTTTATATATTCCTCAAACCTTCCCCTCGGCTAGGAAAGCACTTCTTCAGAAAGAAAAAATAAATTTTGTTTTGGTATTATTTTCAGGAATTACAACAGCACTTTTCCACATCGCTTATTCTAATTACTATGATTATTCTTGTTTTCGTTATTTACTGTTGTTTTATTCCATTTTCGGATACTCGCGACGATGAAGAGTGACACAAAATGAACACCCATGCTCAGGCACTATTCGAACCCGTGGCCGTCGCATTCTAACACAATGTGATAAGGACTTCCTCACGAATTTCAAAGATGTTTTTCTTAATACATTTTTCACGATTTTATTACATTTACTTACAATCCAAATTAATTAATATTTACGCTGCAAAATATTTCAGTTAGTCCTTTTCATTGAGACTGAGAGACACCAAATTCCCTGCATGTGTTTAAAATGTTTGATAGTAAGCAACACTGCCGGCTGGTGCTTCATTCCGAACTTCTACTTCGGCTGTACTGCCAAACACAATGGCCTATGAAGCTGGACTTCAGCTCAAACTAGTTTGACACTTTTTGTGACCAAAAGTGTACACTCCACAAGGTGTCCATAAGTGGTTAATTTGAAAATATAAAATACTCCTTATATTAGAGAAATATTCATACGAGGCTTGCTCAAATATTAAAACTTCTGGAATCTCAAATGTTGTGATATCAGTGATATTTTTTTTTATTCAACATAGTTTGGATCAATAATATTGAATGTGTATCTAATTACCTTACCGTAGAATTGAAATCGTAGCTGCTATCACCGCAGGCGAGACACACAAAGGGCCTTGTGTTTGTAAAATTTAAAATTATTCCTTAAAGGGAGGAGTTTGGTTTTCAGGTTTGGAAGTATTTTGTGGTGCCATTGGTGGTGAGTTGACCACACCATTGGCACATCGTCTCACCAGATTATGATATTCAACGATTAAGCTCTGGCGGTGGGAATTTGAAAATTTTCCAAATTTAAAAGAAAAAAAAAACAAATATATTTTTTTTAAATTCTGGATGGTCTGCAAATGTTGGATCGGAACAAGAGCCAGTTACTTTGAAGACCCTTTTTGCAGTTATGTAACAAAGTGAACAAAAAGTAAAGCAATTTCAAGCCAGTCATGGTAAGATCATCGAAAGACTTGAATATTTTAGCATTGTCCAGGTACACTCCTGCAAGAAATTCAAATTTGAGTTGAGAACCGATTTTGCCTATAAGAGAAAATAAACGACAGAAGGCATTTCGGGCCTTAGGCTTGAAACATAGGATGTGCGTCTCTGCATTTCGCTATATCGCGTAGAATGCATGAGCAGGGTCTGAAACTGTTGAACGTAAATATGAGTTCCTTTCCAGTATATTAAATGGTGAAATGGACGGGGTGTACAGAAGGTTGGAACAGATTGAAGGATTCAAAGATTACATAGATGATACAGTATGGGAGTGCCTAGATGAGCGGAAATGGAAGTTGGGAGAAACTGTTTTGTTGTCGCGAGAGGGAGTGGTAACTCAAAAGGAAGATTTGAATTCGGTTAAACCAGAGACATATCATTTCCTTTTTCTTATTGAAGACCAGTCATTGAATGCAATGGATGTCACACATGGTGGTGGCTGCTTCTCCCATACCCACTTTGCGTAATAAAGTGATTTCCGCGCTAAGGGCTTTTCAAAAATATCTGGACAAATTTAATGTCACCGTGACAACGTTGGATGATAAATGTTTGTTACACAAAGGATATGTTCGTAGAGGTGATGGGAGTTCTCCATTGGTCGTGTAATAGGCTGTGGCTCATATAGAAGAAAACGATGATGGTGGTGTAGTACTCGGTTCGTTTGTGTTCCGTAATGTTCAAGAAATCTAAACTGCCACTCTAATACAGAAATATGTGGTTGCGATTACGCAGTAAATACTGAACATTGTATATTCTGCAAGAACTAAGAAATATAAACTATATAATGTAAGTAATCGTATATATTGTCTAGGCAATATAATGTAAACAAACAACAAGGCTGGAAAGCTATGGTAGAACGTAAACTCTTTTATACAGTGTTCTTGGATCACAGAATCGATATATGAAAATGAGTGTGTGTGTAGAGTGTTCAAAACCTGTTCCTCGAAACGACATAGCCTCCAAAACACAGTGAAATCATTATTTTACGGCATTACGTACAATGTGTTCAATTATAGGAAGCGGACGTGGAATTTATGAAATCTTCAAATCAACTCTGTCAGTGTACAAACGGACACGTTGGAATCATAATCTGTATTCCCGACTAAAATGCAAGTTTACAGCCTGTTGCTTGGGTTGAAGAAAGAAGTTGCCAAGATGAGAAGAGTAATGAGGAAATTGAACGTGATTTAGGAAAATCCTTAACTTAGCCCATCAGAAATTAGATGAAAATGTGAAATTAATCAAAAAACAATCGGAAAGTATTACCGCTTGTGCAGGAAAGGATGAATAATTGCAAGAAGAAAATCTGCTCTTAAGAAAGCAACTAGCAAATACGCAGTTACAAGTAGATGACTTAGAACAATATGGAAGTTGTAACACGTTGGAAATATATGGTGTAGCCGAAACCTCTAATGAAAATACTCAAGATGTAAAAAATGTGGGAGTGGCCTTGGAAGTAAATGTAGATTGCAATATGATTGATGATTGTCACAGTTTGAAAACACTCCTTCATCAAAAATCAGGGGGAATTATTTTAAAATTTGTTAGGCGTTCTGATAAGGAAGTGTCAGCGGTGGTTCAGTCCGTAACGCGTCTGACTAACATGCTAAAGTAAAGGGTTCGATAACCGGCCCCGGCGCCAACCCCGCGTTGAATGACATGTGTACCTGGGGGAAACTCAGGGGGGTAAATGCGGTCAGGAGCGTGATGCTGATCACATCACCCCCACTCACGGTCGGATCAAGAACGTGTGAGGCTTTAGCCCCACTCCCCCTATACATCTTCATGGTGTAGTTCTAAGCACTGGGGAGCATTTTACCTCTTTTTACCATTTACTGAATAGGAAAACTTTTTGGCAAAACGCAGAGTAAAAAGAAACTTGAATTGTACTCATTTAGGATACACGAGTAATGAGATTATCTATATTAATAAAAGCCTAATACCTTATCCAAAGATTGTGTATGGAAAAGCCAGAGAAATTAAGCATGGAAAAATTATTTCTATTTATGGGTAAATAGTTCAGGGAATATAAGATTAAGGAAGAAAAATAACGATAGGGAAGTACATGTACTAAGGACGATTGAAGATGAAAATAACCTATAATATTATAAATGACTACTTCAGATGAGATTACAATTTCCTATCAAAATGTAAGGTGCTTGTGTACAAAAACCCAAGAATTCTGTATACATTTTATTAGGTAGGTTAGGGAAGGTATTATTACTATACACATAAAATTAGATCACACACTTGTTTTATGCTGTGTAAAAGTAACCATATGTAACATAATATATATTAATGTTGTTGTCTACTTTACACTTTGTTCTAATGTAAACAAATGTGCAGATATTTATAGGTTAATTGAAGACCATGAAGAAATGCAAAACAATAATCTTATTATTGTTGGTGATTTCAACCTTCAATTAATTCTAGATTCAAATTATAGGTTACAAAATGGATGAAGTTGTTAGAGTATTGGATGACTTTTAAGTGTTTTTAACTTACAATCGATTAATAATATTAGAAATAATAATAATAGAACACTAAATTTGTTCTTAACTATCACCAAAAAAAAACATTTCAGTTTGTAGAGAAGTATCAACTCTCGTTAAAAAGGACAAGCTCCACCCTGCTTTAATAATCATTATGACCAAGAGGATACCAAAAACAAATTTAAAAAATGATAAAATTTTAGTGTACAATTTTGGAAAAACAAATTTCCTGATAATCTATGAGTTATTTCAGAACATTGACTGGATCTTCTTGAGTAGTCTCAAATACGTACAGGAAGGAGTAAGCCAATTTTACGATTTAGTAAATGCGTTTTTCGAAGCATCAATTCCAAAAAAGAAAGCTAATGTAAACAATATATATATATATTCCCTTGCTGGTTTACGAAATAAATTGTAGAGATATTGAAGTTAAAGAATATCACAGAAAACGTATATAACATGCAGAGGATAGTAAATTATTGTATGAGGAAACCAGGAAAATGTCAAAATCATTAATAATATCAATAATAATTACTTTCTTCATCAGTTTAAATTGAATACTAGAAAATTTAATCTTCGGATGCGACATCTTTTCCTCTGTGATATCCCGAGAATAGAAAAATAAAAATCATCACCTGTATTCAGACTCTGTTCTGCATATAATAATATTCCTACAACGAATGAAAATCTGGATTTCAGTCTGCCACTTTCCTTGTTCCCAAAAACATTAAAATCAATTTCTGAAAAAGCTATATATACTTTTGTGAATGTATTCTACTGGACATTGTTTTCCATTTTTCTGAAATTATTTTACCTTCTATACTATTTTTTTTTTCATTATTATTATTTCCGTTCAATACTATATAGACGCTATGTTCGGAACTATAAATATATGTGTATATGGTTGGATAAATGTCCTGTAGTACTTCACTTATTATCTTGTGTGAATAAATGCGTCTGTGTGTGTATGTGCTTATATGTAATCTACACTCTTATATGTTTATTATTTGAATTTATGTAAGCTTTCCTGTAATTGCAGATTCCTTCTCTAGGAAGCAAACAAATAAATGAACAAATATAGCTACGTGATTAATAAGTAATATTTTCTTATTTAGAGATGGGTTCAGTGCTTATTATGAAAGTTCAACTTGCATTGTCCCTCCAGTGCACTTCTTAAATGTTATTTATACCACGGCAACAGATATCTTAATCTCAGGGGATAGGTTCTTTATTAGAGAATTCCAAATAAGGAAGCGTTTTATAGCAAAGAGGATATAGTAAAATGCGGATCCATAATCTGAAAACTTACATAATGCAGAGAAAATATATAGCAAAGCTTGTATATACATTGAAATATATATATATGCTGATTCCAAATTTATTTAGGTTATATTCTTCTTATATAATTGAAATGAAATCTTCTTCTTCTTTTCTTCCTTCTCATTTATTGGAAAAGATTTATTCTTATTTTTTTCTTCTTATTTATTGTATTTCCTTTCAAAGCGTAATCTTATTTATTATATACATATGTGCTCGTTTCCCCGCTTCATTAGCTTATAGAATCGACACAAGCTATACTTATAGAAAGATTAGGGGCGACTAAACTGACAATAGCGCCACCTCCTGTGTAACGACCAAAAGGGTAATAGCCCAGGATCCCTAACAGCAAGAACCGCCTATGGTCCAGTGCGTCTAATAAGAAGCGCAACCGTAAGTGCTTCGGGGCGTCTAATTTGGACACAGCGCCACCGAGGGACAGACAAATGCAAAAGCTAACCATGTTCTCCTCGTCAAAGGTATTAAATTAAATTTTGATCACTAGGATCAAAAAGAGATACATTTCTGAATTAATTGACTCACTTATTAACTTTCCTAATTGTCTCATATACGAGCATATTCTTAATTATCTTAATTGGCTATTTACCACATTTTATTTACTCCTTCTATATTTTTTTATACTCTTCATTTATGTATTCTGCATTTATTATAATATAATATATAATCGCTCTTCTTCGCTCCTAGTTTCTGCAATGAACTCTGCTCTTCTTTATATGGCGTGCTGCCATCTATCGTCGCTCTCGGGAAACATTTCTTACTTGCCTTTTTCATTGTGTAGTCGGAACTGGCACGTGACACAATATCCCCGTTCTTGAGGATGAAAAATTTATATATTGGAAAATTCATTTGTAAATTTATACATTTTTCCCTCGTTCTCTGTGGCTTATCTTACTTTTTCTATTATTTATTAACTAAGCTCTTTTTTCACTTCCTCCGTGCAGTTGTACCTCCTGATATTCTCCAATTTCTCTCTTCTCTCTATCTTCGTTTCTGTATGCTTTACTACTGCTGTGTTCCGAAACAAGTTCATGACCTCGTATGGCCCTTCATATATGAAAAACAATTTCTTGATTGCTTTTTTGATGCTTTGCTCATTGGGTGTGTTATGCAAAATACTAAGTCTCCTTCTTTTAATTTTATTCTCATACCATTCCCTGCTTTCTTGTTCATTTTCTTCATTCTCTTAATGTATATGTCTAGTAGTATTTTCCTAGCCTCTTCTTGGGATATTACTTCCCTCGGCCAATCAAATTCCTTGAAGATGCTAGGTTCTTCCATATACTTTAGAAAAATACAGCCGCACTCTTCTTTGTTTCCTCAGATATAAAGTTGTTCATCAATCTTATTGCTCTGTTAACTACTGTGGACCACTTCGCATGATTGTCGTGACATAACATTCTTAAAATTCTAAATTTCCCCCGTTATATCTCTCTATCGGGTTCGAACTTGGATGATATCTAGTAACTTTTATCATTTTGATTCCTTTAAACTTCAGATAATCTTTAAAGTATTCAGATACAAATTGTGTACCATTATCAGTGAGAATTTTTAATGGAACTCCATAATGTTTGACAAACCCTTCTTCTAAATATTTTACTATCTCCTTTGCTGTTGCCTTCTTGAGGTTATAACATATCACAAACTTACTGCATACGTCGACGCATGTGAGAATATATGTAAATCCTCGTGATCTTGGGAGAGGTCCAATCAAATCAATATATGTCATATCTAAAGGATTTTTTGCAGTAACGTGTAACTCTTCTCTTTCCATTTTTATATTTGAAGATTTAGTTTTTATACATAGCGTAGAGTTTCTTACATGATCCACCACGTCTCTCTTCATACATTTCTAGAAGAAAAATTTCCGGGCGAGTCTCAATGTTTTATCAATCCAGAAATGTCCAGACTTCTCATGCACTTCTCCGAGTATTTTTCAATTAGTGTGCCAGGTACGCAGAGTTGCACTTGATTGGAATTCTCTATGCTTACTCTAAAAATCATTCCTTCATTAATTACATAATTTCCTTGTATCTTCGCACGTCTCATTTTCTTTTCATTTTCATTTATGTTTCCGTTCAAGACATTTAGGATGCCGCTTAATTCTTTGTCATTCTTCATGCTTTCTATCCATTCCTGTCTGGATATGTTCCCGAGTTCTTCATCCATGATAGCATTTATGGATAACTTCACCACTTCCTCTGATTCCTGCGTCATATGTAAAGGGGATCTACTTAATGTATCTGCAATTTTATTGTCCTTTTCTTTAATATTCACTATTTCGAAAATGTATTCCTGGAGAAGTAATGCCCATCTTGTCAAGCGAAGATTCCATTGTCTTGCAGAGTTTACCCATATAAGACTCGTATGGCAGCAAAGAATTTTAAATTTTCTTCATTTCAAGTAAACTGCAAACTTTTCAATACCGAATATGATGGCCAAACATTTCAGTTCGCTAATGGTATACGCCCTTTCGAATGCTTTCAGTGCACGACTCACATTTTGAATTACATCTTCTCCATCCTCGGTTTTCTGGAAGAGATAGGTCCCGAGACCTATATTCGATGCCTCTGTTCCTAGGATGAGAGGTCTTTTAAAATCTGGCTGGCCTATAGCTTGACTAGATGTCAAGGTCTTCAATTAGTGCATTAAAAGCCTTTTCCACCACTTGTGCGTATTTCCATTTCATATCCTTTCTCAAAGAATCGCATAGAGGCATGGCTTTTCAAGCGAAATTCCTAATTAATTTGCTCGTCCAATTCTATATCCCTAGGAATCTTTGCAATTGCTTCCTGGTTGTAGGATTTGGAAAACATTTTATAGCCTCATTTTTATCGCTGCAAAGTCTTATGTTTCCTCCAGACACTATATGCTCTAGGAACTTGATTTCTTTCTTTGCAAAAGAACACTTCACTAACTTAACGGTAAGTCCTGCTTCTTTCAATTTACACAAAACCCAGTCTATTTTGCTTATATGATCCATCCAGTGCTTTGAATGTATACACATATCATCTACGTATATTGATAACCATGACTTTGTTTCCAGACCAAATTTTCTGTTTAGCGCCATTGTAAACGCCGACACCGATGAATTTAGTCCGTAAGGTAGTCTCCTAAATTGAAATAACCTGGACCCATACCTAAATGCTGTGTATTTTCAGACCTTTCTTCAATCTCCACCTGGAAGTATCCTAACGTTAAATCAAAAGATGTGAAGTACTTACTTCCCGCAAATGAATGCAAGAACTCATTATTTTTTCTACTTGATTTCGTGGTAGTAATACATGCTTATTTAGCTCTCTCAGGTCCAAAGCTGGTCTCACGCCTCCGTTTGGCTTATCCACTAAGTGCATGGGGCTTATGTGAATACTATTCGAATCTTCTATGATATCCCTGTCTAGCCATTTCTGTAGTTCGTCTTCAACAGCTTTCCTCTTGGTAAACGGTATAGAATATTGTCTAGAAACAATGGGCTGATTTGTGTCGACCTCTATTTCTAACGAATAAGTCCAGGTCGCTGGCTAAATAGGTTCCTAGCTTGTCAACTACATCTCTCAATTCCCTTCTCTTGTTTTCAGAGATTTCTATGCATTCGCTCATTTTATCTTGTATTTCTTTTCTTTTTCGTTTATTTCTCTACATTTGTATTCATCGTATTCACTTTCTTTATACATAACGTCCCTTTCATTAACCACAACAACTTGTTTTCGAACACACATTCCTTTTGTTGAATCGTCACACATTGTCCCCATAGGAATATCAAGTCTTGACGACTCAACCAATTCCACATTTTGCCTTCTCTCTTTGACATGAAGCTCATGACGTCCACTACGCTTCCACAATCTACCAAACATTTTACTTCCAGTTCTATTATTTTAGCGTTAACATAAAACGTTCTTCCAGGTTTTAGTCTTCCGAAGTCTGGTTCTCCTATTAGACAAAATTCTAGACTATCGCTGGGTTTCTCTATTGTTTCTCCCCTCGTTTCGTATTCCTTTTCACTAGCTCTCACACCCGGGGATAGCTGCAAGAGCATTACATGTTTGACGCTCGATTACTTTGGGCGTTTTCCAAATGTTCTCCTCCGTGCAATCTTTCTTGGAACCTTCTTCCATTAGTACAATAGCTTCTTAGCTCCATTGCCTGGTTTCTCTCTTCTTCCTCAGATATAATTCTTCTCTACGTTTCATCATTGGATTCTCGTCCATTCCGCTGTCTTTCTTTTCTTTCCTCTCTCCATCTGTGTCTTCCACTTCTGTCATATCTCTGAAATATCGGGTTTTCGTAAATGATTGTTGGGGTTTTCTCATTGTTGTAATCGATCTGGGTGAATCACACAGTGAACACATATTATCGGGAAACTCAACAAGTTTTATTCCTTATTTCTTTAACCCTCGGATGCATGTGTGGGGTAATTTTGACCCCACTGTCTGTTTATTTCCTGGTATTATAATAAAATCTAAATAAATAATTCTGATTTTCTGTGACATCTTACCATGCTACTTCAGCTATAGGAACATGTATAAATAAATTTCTTACAATTTATTTTAAATTATATTTTTAACGTTTTTTAACAATACCCCTCCTTTCCATGTGTGGGGTCATTTTGACCCCAGCCTGAAAACAGCAGGAAAACATTCATAAAGGAAAATTGATCCTACATATTATGTTTAATTATGCCCAAACTAAACACAATCTCAAGCTCAACCACCCACCCTGCCATGACTCACTGCAAAGTGCGCATGCGCAGATGTATTTGGCGTGGATCGAGGCCAACTGAGAGAAGTTGGGATGTTCCTGTTCGTGAGCTTTTTCTCAACAAATTCTCCAACCCGAAGTACAAAGCAAACTTTGGAGTAAATCGTTTCGAAGACATCAGAAGACTGCTCTGATCTGATGACAAACATACTGGCGCTGCACGTCTGGAGACTGATCACATGGCTGCATTTCGATATATCTGGACACTTTTTATAAAAAACTGTCGCAGAATCATGGTACCCGGCGCCTTTCTTACGATTGATGAACAGTTAGTGCCTTTCCGTGGGAGATGCAAGTTCGTGCAGTACATGCCAAGTAAGCTGGCCAAATACGGCATCAAGATCTTCTGGTTGTGCGATGCTGATAACATTTACGCCAAAGACGGGCTAATCTACTTGGGACGACAGCCAGGAGTGCCAGTTCAAAAACCTCGCCAGCAACGTCGTGAAGAAACTGTGCTACACACTGCGGAACTCCTGAAGAAATATCACAACTAACTAATTCTTCAAATGTCATTACTTGGCTAACGATCTCCTGTTACAAAATGTAACCATTGTTGGAACAGTAAAGAAAAACAAACGTGAAATCCCACCTTCACTTACCAAAATCAAGACAAGACAGCCTTGCACATCACAATTCGCTTTTCATGAAAATGAGACCCTGGTAAGCTACGTGGCAAAGAAAAACAAGAATGTTATTCTACTCAGCACCATGCATCATGACATACACATTGATGATGATGATTCTAAGAAGAAGCCAGAAATCAGAAAGTTTTACAACCAAACAAAGGGTGGAGTGGACGCCATGGACAAACTGGTTGAAACATACACCTGCAGAAGACAGACACGTCGATGGCCAATGGCCCTCTTCTATAACGTAATCAATGTAGGCGTTCTCAATGCATACACATGCTACTTGTCACAGCATTCTGATTATCAATCAGGCGTCAGTCATAGACACCGTATGTTCCTTATCGAGTTGGCGAATGAGTTGATTTTTCCTCACATGCGGGTGAGGTGCCAAAGCTTGAACCCGCAGAAACCAGTAACCGAGGCAATGAAACTTTGCGGCGTAGTAAGGCAGGCACAGAGACTGGAGGATAGATCTTCAAAGAAAAGAGTAAGATGCCAGGTCTGGAAAAAACAAGAGGACAGGAAGACGACGGAACGTTGCAGAAAATGTGGGAAACCTGTGTGCAAGGTCCACAGCAATGTGATTGTTGTGTGCTCAGGATGCGAGTGAGCTGTATTTAATTGCCATGAGAGGCCGGCACATTCTTCTTTTTATTTCTTTTTTATTATTTTCTTATTTTTTTTAAAAAAATTATTTGTTCTAGTAAAAAAGAATATTTAGTGCTGTATTGTGTTATCTCTAAAATACTGTTTCTCAGGTGAACTGAAGTTCTGATAATTGCGAGCGAAGTATAACTACTGTTATAATGTAGAACAGTGAATTGTCAATACATTGTTATTTTTTGGGGGAGGGGCTTAAATAATAATAATAATAGGGTAATCGTTTCCAATGTTATACTCAGAGAAATTATCGATCAATAAACCATATTAGCTGAACTATTTACTCTGTCGTACTTATTTCAATGCATAATTGCATTGGGGTCAAATTGACCCCACATATGTAAAGTTGTAAAAAAAAATGTGACATGCATCCGAGGGTTAATAAACCTCTGGTTCCCGATTCTGCTGCTAGGCGGCAGTTTTCAAATATGGCGGATATTACTAGTGAGAAGGGGCATTCTGTGTCCTTGAATATCAAGCAACGAGGTCCGTTACAGTTGTGCAACGACATTTTCGTGCACGACAATTCGTTAGAAGGTGGTATTCACAGTTCATAGGAAAAGGTTACATTTGCAAAGGCAATTGCAGTGGTCCACCATCAGTGTCGGAACATGATGTGGAGCGATTTCGTGAAACATATCTACGGAGCCCGAAGAAATCGATTCCTGCTGGATCCAAGGAACTAAACATTTCAAAGACAACATAATGGAGTGATCTACGATTTTTTTTATAATGGCCGCCTCGGTCCCTTGACTTTTCTCCTTGTGATTTTTTTCTCTGGGGATACATAAAAGATACCGTTTACTATCCTCCATTACCCACTACCATCGAAGAACTGAAAACACGCATAACCAATTCCATCAACAGTGTTACACGTGATATGCTATCCCGAGTGTGGCACGAAATGGACTATCGTTAAGATATCTTCAGGATATCGCGAGGCGAGCAAATGGAACATTTGTGACTTTGTCATAAAAACTTGATGAGTTGTCTAACATTTTGCAAAAAAATGCATGTATCTATCTTTATTAGGTAAAATACAGTGTTTGTTTGTAACCCCGAAAATCATTTACGAAAACCCTGTATATTTCGGCCTCTATATGTCCTATCATATACCTGGTACCTTCCATCTCCAACAAACTCTTGATTTCTGCCGTAATCGTTCCTATTTCTCAAGTTGATTCCTCTTCCTCTATTATGGTCCTGACCTCTCAGATCAAGATTTCTAGCTATTCTCTTCGTCATCATAACGTCTCTTTGAATAAGGTCGACCATCCCTGTCATTCCTCTCTCTATCCCAAGAGTTTTGATTTTTTTTTTCAACAAATATTCTGTCCTCAGGTATTCTATTAAGTCATCCACTTTCTTTATTTTCACTGCCGCTATAGCTCTTTGGATTCTTACTGGTAGCGTTTAGATTACTTGTTTCACTAATTTCTCTTCACTGCATCCTTCTTTCAAATTCTTAAAGCTTCTCAAGGTTTCCCATATACGTTCCCCCAGACTTTCAATTTTTGACCAGTCGATGTGTTTTCGTTTTAGGGCTTCCAATTTCCTTTCCTTGATGTCTTGGCTACAATAGTAATCTAAAAACTTTCGATTGAATTCTGGAAAGTCTTTGATTTTGTGTTGGTTTAATTGGTACCAGCCAGCTAATGACTGTTCGAAACACGTGTCAATGAGACTAAGAGTCATGTGATCGGGGATTCTCATTAAACGTATATTCGTGGAATTTGCTAGGGCATTTCTCTGATATATTTCTATTAAATTTAGGCATATGCTGCAATTCCAGAGGTCTAGGTATCCTTGATTTATATATTCCACAGCCTTTGTATTCTTTTTCTAGCGTATCTAAAAATTTCTCATTGTTGCTACCTTCTTCACTACTCTTCCGCATTCTCTTTCTCCTTTGGTGAGATCTTTTCCCATATTATTTTATCTTTTCTTCTCCTGTTGTAGACTCATCGCTAGAGCTTTCTTTTTTTGTCTCTCTCTTAATATAAGTCTCTTCCTCGCTGCATCGAAAACTGGATCTAGCGTTTCTTTCTCTTACTGATATATTCTCTAATCTTCTTTCAACTTCTTCTATCCTTTTCTTTGTCTTATCCATCCTGGATACTGTTCCGTTCATTTTTATATCCATTTCCTTTCCTCTCTTATTGCTGCATTCATTTTGGTTCGATTTTCCACAATCTCCTTTTCTATACTCAGAGTTTTTTCTTGGACTTCTTTAAGTCCAAGCGGGTTATCTTCTCTGAGTTTTAAAACTTGCCATTCAATTCTATCTGAGATATACTTTCAATCAGCTTTCTCTTCTAATTGTCGTTCCTTTGTTTATTTTCCTCTCTGAGGTTCGAAACCTCCTCTTCTATTCTTCTATTTGTAGCTAAACTTGTACTCTCGATTAACAACGTTGTTTCTTCTATCTTGCTTTCCAGCGATTTTCTATTTCCTTAACACGTATCATTCAATCTCAAGAACATCTCATGAGTTTCGGATCTCGAAGCTTCCAATTTCCTGCCGTTTTCCTCGAGCCATTCTTCCATTTTATTATTACTCTCTTCCATCATTTTATTATTTTCTTCTAACTTTTCTTCTATCTTTCTAAAATTCTTTTTAATTCACTACTACTTTGATGTATCTTTTCTTCGAGTCTTCTATTATTCTCTTTTGCTTCTCTGCTATTCTCATCTATCTTTTCTTCGAGACTTCTATTAATCTCATCAAACTTCTCTTCAGACTTTCTTTCTAATCTTCTGCTATTTTTTCAATCTGTGTTTTTAATTCTCTATTATTCTCATTTATATTCATTGATTACTTCTGGAGCATTTCTATCATGTTCACCTCTTCAATTCTTTTGTTTTCTTTCATTTTCTCTTCTTCTTTTTCCCTTTCCTTCTCTTATTTCACTTTCATTCTTTCTTCCTTGCAATTTTTGCATTACGTAATCTCCTCTTTCACTTATTCCTATGTACTTTTCTCTTCTTATCTTCTCTCATAGCCAATGTTTAATTTCTTTGCATGAGCTGCATAGGATAGTTTCTTTAATATCTCCCTCTTTTAGACAGCAGTTTAATATTTTCTTTCTGTCTTCTATTTCCTTTATTATTGTTTCTCTGTTCTCGTCTTTGATTTTATTTTCTTCCTCCATTTTGGCTTTCATCTTTCTTCGCTTTCTTATTCACGATTCTATTAGCCGCAACGTTGGGCGCCACTTCTGCATCGTCATTCTAGTGCACTTCTTAAATGTTATATATATCACGGCTACAGATACCTTAATCTCAGGGGATAGGTTCTTTATTCGAGAATACCAAATAAGAAAGCGTTTAATAGCCGAGAGGATATAGTTAAATGTGGATCTATATTCTGAAAACTGTACATAATACAGAGAAAATATATAGCTAAGCTAGTATATACATTGAAATATATATGTATGTTACTTCCAAATTTACTTCGGTTAGATTATTCTTATATAATTGAAATGAAATCTTCTTCTTATTTTCTTCCTTCTATTTTGGAAAAGGATTCTTCTTCCTTTCTATTTTGGGAAATGGCCTCTTCTTCTTTTCTTCCTTCTAATTTATTGGAAAATTCTTATTCTTTTTTCATTCTTCTAATTTATTGTGTTTCCTTTTAAAGCGTAATCTTATTTATTATATACATATGTGCTCGTTTCCCCGCTTCTTTAGCTTATTGAACCGACACAAGCTATACTCATAGAAAGATTAGGGGCGACTAAACTGACAATAGAGCCACCTCCTATGTAATGACCAAAAGGGGAGTAGCCCAGGATCGCTAACAGCAAGCTCTGCGTTTGACCCAGTGCGTCTAATAAGAAGCGCAACCGTAAGTGCTTCGGGGCGTCCAATTTGAACACAGCACCACCGAGGGACGGACAAATGCAAAAGCTAACCATGTTCTCCTCGTTAGAGGTATTAAATTAAATTTTGATCGCTAGGATAAAAAAGATATATATTTCTGAATTCATTTGCTCACTTATTAACTTTGCCAATTGTTTCATATACGAGCATATTCTTAATTATCTTAATTGGCTATTTACAAAATTTCATTTACTCCTTCTATAATTTTTATAATATTCCTTTTTAAAGTAAAGTAAAAGAAAGTAAAGTGCTCCCCTGTGCATAGCAACACGCCATGAAGGCGTATAGGGGGTGTGGGGGTAACGCCTTCTTGATCTGGTCGTGTGTGGGAGTGATGTGATCAGCATCACGCCCCTGACCGCCTTTAACCCCATGGTTTCCCTAGGTATCCATGTTATTCGACGCTGGGTGGGCGCCGGGGCCGCTTCCATCGTTAGAAAAGTTCCCGGATTTGAACCGGCCGGGGTTGGAACCCGGGACCTTTGGCATGGTAGTCAGACGCGTTACCGACTGAGCCACCGCGGCCACTTTATACATTTTGCATTTACTATAATATATATAATCGCTCTTCTACGCTCCTAGTTTCGACAATGAACTCTGCTCTTCTTTATATGGCGTGCTGCTATATATCGCCGCTCTCGGGGAACATTTCTTCCTTGCATTTCTCATTGTGTCGTCGGATCTGGCACGTGATAAATCTGGAGGAGTCTTTGCCTTTGAAAGATTCCAACTACGACATATTTGAAGTACTCTGAAGAGGGTGTGCTAAAATTATTTTCGAGGAAATTTAGATTGTTAAGATCTATTCAGCAGAAGCCGAGGAGACACATATCGTTGCCCAATTAAGTTCATTGTTTCCATATAAGTTCGAAGAGCATTTATTTTTGTCTAACACATCTTCTTTCACGGATGCCATATATGCCATCGAGAATTATGAATCTGTAAAAGAATTAGCTCCTAAAAGGAAACGTTTGCCTTATCAAAAGTCAAAAACTAATAATGTGAGTATCAACAAGATTTCGACGGCATCTCAGGAGTCAGATTCCTAATTAAATGGAAACACTAAGATTCAAAGGAATTCACAGGTGGCAAATGGCAGAAAGGGTCTTACAAGCTCTGAGAGCTTCGAAAGACTGACGACTAACTCTGAACATTCCTCTAAGGGAAACGGGTCACGTCGTAGGGGGTGATGTGGGTAGGTTTACAGATAATCCTGCTATAAAAAGAGTAATCATAGATAATCCTCATGTGGACAGAAATACGCAATCTGGTTGTCATTCGACGGAACCCATCTTAGAAAACAAGAAGTTTATCGGTGATAGTATTTTTGTTGCCTAGCACAAAAAAATTGGAGTCGTTAGATTGGTTTTGATGAGGGGAATAGCTGCGTAGGTTTATGTATTAGTGGACAGACGAGTGAACAATTAAAGCAAAGATTAAAGTTTTGTAATAGTAAGGCAGACTCTATAGTAGTTGTGATTGGGACCAATGACATTCTGAAATTTAAGCAGGTGGAGGATATCAAAAGCAATATACTTGAAATAGTAATTATATTGAAGAATATAACCAAGCATGTTAATATTCTCACTCTACATCCATTCCAAAGGTAATGAGAAATAGAAATTACAATGTTTAGATAAGGAGAAGCTAGGTAAATAAATTCATTATTTATCTTAAGGAAGGTGACAGGGCTCACGTCTGTGACATATCTCATTTGTTCTTAATAGATTGCGAAAAAATACGCGTAGAGATGTTTGTAGAATATCTGGGAAATCCTTCTCAGAGAAGAGTTGATAAGTTTCAATAGTACCGCAATGCATTCTTCTCGTTATGGATTTATTTAGGCAAGTGGTTGCTTTGAATAATTTCGGTCAAACAAAATTCAATGATTCATCCTATCTCGTAACTGTTGATGTTCATGCAAAGGAAGAATAACCTGGAAGTTCCATCGGTACAGGGATTCGGAAAATCTCAACGGATCTCTTCTCAGCGCGCAGGGTGTAAGATTGAGATGTTTTTACCTGCCATTCACTTTGTAAATATGTATAATATTTCTAGCAATAGTGAATCAATGAACTCCAAAAATTCAATAGTACTGAAGTAGAAGTATTTGCAATTACATACACTATTTCTAAATTTCCCTGATTTCTTAAAGGAAGACAATTTGTTGTGGTAACTGACCACATCTCTCTTACTTGGCTTGAGACAGCCCACACTTGGAATACGAAATTAACTCAATGGTTCATTCAAATTCAAGAATACTTATTCGTAGTAGAGTATTGTAAAGGTTCTGAGAATATTCTAGCAGATTCCCTGAGCCACGGATTTCCATGTGTGTCCTCTTCTCAATTTCGATTGAACCATTCTTCTGATTTGTTCATCGGAATGCCGATTCAAAAGAGGAACCGTTACTATCTCAAAAAGAGGCATTGAGTTTGAATGAGATTATTTGGTACTTGTCGGGTGAGTTACAGACTAAGTCTCCTCGTTCAAGGTCGTGGGATCGAATAAATATTTTGGAGGATTTTTTTTTACATCCGGGATTTACACGATCAGGGTAAATTGAGGATCTCTATCCCAGTGAGTTTGTTTCGTAAAATATTAATCCATTGCCTTAACAAATCAGGTCATTTTGGGGCTGCTAAAACTAGCTTTAATATACAAAATATTTTATTTGAAAAACATGAAGGTCGATGTTAAGAATTATGTGAAGAATTGCAAAGAGTGTGAGCGCACCAAGTGTAACAAACACCCGTCCGAATTTTGTTGCGAATTCGCATCATTGATAGACCAGGACATACGTTGCCTCTGGTTCGAAAAATGGAAAGGTTCTTGTTTATTGCATTGGACGCGGCTTCACGATATTTGGTGGCGTATCGAACCGTAAATATCACATGTAATACAATCGGGAATAAAAAGGTCAGGTGTTATTTTGTCCATCTTGGGATTCCTAAAAAAAGTTGTTACTGGCAATGGGCCTCAGTTCAGATAAAATAATTTTCAAGATGCTTTGAAATTATGGGGTTCACGTGACTTACACACCGACATAACATCCCTCTTCTAATTTGGTGGAGCGCTATCATAGTGAATTGAATTGACTCAAGCTGGTTTTATGTTCATCCGTTCTTGCAAAATGGCCTCAAGGCATTGAACAAGATTTTTATATGTTGATTACCTCCTAACAGACAGGCTTTGCTCCTTCGGAATTAAGATTGAATGTACCGAGAAGATTGATAGCCTTCCAATCACTATTGGATCGTTCGGGGGATTGTTCTCGGGACTAAAAATTATTAATGGCTGATCATATGAGTTCGTCTCGAAGAAGAAATAAGATCGATCGAGATAGACCTATAATAGGAGAGGGAAGTTTAGTGTTCATAAAGAATTATGCAGGTGGTAACTTGGACGATATTTACACTCCCTAAAGGATATATTCTATTAAGTAGGGCCTCCCCGATGGCGCAGTGGTAGCGTCGTCGCCTTGTAATCAAGGGGTCCTGGGTTCGATACCCGGTGGAGGCACAAGTGGTTCGGATCCCACTTTAAACTGTAGGTCCAGTCCCGATTAGCCTTACTGTGCATAAAGTGGACTTAAAACAACAAATCAATCAATCAATATTCTATTAAGCATTCAGTGACAGAATCACTTACGTATTATTAATGTATTGATATTGTATATCAATTATATCGTTTACCCATTGATCATACACTTGATTAAATGAGTACACAAGAGGTGTCACTAGCTCTCAGTCATAACAGTCGTATTTCTGACCATTCTCACAAGAAGTCATTCTATTGCTCTTGTGAAGGAAAGTCGTCGCATTCCCCTCACAAATCCATCTAGTAACTTCCTAGCCATTAAAATAATGTACTCGACAATTAAATATGACAATATTGGTAATATTTTTACTGACCCTTAACGCATCACTTTTACGGAATAAACTGTGTTAACCATTAACGTTGTTCTGCCCTTGAACGAGCTGTAAAAGTTGAATACGTGTGAGGAACGGTACCGGAAATGGAAGTGGATTTGCGAAAGGAAATTGAAAGGCAGTTGGGTTGGAGGATCGTAGATACCTTGAAAATGGCAGCTTTAGAGTATACACTTCGTAACATCTTATTTCACCGCCCTGAAAAATTTCAAAGTCCGGAATTCGTAAATTTGGCAGCATAGCCCTTCGGAGCCAACTGAAAGTAGCCAATTTTGCAACATTTCTTCTTCTTAAATGGAAACGTTGTTGAGGTTTTTCTTTCATTCTTCCATATTCCATGAAGTTAAGATACCCTAAAGCAGTAATACAATACATGAGTAGACAAAGAAAACTTAAGTAGAACTACAAATGGTGAAACTATTTCACGATTCCTCGCTCTGAATTTGAAAATAGGGAACTTTATGTGCATTTTGAAACACTGAAAAAGGTTCTCATCCACCTGAAAAGAATTGCCGTCACATTTGAATGCAAAGAGGCACATTTATGTTGATTTATACGAAATCTGAAGTAAATATACCTTGCACAAAACCAAACTATTCTACTATTTCCTTTCTGGTCGAAAAATGGTTCGAAACTCCGGCATAAGTTTGCTTGAACTGAAATCAATGTGCTTTACTGAGTTTTTCGTTAGTAATCTCCTGGAGTCGTTGGTTAAATGACAACACTTTCATTTTACTGTTTTCGTCAAGATCGAAACATCGTAGGTTCAAATTCCACCCTTTCCTGATTATTTTTTTCCATTTTATTTACCGAGTACGAAGTGTTGTTATAACGTAATATAATATTATATGATATTACTGTAAATATTTATGCGATGCATGCTCAGTGGCGGTGATTGAGTTCCATAACTGATGGGGTAAGGTGCCAAAACTGTTGGGGGGCAAGAACAATTTACTTTCTTCCCTTTGTAGATATGGTTTAGCATAGTGCGGGGTTAACTGCCCCTCCACACCTCCCTAATCGTCGCCACTATGGATGCCTCAAGTGATGCTTCTACTAATGTTCTTAATCTTTCAGTGATTGGCAGGATTTCAGGGAAAAACTTTTCCTTTCATTCCGATGTCATAAGTTAACACATATTTAGAACTTACATATCTTTAACATCTGTTGTAATCAACGGGTTCCGGGCTCGACACCCGGTGGAGTCACATTGCACCTTGGTTCGGATTCCAGTTTATAATGTAGGTTGAGTCCTGATAAGACTGTATGTACATAAATAAGTTTTAATGAAACAATACACATATATATACGAATATAATCTTGTTTGCTTGCGCTCTTCAATTTGTTTTCCATGATACAACCACACATTTTATGCTATATTTTGCGTTTGAAACTACCCACCTCAGAATAAACATCACATGTTTCTTCTCATTCCACGCTGCATCTTGCTTACTACGATTAAAATGTCTTCAGGAAATGCTGGAAGTAAATTGCATAAATACAAAAGGAAATTTCTCATCAACGTAGATAGGTATTCTCGTCCAAGGCCGTTTTCTTCCTGAAAAAGTCTCCGCAAAGAAGCAGGACGTTTGAATCAACGACCTTTGATTCCACAAACAATCACGATCCTCCTACACCACGCCGACATACTCACGTTATTTTAAGTACTCTGTTCGAGAGATGAAGACATAGACATTTCTGTAGAGGTGTAGTGTATAGTGGAAAATTGTAGGTGGGGGACGTAAGATTTTGCATTGTTTTATATTCACACATGGGTTTGAAACACCTGGGTTCAGTCTCTTGGTATTCGGCCTGTGTATATGGCAACACACCCACGGATGTTACGAGTGAGTAACGTAACACGGTCATAAAAATCTCCTATGACGGCTGAGGGTTCGACGTGCTGACCCCACGTCATCTCATTGAAGAACTACACACACTAGGTAGGAATGTGGGAAGGAGACCAGAAGTTGGGAGATAGGCCAAGGTCCTTCGAGCGATGTCGCGCTATGGGTTATTATGTATAGCTGTACTTCGAGGACGGTTCCTTTAGCTCAGTTCGATTTTCTCTGACTGAATACTAGTCAGAATTTCAATCAAATTCGGTTGATTAGCACTAATTTAGTCAAGATACTTGTTATTTCATTCAGCTAAGCGTCATAAGTTGTGGTAACACACATTATGAGTCAGTAATAATAAGTTAAGAAAAATATATTGACAAGACGTTTCTGGACTGAACGTAACTAGGGGTTGTTTTCTTGTAAGGTCGTTGCTGTGTCCAACTCGGTCTTGTGATTAAAAAAAAAAAAAAATCTATATGTATGTTCACTTTCCTCTTAAAATCAGTTTTTCTTTGGGGAAAACATCGTTCCATACTTTCCAGTTGTTAACATATATTTCTATGAAGTGTTGAATATATTTCTACTCTGCTTTCCACAAGCTACACACCTTCTTACTCTCTCTCTCACCTCTCTCTCTCTCTCTCTCTCTCTCTCTCTCTCTCTCTCAGAGGTGCAGTGTATCATAATTTAACAAGGCAATTACACAGACTATAAACGGACACGTGTTAAAGTCGGTAGGAGAAGCAGGTAACGGAAACTCGATTTTAGCTGCAAATGAATTCTTTCGTTACAGGGAAATCCCCAAAAAAGAGAGAAAATAACTAATGAATGGCTGTACTTTACGATCTTTATGGTTAAAATTAGTGAACGAAGCTCTTTCGATCTAAATCTTTAAAAGAAAACAGCTTTCCAGATGGAATAGGTGTATGCATGAATAGCAAACAAGAAGTACGATATCGTATTAGCTGTGGAGTTCACTCTGTTGTAGCTTTGTGATGATGGCCCTCCAGGCTATGTGAATATGTGACCCTTGTCATCTGATAACTAACTTTGAACAAAAACTGGTTCATAACGTTCCCATAAGTGTTCTGGTGTTCTTCCCTATTGAAAAAAACTCTGTAAAAAGTACCTTCTTTCATAAGCAAGGATGAAAAAAACTGTTTATTTAACAAATCCAAGTAGCCCTAAGCATTTAAGGTTCCGTTGATGGAAAATTGACTAACCAATCGTGTTCCACACAGCACGTCACACTATTAACTTACCAACACTAACCATTCAGCTTTGATCTGTCGAAAATGGGTTATCAGATAAAAATCATCGAATATTCTGTTTATGAACTTCCTTATGAACATAAACATTAGCCTTGTCACTGTGAAGGACTTTTAATTCCATGGAAGCGTCACACTGTAAATTGTTCGCGACAACCATTCATAATGCACAGCTCTTCATGGATGTATCCGATTAAAATAATGTGCAATGGCATGCGAACGTCTCTCCATAGACGTCAATTTGATCTCGATGCATTACCGAAGCGCTAAACAAATTTAAGGCATTTTTCTAACACCTCGAAAAGGAGCAAATTGGTACAAGAATTCAGTCATAACTTTTTACTGGTTAAAGATACGTCAAAACAACCTTCACCATTGCATTTCTCGTGAAATTCTAGCCCATTTTGATATGTCGCACGACCCCCTTCCCATTTATTATTCTGAAGTTGAATTCAAGATGGCGGACATCAAGATGGCCGCCGACCGTGTGGGTGGCGTCAGTGTGGTTCCCCCTTGGGCTGATAACGATTGGTCATCACCATTTCCATGTTGCGCGCTGCAGTGGCCTTGTACTGGCGTGTTAAGTGACTTATTGAGCCACCCTGTATAATTGTGTGTATTTTTGTGTTTGTATTTCGAAATAATTAATGTTTTAGGTGTGCAGTGAAGAGCATACACAATACTTATCTTAAATTCCATTACTTGATTGATGATTTGGTTTAATTTACTTCGCTTTGTGACAATTTTGGTTAATCGCGAAGATGAGAATGGGAGATGGTCTGATGATATTTATGAAGGAACACTTACAAAGGACACATATGATTGACCAGAATTCGAACCCAGGATTATATACCATTACCTACAGCATCCTGGATGCCTATATATGATATGTAAATTAGTCATAAGGTGTGTTAACTCAGCATATGAAGAGTAACTAAAATACAAAAAGTTTAACCATAAATCCCGTCAACCAACTGAATAAGCATTAACCTTCTTAGGGGAAAAATGTGCATAAGAGGCATCGTCGATGTGTGCATCGGATATTTTTATAGTGTTCAAATATCAACTATCTCAGTTCAGCTAACAAAATATAGAGAGGGTGGGATTTGAACCAGCAACCTTTCAAGTGTGTTGAAAAATAAGAATAACAGCGTCTAACCAAATGCTCTTCATTAACTTTTTGACAACATCCTTTTAAAAACACGTTGACGTTTATGATAAAATCGACCTTCCTGTGTTCCAGCACGTTTTCTCCACAAGTCCTGAAAGAAATTATTTTTGAGAACTGTTCGATATTGTGTAGGGTATTGTAAATAAAATGTCGCATACGCTACTCAGAAATTTGCCTCTTTCTACTCAAACGTTATGACGATTTTCTCCAAATGGAGAAAACCTCTGTTCAGTGTTTCAAACCTATGTGATTTCAAGTCGAGCACGCAAAATTGTTACAATTCTGCAAGATTCTTGTTCTTATTTCTATTTATTCTTCCTGTTTGATTGTGTATTATATTAGCGATTTATAGTTTATAAATTCATTGAGTGTTCGAAATTGGAAACATTTCACCACAGAGTTTTTCATCTAGTTGAAAGACCGACTCAAAGTTGGATACTCTCAGCTGGTACTGATGTGCAATGTTGCTACGTTTACGAATTCTGGACTTAGAATCTTTTTGGGGTGGTCAATTAACATGTTGCGAAGAGTACGTCGCACGATCGCAAGGATAGAGAAAGGATCTCCAAATATACGTTTACTGATAGCAGAGTATATCTCTAGGATATACCTGAGCACGAACAGTCGGGAAACAAGTTTTAAGTAGTTTCGGGGCCGATTCTGCCCTGGAAGGATGTTAGAAGTTAGTCCTTATTGGATAACATTTCACTCTATTGCTTGTCCTGGAATTGGCTGTGTAAGTAGAAGACACTTTTCACATAAGTGAACTCTGAAAGATTTTCACGCTAGAAATCCGCGGTTCATTTTCTCGGAAGTGCCCAATAGTGCTACTGAAACTATAAGTAAATGTGAAATATTTTGATGCAAGAGTTTGCATCAAGCTTTGAAGCCACGCCGTACGCATAAAGGGCGATTACGATATTTGCAAAATAATTTGGGTTAATGTGCAAATATAGACTGTTTCAAGACGAAGGTATCGATCGAGTTCTTCGGATTTATGTATGGACACCAATTTACGCATTCTCTGATTTTTTATCCTCAGATATCGAAATTTGTGTCTCTATCATTTGACTTAGTTGAAAAAAATAAAGCAAAAAAGGAAAATAGTTTTGAATGTTTTCTAGTTGATCAACCGCATGGTACTCACAGTAATATAATAAGTCATATTAATAACGTACTAAAGAAAATTCATAAGTATGATGTGCACTTTGGTTTATTTTTTCTTGATCTGCATTCCGTATTAGTATGGAAAAATTTTGAGCAAGATTTGTATTGATATTAATACAAAATGTAAGTCAATCTCACGGTACATGTTAGCAGAAAGATGCTATTAAAAGTATTGCTTAATGATGCGAAATCTTGCAAGATAATATGAATTTTCATGGTACGCTTGAGTACATTTTTAATTGTAGTGATATTGTTACGCTGATATTTATTTACTTTCGTTGGATGGAGAACGTTCAAAGTCACATGTGTCATGTTGTATTGAAAAAGTAGTTTGTTTAAAGGAATAAATATTAATTTGTTACATTTTGTGACTTTGAGACTTTGCCATATGAATGTTGACCTCCTGAGACGTTCATTACAATGTATATATTTGTACAAACCTCAAACTTTTCTTTCAGCAGTGCAACGTCCCTCTAGTGCACTTCTTAAAATAAATGTATACCACGGCTACACATATCTTAATCTCAGGGGATAGGTTCTTTGTTCGAGAATTCCAAATAAGAAAGCGTTTTATAGCAAAGAAGATATAGATAAAGGCGGATCCATATTCTGAAAACTATACACAATACAGAGAAAATATATAGCGAAGCTTGTATATGCATTTAAATATATACATATATATATGCTGATTGCAAATTTACGTCGGTTATAAGGAAATCTTTTTCTTCTTTTCTTCTCGCAATTTTGGGGAAAAGGCCTCTTCTTCTTTTCTATCTTTCATTTTGGAAAATGTTTCTTCGGCTTTTCTATCGTTGATTAGTCAAAAGGCTTCTTCTTCTTTTCTTCCTTATGTTTTGGTAAAAAGGGTTCTTCTTTTCTGCTTTTGATTAGGAAAAAGGCTTCCTCTTATTTTCTTCCATTTATTTTTGGGAATGGCTTATTCTTCTTTTCTTTCTTCTAATCTATTTTATTTCCTTTTAAAGCGTAATCTTGTTTATTACATATATGCGCTCGTTTTCCCCGCTTCTTCTTTGCATTATACAAACGACACAAGCTATACTTATAGAAAGAGTAAGGTCGACTAGACTGACAATAGCGTCACCTCCTATGTAACGACCAAAAGGGGAATAGCCCAGGATCGCTAACAGCAAGCGCTGACTATGGCCCAGTGCGTCTAATAAGAAGCGCAACCGTAAGTGCTTCGGGGCGTCTAATTTGGACACAGCTCCACCGATGGACGGACAAATACAAAAGCTGACGATGTTCTCCTCGTTAGAGGGATTAAATCAAATTTTTGATCGCTAGGATCAAAAACGAGATACATTTTTGAATTCATTTGCTCACTTATTAACTTTCCTAATTGTTTCATATACGAGCATATTCTTAATTATCTTCATTGGCTATTTACAATATTTTATTTACTCCTTCTATAATTTTTATACTCTTCATTTATGTACTTTGCACATACTATAATATATATAATCGCTCTTCTCCGCTCCTAGTTACTACAATGTACTCTGCTCTTCTTTATATGACGCGCTGTCATCTATCGTTGCTCTTGGGAAACTGTTATTACTTGCATTTTTCATTGTGTCGTCGGAACTGGCACGTGACAGCAGGGAGTGAGCTCATGTATGGTGTATTCGCATGTAATTATTCCGAGGGAACTGCCGAATCATAGTTGCATAAGATTTGTTTCGCTGTATCTAGTAATAAGGGGAGGTATTTCTAGTACTTCTTTGTTCGTAATCCATAATAAGATATGGATCTATGCAAATCCCACTTTAGGTAATGTTTCGTGTGATTGCATCATGAGAGTGGATCCACAATTTTCTAATTTAATAACTATCTGAAAAAATAAGGTCATAAGGTTTAGAGCGGGAGAAATCACTCACGAAAATAATTATTGAATAAGGGGTTAATATGTGGGATGTGCAAAAACTTGGTAACTAACCACTAGTTTCTAAGAAATAGCTTTGTCTGGTACACTATATAGGGTGCTCATAATTGGTTAATTTGCAAATAGAAAATACTACTTCTATTAGAGAAATATTCATACAAGGCTTGCTCAAATATTAAAACTTCTGGAATCTCAAAATGTTGCGATATCAGTGATTTTTTTATTAACCATTGTTTGGATCAATAATAATGAATGTGTATATAATTCCTTACCGAACCACTACGTGCCTCCACCGGATATCGAAGCCGGTACCCCTTGTTTGTAAGGTGCCAAAGTGTTTTTTTCAAAGAAATTCGTTTGCTTAGCAACAGTCGACCGGGACATGACCCACCCTTAACTACTTTCATTTGTGTTCACTATGACGTGGCGATTCTGCAGGAAGGAGTAGAGTAGATTGATGACTTGCTCCGGAAACACTGATCATGAACTTGTTGAAGAGTACATTATGACACATGCTGTCAAATGCATTATCATTTAATATGGATGTTACTACAGTGTATTGAGGCAACCAACGACGAAACAGTACAGCAATTGTTCAGAATGTCGTCTCTTATCATCGCAAAAAGCTCCCTCTTATCTGCTCTCGAGTCGTTCTCAAGATAATCATTGATTCTTGCCAACAAGTCCTCTCTATTCTCAAGGTTGAGGATTGGTTGCTAAGCGGAGGAACACTTCTTCCATCCACTCCTGGAAAAAATTCTAGCTGAATGGGTCATGGTCGAAAAGACCCCGGATATGTTAAAGACTTTGGTCAGAGCTTATTGCGACACAATCGTCCTTGCATTGACGCTGAGGGTCGCAATTTGGAACAACTTCTGTAACATTTTCTTCCTAGAGTGCATCGATACACTTTAGCAACGTCGATATTATATCTTTAAACCGCATATTTAGTAAGCTCTAGATTTGGCTCATAACTTTTAACGGTGCGTTTCCGGACGTATGTCCCTTATACTATATACCTGAGTCAGTATGCATTCACCCTGTAAGTTTCAATGAAACTCATGGAAACACCTTGTTTAGCCGTGTTTGAAGTTGAGCTCAATGATCCCATGCTGTCCATAGATTAGCTCCATCACCTTCTTCAGAACGCATTCCAGCGGATCTGGTGTGAAGCAACGCCTTGGGAATTGTTTTGAATCCGCTAGAGCGTGTATCTCGAATCACTAAATGTTGATAACTTGCGGAAGAAGTGTTCCTGCTTGATTTCGATTGTTCGGATTCCATCTTCGGTGTTCTGAATTAAGGTCTCCTGCCAAAAGTGTTTTACTATTCAGAGTAAGAATGGCTCACTAGTCAAGGTTCTCAATACTACTAGTGGGGGTACTTGAGGACACTTTTCAAAAATATACCAAAATAGAGTGAAAATATCAAAAAACCGCAATGTAATAAAAATCCGGGAAAAAATATATTTAAAAATACCCCATAAAAACTATACGAAAATAGACTAAAAATCGCTAGTTTTTATGCGACCATTTTTGTGTTCTTTTTTGTCATAGGCTAAATAACTGCAAAATAGACTCGAAACTGCTTAAATTATGAAATTGCAAAAATATAATTTTATAAGAAAATAGCGCTGAAAATGTCAAAATTGTCAAACTACCCATTTTATAAGACCCGGTAATTTGCCGGGGTAATGAAAAATAATTACAACTCTAACACTTTATTAAATCCAAGTATATCTCCTATTGAATTATCTTGTTTTAGAAATAGTCTAAATGGCGATCTAATTACAAATATATCATCTCTCTTATGTTTTTTAATTTTAATATTCTTTGAGCTAAACGGATATTGCGAATTGCACATTGTAATCACCTGGTGCAACTAGTAACTTTTTTATTTCCCCATCTTCTTCATATTGTAATATAGTTTCGGGTATAATAGCTGACGGCATGATATATTTATATAAAATTATTTAATTAGAATCACTATCCATTAAAAATACAATTTACTGGATTAATATATGGATTTTTGTAATTCTTTCTTTTTACTTCATAGTGTGTTGTTCCTATAGAATAGTAATGAGTATCTGTAGCGAAATAAAATGTATCCCAAGCACCATTACCATCGTATTCAATTGAATGCTTTTCGGCCTCTGCAATGATATCTGTTAATGGCAGAGTGTCAATTGCAATTACACTCTTCATGTGTATTACATTGTCTTCATCAATCCATTTGTTGCATTTTTCAGTGAGCCTGTAAGGAATATCGTGTTTCTTCAACACTGATTCAACAATGTCAATCATTATGGTGTCTTGTTCCATTTATAAGAAAAATATTATACGAATTCGATTTCATCTTTAGTCTGATTTCCAAATATTTATTTTTTACCTTTATATAGAATTTTAGTTTTATCCTTTACTAGTGTTTGGATAGCTTGATTATTTAACATTTTAGTATAACGATCCGGTAAATGTAATCTGTATTTGTTATTTAATGTAAGGCAGACTTTTTGGCCATGCTTTGTATTTACAATTTCTCCATTAGTAATTTCATACTTTTTACCTATTTCTAAATCATTCATCTTTATATACTCCAATGTCATATTAAGCATATATTTCACTGCTTGAGCGTCTAGGTAATTGAGATAATAAGAGATAAATTTTTGAATAATAAATGAGCAGATTTATTCCATTATTTCTATTTTTTTAATATTGGGTTATCTGAACCTAATCAGACTTTATCAGCAATAACGTATCTCCATAATTATGGATATTTACTTAATACCATGAACGAACTCACGCAAATAGATTCACTTACGTTTCAGAATGCTTTAAGAATTTTTGAAGAATACTATCATTTAGAGTCAAATGGAATTTTGGATGCACCAACTTTAGAATTAATTAATCGTCCCAGGTGTGGGGTACAGGATGATGAAATGCAATTTAACATGCTAAGATAGAAATGGAACAGTAAGACAATGAAATGGTATTATGCCATAATTAATAGGGAAATCAAAGGAATAGCCGAGGCCGCTTTTGAAACTTGGAGTCAGCACACAGATTTAAATTTCGAAGTGGACTCACAAAATCCCGATATTATTATATCTAACAAACGAGGGAATCCACACAGAAATCATAAAATAGGTGGTTATTGTTCTTCTGTACTAGATGGAAAAGGAGGTGTCTTAGGTCATACAACTTATCCGAACAGTGCGAATACTCCTATCGAAATCCATCTCGATCAAGACGAATCATGGTATCTACAAGTAGACGATAATACACCTGGTGACCAAACAAATCTTTTCTCGGTTTTGTTGCATGAAATTGGACATGCTCTTGGAATATATCTTAATAATAATCAAGACGCCCTCATGTTCGCTTTTAACACAAACAGAATAGAATTACATAATGATGATATTCTCGCCATACAATGTTTATATGGAAAAAAGAAACAAACTATCGAAGACAAACCTTTAGAAGAAGAGGATGAAACATTGGCAGAGGAACAATCTAAACTATGCGAATTAACGAATATTAATCAATTTGTAATTGTAAATGAATTTTTGTACGCGTTTTATGACAAATGGGTTTGGATTTTTGGTCTTGATAATTCTACAGCAGCAATTGAGCCACAACGAATCACTGATTGGTTAACATTTTTACCATCAGATTTTGAAAGAGTTACCGCAATTTATCAAAGACCCTCAGGACAAATAGTATTAATAATTAAAAAGCAGAAAACAAATATGATATACATGTTCGATTATCCAAGTTTAATTTTGTTAGACGGTTATCCTAAGTCTATCGCAGAATTTGGCATCAATGCAAGATCCAGAATCCATGCTATCGTAAACAGTTATTCTGGACGCACTTTTATATTTTATAATGACATATATTTTACGGAAATAGACGAATGCACTTTAAGACCCAAACAGCATGGTTTAATAACAAGAAATTTCCCAGGTGTACCACCAAAACATGGATTCTTCTTTCAGATATAATAACGGAATGTTGTATTTTTTCAAAGATAATGTATTTTATGCATTTAACGAATTCTCTAACCAACTAATAAGAGCGGGAAGAAATAGTCTGCAATTATTTAATATGAATTGCCCCAAATATTCCCATTCTTTTGTAGAAATATTAAACAAACTAAAATCGACAAGAGATGAACTAGAATTAAAGTCCTTTTAAGAAAATTTATTAGAAGACCATCTTTCCTCATTTGACGTTAACGCAAGACTCCTTGCGCGGACGTCATCACAAATAACAATACAATGACCTTGCAGCCGCAACGATCCTTGCGCGAGCCACTTTCTCATATCCTCTGCCGAAGTGAACGCAAGAGTCCTTGCGCGGATATCACGATGAATCTCGGTTAAAGCATTACAATTCGATTAAGCTGTTACACTTTCATCAAACCGTTACGTTACAAAAGTCGAGCGGGCGGTCTAATACTAAGGGGGTTAATCATCGCGCGCCAAATTAAAAAAATGTTGTGTTTAAATAATGCACAGCGACCAGAAATAAGAAATGCATTATCTTGGTTCCTATTAGATATTTTGACAATCTGACTTCAGATTTGGGTAGCCCACCCATGTATTGCGGGTTGCAAATTTTCAGGAGCAAGTGTTGCGTGGTTGCATACCTCTTGAAATTTCAGGGGCAAAATGAAAAACTTGAATATCTTTGTTATTTATGAATCGATTTTTAAAATTCCAACGGATATCAAGGGAGAGTTAAAAATAATAGTTTTTTATTGTGCTGTTGGGTGCATAACTCGCAGGATAAAATTATAAAAACTTAAATATCTTTGTTATTTATGAATCGATTTTGAAAATTCCAACGGATATCAAGGGAGAGTTAAAGCTAATAGTTTATTAATGTGTTGCTAGGTGCCTAACTCTAAACATAAAATCATAAAAACTTGCATATCTTTGTTACTTATTAACCGATTTTCAAAATTTCAAACGTGTAACCCGTCTTTATTTATTTAAAAGATTTTAAACAATTTATCTTTAATTTCCTCGACAAGATTTTTAACATATTCATCATGCATATCCCCATTAAGAGTTAATACTATTTCTAACTCATTTTTAACATTCTTAATCAGCTGAATTATATTCTGATAATCTGTTTTCTTCTTATTCAAATTAAATTTGGTGCTTAATCCAGTGATAACTGCTGAAATGGTTGTAAAACTTGTACTGATAATTGTATATGTGGTTAGTGGTATTAAAACATTTACAAATCCTGTTGCAGCTGATAAAGCTATGGATAGAGTGATTAAACAATAATATAAATATTTTAAAGCATTATGCCTCCTCTTTTTCTTCTTTAATGTCACCTTATATTGGTTTATTAATCATTCTAATAATTGAATCAACTTTTCTCTGGGTATATTATTTGGTATTTCCATTTATCTACTTAATATTCCTCGCCACCAGAATATAAATTGTCTGATTTGAGACCACCTCCATCTAAATCTTTTCAGTGATTCGTTGATTTTTTATATCGTATGATAAAACGTTGTAGCTTAACATTATAATATAAGACAAAGTTTTAGCAGCCACATCCTCTTCGAAATCAAGAACGAGATGTAAACTAGTCTTTTGTTTATCTACAACTTTCATTCGTTTAGTCGAGTCTATAACATACATTGGTCTCTTTTCGATGAATTCTTCAAATGTGAAATTTGAGTCATAATTTACACCACCAAGTCTTCTGATCTCTGTGTACGCATGATACATTTTTAAATAATGTCCTTTTGAATTATCTAAATTATTTAGAGACGATGAAAATGTTTCGTCTCTTCCGTTTTCTAGGTAAGCGGATTTTAATGTACAGTGATCGAAATATGCCGAATAATTTTTCTGGTTAGGATTATTTCTATCTGTTTGAAATACAATTATAACCCAAGCTGGGGTATCAGACATGCCAGCTGTAAAAGAATTTGTTAAATCTATATCTGAATACTTTCCACTTATGGCCTTTCTAATTGTTTTACTTTTCATAAAACTAATGGGAAAATCTTTCTTAATTAGTTCGTTCTTTAACTTTATATCAACTAATGGGTCATAATTTACTATAGGCATTCTAACATACATAATTTGAATTACTATTTTCCCAGGTTTCCCATCTTCCCAGACATGGACAGCCATATCATAATTATTGTTTCTTTTAAACGTAATTTTTAGCCCTCCTTTATATAATACATCCTGAAATCCACTAAAAAACCCACCGAGAAGCCTTAGTTTGAATAATACCTCTTTTGTTCTGGTTGCATTTTTAAGTTGTCCATCTGTTTCAAATCCAGACATTTTATATTTTTTTGCTTGTGCTTGAGAAAGAAAGCAAGTTTCTAAAGCTGTAGAGGTACTGCCAGGATAATCAATTCTGTCAACAAGATATTCACATTTTTCAATTAATATTTGAGACCAAAGATGGCAGAAGAAATTGTCAACTATCCTAACTTTATGGTTACCACTGTATTCCGTGCCATCATCTCTAACAAGTGATTTATATTTCATGTATACGTCAGCATTCCAAGGATGTATAAACCCATCACCTGAGTCTATTTCGTAAGTAACGTCTTTATTTGGTGAATTTAAGTCACCTATATTCTTTTGTGTTGGTGGATATTCTTGATACCCATAGTTAATTATATTTTCCATTTATAATATAAAAATTTAGTGCTATTCACAAACCTTTAAAATTACAGTAACGAGACTACCTCCAAAATTAATTTCTTCATCATTTTGATCTAAAACTAACACTTCTATATAATCAAACTCGATATGTTGAAGTGGAAAAAATAGTGGATATGTTGGTTCGTATATAATAGCTTCTTTAAACTCTGCGTTAGTTTTAAATGATGCAATGATATCTGATTTTTTATGTCTGTAATTATCATGTTTTAGCATTATCCCCTTCGCTAAATTACAATGAATATTGAATGTATCGAATGGATGAAATTTTGGAATCTTAGTTCCAATATAATCTTTATTAGCTTCCAGTTCTATATCGAATCCAAGTACTTCACCGATAGAACCATCATTGTTATGACTCAATTTGAATGTTGATTTTATCTCAACCCGGTTAGTAACATCATTGCCTTTTATTGATATATTTTGTGAAATGAATGGCGATTGTGAGTTGATGTATTCTTCAAGTGCGGTTATACTATATTGACCAGGTGGAATAACAAACTCTTTTGTAACATTATTTTCTTCATACCACAGTGCATTATTGTGCTTTGTTATATTAGGAGTGAGATATGTAGTATAAAAACCTATTAGTGCAACTTTTATATTGTAATTAGTGATAGGATGGGACAAGGTTTCTTGTAAGATAGAGTTTTGTTCAGATCATTTGAATACTTATGTCATTTAGTAAGATTATTTTTTCTTAATTTTTAAGATACGTAAATAATATGTTTAAATTAATTACTAATTTTGTTCCATAACTCATCGTGGTACCAGTTTTCGGTTGAAACCATATGGTATCACCATCTTCAAAGTGAATAGGCAAGTTTTCTGGTATTTCGTTTTTACACAATTCGATTAAACCCGGTTCAGGCTGTGAATTATAACTAACAATAGCACCATCAAAAAGACACCCATATGCAAAATTACCATTACTTAATTTAAATTCCCCATACGTATTATGATATTCCCCAGTTATGTATACTGTTGTGATTCTGTTGGTTTGATAGTATTTTAAAGAGTCATGGGTAAATTTATTAAACTGATCCTAAGTTATTTGCATGATATTACGAATTGAGTTTGTAATGTAGTCTTCCATCTGAGATTTATTTACCACATCGTTTTCTTCAACAGCCGGCTTAATTGCTGCAATTCTTCTTTGGTTATGTAAAGTTATATATTCTGGTGAAACACCTAAAACTTTTCTGTTAATGATGTCTGGTGTGTTAACAACTTGACTATGCTTTGATGTAGTTTTTCCAAATAGGTCTATCGGCATTTAACAATGATAAAATATTTTTAATCTTGTAACTCCCGTCATACATTTTTAAAAGTGTAATACACAAATGACCACACGTAACTTCATCAAAATCTTGTATTCTATCGTTATTATACTTGATATTGTTATTAAGATAGATTACTAATTTTTTTGGAACACCCCCAAATGAGTCAAATACAAAACTTTTAGCACGAACTTTAATATAACATATCCAGTGAGTACCCATATTTTTAGATATATCAAGATAACAACACGAATTTCATAATTGTGAGGTTTACTCGGCAATTCATCTATCATGTAAACACCTCTGAAACCTTTAATACCACTACACAATTTTCTGATATCAAAGTTACTTAGAGGCGTAATCCTATCACGTTTTTGATGTAATACTCTGGTATTTACGTTTTCGTACACCAGTGCCTGATTTTGTCTTCATTGCTAAATTATATATTTTTGTTTCCTCTAACTCTGCATCATTTTTCTGTTTATTATGAACAGCACTTGTAATAGCAGCAGCTCCTCCTGTCAATAAACCAGCAGCAGCAAGTGTAGCAAACAATGTGGCAAGAGTAAATATGAAGCCGCCTTTCTGTATTTTTATTCCGCTAACTATTTTCAGTTTTTCAAGGTTATTGACTGCTTTCATGTATGATGCTAACGTTACACCACTCCCTATTTTGGTTGGAACACCACCTAAAAGTTTTCGTAATTCAGAAACACCATATAGTAGTAGAGGTAATGTGAAAATAGTACCACCTCTTTGTATTTAAAAACCACTACCATTTTTATATTTTTAAGAAATTGTTCTATGATCAGTAAATCTGATAATATTGACATTATTTATAATAATAAAAATTACATTATATTACATTTGGTATTCCCCACCCCAAGCAACCTTCCTATTCATTACTACAGCGTTTCCTAAAGAAGCAAATCTTTCACCACCTGAAGCATCTTTACTAAATAGTATATCATAAGCCTTATACTCCAATTTTTTATCAGCCTTATGTCGACTTTCTAAATCTTGGGATAAACTGTAAGCAATATCGTGTTCTTTGCAAGCTGAGTCTAATAGATTGATTCCTTGACCACCCCGCGCTTGTCTCTCTTCTAACTTTGTACCTGGCCCGCAATACTGAAAACCTGGAACATGCAATTCAAATGGTAGTTTGTTAATTATATTGTATACAAATCCTGCTCCTTGTTTATCCCAAAAGCGAGGAGGTAGTATGCTAATTATTTTTATTAAGTGACCTATATTTTTAGGAATATGTAAAATAAAATTAGTTAATTAGTAATTAGTAATTAGTTAAATTAGTTAACGTATCGCAAAACATTTTCTCGTTATAAAAGTTATCGTTACCTGCCTGTTCTTCACCCATTATAACAAGCAGTCTGTCTACTAGTTTTCTAACGTCATTCATCCAAACATATTCTTTAGGCAAGCCTGTGTATTTACGCAATCCACTTCCACTGCTTGATTGATCATCTGGGAGACGTTTTTTCATTCTCGTATCCCAAATGGGTTTAATAATTGTTATATATTTGTTTGATTTATTTGATTTACTATGTTTAGTGTTGGGGTCGTTATTCTGATAAATTACATCTGAATCAAATAAGATGTTCTCGTAATTTCTTTTGTCTTCTGGCGATACAAGATCAATTGGAATGTCCTTCATTGTTAACAAATCCATTAGTCCTTCATTTGCTTTATACTTTGTACCTTTAATAATAACATTATCGTTGTCAAAAGTGACGTCAGCATTAGCAATATAATTCTTACCATCATTACCACCAACTATCCCAAATGTCTTATCGTTTCTAGTGTTTAGATATTTGGAAACAAATCGGACCCAATGTTGTGGTGTAATTAGTTAACGCCTTAACGTGTGTTTTTGTTGGTGTTTGTGTTTGTTTTGGTGTTACTGGAACAAGTGATGTGTTGTCAACAACTTTTTCAATTTTATCTCCAAGGTGATTAATGGCATCAATAATGGGTTGATCTTGCTTTTTGTATTTGTTATATATACCCATTTTGGATATTTTGATACCTTTAAAATTCTTCAATTAATTGATCTCGTAATTGTAATAGTTTATTCGCTTCTGCAACAGATGGCTTCATTTGTTACGAATAATTTTCAGTTCGGCATAAAATATTTTGTGGTGTAAATGACAGACTGGGATATCAAAACTATTATACCTAGATCATCATTGAATTGAAAAAATGGTGAATATTTACCAAATGATGATTACATGAGATTTATTATAGTTGGTCCATCGAAATGTGGTAAGACAACTCTAAGGCAAGATAACTTTTTGTTGTCCCCAGGGTGGTTGGATAAAAAGAACAGACATGTCTACATATACTCAAAAAGTTTAAATCAACCAGAGTATGTGTTTTTACAGAATCTTTTTAACCCTCGGATGCATGTGTGGGGTAATTTTGACCCCACTGTCTGTTTATTTCCTGGTATTATAATAAAATCTAAATAAATAATTCTGATATTTGTGACATCTTACCATGCTACTTTAGCTATAGGAACATGTATAAATAAATTTCTTACAATTTATTTTAAATTATATTTTTAACTTTTTTTAACAATACCCTTGCTTTCCATGTGTGGGGTCATTTTGACCCCAGCCTGAAAACAGCAGGAAAACATTCATAAAGGGAAATTGATCCTACATATTATGTTCAATTTTGCCCAAATTAAACGCAATCATCTCAAGGTCAACAACCCACCCTGCCATGAGTCACTGCAAAGTGCGCATGCGCAGATGTATTTGGCGTGGATCGAGGCCAAATGAGAGAAGTTGGGATGTTCCTGTTCGTGAGCTTTTTCTCAACAAATTCTCCAACCCGAAGTACAAAGCAACCTTTGGAGTAAATCGTTTCGAAGACATCAGAAGACTGCTCCGCTTTTAATGACAAACGTACTCGCGCTGCACGTCTGGAGACTGATCACTTGGCTGCAATTCGATATATCTGGACACTTTTTTATCAAAAACTGTCGCAGAATCATGGTACCGGCGCCTTTCTTACGATTGATGAACAGTTAGTGCCTTTCCGTGGGAGATGCAAGTTCGTGCAATACATACCAAGTAAACCGGCCAAACACGGCATCAAGATCTTCTGGTTGTGCGATGATGATAACGTTTACGCCAAAGAACATCACAATTTGCCTTCCATGAAAATGAGACATTGGTAAGCTACGTGCCGAAGAAAAATAAGAATGTCATTCTACTCAGCACTATGCATCATGACATACACATTAATGATGATGATTTTAAGAAGAAGCCAGAAATCATAAAGTTTTACAAAGATTGGAGTGGAGTGGACGCTATGGACAAACTGGTTCAAATATACACCTGTAGAAGACAGACACTTCGATGGGAAATGGCCCTCTTCTATAATGTAATCAATGTAGGCGTTCTCAATGCATACACATGCTACTTGTCACAGCATTCTAATTACAAATCAGGCGTCAGTTTCAGATGCCGTATGTTCCTTATCGAGTTGGCGAATGAGTTGATACTTCCTCACATGCGGGGGAGGTGCCAAAGCTTAACCTGAAGAAACCAGTAACCGAGCCAATGAAACTTTGTGGCGTTCTAAGGCAGGCACAAAGACTGGAGGATAGATCTTCAAAGAAAAGAGTAAGATGCCAGGTCTGCACAAGACAAGAGGACAGGATGACGACGGAACGTTGCAGAAGATGTGGGAAACCTGTGTGCAAGGTCCACAGCAGTGTGATTGTGGTGTGCTCAGAATGCGAGTCAGGTGTATTTAATTGCCATGAGAGGCACATTTATATTTTTATTTATTTATTTATTTATTTTTTTAAATTTATTTGTTCTAGATAAAATAATATTTAGTGCTGTATTGTGTTATCTCTAAAATACTGTTTTTCAGGTCAACTGAAGTTCTGATGATTGCGAGCGAAGTGTAACTACCATTTATTATGTAGAACAGTGAACTGTCAATACATTGTTATTTTAAGGGGGGCTTAAATAATAATAATAAAAGGGTAATTGTTTCCTATGTTATATTCAGAGAAATTATTGATCAATAAACCATATTAGCTGAACTATTTACACTGTCGTATTTATTTCAGTGCATAATTGCATTGGGGTCAAATTGACCCCACGTATGTAAAGTTGTAAAAAAAAGGTACATGCATCCGAGGGTTAAAGATATTGATCAAGGATTAGGCAAAGAGATATGTACATTCTCCAATAGTAATGAAAACGTTGTATCACTTGATGATTGTAAAATCAATTCTATAGTTATTTTTGATGATTTATACAGGAAGAACAAAATAATGTGAGAGACTATTACACGCGTGGCAGACATAAACAGATTGATGTGTTTTACCTTGGGCAGTAAGATACCAAAACAGCTAATTAGAAACAATGTTAATTTTCTTTGCGTATTTAGACAGGATAATACAAATTTAGATCATATATACAAGGAGTTTGTTGGTGGTGACTTTAGCTTTGATGAATTTAGTTCTCTGTGTAGTGATTGTTGGAATCAGGATTATGGTTTTATTACTATAGATCTCACACGTAAACGAGATAATGGGAAATACAGAAATAAAATAAAATATTTTATCACTTAATAAAAATTATACCACTTTTTACTATATAAATAGGGATTGATATTTTTGGAAACACATCAAAGAATGTTAGTATCAATAGACTTAAGAACGATTTTGACAGATTTAAGAATGGGGTGTTGACCGATCATGCTAACACAAAAAAAACAAATTCAATTAATGAAATAATGACTACAAAAGATAATGAAATAATGCCTACAAAAATTAATGAAATAACGCTTACAAAAGTTAATGAAATAATAACTACAAAAATTTCAAATTTGCATTCCCAGTTTCAAAATATAATAAATCAAATTACAAAACTTATTGAAAAAAAAATTAATTTAATTGGTAAGTTAAAAGGTGATAATCCAGGTATATTTAAATTTACTCCTGGTACTACGCAGTTCAAATTTCCATACAAAGGATCATTGTTAGACTTCAAATTTGATGCCGATAAATATTATATTAAAGCTTTTATAAATTCAAATTTAATTGAAACTACTCCTATCGATTTAAAAAGGGGGATATTTTACATGTTGAGCCACATAGGCTAGCATCAATGGAAGAGAATACCGTTGTTTATATTGTTCTTGATACAATAATGGAGTAATCAGTTTTTATTATAATAAATGCCCATAACATATTGCGTAAAGTGCAAAACCAAAACTAGTAACATTAATCCTGTTAATAGGAGAACAAAAAATAATAAGCCTTATATATTATCGAAATGTGCTAAATGTGGATCCAAGAAATCTACGTTTTAAAAAACATAATTGGACAAGGAGTTAAACCTCAATCACGAAAACAAAACACGAACCAGTGTTGCCAACTGTAAACATAGTTAAAGTTAAATCCGTTGGGTCCCCACGAGATCAAATTATAGATGAATTACATAAACCAGCCAGAAGAAATTAGCAAACACGAAAAGTAATAACGTACGGTATTGATGATGTATGGCAAGCTGATTTGGTTGAAATGGACTCTGGTAATCTTAAAGGTGTTTCTAAAATAAATAAGGGATACAAGTACATACTCACTATTATAGACGTATTTTCTAAACTAGCTTGGGCTATACCATTAAAGAACAAAACTGGTACAGATGTTGCAAACGCATTTAAACACATTTTTGAGGATCGTATTCCTAGAATTCTGCAAACTGATAAATGTAAAGAATTCTACAATAAAGAATTTAAAGAATTAATGAAGGAACATAATATCAATCACTATTCAACATATACAAATATTAAAGCATGTGTTGTTGAACGTTTTAACAGAACATTAAAAGAAAAAAATGTGGAAACAGTTCTCTATTCAAGGAAATTATAAATGGATTGATATATTACAAAAATTAGTTAATAGCTATAATAATACGTATCATAATACCATTAAAATGAAGCCTATTGAAGTTAACTTAAAAAATCAAGAGGATATCTATTATGATGTATTTCGTAATAGGGTGGACGACCATCTTCCCTGTAAATACAAAGTTGGTGATAAAGTTCGCATTAGTAAAATTAAAGATATTTTCGAAAAAGGTTATACAGCAAAATGGTCTAAGGAAACCCACCATATAATCATCTTAAAGACTCTAAAGGTGAAGAAATTGTAGGTACGTTTTATGAACAAGAAATGCAGAAAACAAAATACCCAGATATAATATTTAGTTGAAAACGTTATACGTACAAAAGGAGATAAAGCATACGTTAAATGGCTAGGATTTGACAGTTCACATAATAGTTGGATTAACAAAAAGGATGTTGTTGTTTAAATTTATTTAATAAATGGATAACCATTTTACATATAATAAGCTTTTAAATGCTCTTTCTAATTTTATCAGAGTGTTAAAAACAACCCGACACTTAATGGCAGAAGGGGGTGCAAAAAAAGAAGAAGTGTTAACAACATGAGAAAAGATATTGTGTGAAAAAAAGTTGTTTGAAAAAAAAGGGTATACGCAAGTTACAAAACAAAGTTAACTGGAAGAATATTTCTAGATCACAATTAACAGAAGATTATATAAGAGAATTTCAACATAAAGTTAATTGGAAGGCTATCTCTAGATACCAAAAATTATCACAGGATTTTATTAGAGAATTCCACAATAAAGTTGATTGGGGTATTATTTCTGAATGTCAAAAACTATCTAAGGATTGTATACGTGAATTCAAAGACAAAAATGATTGGGAAAATATTTCAAAATATCAACAATTATCAGAAGACTTTATTATGGAATTTTCAGACTGAGTATATTGGAACCATATTTCATATGATGGCAAATCATCCTCTTACGATAATAGTTCTGATTTACAAAAAGGATGTTGTGGTTTAAAATTCTTTAATAAATGGATACAAAAGATATTAAGTTTGTTGATAATACTTTAGATAAAGATAAAATGAAAATGTTATTTTATAAACGAAGTAATTGCATTTTAATATTTTTAGTGGTTTTATTAATTATAATATACATTATATTTTTTTGATTTCTCTATGCCTTTTTTAATAATACTTGATATCCTCGTTGCAATTTATTTGTGTTTGTAAATTGCATTAAACTGTATTATTCTCTTTAAATTTATCTAATTCCTTTTCGTATAATATTCCTTCTTGATCTAATTTGTTTTGTTAAAAATTATTTACACCTTTTAAGTTTTTTATATAAGCACCTTGTTTTTCAATAGTTATATCTTGCTCGCCCATTACTTCTAAACAATCATTTACAAACCGTTCTGCTTTAAGTTTACCAATAATTAGAACTTTGGCGGCTTCTGTTTAGGTTCCAATACTTTATAACTGAAGAAAATCACTTTGTGTTTTTTCAACTTCTTTTAAGAAATTAACATCTTGCACATAACGTTTAGTGTATTCTTCTAGTTCCATTTATTAGAATTAAATTATACCTACTCGTTTTTGAAAGGTAGTTAATTCATCGCTGTCTTCTGATTGTGTTGTATTTTTTTTTATTTTTTCCATTAAAGCATTTTCTGAAGTACCTGAAATAAGGTTTTTGGACTTTCTATTTGTTTTTTGTTTAGGCTCTAAAACACTATCTTCCCTGTCTGGTATCTGTCTAGATTTAATATGATTGTGTTTTGTAATGTTATTAGATGATTTATTAAATTTTATTAATGTTTCACCAGTTAAAAACTTTATTTGTTCTCTAATTCTATTTTCACCAATTTTTTTTTTCTTAGCAAAATCTTTTAAAGTAACCTGTTTTAATTCTGGATCACCTCTAATTGTTAAAATTGCATTGCTAATTGTCTGGATCTCATATTAGATAAATTCTTAAATTACGGAATACTAGCCTCTGTCAAAGTTGAATCATTTTTTAAAATACTATTCATTTTTTGTTTAGGTGTTTGGACTCTCTTTTGTTCAGGCATTGTGTATTTATATATGAAAAAATAGTTAATAACTTATGTGTAGAGTATTATTGTAAGTAATATCATTTTTACTATTAAATGGAGGATATTACAAGAAAGTGTTCTACCTTCAAAACTCTTAAAATTCTTAATGAATTTGTTAAAAATAAGAGTATAAAATATGGTTATGGATATACATGTCATGTCTGTCAAAATTTAGGTAATAGTAAGCTACTTGAAAAAGTATATTGTGATGTATGTGAAAAATATGTACCAAACTTACATTTTAAAAGACACATAAAATCTAAACTCCATGAATTATTAGTAAAATTATCTAAACAAACAAAATAAATATTATCAAGTGAAGTTGTAGTATGTTAAAGTTTTTCCTTGCCAAATTTTTTTCGTAATAAATGGAGGTACAAAATATTGGTACAATGCAACCAAATAATTTTCTTATAAATAACACAATGAATATTAATAATCTAGAGTATATGAAAATACCTAATTTAAATAAAATTGCCAAACAACATGACATTAAAGGATATAGCTAATATAGAACAATTGCGGAACTAAGGGATTTTATCAAGTATATGTTATATCTAAAACCATTTTCAGAACGTAATCTAGAATTTACACAACTGGTTGATATATTAGATACTATTAAATGTAGACATAATTTAATAAGGTTTGCTAAAGAAAATGGTATCACCATGGAGTGACCTTAAGTTCTATATAAGAACTAAATTAGAAAAATTACCATTTGCAGAATTAAATTCAAATGATGATGTTTTTGAATCAACACAACACTTTAACTTACCTTTTAGTAAAGTACAAAATAGCGATGATGTTTTAAAGCCATCAAACCAATTTTACCAACACTTACCTTTTATGAGATATTTACTCCAAGTCCTCAGAATGTAGATGACTATGATAATATATTTAACATATCGCGTCCGATAGAGGAGTCAATACCACGTTTTAGGAATAATATTGATATTGATGATATATTTAACATAAATCCCGCGGATGATGATGATTACTATGCAACGAACGATAACTTTGTAGCTATAGAAGAAAGTGTTAGACAAGGAATTGCTAGAGAAAATGCTGAAAATCTTAGCGCTTTTACGGATGCTCGTTATAAAGTGGAAGTTAGAAGTAATTATGGTAATATAGCTTTCTTTAATTTTCACGATATTATTAATCAAATAAGTGCAAAAAGAAAAGCAGCTGTCCAATTTAGAGAAGGTATTGATCGAATTAACTTTGTTATTAACAGTCCGAGTATTCATAGTGGGTATTTCTCAACAGGTTCTCGTTTAACAATCAATCATGGTGAAATAATAAGGCACTTTAATAAATTAATGGAACAATATGATGATATTGCTCTAGAAGATACTAGATTCTACATTCAAATAGTCAAAATGCCAACTGGAGGAAGACTTACAAAAATAATATACCTTGATGAAGATATCAGAACAAAAAGAAGTATCTTACAAATCAAAAATCAAAATGAAGAATTATGTGGTGCACGGTCTATTATTGCATCATTGACATACAAGACAAACATTATACTTGACAGAGAACTAAGTAGTAATGATATCACTTATATACGAAAGGGGCGTACTCTACAAAAAATTTAGCAATAGAACTATGTAACAAAATTAGACATAATCCTGGTGAACCGTTTGATCTTACGTCATTTAGAAAAGTTGAACGCTATCTTAAAAACGTGCGTATAAATATTGTCTGTGCGGAAAACTTTAACACGATTATCTACGAAGGAATATAAAAACGAGATACAACCATATATTTATGCAAAGTTAAAAATTACTTTCATGTAATTACTCAAATGAGTGCGTTTTTAGGATTGTCGAATTTCTGAGATCGATGCGAAACACCTTATAAACGCAAAAATCATAAATGCAAAGCATTATGTGTTACATGTTGTGGTCCCAGTCATATTGGTAACAAATCTGCCAAGTATTTTAAGGATTGTAATGGATATTGCTGCAATGAAGAATGTTTCGAACAAAATAAAAAAGAAGTGTGTGTAACTGTTTACAAATATCTAGAATGTAATAAAATATGTAAGAGAAACGAGGAGCATAAATGTGGATACGAAAAGTGCATAAACTGTAAGATAGAAGTAGAAACAAAAACTCATCTATGTTACATGCAATGGCAAAAATGTAAGGGTGGAATATGTATAAGAAAATTAGATGATAACGTTACATACATGGATGTGAAGATTGCTCACCAAAAAATGTATATGTAGTAACTAAATATACGAAAAAAGAAATTAATGAACTTGCATGTGAATATATACTGGAAATTTATCCTGATTTTGATTACGATAAAGAAGTTTTTGATCGTTATGTTGAATCTTTAAAGAAAAAGAAAGTGGATGGATATATGTACAAATGTAAAAAATGTAAAAACTACACAACCTTAAAGGACCCACTTTTAATATTAGAAACATGTGATGTTTGTAAAGCGGATACATTAAAAGAACCTACATGTCCATTTACAGAAAAATATATAACAAATGATTTAGAGGGTAACCAAGAAACTGGAGAACACAAACCCAATTATGTGGTTGCTGAGTATGTTTTTAGAAGTGGACAAAAGATTCATTTCAAAGATAGCGATGAATTTTGTAAGTGGTTAATATCTAAACAACATCAAGGTTATACAGTCATAGCACATAACGCAAGATCGTATGATTGGTATTTCGTTATGAACTTCTGTATGCGAAATGGATATAAACCCTTCACAATTTACAGAGGTTGTCAAATCATGTCAATGTCTCTCAGAAATGCAAATATGCGATTCACAGATAGCTACAACTTTATCTCACAACCATTGAGTACATTCCCAGAAACATTTGAATTAGCCGAGTTAAAAAAGGGATACTTTCCTTACGTCTTCAACACAACAAAAAACCAAACCTATGTAGGACCAATTCCGAATATAGAATATTACGGGGAGAGCACTATGAAAAGATGTAGTAAATGCAAACCTGATGCGACTTGTAAACATTGGCATACAAGAAATCACTTTTTACAGTGGCATAATGAACGAGTTGAAGAGAATTACAAATTTGTCTTTCAAAAAGAAATGAGTGAGTATTGTGAGTCAGATGTAGACATACTTACTCAAGCAGTTAGAAAACTTAGACAAACATTTCTAGATGCGTGTAACATAGACCCATTTCGATATATAACAATCTCAAGTGTGGCAATGGCTGAGTTTAGATACCATCATATAAAGTCTGATACCATAGCTGTATTAAAGGATAGAGACAATGAAACGTACAGTAAAAAATCTATATCATGGTTAAAAACATTGGATGATGGAATCAAACATGTTTTAAACGGTGGGGAAGAGACTACACTAGTACGGAAAGTTGATGGATTTGATAAAACAACCAATACAGTTTATCAGTTCCATGGGTGCTTCTGGCATGGTTGTCCCAACTGTTATAAATATGATATAATTAAACAACAAAAAACAAGATAGCATGGGTGATGTGTATGAAAAAACAAAACTTCTTACTAAAATACTAAGAGATCAGGGATATAATTTAATAGAAATGTGGGAATGTGATTGGGAACCTACATACAAAAAACTTAAACATGAAATAAACGAAATAAAAACACCACTATCCTCTAGAGAGGCTTATTATGGAGGAAGAACAAATGCATCTAAATTACACGTTAAAGGTAAAAAAAATGAAATACATTGATATTTGTAGTTTGTATCCAACAGTTATGTTCTATGATACATTTCCTGTTGGGCATCCAATAAAAATATTACATCCTCAAAATTACGATTCTAACTGGTTTGGATTAATTATATGCCAAGTACAACCACGAAAAAACATATATCATCCTGTGCTACCGATTAAAGAAGAAAAACTGATATTTCCATTATGTGGTAAATGCGTTAATTCTAAAAGTAGTAACTGTAATCACACAGATATTGAACGTAGATTTAATGGAACATGGAGTACACCTGAAATTAATAAAGCACCTGAAATGGGATACAAGATAACAAAGATATATGAAGTTTGGCATTTTAAGAAAATCATCACCAACATGTTTAAAAACTACATTTCGAAATTCTTAAAAATAAAGTTAGAAACAAGTGAATGGGAAAATGATTACAGCACTAAAGAATTGTATGTCGAAGATGTAAAATATAGATTAGGTATCGAATTAGACACTGATAACATTAAACCTAATCAGTAGTGTAATTGATGATATTACTGGCTCGATAAATGATGAGCCCCCTTCAGGCAGATTTGGCTACACTTAAAACTAGCTCAAGATGTGCATATGAGCTTATTGCTCAAGTGTGGTACTCTGTCTAATCCAAGATTTTTGTAAAAATGCCCTCGAGAATTTCCCGTGAAATGATGAGCCCCCTCAGATTGATTTGGCTACACTTAGAAAAGCCACATCTGTGAGATTGTTGTCCATAAGTTTGTCAAAAATATGCCCCTCTTGATATTTTTTTGGCCACACTTAAAACTAAGCCAAGATGCTCATAAGAGCCACATACACCCACATACACCCACACCCACCCACACCCACACAAATTTACTTCCGGTCCACTTCCGGTTTAAGTTCAGAGAATTAAAATGTTACCTGGAATATGCTCAATATTTTAATTGGACCCAAGGACCAACTTGCATATCTAATACTAAGACAATGTAATATGCAGAGGCCCTCTAGAATTGCTCTGTGACTCTCTCATTTCTTACTTCATAAACATATGATTTTTCACCTATAAGAATAACACTACATATGGTGTCATCAGGGAGTGTATCGTGGAATTCATAGATAATTTTAATGTTTGTCCTGTCATTAACCACAACTTGTTTCCTTTTTGAAGTGTTGATGACAAACATGGGTCTCTGTGCTTTGAATTCATCTGGTGTGTAATACATGTCAGTATTGCCAGTAGTGACCCTTTTGTATGCTGTAAATGCTTCATATAATTTAAGGAAATCATCCTTGGATATGTCTAAATTATAATTTTCTCTAGGGAATACCTCATTTCTGCCATTTTTAAGATATATGTTCTTGATGTTGCAGCTATCAAACTTACTTGAATTTGTTTCCTGATTATTGTGTCTTCCAGTCTGAAACAGTACCACCACAAAATCTGGCATGTCATATTGTATACTGGAGAATGAATTTCTAGCATCAAACTCATAATAGGTACCAGTGGCAGGCTTCTGCACACATAGATATGTATAAAATTGTAAAGGCACCTGTGGATTTTTTAGGATATCTGCTTTGTATTTAAGAGCATAACTGGCTTCAAATTCAACAACCGGGATTCTTAGCTCCATAGTCTGAATAAGGCACTTGCCTTCATCAGGTAGGGTATTAGGCAGAGCTTCCCCAGTAGAATTTAATGTACTGTACCTCATCAAAGCATTATTATCATTGGCAGCTCTTCTAAATGTGATTCTTAAACCACATAATATCTTTGTAATCTGAGAAGAATCCTGGCAACAGGCGCATGGGGAACAGCACTGTGTGGCTCTTGGATAATATTTTATCACCAGCCTCAAATCCACCTATTTTGTAGTAAAAGCCTTGGTTTTGGATAATTTTAGTGTGGCCAAAGCTGTAGAGGTAATGCCGGGGTAATCCACTCTGTTTATAACAACACCATGTTTTCTGATCTCAATTTCAGAGAACAGATGTGGCACAAAATTGTCTACCAATCTTATATTTGAATTTGCCGGATAATCTGTACCATCGAGCTTTACAACATCAAACTTGATGTATAGATAGCCATCCCCTACACCAAGATCAACCTCAATCTCTGTGTTGGGTTGATTTAAATTTGCAAAGGTCCTCCTGTTTGGTGGGAATGATTGTAGCTCATAACTCTCAATATTTTCCATTTTTTTTGTATGTATTTTTATTTAAATATTAATTTCTATGATTGCAGTTGTTGTGGCTCCAGCAAAACTAAATTACTAATTCTTCTTTTTCATTAGTGACCATCAACTCAATGTAATCTATTCTATTATGGGACACAGGAAAATATAATGTTGGTGATGGAGTGTAGATGATGGGCTCCATAAATTCAGAATTAGGTTTGAATGTTGCGATGATGCCAGTTTGTTTGTGAGTGCTTATGCCATTTGATTTGGTGATCATACCCTCGGCCACATTACAGTGAATATTCAGAGTCTCTATGGCTAAGAATTTAGGTATATTAATAGCAATGTGTTTGATGGCTGGTTCAAGTTTTGTGTTGTTCTCAAATCCTAACAGCTCTCGTATAGTACCCAGATCCACTGTTTCTGTAGCAGATACAATTTCTACTCTGTGAGTGACAGAATTTTGAGTTAATACTATACCTCTGGGTAACTGAGCATTTAGAGTAGATAGATTATATTGCCCTGGAGTGATGACAATGTTTTGATCACCAACTGCAATCTTGTTGTTGTGGTGTGTAATGTTAGGGATCAAGTACATGCCATAAAATGCTCTGAGAGCTATTGTTTTGGGATACACTATATCATCATGTAATCTAAGTTTCAATATTGAATTTTGGCTGGTGAGATGGAATACCCCCATGATGTTTTAAATACCACAGGGCCTTTTGAAAATCTTCAATTGATGGTTTATTTATTTGAGACATATATCTAAGAACAGATATACACAGATGTCCACAATTAACATCTTTGAAATTTTGAACACGGGCATTATTGTAATAAAGATTAATTGATTTTAGATATTTTACTAAATTTTCAGGTGGAACACCTCCAAATGAATCAAACACAAATGCCTAATCTTTTAAATATTTAAGATAACAGATCCAGTGAGTGCCCTGATTTTTGTACTTATCCAAATTAACTATGCCACATTCTTTGTTGAGTGGTTGTTCTGGTAAAGAATCAGACATGTACACACCTCTAAAATTTTTGATGCCCAGTGGCTTCATTAAAGCTTCAATATCTTGGTTTGTAAGCGGCTCTTGTTTTTTTAAACTTATTCATGGCTCTCTTAAAAACTTTGCCTTGTTTCTCCATGGCCAGGTTATGGCGCTTTATTTCATCTAATTCTGCCTTATTCCTTTTGGCATCTATTACTGTTTTTGCTATAGCAGCTGATCCCCAGCCAAACTCCCAACAGCACAAAGTGCTGCCAACATGGTCAGGATAGTAAATATGAAACCACCTGTATGCAATTTCTTTCTAGATTGCTGTAATTTTTTTAATTGGAGGGTACTAAGTAACAATTTCATACCATGGCCCTTGGCAAGACAAGAACTTTTCTTCTTGCGCTGCTTTTTGGTTAAAAGACTATCAATAGTTTTAAGAGATTTAAGACCTGCATAAGGTATCTGATACATAACACCCTTGGCCTTCATCCTAGGTTTATTATATATATATATTCATAACCCCCACCCCAGTTTCTGTTTGGTGTTCATAGCTATGGTGGTCCCCAATGCTGCTATTCTTTCACTTAAAGAAGCATCTTTGCTTACAAATCTACCAAATGCAGCCTCTTCTAATTTCTTGTCTGCAACATGTCTCTTGTCAAGATCAGAATGTGTGTTGTATGCTATGTCATGGTCTCTACAAGCAGCATCTAGGGGATTAACACCAGGATCACCTCTGTTTAATCTATGGTCCAATTTTGTACCGGGATCACAATACTGATAGCCTGGAATGTGTAGTTCAAATGGCAGCTTGTTTATGATGTCATTAACCAGCCCCCGACCCTCAGAGATATTCCAAAATTTAGGTGGTAGAGTATTAATAATTTTTATAAGATATCCAATGCCCTTAGTGTCATTCACTATAGAATTAGACAATTTGGTGCTTATCATGTCCATAATTCCAACTTTTTCATTGTAAAAATTGTGGTTGCCAGCATTTTCTTCCCCAGCTATCACCAGCAACCTATCTACAAGTTTCCTGACATCATCAACCCACACAAATTCTTTAGGCAGGGTGTTGTATTGTTTGATTCTACTACCTGTCTTGATCTGTGACCATATGGGCTTGATTAAGTTGTTGTATTTTGCTCCACTGCTAGACTTGACTCTTTTTGTGTGGGATCATTGTTCTGGTATAGAGCATCTGATTTTATTAATATTTCTTTGTAATGCTCATAATCCTAATCTGTATAGTTGCCAGGCCTTTTCCGAGTCATCAGTTCCCACAATCCAGGTGTGCCAGGGTACTTAACAAAACCACCTCTATCTCCAAGACGAGATTCTGAATATACAATTAGATCATCTAACATAAATGTTACTCTGAAATTGCCAATTCTATGTATGATGCTACCATCACGCTCTGTGTCAGCATATAAGCCAAAGACCTCATCTTTGTTGTCTTTAGGTGTGCTTAAATATTTTTGAGCAAGAATACCCAATTCAATAGGATCCTGAGTAGCTTCAATTCTTCGAGGAACAACAGGACTAGGTGTATGAATACTAGAAAGTGGGGTGATCGGATAATCTAATATGTTCCTAGCAGCTACAGGTACAAGCTCTGTGATCAAATTTTGATTTTGCTCTGTAACAGTTTTGATATTTTTACCTAATTCACTAATAGCATCGATAATAGGCTATTCTGTTTGCTTGTGTTGTTCATAGATTCCTCGGTTCTCTGATTTCCATCCCTTAAATCTTTTTACAAGATAATATCTTAATTTAAGATCATCAATGATTGGCCTTTTCATGGTTATTTATATATGTTTCAATGTCTAGAAAATTGTTGATTTTATTTCTGTATTTGCCACTATTGGGTTTCCTTGTCATATCAATTGTGACAAACCCATAACTGTGCTGATTCCAGCACCTACTGCAAATCTTGGAAAAATCATTGTAGCTCAAGTCCCCACCTACATATTTATCATGTATGTGTTTGAGGTTGGTATGATCTTGATGAAACACACATATAAAATTGCTGTTGTCTCGGATCAGCTGCTTCGGAATTTTAGAAAAAGTCTGTGCCAGGTAGAAGCAATCTATGTTTTTGTGTCTGCCCTGTGTAAAAAAATGTCTAACCTTGTTTTGATTATCCAGTATAATGTCATCAAACACAACAACAGAGTTACCAAGACATTCAAGGAGTGGCTTAACATCTGATTCAAAAGTGGCAATATCCAGTCCATCATATAGCTTCATCAGCTGCTGATATTTTAATTGTTCCAAGCTCTTAGAGAAGACATACAAATGCCTGTTTTTCCAGTCTAACCAGTTGGGTGCCAATAAAAAATTATCAATCATTAGTGTAGTTTTACCACAAGCCGATGGCCCAACAATAAGACATCTAATATTATCAGGCAGCAGCATTCCATTTCTCTTATTCTGCTGTTCAGGCTCTGGCAGCATTTTTATAACATCCCAGGTGTTCATAGTATCACTTTGTCTGCCTCGATCCAGCTGTGTTCTGGGAGTCCTTGCCATTTCACCAGTATCTTGTTGCCTTTTCTGCGGATGATTTTTTCTATGAGATATGTGTCAGGCTGCTTAGTTTTGCTGAGTTCTTCTTCATAAAACCTGCCTTTGAGAATTTATCCTCGGTGGTCTTTTATTATATATGTGTATCGGGTCCCAGGTTTAACTTGAACCACTGTAAATAATTCAGTGCTCCAGTTTCTGGTAAAGCCTCTTTTGAATAAGTGCTTATATTTGCTGATTCTTACTTGATCACCTACCTTGTATTTGGCTTTTCTTGTTGTTGGCTGGTATCTAGGATAATAAACAGTACTGATCAATTTTTGCTCATCAGATGAAGTTACCTCAGAGGGTTTCATGTTGATTGTGGAATGGACCGAGTTGTTATATCTATCTAAAAGTTCTGGTAGGATACTGAGCCATTTATAATTACTTTGAAGGGTAAATTGTTTATACATATGATTTTTTAGGGTTTTGTTGAATCTCTCTACAATTGAGGATTTGAGATCACTGTAACTCGAGTAATGTTGTATTGACTGGCTTTTAATAAATTGTTGGAACACAGAATTTTAGAATTCTTTGCCATTATCTGTTTGCAAATAGCGCGGTGATCTTCCACTCTGATTGATGATTGTCCTGAAGGCTTCTGTAACACATGCTCCAGTCTTGCATTTGAGTGGCACAGCCCAGGCAAATTTTGAAAATGTATCTATTACAGTGAGTAGATACTTGTAGCCCTTGTTGATCTTGTCTAAGTTTTTCAGCTGTCCACTTGCGATCTCAACCAAGTCACACTGCCATAAATCATCTATGCCTTTTGTAACCACTGGCAGTCTCTTATAATTATGTCTGGCTTGTCTGTGTAATTCATCAACAATAATTTGTCTAGACATAGTATGTAAACAAGAATATTGTAACTATAGGGTGTTCAGCAGCTGATACTACAGGATTTTCTAAATAGAGTTTGTCTCCTATTTGTATATTAAATTCCAGAGAGCCATCATCTTCAGCATAAAATGTTTCTAATGTATTGGGGTCTGTAAAATCCTCTAACTCTACACTGGTGATTTTTGCTTTGTTCTCAGCATTTGTTATTGATAAGGTAGGGTCGTGGTGTGCCTGTGGTTGTAGCCAATATTTGTTCTTGATTGGCCTCAGTGTGCCCCCAACAAAAAACTGATAATAAAATTGTGCAGGAGACAGCATATATATTTTGCCACCTGGTGTAAATGGTGAATCATATTCTTTGTTGGGGATACTGTACAATTCAAGAATTACTGTATTTTTAGGATTCTCGATTATGCCAGTTATTTCTTTTTTCTGCTGTAAGCAATCTACTTGTTACAGATTCAAGGTGCTCATTGATAGTCCTAACAACATCATCATGGCCTGGCTTCATCTTCATGTCCACAACAAGTTTTATGTATTGTTGCACAATTTCTTGTAGCTGGGTTTTCAAAAACACACAAAGCATTTGTTTTATTGGATTCCATGGTCCCTAGCTGTTGCTTGATATTAGCTACAATTTGCTGTAGATTTTCAACAACTGCCAATTTTGAATTTTGAGCAGTAAGATCATGGACTTGTCTTCTGATATCCTCAAACAGGGCATGCAGTTCATTAATATGTTGATTGGTTGGTAGAGTGGCCACTGTCTGAGTAAGTTGTTTGATCTCTGTCTGGATATTCTTGATATCTTCTGATTTCAATATGCGATTCACAGCTCTCTTAATATTTTTAAGTTCCTGTGATGTAGGCAGATTTGATACAGTATTCTGCAAAGATTCAAGTGCCAATTTCACATCATTTAATTCAGAAGCATCAACCACACTACGCATAGCATCTTGAAGCAGAGCTATGTCTGCCTGAGTAGGTGTTGATTGTTGTAAAATTTCAAGCTTTGTTTGGATATCATCGATCAAGTGATGAAAATGAGATAGCTCAGATTCAGTGTTGAGGTTTTCAAGTTTTGTGATCTGTTGTTGGACACTGACAAGGATGTCTACAATACCAGGCAGGCGAGATTCTAGAGATTCTTGTACATTTGTCAGATCACTTTGTACTGCTGCTATGGTGCCTTCAAAGTGGGTTATGGTACTCTGAATTTTTCCAAAATCTTCATATGTCTCAAGTTGCAACTTGATGTTAGCTACACTGCGAGTTATAGCACTCAAAGCATCAGAAGATGGGAAGTTGTTCATAAAATTTTCAAGTGTCTCAATTTTTTCTTTAACCTCGGCTATGGCATTTTTCAGAGGGCCCAGATTAGGAATCTCCAGTGATTGAATCTGTTATTTAAGAGTGGAAATCACTAGATCAAAATCTTCTTGTGATTTTATGCTTTTGACAATTGTTTGGAGCTGTGTCTGGACATTATTTATCTGCTCTTCCAATTGTTGTTTCAATTGCTCAGAGCTGGTGGCCTGGATCTTAAATTTGGCTTGAAGAGCTGTTACAGCTTCCTCTAAACTTTGAAAATTATCCAATATTCCCAGGTCAGTATATTTCTGAACCAATAATTTAAGTTCTGAGTCAATTTTAAGAAGAGGGTCCATGCATTGTGGTTGTAAATTTGTAATTTCTAGTTGAAGACTGGCATTCAGTGTGGTTTGTAAAGCTTGTAAATCAGTTCTTAATTTTTTGACTCTGACATCAAGCATCAGAATCTTATCACTGTGATCTTCATGTCTTGTATGGCCAAATATATCATTAGGCATTTTGATTTAGTGGTTATTTATTATTGAATATCTAATTCTTAATTCTATAAAAAAAGGTATAAGCTTGTCATAGTATCCAGGGACCTCAATATATAAGCAGTCACCAGCAGAAACAGTATATACAGTGCCAGAAATCATGTTTGAGTGCTTAATTCTGTAAATATTTCTCCCTATTTAAACCTAGACATTACCCTCGGGGGTTTTAATAAATTGTAATTGACCACCTACAGGTAATTGGTAATGATTTAAATTATTGTTAAATATGTACAATGTTTTAACTGTTTTATCATCAACATCTGTAAGTATGCTGTTCAGATGAATAATTAACAAACCACTTAGTTTAGATATTATATCAGGAGAGGGTGCTGGTGTTGGCAGGTCCATAATAGCCTGTTTTTTGAACCCAAATAAGTTCATAGGCATGTTTATTTATTTCAAATCATGCTCTGGAATTGGGCATTGATTCCCACTTTTCAAACCACAATGACCCCATGGTATAGTATGTATGCCACATGATATAATGCATCTCTTATCATCATGTGGGTCCAGAGCCACTTTCCTTACAACATTTGTAGTCAACAAGTGATCCTCACTCTGAATTCTGCATTCTGATGTTCTGATTGAACTCTATGATTTGAGACAATTTTTGTAATCTTTAAATTGGAGCTCTTTGTCTACAGTAACTCTGCCAATGCCCTTGGCGTTTTTTGCAACAGCACCACTACATGTTTCAAAGCTGTACATCTTGGCCCTTAACCCAGTAAATGCCACAATAACATCACCAAGTGTCTCATCTTTTAACTTGCCAGGCACCTTTTTGTTGTGGGGTTTAATCTTTCTATGTTCACTGGTATCAAAATATTCAAGCAATGCAGGCTGTGATATTTCTTGATAAACATTTTCTGTTTGAATATCAAGAATAAAACTATCTGTGTCCATGTACATCAGTTTTACACGATCACCATAAAAAGGCTTCAACACATCATAATAGAGCTCCAGCATGTGTAATTTGGCCAATTCCAATATCACAGCCCCTACATAAATAGGCTTATCAAACTTAATCTTTGTTTTTTCATGTTGAAAAGTGCCATATTTTCATCATAAATTCTTCTATAATTGAAATTAGGCTTTGCAATCATTTTTTTGCTCAGGCTGGGGTCAGTAATTTTTTTAACATCAGTATGTTTTCTGACATTTTCTATGGTTTTGCCATACACTGAATTGATCATCAATTTAAACAAAGTTTTATCAAATTGGCTCATTGCAGATGTTCGAAGCTCTGTGTTTGTATCAATATATGGCTTCAACCATCTTGAGTGCCTGAACCTCAAAACTTTTCCAACTTTGGTCACTTGAACACCATGTTTCATCAGGAACTGGAGGTTTTTGTAATATATGACATAACCCTGTTTTGGCTCTAGAGTCATCATGAGCTTCTTCTGTTTAGAGCCAGGTGAACACTCAACCTCAGGAATTGGGGGCAGATCAGAAAATTTGTTGCGTAAATCATCAGGAATTGTCAGATCAACCTCTAAGAACAGGCCATAGTTACTGTCATCAAAATCCTTAAGATCTTCAATATTGAAATCTTCAACCCACTCAAGCCCTGCATATGGCAGTTTATCCATCATAGCATGACCATACAGGCTGTTGGCATCTATATACAGTATATAATTTGATGGCAGTGCTTGGTCATAATTGGGAAAATACTTGTTATTTGCTCTGGCATATCTCTGAGAACATTGCACCATGCCTCCTCTTATACATTGCTCCATAAACAGATACATGTCTTGATCTTGGATCAGATCCAATTGCATTTTAGTGTTTAAAAACATTGCAGACCATGCTAGGCCTGGTGCACTGTAAAAATACATTGGATCCAGCTTATAATTTTCCATGGAAGATTTTCTAAATGCCTGAAGTATATCAGCTAAGAGAGTGACATCAAATTTTAAATATGCCTTGTGATAATCACCAAATGTCTGGCATTTTAAATTGTTCCACATCAACTGGGCATGGTGATAATCATCATCAGTGATTCCAGATGCTCTGATTTTGCTGTAGAACTCTTGTTGTGGTGGCAGAGCACACTCATCAAACTTAGAAAAATCTGTAACATAGTCATATGGATATACACCCTTCCGTCTAATTAATTTCAGGTCCTGATTTGGAAACAAAGCACATGTGATTTTGAATTGATCATCAGATAATTGACTGGCCAGTGTAGCCAGGCTAGCAGACAGAATTCTGTAGGAATCAAGAAATCTTAAGTGAATAGGAACACCATTAACTTTAATTATCTTGCTAATAGCAATATATTTCTCATTATTTTCTGCTAAAATATTTAAATTCTGCTTGTCAAACCCCTCGTACCTGATCAGATGATGAAAATCATAATTAGATGCACCATGGCAAAATATTGGGACAAATTTTGGTCTCTGGATCTTAATATTACAGCTTTTACACAGGGCCATTAAGAATTTACCATCTGTATGGGAATGGTGATGCACCTTGATATTTGTATCTGAAAATTCAGAATCACATACCGGGCATTTTTCTGCATTGTTGAAATCTTCAATCTGTTTCTCTGTTAAAGGCAACATATGTTTTGATTTTAATAAGACATTAGATGCTATGTTATGGCACTCATTTCTATTCTATGTGCAAATTCTTTGATAGCATCTGGTCCCATGTATAAATATTCTTTACTAACAACACCATCCTGTACAATCACATAATAAAAACTAGAAGGTTCATGTAGCTGGTATGATGTACTTGAAGATTCAACAGAATCTGGGCTGCATAATGCAAGGGGTTTGAGGTTTGATTCAAAATCACAGACTATATATGCTGGGTGTTCCAACAAGGCTTCAAATTTTTTGAATTTGGCATTTTCACTTAGATTAGGCATCACCATATGAACAGGTTTATGATTGCCACAGTATTTCAGATGCTCAATTAACTTGTTTTTAGCAATTTCTGCATTCACTTCACGAACCCTATTTACCATTTTTGACCATCAAATACAGTTAAACATCTTCGGCACAACTGAAATATTCTATTAAATTTGTCTAGTTGTTTTCTTACTAAAGCTTCAAGACTGTGTATCAGAGTGTAATGGTGTGTGCCATCCTCTTCAATTAAGAGCAGATCAATCGGAACAGCAGAATCATCATCAAGTGTACTGATTCTGAGAGGTGCTATCAAGCAATTGCCACGGCCAGTAGAACAAATAAATACATTAATAGATAATTGTTTACCATTGATATCCCTGGCCTTTTTTTTCAAATTTATCAATATTCTGAACAGACATTGGATATTCTAAACCCTCCATTGCTTCATCAAAATCGTGCTCATGTTGTTTATAATAAGTTATTCTCTGAGGATTCCTTAAAACTGGATACAAAGCAGCTAAAATACACCACAGAAAACATTTCTCATCATTATTTTCTATGTTAACCACAGCTTGTTTGTTTTTGATATTGGGAGGTAATGGCAGATATGTAGATCCTTGTAATGGGTTGAATTCAGAAATATTAACATAGAGCTTGTGTGGAGATCCGCATAGGCTCCATCCTGACTCTTTTCCAGCAAATTCAGAGTGTTTAATATTCAATTGATCTATCAAACTGCTTATTATTTTGTCTGAATTTGTATTTGAATATATAGCTACAGTTTATGTTATGTGGGGATGTGTAAATTTTCTGCCATTTGGTTTCTTATATTGTGTAAACAATTTGAGGGACAGCTTATAAGAGCCATTTTGTGCATTTAGAATTGCCTGCACATCAGGATTTATACCGTTCAAAAAATTCTTAATGTCACATCTTGGCTCTGATACAAAACGTTGATCCCTATGTTGGCCATTAAAACTGCTATGTATAGGTGGTTCATAGCGTGGCTGCTTTGCTGCTCTAGCATTAACAGGTGTTTCATGCTTCCTTTTCATACCAGATGTAGATGGTTGTGTGGGCAATGTTGATGACTGTGCAGAACAAGTATCTATATGTTTATATGTGAAGTATTCCATGCTATATTTTCTATGGCATTTTGGACATATTTTTGTGGGTGTTCTACATTTGTCTGGATTACAATTCCTTTGGTGCCTGGCCCAATTGGGGCTGGTTATATTCTTATTGCATTGATTACAATATTTTTGATTTGGCATTTTTGTTGTTGGTTTATTATATAAAATTTCTTGGGGTTCAAATCAAAATTCTATGCTTAATAAAAAATATCAGTTGGGTTCAGCAGTGTGCTTTGTATATTTAGTGTGTGTGTGTGTGTGTGTGTGTGTGTGTGTTTGGCTTTGGCATTTCTGTTGTTGGTTTATTATATAAAATTTCTTGGGGTTCAAATCAAAATTCTATGCTTAATAAAAAATATCAGTTGGGTTCAGCAGTGTGCTTTGTATACTCTGTATGTGTGTGTGTGTGTGTGTGTGTGTGTGTGTGTGTGCGTGTGTGTGTGTGTGTGTTTGGCTTTGACATTTTTGTTGTTGGTTTATTATATAAAATTTCTTGGGGTTCAAATCAAAATTCTATGCTTAATAAAAAATATCAGTTGGGTTCAGCATTGTGCTTTGTATATTTAGTGTGTGTGTGTGTGTGTGTGTGTGTGTGTGTGTGTGTGTGTGTTTGGCTTTGGCATTTTTGTTGTTGGTTTATTATATAAAATTTCTTGGGGTTCAAATCAAAATTCTATGCTTAATAAACCTAAGAAACACAGGTGTCTATCAAGTGGACCGGAAGTGGGTGAAAAGGAAGTGGGTGAACCGGAAGTGGGTGAACCGGAAGTGGACCGGAAGTGAACCGGAAGTTGACCGGAAGTGAACCGGAAGTGGGCCGGAAGTGGACCGGAAGTAAATATGTGTGGGTGTGGTTGGGTGTGGGTGTATGTGGGTGTATGTGGCTCTTATGAGCATCTTGGCTTAGTTTTAAGTGTGATCAAAAAAAAGATCAAGAAGGGCATATTTTTGACAAGCTTATGGACAACAATCTCACAGATGTGGCTTTTGTAAGTGTAGCCAAATCAATCTGAGGGGGCTCATCATTTCACGGGAAATTCCCGAGGGCATTTTTACAAAATCTTGGATTAGACAGAGTACCACACTTGAGCAATAAGCTCATATGCACATCTTGAGCTAGTTTTAAGTGTAGCCAAATCTGCCTGAAGGGGGCTCATCATTTATCGAGCCAGTAATATCATCAATTACACTACTCTAATCCAGTTTTACGTGCAATGGCTAAACTATTATTAAACGCATTCCACGGTAAGTTTGGTCCACGTAGAAGAATGGAAACAACAGATTATATCAACTCAGCAAAAAAATATGTATGATATATTATTGAATCCTAAACTGGAATGTATTAACCTTTCATTAATCAACGAAAATATGATAGAAGCTAGATTTCATACAAAAGACGAATGTTTGGAAGATCCCACTAAAACAAATATATTAATTGCGTTATTTACAACTTCCTATGCTAGATTCAGATTATACGATATGCTTGATAAATTAGGAGATCAAGTAATGTATTACGACACAGATAGTATTATATACATTGATGATGATACAAATACTGTAAAAACTGGATGTATGCTTGGAGAATGGACCCATGAGTTAGACGGAGATCATATAATATATATCTACAGGACCAAAGAGCCTTGCATAATTTACAGCTAAAGGTAAAGTCGTTTGTAAAATTAAAGGATTTACTTTAAACTACGCAAACTCTCAAAAACTAAACATGAACGAAATGATAAGAATTTTAAGAAACGAAATTGACGATATTACTTTAGAATATAATCAAATTACAAAGAGTAGAAAAACGCACACATTGATTAACAAAAAAATTCAAAAGAAATTTAAATTGGAATACGATAAACGGGTTATCTTACAAGAACAAAATTATATAGACACTATTCCTTATGGTTACTAGACGAGACTGCTTTGTGTCTGTCAACTAGTTTCTTTAATTTGCTTATGATATATTGTAATAATTTGAATACCATATCTTATAAATATATCATGCAGTTAGGATCAGACACCATAATGATTGACATTGTTGAATCAGTGTTGAAGAAACACGATATTCCTTACAAGTTCACTGAAAAATGCAACAAATGGATTGATGAAGGCAATGTAATACACATGAAGAGTGCAATTGCAGTTGACACTCTGCCATTAACAGATATCATTGCAGAGGCCGAAAAGCATTCAATTGAATACGATGGTAATGGTGCTTGGGATACATTTTATTTCGCTACAGATACTCATTACTATTCTATAGGAACAACACACTATGAAGTAAAAAGAAAGAATTACAAAAATCCATATATTAATCCAGTAAATTGTATTTTTAATGGATAGTGATTCTAATTAAATAATTTTATATAAATATATCATGCCGTCAGCTATTATACCCGAAACTATATTACAATATGAAGAAGATGGGGAAATAAAAAAGTTACTAGTTGCACCAGGTGATTACAATGTGCAATTCGCAATATCCGTTTAGCTCAAAGAATATTAAAATTAAAAAAACATAAGAGAGATGATATATTTGTAATTAGATCGCCATTTAGACTATTTCTAAAACAAGATAATTCAATAGGAGATATACTTGGATTTAATAAAGTGTTAGAGTTGTAATTATTTTTCATTACCCCGGCAAATTACCGGGTCTTATAAAATGGGTAGTTTGACAATTTTGACATTTTCAGCGCTATTTTCTTATAAAATTATATTTTTGCAATTTCATAATTTAAGCAGTTTCGAGTCTATTTTGCAGTTATTTAGCCTATGGCAAAAAGAACACAAAAATGGTCGCATAAAAGCTAGCGATTTTTAGTCTATTTTCGTATAGTTTTTATGGGGTATTTTTAAATATATTTTTTCCCGGATTTTTATTACATTGCAATTTTTTAATATTTTCGCTCTATTTTGGTATATTTTTGAAAAGTGTCCTCAAGTACCTCCACTAATAGTCTCAATGCGTGCGTGTTGTCCTTCAAATCCTGAAATGATTGCGTGTGAAGAAATCTGTTTGTATTTTCACAGCAAGCGGGCTTATAAATGAAGCATATGATTAACTTGGATTGTTTACCACTCTACACTTGTCTAGCATACCTTTGTGTAGTCTGTACGTTGTGTTCAGTTATTGTGATTGTATGTGTTTTCGATTAATCATGTCTGGCGTAAATAGCTGAATAATTGGTAGCCGTGTCCTTCACGTTCTTCTCTCTGCTAAATATCGAGCGTGAATCTCGCCCAGAGCAGAAGTCTATGTTTTAGGGATGATATCTGAAACTCTTCTGGCAGGAATAACTATGCTAATTGGACACATGTCCCAGATTTTCCGGAGACAGGCGCTATCAATAAATATCACGCACAACATATCCCACCTCATATACTTACAATACGTTGCAACGTCCCCCCTCGGTTGGACACCGGTCGTTCCAAAGTTAGTCCGCTACTCTTTTAGTCGGGAACATGAGAATCTGCAAATCATCAGGGCTTGCAGGGTAGAAAAGAAGCACAACACTGTTTTCAAAGTTAAAACGCAGTTTTGTTAACGCGTATAGTTCATAATCACTTACCAATAAAAACACTAGAACATTCAATACTAACGTGGCAATTCACTCACATATAACGAAAGTCAAAGAACATAATTAAATGCTTACTTTCAACTTATCGGCAAGAAGAAAACTCGAAAAACCAAAATCTATACTTCAATTCTCTCCGTTTCCAAGTTCTTATTATTCTTCACCTTCAATTGTTTTTCAAACTCAGTCTGTCGTCAGGTGAGAAATATTCAGGTTAGTTCACTTCAACGGCTGAGATTAGAAAGTGACGTCAACACGAACAGATTTTGACGTATTTATAAACATATATAAAAGTTCCAACTACAACTGTATCAGTCTAACTATAATTATCTGTGACAACTTGAACATTATTTGAAATAACAAACATTTAAAAAATCTTAACTTCTTATAAATATAAAATCTTAAACTCTCAGGTTCGTTACAATTGCCCCTCGTCCGGGGAAAATTTTTGAAGAAATTGTAATTTACAAGTTCTGAAAAGATTTTGAGTATACCATGAAACTTTAAATATAGAAATTATCTTGACACTAAGTCAACTTCTCCAACCAATGCTTCTCTTCATTCGACAACAACTCAGAAGGAACGTAGTTTGTAGTATCCAAAACAGAATACAATCCAGGATAGTTAATCAGCCAATAAACAGTGAATTCAGGCAATGATTTATTCCATGATGGTTTAATATAACAGCAGGATTCCATATATCTAGTTTCTTCTCCAGAAAGACTTTGTAGAAAACGGTATAGGGTTCGATAAGCAATGAACTGTATCAGTACTTTCCTATAGCACATCAAACTCAACACTCTTCTTGCTTCTGTGCTTCTAGAATAATGCCTTTAAATTCCACACCAGCAATATAATAACTCCTGCTTATAGGAATCAATCCAAATATTTACTATATGGACCTTCTTTCAGAGGTCTACGGATTTATACATCCCGATTCTATCTTCATTCTGGACCTTTCGGATGTACCGCACTAAATATATATATATATATATATATATATATATATATATATATATATATATATATATATATATATATATATATATATCTGGAGAATTCATCCTTCATTTGATCAGGAGTGGTAACAAACAACACATCAACTGCATTTTTCTTAATACTTATTTCTGCCTGGTGCAGTTTTTAGAAAAAGTATTTGCCAGAGGAAGTCAGAACCAAAACATTCTTAAATGAATCCTTTGGTGCTAAAATTCAGACCACCTATTTCCAGTTCTACTTGTCTACCATCGAACACTCTCTTCTTGAGTCTTCCGGAAAATACACCTGTTTCACATACGGAATTTGTTTGCACTTGACTGCCTGAAGATACATTTTCGGTCAGCTAAAAGAATTTACGTATTATCCTTGTATTTTACGTCCCGTCGAGTTCACTTGCCTAAACGAAGAGGAGGCACTTAGAAAAGGTCGACGTTTGTTTGACATGATTGGGATCGCTGGTTGTGCAGACTCTGGTAGTCTTCACTGCTTCTTCCCGCCCTGAGGCAACGTCATGTCTTGGTGAGAAGGAACCACAATTGTCACCTCTACGTGGTGGAGAGTACCGTCTGGGCGAAGTAGGATTACGTCGTTCTTGGTAACGCCATCCGTCTGGAGAGTTCCGCTCTTGTTCTGGACAAGGTCTGTAGAAATTTATCTGTCTTTGGTTTTGATCTTGGTTGAAACCTCTCCTGCCTAATCCTCTGTTGAATCTTCGAGGTCATGAAAAATTTCCTCCTCGACTCTCTGAATCCGTCTGGATGTTCCGGATCTTAAAACTTTTATTGCCTGCAGCCTCTTTATTCTTAGGGTCTTCTTTATTCTTCCAGGCATCAGGGTCATCATAAATATCGAAGTCCTTTAAGAAGTGTGTCAATTCATCCACACTTCGTGGAGCATGCGCCAGACAAAGATTCCGAATGCTATACGGCAACTGTCCAATTATCAAATTAAGAACTTCACTCTCATTAAAATTGTCAGACAGGTTTCTATACGCTGCGTAGACACTCCTGGCAAAACTTTCTAAGTTGTCGTCGACCAGGCGAGAATACCTTCGGTTCCTCACAGCCGCTAGTTGTATTCGTTTCGCCTTTTCTGATGCAAATTCATCCTTAAAGCGTGCGCAGAAATCAGCATAATTCACAAAGTTGTCCATATTACCAGCTAACCAATGCTCAGCCTTGCCAGTGAAAACCCGAGGTAATAATTCCAATCTATAGTGCTCAGGCACTTGTATTAAGTCAAAACTGACATTTAATTCACGCAGATATCGTTCGGCAGATTGAGCTTCGATATCGCCTTTAAACTTCGGAATGTTCGCGATATCAGCCATTCTGGGCATCTTAAACTCTGTTCTTCGTCGAGGAGAAAAACCGTCATTACTATCCTTTTCTCTAGGCCTCTTGCATCTATCAGAAGTTGTGGTATTACCGGGGAAGAATGGGTTTTGAAGTACAACAGGAGGTTCATAGGCAGTAGCTTCTGGGTTCAGTCCTCGGATTGGATCAAGCACTATATCGGAAGAGGTTTCTGGTCGAATCTCTAAATTATGGATCTTTTCCTGCAGTTCACTGACCCTACTTATAATTGTAACTGTCTGTTCCTGAATTTCTTTGCGAAGAGATACTTCCATCTTTTTAGACTTCTCATGGAGAAAATTAACCTTTTTTCCAGCTTCCTTTATTTAAACTTTCTGTCCTTGCACTATATTTTCTATGAGTTCTGTTCGTTCACCAAATGTTTTTAGTGCTACATTAATAGACTCTACAGAACTCTTTAATTATTGAACTCTCTCTGGAGGGTCACATTCAGATTCTCTTCCAGACTGGACAATTTCTAGACAGGTTTCCATATTCTTCTTCAATTTCTCCTGTTCCTTCTCTATCCGTCCTTGCCGAACTGTTAAGAACTCTAGCTGCTCTTCCACAATTTCCTTTACCCTTTCGTTCACCTTTTCAGTGACTTTAATACTAAGTTTTTCTATATCTCCTCTGATGCTCTCTACCTGTTCAAGTTTATGTTGAGAGAATAGAGCCTGCAACTCTGACCTTAGTTTTATATCTTCCTGTATTCTCCTTTCTTAATGGTTTTCAATCAATACACGGAAAATATCTAAGTCTTCTTTTCTCTTTCTCTCTTCCTCCTCTTCCTCTTTCCTTCTCTTTTCTTCTTCCTCTTCTTTTTTCCTTCTTTCTCCTTTCCTCTTCCTCCTCTTTCTCTTTCCTTTTCTTTTCTTCTTCCTCTTCCTTTTCCTTCTTTCTCCTTTCCTCTTCCTCCTCTTTCTCTTTCCTTCTCTTTTCTTCTTCCTCTTCTTTTCCTTCTTTCTCCTTTCCTCTTCCTCCTCTTTCTCTTTCCTTCTCTTTTCGTCTTCCTCTTGTTTTTCCTTCTTTCTCCTTTCCTCTTCCTCCTCTTTCTCTTTCCTTCTCTTTTCTTCTTCCTCTTCTTTCTCTTTCCTTCTCTTTTCTTCTATAGACTCAACTATGAGCTTAAACTCCATCATCTCCTTCTTTCGAACTTTCTCTATCTGAGCCATCTCTTTCTTACGCTGTTTCTCCTCCTGTATCCTTTCCTTCTGTCTACGGTCTTCATCCTCCTTTTCTTTCTGGTTTCGTTCTGCTTTATCTTTCATCAACCAATCAAGTAGCCAGTGATCTGATGAGAGTTTGGTAGAAACGCTCGGTTCTGGTTCTGTTTCTGGTGCTGACAAGCATGATTTGCATCGCATCTCTTTATTTGATGCCAACGTTACTTCCTGCCCATAACAACTACTATTCAAATTCAAATTCAAATTCAAATTCAAATTTCTTTATTAAAGGGCGAGGTTCAGCCTGTGGCTGTTCTCCCACCTAACCCCGTTTGACATTTACCTAGTGTACATATACAAAATCATAAAAAAGAGAAGAAAATACAATAAAAAATGATTACAAGGAAAGAACAAAGATGAGATTTAAAAAAAAAAAAAATCAAGACAACACGTAAAAAAGAAAGAGAGAAAAAACACATTCACGCACACACACACACATTAAAACACACATACTAAACATTTCTGAGCAGGACATTCACGCACGGATGTTGAGATTGATGTACATGATTATGGTAGTTTTGTGAGATACGATAGAACAACGCATAAGTAAATATTACAATATAGTTGTAGATTTGTCAAGCATTGGATTGGATTGGCGAGGCTCGTATGTAATCTAAACTGTACTGTGTAGTGTTACTCGTGGGAGCTTGAACAGAGATATTGTTCATCTAACAGAAAATTCTTTAGGTTATTCTTAAATGTGTTAGGACTGGGGAGGGAGGTAATGGAGGGCGGAAGTTCATTCCATGTTTTTGCCGCTGAAAGTGTAAAAGACGATTTGAAAATTTCCAGTGAGTGTTTGAAGAGTTCAAGTTTCGCTGTTCCTCTTGTTTTGTAGTTGTGTATTTCCCTTCTGGTTTTTAGTTTCTCGAATAAATTTTCGGGAATTTTTTTATGCAAAAGATTCTGTATAAAGCAACAGAAATGAAGTCTGCGACGTCTGTTCATGTTTAGCATTTTGTTCTCGTTCAGGGTTGGAAGAATATGATCGAATTTTTTAATGCTATATACGAAGCGTAAACACGAATTTTGAACTTTTTGAATTTTGACCTTATTTCGAACAGACAAGTTTGCACCGTATACTATATCACAGTAGTCTAGAAGAGGGAGAATCAGTGTTTGCACAAGTTTCATTTTAGTATTTGTATTTAAGTATTCATTAAATTTATAGAGGGATCTTAGTGCTGCGTAGGCTTTCTTAGTTTGCTCTTGAACATGAAGGTCCCAGTTCAAGTGTTCGTCTAACATAACTCCTAAATTCTTTATACTTTTTGAATGTGGAATTTCGGATGTCTCTATTTTGACGCGTGGATTATTCAGATTTATCATTGCGAGGCTATTCTTGGAACCCATGACGGTGAAAACAGACTTTTGAGGATTTATTTTCAGACCATTTGCATTACACCAGGTATTTATGGCTGCCAAATCTTTGTTAAGTAATGCTATTGCATAATCTGGTGATTTTGGTGGAAATGGGATTTGAATTTGGGTGTCATCTGCATAAAAGTGTACGGTACTATGCTCTATGTTGGTTTCTAAATCTGCTGTGAAGATTGTATATAGGAGAGGAGCTAGAATTGATCCTTGCGGAACGCCAGTTTCTAGCGGAAGCGTGTTCGAGAGAGAGGGCGTGGCAGTTTTTAGGAACACGTTCTGTTGCCTGTTTGTCAAGTACGATCTGAACCATTTGAGTGCGGGGTGTGAAAAATTATAATATTTCAACTTGCTTAAGAGTAGGTCGTGATGAACCTTGTCAAAAGCCTTTGTCAGATCCAGTGAAACCAGAGCAACTGTCATACCCTTGTCCATTGAGCGAAATATATCATCCGTGACTTTTAGCAACGCCGTCGCCGTGCTGTGAGCAGGGCGGAAGCCCGATTGGCAACACTGGAAGAATTCCCTGTCATTGGTAAGATCATCACAGCATCCAAACTTGGTTTCTGCATCCATTGTCGTTCTTCCTCTGCTTCGCAGATTCATTCCTGTGAGAAACATTCAGGTTAGTTCACTTCCTCGGCTGAGATTAGAAAGTGACGTCAACACGAACAGATTTTGACGTATTTATAAACATATATAAAAGTTCCAACTACAACTGTATCAGTCTAACTATAATTATCTGTGACAACTTGCACATTATTTGAAATAACAAACATTTTAAAAATCTTAACTTCTTATAAATATAAAATCTTATACTCTCAGGTTCGTTACAACGTCTAAATTGTTTGGGCGGACGGAACAATACATTGTATGAAGAACATTCAGGTTCTTTAATGTATGACTCTGAGCATGATCACACCTGCGAATAACTTAACTCTGAATACAGATATTCAAGATGAACTGATTGTGGAAAATCTACCGTACCCCGTCACCAAAACTATATCATCAACTTATTAATACTTCGCATATACAGTATTCCCAGAATAGACAGTCAATTATGAATGCATCTCTGAATCTTGAAAATTTTACCGACTTGACGCCGATGTGCGGTACATACTGGGAACATTTGCCAATTCGAGCAGTGTCATGCCATTACACCACAAGGATGGTTGCACGAATAGGACGAAAAACAACGGCAGTTATTAGAGAGAAGCTTCACAATACACAGCAAAGCAGGAAACAGAGTTTTCTATTTTCATGTCAAGCAGCGTAAGTACCGGACCCATTTTGGAAGTTGAAGATGGGTCATCTGCAGTATTCCAATCCCACGATTTTGGAAAAATCTCATTGGAAGTCAACCCATGATGAAGCGAATTCAGATATATGTCTGTGTTGGAGTTGACAAAAGAGAAATACGAAATAATTACTAGACAGAGTTCAAAAGAAAGTAACTCGACGATACAGAAATCACCCTGACTAGGGGAAAACGGTTCCCTGGTGCATAATCAATGTTTCTATGTTGAAAATCGATTCCAATCAGATATATATCGATTTATATTTCCATGATTTATATTTCCTCTTCAATAAAACTCATAATCTATAGTAACATATTTTCTAGTTATTGCATGCATTAGAATATGATTCTCCTATAAGTTTTATAAGGTTTCTTTTGAGCTAATGAACATTATTAATAATATGCTTTTTTTAAAATATGTTTATTTTTAGGTCCATCAGAAGACTTATAAAAGATATATACGTTACAACTTCTTCGGCAGACGATTGGTACATCCGAGAGTTCTTTACACTGATTTTGGAAGGTGTTACGCTTACAACACTCTCCTAGGGAATTTTGTGAGGTACTTAACATTATATTACATCAAGTTGATGTATCATTTTTCCATATAAAAATGCGTAAATAATATATTTTATGCCTTGTAACCAGGGTCTTACTACCTTTAAGCAGCAATAGAGTAATTTGTAACAGCAGTGGTACCTTCTCCTTTCAAGAGCTCATTCAATCCCCCGGTCTTAAAACAATGGCAAGCGAGAACGAAACCCATTCACTATAATAAATTCGTAGTTGAATAATCTAGATTCGTAGAACCATTTCAGGTTTATAAGCACGTAAGAAACATAATTGTACAGGTGTGAATGGCTGAGAACGCGAAAACCTTGAACAGAGTCAAGCGTTCAGTTTTGGTGACTTCCATAAGACATAAGAAATCGACATACAATTCCCATCATTCACACAGACCTGAAACATACATTACTATATTTTGAAATATAAATGAGTTGAAATAATTTGATTGCAAAGTCGAGAGAATCTCTTTTCAAAACTATCATGGTTTTTGTAATAGGCTTGTGACGAAAATTTTGACAAATACTGGCCCTTATAATTACAAAACAAGATAAATATATATATATATATATATATATATATATATATATATATATATATATATATATATATATATATGTACATACACACACAGGATGTCCAGAAATAGGTGGCATAACTTCAGGAACGTGTTCCTTACATGTAAACAATTAAGATATTTTATATGAACTTAGGTACGGGATTGTTTGTTTTCCGAGATATAGGCGGTCACAACACGTCGTCACGGGAATATGTTTAACTTACACACGTAGTTTCCTGTAACACAACCAGGTATTTCATGAGTGGAACATGTTGAGTGGGCGTTTTGGAGACACCAATGTACACCAATCAGGAACGAGCAGATATGTTCGAACTTCATAGATATTTTGCCAGATGACAATGCTGGAGAGGACCGTCTCTGAAGATGTTACACTGAACATAAGGCAACAAACGCACTACATGCATTATGGTGCACACTTTAGTCATGTTGTCCGCAGGTTCCTGACTCGAAGGTACATTTGTCGGTGTATCGGTAGAGCTGAACTAATTGTTTGGCCTCAAAACTCACCCGATTTAAACTTCTTGGATTTCTTCTTTGGGTGGGGGGGGGGATTTGAAATGACTGGTGTACTCGTCTGCACTGAGAAATGTGAATACTCTCAGCCATCGCATTCTAGCAAGTTGCGAGAAAATACTGAACACGCCAGGAATATCAGAGAGTATCCAAGTGGCCAAGCGAAGTCTAATTGCGGCAAGTAATGAGGCCGGCGATGGCCCTCTAGGGTACTCTGAAGAACTAAGTGTTATAAACCTAATGTCAAAGATCGACAACTTCAGGTTAGTACGTGTTGTATGGTTTGGTTATGGTTAATTGGGACTGGACCTACAGTGTAAAGTGGTATCCTAACCACTTGTGCCTCGACTAGGTATCAACTCGGTTAGTAACATCCTTGCCTTTTATTGATATATTTTGTGAACTGAATGGTGATTGAGAGTTTATGTATTCATCAAGTGCGGTTATACTAAGTATATTGGCCAGGTGGAATAACCAACTCTTTTGTGATGCCACTTTCTTCATACCATACTGTATTATTGTGTTTCGTTATTTAGGAGTGAGATGTGTAGTATAAAAAACAATCAGTGCTACTTTTAAATTGTCATTAGTGGTAGGTTAGGTCAAGGTTTTTTGTATGATAGAGTTTCGTTCAGATAGTTTGATGCCATTTAGTAAGATTATTTTTCTTATTTTTAAGGTTTCTTATACCTCTGATCATGATTCTTAGTAGTTGACATGTACCAAAGATACATGTTGTTTGGATAGTTTTCAATACATATATTTAGACGTAAATAATATGGCTACCAATTTTGTTCCATCACTCATCGTTGTACCACATTTTGGTTGAAAAGATATGGTATCACCATTTTCAACGTGAATTGGCAAGTTTTCTGGTATTTCGTTCTTACACTGCTCGATTAAATCTGGTTCAGGCTGTGAATTATAACTAACAATAACACCATCAAAAAGGCACCCAAATGCAAAATTACCACCACTTAATTTACATTCCCTACACTTATTATTGTATTCCCCAGTTAAATATACCTTTGTGATTCTATTGGTTTGGTAGTGATTTATGATATTACGAGTTGAATTTATAATATAATCGTCCAACTAAGATTTGTTTACAGCATCGTTTTCTTCAATAGCCAGCTTCATTGGAGCAATTCTTCTTTGGTTATGTAAAGTTATATATCCTGGAGTAATGCCTAAACCTTTTTCGTTAATGAAATTATTATTAATGAATTTTTTAATTACAAAATTGGTCACGTCTGGTATGTTAACAACTTGATTGTACTTTGATGTAGTTTTTCCAAATATGTCTAATGGCATTTAATAAAGATAAAATGTATTTAAACTTGTTACCTTGTTACCATATATGTTTGTCATACATTTTTAAAAGTGTAACACACAAATGACCACACGTAACGTCATCAAAATGTTGTATGGTATCGTTATTATATTTGATATTGTGATTAAGATAGCTTACTAATTTTTTTAAGAGAACACCACCAAATGAGTCAAATACAAAACTTTTATCACGAACTTTAATATCACATATCCAGTGTGTACCGATATTTTTAAACACATCAAGATTAAAAACACAACATTAATAATAGTTGGGTATACTTGGTACTTCATGTGTCATGTACTTAGAGGCGTAATCCTTTCAAGCTTTTGTTACAGTAGTCTTGTATTTACGCTTTCGTGTGCCAGTTCCAGTTTTAATCTTTCGTGTGCCAGTTTCAAGTATTACGTTTGGGGGTTCAGGTGTATGTTTGTTTTTGATTCCATTACATTATTATGTTTTTATTTCAACAAGTTGTGCATATTTTTTCTGTTTATTATGAACAGCACTTGTAATAGCAGCAGGACCACCACCTCAAAGTTTTCGTAATTCCGAAAAACTATATAGTAGTAGAGGTAATGTAAAAATAGTACCACCTTTTTGTATTGTAATACCACAGGCATTTTTTTGTATTTCTAAGAAAATGTTCTGTGATCAGTAAATCTTACAATGTTGTCATCATTTATAATAACAAAAACACATTACTGCTGATCTCTTTGGCATTCCCCACTTACAAACAACTTTCCTATTAATTACAACAGCGGTTAATAAAGAGGTCAATCTTTCACCAATTGAGGTATCCTTGCTAAATAGTCTATCATAAGCCTTATGCTCCAACTCTCTATCAGCCTTATGTCGACTTTCTAAAGCTTCATTATCTCTATAAACAATATCGTGTTCATTACAAGCTGAGTCTAATGGATTGATTCCTTGATCACCCCGTGTTAATCTCTCTTCTAACTTTGTACCTGTACTTCAATACTGATAACCTGGAACATGCAACTCAAATGGTAGTTTGTTAATTATTTCGTTAACAAATCCTGCTCGTTGTTTATCCCAAAATCGAGGAGGTAGTATGTTAATTATTTTTATTAAGTGACCTAAATTTTTAGTATTCTGTAAAATGAAATTAGTTAGCCTATCGCAAAACATTTTCACAGTCCTAACTTTCTCTTTATAAAAGTTATCGTTACCTGCCTTTTCCTCGCCCATTATAACAAGCAATCTGTCTACTAGTTTCCTAACATCACTCATCCAACAAATTCTTTAGGCAAACCTATGTATATGCGCAATCCAGTACCGCTACTTGATTCATCATCTGAATTATTCTGTGGGAGATGCTTTTTTATTCTTATATCCAATATGGGTATAATAAATTTTATATATGTCTTTGATCTACTTGATTTGCTATGTTTAGTATTAGGATCGTTAATCTGATAAATTACATCTTATTCAAATAGGATGTTTTCGTATTTTTTTGCGTCTCCTTGAGTTACAAAATAATTTGGAATGTAATTTATTGTTAACAAAACCATTAGTCCTTCATTTGCTTTATACTTTGTATCTTTAATAATAGGATTATTGTTGTCAAAAGTGACTTCTGCATTACCAATGTATGTCTTACCATCATTACCAACAACTATCCTAAATGTCATATCTTTTCTAGAATTTAGATATTTGGAAACAAACGGACCCAACGATGTTGTGGTATAATTACTTAACGTCTTAACACGTGTTTGTATTGGTGTTTGTGTCTGTGTTGCTGGAACAAGTGATGTGTTGTCAACCACTTTTTCAATTTTATTTCCAAGGTTATTGAGGGCATCGATAATGGGTTGTTCTTGTTTTTTTTGCATTTGTTATGTATTCCCGTTGAGGATCTTTTGATACTTTTAAATTCATCAATCAGTTTATCTCGTAATTGTTATAGTTTATTCGCTTCTACAACTGATACTGATTTTGGTTTCTTTTATTAAGAATAATTTTCAGTTAACCCAAATTAGCCACACGTTTCTCTATTTTGCTATACTATGTCTATGTATAAAGTTAGAACAGTTATATGAGGGGACAGAAAATATTTTGTGGTATAAATGACAAACTGGGATATAAAAACCATTATACCTATATCATTATTCAATCGAAAAAATAGTGAATATTTATCAAATGGTGATTACATGAGATATATTATAGTTGGTCCATCGAAATGTGGAAGACGTTTCTAATGCTAGATATTATTTTAATATCCCCAAGGTGGTTGGATAAAAATAACAAACATGTCTACAAATACTCAGAAACTTTAAATCAACCAGAGTACGTGTTTTTTACAGAATCTGTTTGAATATGTTGAACAAGGATTACGCAAAAATATATGCACACTCTGTAATAGTATTGAATACGTGGTATCGCCTGATTATTGTAAAGTAACTCTATAGTTATTTTTGATGATTTTATACAGGAGAACCATTATAATGTGAGAGACTATTACACGCGTGGCAGACATAAACAGATTGATGTGTTTATCTAAGGCAGACGTATAGTAAGATACCGAAACACCTAATTAGGGACAATGTTAATTTTCGTTGCATATTTAGACAGGATAATACCAATTTAAGACATATATACGATGAGCTTGTTGGTGGTGAATTTAGCTTTGATGAATTTGTTCTCTGTGTAGTGATTGTTGGAATCAGGATTATGCTTTCATTACTATTGATCTCACACATAAACAAGATAATGGGAAATACAAAAATAAAATAAAATATATTATCACTTAATAAATATCATACCGCGATTATTTTAAACGCTATTTTTAGTAGCTTCACTTTGTATTATATATATGGGAGTTGATATTGATCTTAACACATCAAAGAATGTTGGTATCAAGAGACTTACGAAAGATTTTGACAGATTTAAGAATAAGGTGTTAACCGATCATGTGATTTATGTTATCAGTTTCAAAATTCAATTAATGAAATAATTACTTCAAAAATTACAAATGAGTTTCAAAATTCAATTAATGAAATAATAAATACAAACATTTCATATTTATATTCTCAGTTTCAAAATTCATTAAATAAAATTAAAACATTTAATGAAAGAGTTAATTAAATAAAATTAATTGGTAAGTTGAAAGGTGATAAACCAGGAATATTTAAATGTACTCTTGGCACTACACAGTTCAAAATTCCATATAAATAATCATTGCTAAAATTCGAATCAAACTGTAATAATGATCATATTCATGCTTCTATAAATTCAAATAGAATCGAAAAATGTCCATATCAATTTGAAAAGGGTGATATTTTACATTTTGAACCACATACGCTTGCAGAAATGAAAGAGCAAACCTTTGTTTATATTGCTCATTATACAATAATGGAATAATTTCAATATGCAGTTCTTATTAAAATAAATGACCAGAACATACTGCGTCAAGTGTAAATCTAATATCGACAGCATTAATCCTTTACAGAAAAGCTGATACATGATATCTTACATGATAACGATTATAGATGTCTTCTCTGAATATGCTTGGGATATTCCTTTAAAAAATTAAACTGAGAAGCATGTAACCGACGCGTTCGAACATACTTTAAATAAATCCAGTTAACCTTCAAACCGATAAAGGAAAATAATTCTTCAACAAAGAGCTCATACATAAATATAACATCAATCATTATTCTACTTATACAAACATTAAAGCAAACATTGAGCGATTTAACAGAACACTTGAAGAAAAAATGTGGAAAAAGTTCTCCATACAAGGTAATTATAAATGGATCGACATATTACCAAAATTATTGCAAGACTACAATCATACAGTACATAGCACTATCAAAATGAAACCTGTTGATGTCAGCTTCAAGAACAATGAGATGCATTACAACAGTGTGTATCGTAGTGAGGTAACCAAGTGTTATCCCAAGTATAAAGTTAGTAATCATGTACCTGTTAGTAAAATAAATGGCATATTCGAAAAAGGATACACAACCAACTAGCATACAGAGATATTTACGATTGATAAGGTTTTTAAAATCGATCCACCATATTAACATCTTAAGGGCTCTAAAGGCGAACAAATAATCGGTACCTTCTATGAACAAGAACTGCACAAAACAAAACAGCCCGATGTATATTTGGTTGAGAAAGCATTGCGTAAGAAAAGAGATGTGGTCTAAGTTAAATGACTTGGTTTCGATAGTTCACATAATAGTTGGGTTAACAAGGCAGATGTTATTCTTGAATAGTATTACTATATGTAAAAAGATAGCCTACTAAATGGAGCTCACAAGAAAGTGTACTATTAATAAGACTGTTAAAACTTTTAATGAGTTCGTTAAAAATAAGCGTATGAAAAATGGTATTGGATATGTATGCTATATTTGTAAGAAAGAATATAATAGCAAAATGTTTGAAAAAGTATATTGTGAAACATGTGGTAAATTTAAAACTTAAATGCATTTTAGAGACCATATAAGAAAAAAATGCAAGAAGTATTAGTATATAAACATAAAAGAGAATTAGAAATATCTCGTGTAGTAGAAATATTTATTTAAACATTTTTATTCTACTAAATGGAAGAAGATAATAATACAATGCAACACATTACTACTGATATAAATAACACAATTTTTTTTGGAAATGAAAAGCGTCATGGCTTGTTTTCTTAAACAGCAAATGGCATTTCGTTGGGCTTTCATACATTTCTACGGAAATGCGGTGGAAAAATAGGTCGCTTCTCGTTGATTACGTACGTGAAATATGGCGCCAGAATTTTTACTTGTTATGCTTTAATTTGTGTTAATTATCAATTGTTACCAAATATCAAGAAAAGAAAGCAAAAGGTAGGCCTAGCAATAAGCTATGCGGTAAGGCTCAAATTTATAAGGGTAGTGTTTCAAGTAAGTTATTAGGCGATTGGTTTGTGCAAAGATGAGAATTAACATTAGGATGTTGCATAAAGGTTGGTTAAATATTTTAAAGATGTGTTCGGTACTGTCGTCACTCTGCTACGTGATTGTTGAATATAACTTATCAAATTTCCGGGAGAGTAAACAATTTAATTGCTAATAATGTCCTGTCGAAGCTATGGGGAATGAGAAATGTAAATAACAAACTTAGTGCTTATTTTAAGCTAATCAAACATTTTTCCTGCGCATAGGCGCAATCTAGATTTATCCACCCCGACATTCTCGAAACTATCCAGTTTCAAGGTAACTCTCACGAGGATGCATTAAAATTCATTGATAAATTTGAAAGTTTAGCTATTCTTAATGAGTGGAATGACTTAAAGAAAAGGCAAATGCTACCGGCATATTTGTGTGATTCAGCATTGGCATGGCACAATATTTGGAGTCGAACGCAGGAATCACTTTAAACTTTAAAAACTAAAATTGTTGAAGAATTTACGGAACCGGGGGACACTTTTCAATTAGGAGAACAACTCAGATTACGCTTCCATCAGGAAAATGAACCTGTTTCAAAATATGTGATAGAAAAACAGTTATTGTTATTAAAATTAGATCATGCCATGGACATTAGTGAGCAAATAAACAAATAAGCGGGTGTTTACAACCTAACTTTATGAAAGAAGTTTATAACAGGGAATATGATTCAGTGCATGCAATGTTACGAGACCTAAAAAATCTTGAACAATTCAAATATCTTGGCAAAAAAATAAAATTATAGAAACTGAATGTGATACAATGAAAGCTCTGTCATGTTCTGAATCCAGTCGAGCATACATGCCGACTCAGCAAGCTATCCCGTTGCAGCGCACAGTCAATGGTCATGTTGACATAACATATTCTCAGGCTAATCGGGAGATCGAGGAAAGATTAAAAGCACTCGAACAAGACCTTGATCAATTACAGTAGAACACGAGACTTCAGTCTCATGAGTCAGATTTAGTTTCGCAATTTCAGAATCTTGAGGCTAAAGTAAATGTACTTGCAGAACATCGGAAAAAACATTCATTCACTGAGTCATCATTCTCATATACAGTTAGAGAAAATGAACATGGAGATAGAAACAATAGAAGAACCTATTATCGTAATAGTAATCATGGAGCTCAGAATAGAAATATTTCGCATAACAGCCACAATAATAATCTCGACACACAGTCGCAACGTTCGAATAAGGGGCGATGTCGCAATGGCGGTAACCTTCGATTTCAGCGTTCTCACTTTTCATCTTCTTCGCATTGTACATTTTTGGAGCAACAACAGTGGCGCGAAGATCCACATAACCGTACTAATCAGGTTGTAAATACAAATCACTATACTTTTCGTAAGAAGAGATGCATTTTGAAACGAGTAAGACCTGCATATGACGGGGACCTAGGTGCAAGGCCTTCGGGGAAAACTCTAACGGTCTCTACTTTTCCTTCTGAAGATCTGATTTACATCAATGTGAAAGTAGGTGGGAAAATTGGACAGTTTCTCCTGGATAGTGGAAGTCAAATGTCGGTAACGGGAGTTAAGAACATACCAGTCAATGCCAAGCGATTTAATATAAATACTGCGACTAAAGGGGTCACTAATAGTCAACTGACGGTTAAGGAAATTGTGTTACTACCGTTTTCTATACATAACCAAACATTTGTTCATATATTTAGAATCGTTAAGGATTTTAGTCAATCACTATATTAGGAAATTATATCTTGAAGGGACAGAAAGCTAAGTTATATTTTGAGGAAAATAAGCTTACATTGCGTAGATTCGGCACACCTCCTAGAAACCAAATTAAAAATGAGAATAAGAAAGCTTTTGACGTGTCAATCATACTTTCCCATATGTTACAGCATGTTTTGCAACCAGAATTTGTAGTTGCTGAAAAGAAAAAGTGAAACCCAGGACACATTTGTGCATTCCACTGAAATTGGTTAATTCGTATGACAAAGATAGGACGCTCTTGGAACCGGACCTACAGTTTCAAGAGAAAACGAGATTGATGGTTGACAGAGCAATTATTAATGCGGATTCGAATCTTATTTGGATCACAAATCCTTTAAATTATAATGTTTCAATTAAGAAAGGCACTATTATCGGGAAAGCTGAAGCATGGGATAGGCCAATCATGAGTAACAATAATGATGAGAATAAGGATGAAATTGATGAACAGGAACAGGTTTTCGTGACAAGCACTGTCTGTGCGTAAGACATTGTAGCATTTGTTGTTTGTTGTGTGTGTGTGTGGGGGGGTCGATATTAGGTAGTTGTCGCGTGTAAAAATACACGTTGTTGCAATCATCTGATATTGTGTTTTTCTTTCCCTCATCCTGGTGGAGTAATGTGTCTCTCGTATGCCACATGAGTAGATTAGTTCATTCCTCGCGTGTAACCGGGGTATGCAACAGTGCTCAACTTTTCGGATTTTGTGTTCCTTGCTCATGTTTTGATGTTTGAGGTCGGGATGTGTTGTATTTAATTCATTTCTCATTGTCACTGTCCTTCTTGCTGCGTTACATACCCTTTCCATGCATTGTTCTTGCTGGAAATCCCCAATTCCTTTGAGGACTCCATTGCGTATGCGTGCAGAGAACTTTTCATAGTGACTTCCGGACTGAACACATACGATTCCTTGATGGTTCCCTTGGAACCGCCTCTCTATCTGTGATAGTATTCGTCCCAGTTAGGTGTGACGTTCACTTTGTCACCTTTTGCGAGGCTCCTATCTCGGAAACAAAGCCTCAGTTGTAGAAATGGAACTCACACTTTTGTTTGTTTTTGTGTAAGGAATCACCTTCCAAGCGTTGTAAACGACCTTTAGGAACACCCTGTATAAAGTGACAAACATATGTTCAACATTTGGATGTGATTTTGCCAAATGCTGATTTTTGAAAACTGAAGATTAGGATTGTGGAAGGCCTGGATGAGAAAATTGGCATGTTTAGTATGCTCGGTGGTGGAATTTATGCATGCTAAATTATAAAATGAGGATAGTAATATACATATTTTCTTCTTATAAATGACACTTAAATGTTATAAATATTCTTCTTTATAAATTCATAATTTAATTCTGTTGTAATTTTTGTTATTTCTATTTTTTTATCAATACAATAATTATAAAAAATATTTATAATTGTTTGAGTATAAAACTATTCATCAGCATACGTAAATTGAAATTTCCTTTTCAATATAGAACCATTACTTCCAACTGTGCTTATACTTGAGTTTGAATTTAGACACGGTTAAACCTTATGAGGACTCAAATGGTACAATTATTTAATAGAAAAGAATGAGTCATTGAGTTGTGAATATTCCTGTTTCTGATATTAGTTTCAATACCTAACATTATGGAGAAGGAGATCACATTGGCTGACCTTGTGATGATGCTCAAATCGCAGAAGGCAGAAATGAAAGATAATATATGTATAGTGCAAGGTGAAATGAAAGAAGGTATCTTTGCAGTGCATAGTGAAATGAAAGAAAGTATCTGTGCAGGTCAGAGTCAGATGAAAGAGAGCATTGAAGCCAGTAAGGCTCAAAGTAAGGAACTTAGAGAAAGTAAGCTAGATATTTCACAGTTCCGTAACACTTATATGTTATAAATGTTTTTGTTTATAAATGTATAATTTGATTCTGTTGAGATTTTTGTATTTTTAGATTTTTTATCAATATAATAATTATAAAAATATTTATAGTTGTTTTAGTATATAGCTATTCATCAGCATAAGTAAATTGAAATTTCTTTTTCAATATAGAACCATACCTTCCTACTGTGCTAATACTTTAGTTTGAATTTAGACCAAATAAAGAGAACAGTTATAATAAGAGCTGAATATGCCTACAGGCAGTAAATTAGTCAATTAAACGAGCTGCAGATCAATAATAACTAAATAAGAATTGCGATAATAAGAATTATAATATAGATAATAATAATGCGAAGAGAATAGTGAATATTTTGATTCTTGGATAATTATAAAGCTCAAATCAAATTTATCACATAGAAATCATATAAATATTAAGATTACTTATATAATTATACCCATTTTACATTCAGATTTAATTATTTTGTATATCTTTCTGATATAACTTTACATAAAAGCTAGATTTGAAATATAATATGAAGATTAATCAGTCAAATACGAGCATAGGAGAAATAATTAGTATTTTACACATACAGCTACGATCATGTTTAATCAGCAGCCACTAGTCAGATTATATTAACAATTCAACGATACAGTTATGACATGAATTACGACAGCCTTGAAAAACTAAAATATCTTTCATTAAACGTGAACATTACTATGATCCATCTAATTTTGGATATTAAATTCCAAATATCACTCTACAATTAGTTTACTGAATGTAAAAATCAAGTTGCTTAGAGTTCTTCCTAAGATATTTTCCATATGGTAAAATCCCACTAAAGGATAAAGGTCAACTCGGCTGCAACGGGAATTTTCGTCTTCTTTAAGCAAACAGGGAAACTTGAGTTACATTCAGAAAGACAGAACAACTTAGGAAATATGCAAGTTAGGCATTCTATAAGTTTCTTGAGGCAACGATATCTCCCTACATCGGCAAGGGCAAAATTCTCTCTTGGCATGAAGTGACCAACACGTTGCAAATTAAACAGCAGATATCTCACATTCCACATTAGCCGGGGAACTGAATTAACTGCAGACTGTACTATTGCCAAAACTGTAATTGATTCGAAAAAAAATAAGGCAGAACTAGAAGAGCAAAAGCGTCATAATCTTGCCATGGAGAAAAAATAGGCAAAAGTGTGAAGTCTAGAGCACTCAGAAAATTAAAAAAAAGAAGAAGCTCTTACCAACCAGGATATTGAATCTTTAATTAAAATATTTAAAATTAAACACTTCAGGGGGTTTTCATGTCTGATTCTCTCCCTAAAGGTAGTTCTCACGCTCGAGAATGTGGCGTGGTGAATTTGGACAAGTCCGAAAACGTTGGTACTCACTGGATATGCTATTATAAACAAAATAACAATGCTTCTTTTTTCGATTCTTTCGGAGGGGTAGCCCCTACAGAATTAATTCGTTACTTGAAACATGTTAAAAGTTATTACAACAACGATCGTATTCAATATTTCGATCAAATTATATGTGGCCATGTTTGCATTACGATGCTCAGAATTTTAAATAAAATACCAAATATCAAATTAAAAGATTTTCAAAAAGCTGTATTATATATTAAATACGGGAATTTTCCATCTCTCCAGCGAGACTTCGGTTTTGAAACTACATCTTCTACAGTATGTATCTGATTCCGAATGCAACTACCTACAAGAATACTATATTAGTATGTAATGAAAAAAATAATTATTCCTCCTGGACAGTATAACGTATCTACTTTACAATTTGAACTTCCAAACACTGTCTTGCTTTCTCAAAACTCTGTAACACACAGAGTAGAGATTGTAACTACCAATGAAACAGTGGACTTATCTACCATGGGAGAACTTTTGGGATTTGAGAACAATAGCAAATTAGAACCAGGTATTAGCTCATACGTAAATTTATACCAAATTTCTTAGCTATTGAGACATTGAATATTCACTGTAACATTGCCAAAGGTATGATTATCAAAGCAGAAGAAAATTCGATTGGCAGTCACAAGGAGACAGGTATCATTGCTACTTTAAAACCGAATTCGGAATTTATGGAACCTACCTTTTATTCCCCAATCCCACCAGTCTATTTCCCTGTTTCTATTGATAAAGTTAATTACGTAGAAATAACTATTACAAATTAGAAAAATGAAATTATTGATTTTGCAGGTGCTAATAGCACTAAAATAATGGAAATTAATATTTAAAATATATAAATAAATACCAAGATGGAAAATATCGAGAGTTAGGAATTACAGTCCGTCCCTCCAAACAGGAGGACATTTGAAAATTTGAATCAGCCCAAGTAAGAGATACAGTATGACATCACGGTAATGGATGGGTTTATTCATCCACATAGATCTGATCTGTATATAAAATTTGATATTATAAAACAAAGTAATGGTAAAAATATCACCTCCCTGAGGCTAATATAAAACTTATAGATAATTTTGTTCCATTCTTATTTTCTCAAATTGAAGTCAGAAAGCATAGTACAGTAATTGATACGATTGATTGCCCTGGAATTACATCCACTACAATAGGGACATTGAAACTGTCCAAATCAGAGAGTGCATATTATAAAGTTGGTAGGTTCGAAGCTGGAACAAAAATTCTAGGAAAAAGTCACACAGTACTGTTCCCCATGAGATTGCTATTTGGATTTATCTCTGATTATAAAGAAATTATGTGTAAAGGTGGTTTGAGTGTCAAATTTCGCAGAGCACCTAATGATCATATGCCATCATGAGATACAAAACTTTGAATGCAGATGGAACAACTAATGAGGCTAGTTTACCCGAAGCTGCGAAATGTGTGATCCAGTCTATGGAGTTGCGAATGCCTATAGTTGAATATGAATCGAATTATACTCTCAAATACAAAGCCAACATTTTGAAAAGTCCTCAAATTCATATTCAATTTTAAAAATATCAGTGCATTCAGAGGTCAGTGGAGGGTAAATTGTTTGAATTTGATCTTACTAATCAGTTCCAATCTTTGCAATATGACATGAAAGACTTTGTTTACAGAACAAGATTATTTAATATTATATGAAGCTTATAGTGCATTTAAAAGAGTAATTGAAGGTAACATAGACATGTATTATAATGCATATGAGTTCATCATTCACAGACCAATGTTTTTAATCAATGCATCAAAAAAGAAAAGTGGTAGTTATAAATGATCGAACAAATATTAAATTAGTATGTGAATTTCATGAAACTCTACCTGAAAATACTACACGCAGTGCAATTTTAATTGTTTACAAATCATATATTTATGATATAAAAATGAAAGAGTGATAGAAAAATTTTCATATGAGAGAATAATACATAAAAAATTAAACTACGTGTAGATTTGTTTTGTTATTTACAAAATTTTAGTTTGATATTAGGTTTCTTTCACATATGTTGACTGCAATTATTATTATCTTCTAAACTAAAGTGCCCCAAGGCAAACTATGCATTCCACACTCGAGAATACACCTCTTGTCGTCGTGTGGATCCAGGGCTACTTTTATTTTATTCGTTGTAATCTCATGGTTTGAGCTTTGTTTTCTATTATCCTCTCGAAGTATCCTCGACTGTGAATAAAGACAATAAATATAATCCTTTAATGTTAGTTTGTTTTCCATGGTATCTTTGCACGTTCCTTTTGCTTTCTCTGTGACGCTGCTCTCTGTTCTGAATGTATACATCTTGGAACGCAAACCAGCGAACTCAACAATAATATCACCGTTACACTCATCTCAATTTGCCGAGAACCTTCTTGTTGTGGGAAGAAATTCCAAATCTGTTGGGTTGAGGATAGGAAGAAGTGTCGAAATACCCAAGCATGGAAGGATGTTTAAGATCTTCGTAGAGGTTAGGTGTTTGAATGTCATAAATAAAACTATCGGTGTATATGTACAAAATTGACAGCTTATCATTATAGAAGGGTTTCATAATATTATAATGAAATTCGAACATGTACAGTTTTGCCAAGTCGAGAACTGTTGCACCAACGTAAATAGGTTTTCTGAATTTATCAATTTTATATCTAGAATAAAAAGTGTTAAATTCTCGTAAATTTTTCGCGATTTAAATCTAGGATCAGATACTAAATTTCTGCATTTATTGTTATCTGAAACCAATTTTATATGTACATGCTTTCTGACGTTCCCCATCGTTTTTCCATAAACGGCATTATTCATTAATTTATAAAAATCTTTATCAAATTCTGAAATGGCAGCTGTTCTGTGTTTCGTGTTGGTCTCAATATAAGATTGAGAGTGTTTGAACTTGAGAATTCTTTTCACATTTACTACTTCCCAATCAAAAACTAGAGATTCTTGTAGTGGACGACATATCTTTCTTTTCTCTCCAGAGTTAACATAAGCTTGCTTTGATTAGAATAAGTTGGACATTTTATTTCGGTAGCCTGAGGTATATCGGAAAAAATATCATGCAAATTATTTGGAAATTCAATGTCCACCTCAATGAACAAACCAAATTCACGATCGTCGAAATGATTAATATCAATTGAAATTGGATCTATCCACTCGAATCCTCCTTATGGAAGTTTTTGCATCATTGCGAATCCATAGAGATTGTTTACGTCAGCGTAAAATATGTATTTCGATGGTCTATTTGCATCGTATTGATTCTGAGACATGTGAATATTGTTTGCTTTTGCATGTCTCTGCGAGCATTGCACCATAACCCCACGTATCCCCCTTTCTATAAAAAGTAACATGTCCACGTCCGATATCAATTCCCACTTGATCCTGGTTTGGAGCAATATAGCAGACCACGCCAAACCAGGAAGACTGTAGAAGTATGCTGGATCTAATTTATAAATATTTATTGCTGTATTTCTAAATAGTTGGAAAACATCAGCAAGTATTTTACGTCTAATTTGAGATATGCATCGTGATAATCGCCGAGAGTATTGCATCTCAACATCTTCCATATTAATTTCGCATGTTCGTGTTCTTCATTCGTAATTCTATATTTTTTCAGTTGACTGAAGAATTCTTTTTGAGGTGGGAGAGTGTTATCGTCAAATTTAGATTCAACTGCCGAGAGAGCGTTCTTTCAACTCAGGGTATCGTCTTTAAAGATACAAGGGAACATGGAATTTTATTTCTGTTCAGAACGCTATTTTTTGTGAGAAAACATTCGGAATCTGATTGGAATTAATTTTTCATTTTTATATCATTTAATGTTAGGTGCATATGTATATAGTTAAATACTACGAATTGTGAATTATTTTATTATATACACAATTGTATATTATTTTTTAATATTCTTAAACTGATATCAAAATCATTAGGGGAGAAAGAGTATATAATGGACAACGAGATTTCGGATTCTTAGAATAATATCTGATGTATTTCAATTTATGTGGACAATATTAGCAAGTGAAAAGGAAATTTTACAATTAATCTTTATTAATGACAATATTTTATCAATATTATACTAACAGAAGAACGATTGATCAACACATAATTTTGAGTAATATTTAAAGTATTTCATTCAATTCAATTGTTATTTATAAATATTTTCATTCAATTTAAACATTCATATATTTTCAGAAACCAATTATAATTTAAATTTTGCAGTAGTATAAAGTATACACTCATAAAATCTTCAAGAGTATTTACTGCATTCCATTCCATTCATATGTAAAGTTCAATTTGCTTTCAATAATTATTAGTAGTTATATTTTTTTTCTCTTCTCAAGATTTTAATTATATTTGGTGTGTAAAGGATGGAGATAGTTAGAATTTGGGAAATTTATAGTAAGAGTAAATGTTATGCCAGAATCGATACTATTTTTCGAATTCCATTTCCTAAAATATAACAACCCTCAACTACAAGATTTTTGATACTTGTAATATTTACAAGTACTACATTCTTAAAATGAGGGTGACTTATAGGCGCCCTTGTCTCAACAAAACCTCTACACATACCAACATATTAAGTTCTGTCACAAACAACATTACATTAACGATCAGGAGGATATGGTTGTTCGGAATATGATGCAAATTTCCTCTCCAAAAACCTACCTGAATTACCTCACAGATAATTCAAATTTTAATGGTGAAATGAACATTTTTAACAATATTATGAAACCATGTTAAAAGTCCTCAGTTCAGCTTTTTCACAGAACCAACTTCCAGAGATGGTCACCAGCTAAACCTTGGAGAAATAAGACCTCATCATGATTTACACCTGAAGGACGCAGAAAAAATATTTTGACCTAAGATTTGTTTTGTGAATTTCTCAAAATTTTAATTTCTTAGATAGTCTTTTAATTTTTTGACACGTGGAAACATGAATTACAATTAGACCTTTCAACAGTTTTAATTACGTAGTACAGCGAAGTAAGTTGATAAGCACCAAATCGTTAAACACAGATCTCCTTCATTCTATTCTAATTAATTCCTACTGAAGTCAAGTAGTAGTGAGACCTGATATTTTACGCTGATAATACATACATCGATTTGAAGGAATATTTACATGCAACTAAATACAAGTTACATTCACAATTCGACGATATGCAGTTCTCTAGTGTTCGTTTTTCATGGATATTTATAGCTGCAAAGTTAATGCATCAAAGTGAAAAACATTTTCACGGCCACAAGAAACTACTATATACATATATACGTGGTTGGGTTCAAGAAGAAACTTTATTACTATTCGCAGAGACTATTGAGTGATGTTAACAAGAGTAAAATTATGGTATTTTACTTGAACTCTTTGTGAGAATCAGAATCACTCAATCATTAATTTTATGGTCAAATGTTAGTGCTGTGATTTTATCTATCATACACTATTATATTCTTATTTTCAAATACATAAATTCATGTCCATATATTATTACTCAAGGACAGTTACTGTTACAGTGCAAATATTTTTATTAACTTCAGGTTTTCTAATTAAATATTTACTGTGATAGTTGACATGTATTATAAATAGAAACGGCAGCGATATTTACACGATACGCTAAAGTAAGAGACGGTGAACTTTACATCAAAAATATGTGTGCAAGTGTAACTCGGATGAGTATCACAACCGTTGCTGATTTTGTAAATATTAACTTCAAAACATTTGATAGTGTTGTGCAGTGTCAGAGTTCATGGGATTAATTACATACTACCTCCTTAGTGTGTTACTGTGCCTTTAAAATAGGCCAATACTGATGGAACAATGACCTTATAATAGTGTCACGTGGTGTGTGTTTACATATGTTATGCATGGACAATCATAACATCAACGTGTGTGACGTAAGACCCACAATTATGGTATGCATGAGTCAGCATAACAAACTCACATGTCAGTGTTTACCTTTCATAGGCTACAAGAATTGTTTATTTGTTTTGTTTGTTTATTGGTTATTTTTCTCCATTCCATTTTCCTTTTTCAAGAACTATATTAATCAAAATACATATTTTCTGTTATGGTATGTTAACTAAATAATATTGGAACTTTATTTTATAATAAATAAAAATCTATCCATAGAGAGGATCGATATGGAATACAACTTTAAATCTTTCATCTTTAAGTGCAAATCAAAGGATATTCTTTAGAGGAGCGTATCGTACCCAAAGTATTGGGTAAGAAGTATAAATTCTAACGATAGTAGGAAACAGAGATAGGAATGCTGAATAAGTAATCAGGCAAAGGTCGGGTGATTGACTTGGAAGGCGTATGTGGCATGAGTGTTGGAATTGTAAGGAGATGTGAGCAGTTGGTGAGAATACGAAGGAGAGTAAGGTCTGCGAATTGTGAGAGAGAAGCAAAGTGGAGGTGGTGTGTGATTGAATCAATGACATGGAGGTCAGGCAAGTGGCATTTGAGAGGATAAGTGTAGGAACAATCTTCATCTATTTGTAAGGCAAGTAATATCCTTTTGTAAACCAATGCATATCGGTTCAGTCATGGAGAGTATAGAACCCATATCTAACCTAAGTTAATTTATATTGCCATTCCTTTAAATGTAACCTCTTGCATTCATCACATTTAGTCCAAGCGAATGATAACCATCTGAAAGATGAATGAGGAATAGCTACATCACCCAATACAATCTACAGGTTCTTGGTTCGATCCCAAACGCAGCATGTGTGTTGCGTTACGATATCCTGATTATGATTATTATGAACAAAATGTTGAACGTTATATTGAATATTTAAAATAGAAAAAAATACATGGTTATATATACAATGAAAAGAATGTTAAAATTTCGTAAATTTAAAAGATTCGCTTTCAAGTTTAACGACATGCTACGTCTGTAAAACACCTAATACATTTCAAAAAACTACATGCACATACACAGAAAAATATATCACAATTGATTTTGATGCTAACCAGGAAACCGGAGAACATAAACCCAATTATGTATTTGCAGATGGAGCAAATTTTAAATTTAAAGATAGCGATGAATTTTTGAATGGTTAATATCTAAGAGCATCGAGGATGTACAGTTATATCGTATGATTAGTATTTCGTTATGAACTATTGTATGAAAAACGAATACAAACCTTTCACAATTTATAAAGATTGCCACGAGTCACAGTAATGCAATTATGCGATTCATAGATAGCTACAACTTTATCTCACAACCATTGGGTACATTCCCAGAAACATTTGAATTTGCAGAGTTAAAAAGCTATTTTTTCCTCACTTCTTCTTCTCAACCAAAAAACCTATGTAGGACCAATAATGAATACAGAATATTACGAAAGTGCACTATGAAAAAATGTAGTAAATGCAAACCAGATGCGACTTGTAAACATTGGCATACAAGAAATCACTTTTTGCAGTGGCATCATGAACGAGTCGAAGAAAATTATATATTTGATTTTCAAAAATAAATGAGTGAGTATTGTGAGTCAGATGTAGACATACTTACTCAAGCAGTTAGAAAACTTAGACAAACATTTCTAAATACGTATAACACAAACCCATTTCTATATATAACAATCTCAAGTGTGGCAATGACTGAATTTAGACACCATGATATAAAATATGATACCATAGCTGTGTTAAAAGATTACAAACATAAAACTTAGAGTAAAAAGTCTATATCATGGTTAAAAACATTATGTGATGGAATGAAACACGCTTTAAACGCTACGAAACTATACTGGGACGGAAGGTCGATGGATTTGATAAAGCAACCAATACAGTTTATCAGTTCCATGGTTATTTTTGGCATTATTGTTCCAAGTGCTTTAAGGATGACATAATTAACAACAAAAAGCAAGAAAGCGTGGGTGACCTTCATGAAAAAACAGAACTGTTTACTCAACAGCTGAGATATAAGAGATATCATATTTTAGAAAAGTGGGAGTGTGAATTAGAAACTAGACACAAAAATCTTAAACATGAAATAAACGATATAGCAACCCCTAGGGATGCTTGTTATGGTGGATGAACAAATTCAAGTAAATTACATGTTTGTAGAAAAAAAGTTAAAATATATAGATATTTGTCGTTTGTATCCATGAGGTATGTTTTATGATAAGTTTCCTGTTGGTAATGCAATAAAAATATTACATCCTCAAAATTACGATTCTAACTGGTTTGTATTAATTAATTACGATGTACAACCACCAAAAAAATATATATCATCCTGTACTACCTATTAAAAAAGAGGAACAAATATTTCCATTATGTGATAAATGCGCTCAGACGAAAAATAGTGAATGCAATCACACAAATATTGAACGAAGATTTATTGGTACATGTAGTACACCCGAAATTAATAAAGCTTTTGAAATGGGGTATAAGGTTACAAATATATATGATGTCTGGTACTTGGAGAAAACAAGCACCAATATGTTTAAAAGTTATATTTAAAAATTCTTAAAAAAAATTATAGACCAGCGAGTGAGAAAATGGTTGCAGCAATAAAGAATTGTATGTTGATCATGTAAAAATTAGATTAGGTATCAAATTGGATATTAATAACATTAAGCTTAACCCAGTGTTACGTGCAATGTCTAAACTACTTTTGAACGCTTTTTACGGTAAATTTCCTCAAAGACGAATATAAAATGTATTAAACTATCATTAACCAATGATAACATGATTGAAGCTAGGTGTCAAACAAAAGACGAGAGGTTGGAAAATCATACTAAAACAAATGTATTGATTGCATTATTTACAACCTCGTAGGATTATATGATATGCTTGATAAACTAGGTGCCAAAGTAGTTTATTACGATACTGACTCTTTTATATACATTGATGATGGAACAAAGAAAGCAATAACAGGTTGCATGCTTGGTGAATGGACATATGAGTTAAACAGTAATTTCATAATAGAATTCATATCTACTGGACCGAAAAGCTATGCATATAGAACAAACAAAGATACTTTTTTTGAAAAATTAAAGGCTTTAATGTAAATTATGCAAATTCTCAAAAACAAAATATGAATAAAATGATAAACATTATAGATAAATAAATTGACAAAATTATTTTAGAATTAAACCAAATTACAAAATGAAGGAAAACGCATACTTTGGTTAACAAATCAATTCAAAAATAAATTTAATTTGGAATATGATAAACGCGTGATCTTACCATAACAAGATGGTATCATTGACACCATTCCTTTTGGTTATTAAATAATTGTTCAGTTTATGTAAATAGCATTTTCGTTTAATTTTGTACGTGTGAAAACTATTGTATTAACAATAACAGAAAACATCTTTAAACAGCATAAGGTTTCTGGTCGATGTGAGTGGAGTGATGAAGACATTGCAATTCACGTGGGGAGTATAATAGGAATTATTTGGTCAGACCTAGCAACATTTGAAAGTGAGACCTTTTCAGAAATTTAAAAACATTATATAAACTATGATGGACGAGTACGCCCTTACTGTGACTGTAAGCATGATAGTAGTTGTAATCAGCACCTTGACCAACTTCAAGTGGGTCCCAGTGTTGCCAACCCACCCCAAGAAAATTTCAAAATATGATATTTTACAATCGAAGCTAACCTACAAATTTGAGTTGGCAACACTGACTAGTTGCTTCACAAAGCTTTAGTTTTTTAATCATTTTGCCATATGATATTTCAGAGGCGAGGCTAACTACAAATAGGAGTTGATACCGTAGCCTTCTAAGATGATAAGTATGCAGTAAGATGAAGAAGAGTTGGTGATGCTAACTGGCAATAGTGGTGGTGTTGCGGTGTTAATGCCCCCCTCTCTCTCTCTTCTCTCTCCTCTCTCCCCCCCCTATTTTTTTCTAGCATACTGATCTGTTGCATGCTAACCAAACCTCTTAAGCAATATTGGGAGGCAGGACTCTTGTAATGCCACGGGTCCTCCACATGTATGTATGTATGTAATGCGATTTGTGGGGGAAGAGGGGTTAAGGGGGCCAAAATTTTGAACTTACGGTTGGAAATGTTTCTATAACATGTTTTTGTTCGAAGCAAATTCATAGATGTTGTTAAATAAATATTAATATTTTGCTATTAATTGTAAATATATACTTATTGTATTGTAGCAATTCGTTTTTTGGTATCGAAAGGCGACTGCTATCGTATTTGAAAATTATTTTTCTGTGGACATATAGAAACGACGATTTCGTCATTCTGCGTGCTAACAATGTTGACAGAATACAGAATAAACAATAGGTAGAGCCTTGGGACGACGGAAGTTATACTTCCCGGTTTTTCTGTAGCTGAATGATGGAATTCCTCACTGGCCTATACAATTTGCTTTGTTCATGTTTCAATACACACGATGCTATGAAGGCTACAAGGTTACAGCAGATTTTTTTATATTAGCCTTGGCATTTGGTGACCTCACTAAAAAAACGGATAAAACTAAATGCTCTAGTGTGGAAAAGTTCTGTTTTATTTTGAACGTCGGTGAAGAAGAACATTTCAGCAGGATTTCCAAAAAGTGAGTAACTTTGTTTCTTAGCTTGCATGGGTTGGCTTTGATTTATAAATATTTTTTTGGTTTTGTGAGTCAACTCTGAAAAACCTAACAGACGTAAGGGATTGTGGATGGAAGGTAACTTCCTGAAAATCCAAACAGCCCTTATGTATTTTGGAAGAAAATATACTCACAAAAACATACAAAAAGAGAGAATATAGAAGGTGTTTCATGTCTCTCTCTCTGCTGTTATATATATATATATATATATATATATATATATATATATATATATATATATATATATATATATATATATATATATATATATATTTGGAGCATGCTGAAAAGGCAATATACAACTAGTTTTAAGAATTTGTGAGCAATGTGTTATTCGTGAATTTTTAATACTAGTTGTATATTGCTTTTTCAGTATGTGGGTAGCTGGAAGATTTTTCTCTTCTGTGTGCCGTTGTTGGTAGGAAATATGTGTGCGGGGCATATTTCAAAAAAATAATAATAAAAGGTCGAAATGTGTTAAATTGTTAGAGGAAGGCAAGAAAATGGAGGGGTGTAATCGAAGAGTTGCGTGTGTTTGATATCTAGTGGAAGTACATAGTGATTCGAATCTTATTATTTAAAATATTTATTTTTTTATGCACGCTTATAGATATTAAACCTATAATTAAATAAAATTCGGCAACAATATCCAATTATGCTTTTGATCACAGCGAGCTTGAGATTTTGTTTTTTGCTACGGCCGACTCGCAATGACTATACTAAATATGAACAGGCTATAAAGATTGAGAGATGGACAGAAAAAATAAATAAAATTTAAATTCATGATTGCAACACGGAACTTAAATATACATACATATAAATTAAATGTTTGGTGCTGATCACATCACACATTGCCAACTATCTATTGGACTTCCCATATGCCCGCACTTGAAATTTTTTTGTGTGTGTTGTAGTGCAAATATGTTGTCTGGCTCGGGACCTAATCCTACAGTCTAAAATATTATGGTATTATTTCTGCAATTATTTGCAATCTTGGCCAGAGAGAAGAAGAAAAGTAATATTTTTTTTAATATCAAGCGTATATTTAAAATATATACATGTGCGCATGCGCGCAGGGGTGAATTTTATTTTTTTCTTCAGGTGGGTTGTAAGGTAAGTGAATATGTAGGGAAAACAATAGTATACACATAAACCAAAGTTACATGGTTCTAGGTCCCATAGGAGCCAAGAAAATCAATGTCTTGGAAAACGTATTAAGACAAATATCTTAATCTTTAAGAAAGTCAACTTCCGGGTTGTCAAAATGTTACTTCCGGTCTCTCAAGAAAATTTTCTTAAGACAAATATCTTAAGACGTTTTCCAAGACATTGATTTTCTTGGCTCCTAATTGAGCTAGGATGTTGATTTTAGCTTTGTTGGATAGGATTCGGCGAGAACTATTCGACTAGCAAATAAAAACGATTCTACACCCTCAAGTTTCAGAAATACAGACAATTTTTTTTATTTTTTGAGAGACTTGATTTGCTGGCTTAGTTTTTACCCTAATTAGAAAATTTTAATAGCATTCGATAAAAAATTAGAAGTACTCTACAACCTATTGGAGGAGTGATGACTAGTGCTTGCTGTTTTCGAGTAATTTTGAATTAAAATTTCAAGATGTAATTTCTAAGATGCCTTTAATTCATAAACTATGTGTTGTAGGAAAACGATTCTAGTTTTATCTGCTATTGCTCGACGAATAGTATAAACATAAATATTGCTTATGGTTTGATTTAAAAAAACGGAAATAACTCTGTTTTCTGAAATTATGATTTATACTTCATACGCCAAGAGGACTGAGGGTTAGAAAAAAGAGATTTGTTTCGTAGAAAAACATAATATTTTTGTGTCTTCTTTACACAAACATATTTTTTTTTCATTTATTTACAGGATTGATAAAGGAGCAAGAAAAGCATATACATAAATAACACACACCAAACCAGCACCATCGTGAATTAGCCTTCCAAGGTTTTTTTTTGCAAAGCATTTATTTTGTGACACTCCACAAATAAAATAACATACCCACAAATATTTTTCAACAAGATGCAATGTGTGAAAATTTGCCCTATGTGTAAACTGGTGTTGCAAGTAAAAATTTCAAAAGACACTGCCGTGCCTGTGTACCTGGTAAGCATGTAACCGCTACAGATCCATGTCCCAGGTGCGATAAACATATCACTACTGGTAATCTGAAAAAGCATATAAGAACATGCAAAGTCTTCGAAGCACCTGTCCCACAACCGTTGACCAGCTAGACCAAGAGAAAAGCGAAAGCCGACTCTCCACCATCCGCCAAACGTGTCAAGCCTGTATCGAAAGCGAACCAGTCTGCTTTCGAGCGTTTGTTAGAGTACTTTGTCCTCACTTCGGAGGGCTCATGTGACATGCGTAGTTTTTTGGAGAACGAGCAAGCCAAAATTATTTCCATCCTCAGCGATGCGCTTGCAACGCACTCCACGAAATTTTACGCATCTCTATGCTGCCAATACAAGAAGCCGTCTGATGAAATTTATAGCTTCTACCACAACACCAAGGCGAAGACGATGCATCTGGCGGATGTCGACAGCCTAAAGGTCATCTACAACGAGTTTGCCGAGGACCTGGTGGCCAAGCAGGAAAAACCTCAATCTATGGGCTCAGCAGGTTCGCTCTGTGGTGAACCTCACGAACTGTGTATCGAACTTAACAAGTTTGTGCCTCTCTCCGCGTCCACCTACGTCCCCTTACCACGTACCATTGCGGCAAAGAAGGCTGTCCTGAATATTCAGAACAGTGACGCCAAGTGCTTTCTTTGGTCGGTGCCTGCAGCGTTGCACCCTGTCCACTGGAAAAAACAACCGCATTGTGTTGCCCACTACAAGCAGTACGAGTTGGAGCTGGAAAATGAGATGGTTGGGATCCACTACCCGGTGGAGGTCTCGGATATTCGCAAGTTCGAGGTCCGTACACACAACCCGCAGTTGGCTATCAATGTTTATGGCCTCATGGAGATGAAAAACAAAGTATACCCTTTTCGGGTAAGCAACGTAGACAACAATGATTCTCGAGAAATCCATCTTTTACTCATCAAGGATGAAACTCACCATCACTACACTCTTATTCGCTCTCTCTCTCGGCTTCTTTCTAGCCAAACAAGCTAACAAAAACACCACATAGAAGTTTGTCGCAGGTGCTTGTCCACTTTTGATAATCAAAAACAACTGGATTATCAAATCATCAGAGGTCCCAAAATGGCTGCCGAGAAGCTTGCTAGCCACAAGCTCTACTGCAGTAACAACGAGATAGGGGTGGCAGTCTTGCCCAAACCTGGCACTGTAGAAACATTTCACATGCACAGTGCCATGTTAGAGCACCCTGCTATCATCATCACCGATTTCGAGGCCTTCCTCAAACCTATGTCCACTTGCGATCCCAATCCCGAAATTTCCTCTACTACCCCTTACCAACTCCACGAGGCCTCGAGTTTTGCTTATGTTGTGGTGTGGCGAGACAGACTTGTTGACCCCGAGCCCTATGTGTATCGCGGTCTCGACGCAGTCAAACATGGATGGTTGTGGAAGCCATCCTAGTCTATAGACCCCGAGTCTATAGAATCGCTGTCTCCTGACGACGAAATCGAGCACGAGGAGGCTACTACCTGTAATGTGTGCACCCGGGAGTTTAGCACCAACAACCGTAACGTTCAACATCATGATTACTTCAACGGCAAATACATTGGTCCTTGGTGCAACCGGTGTAATTTGTTGGCCCGGGACCCGCGCTTCATCCCTGTGTTTTTCCACAATGGCTCGGGGTACGACTTCCACCATCTGGTGCCTCATCTTGGGTACGACGACATGCAAATCAACGTCCTGGCGCAGAACGAGGAGCGTTATATTAGATTGAGCAAGTGAGTGTGAATCCCAGAATTAGGGTCTCGCATCGAACTTCGTTTCCTCGAATCAGTGAGGTTCCTCCCAGCCAGCCTCGATGACGAACAATTGCTCATCACCTCTGCCAATTTTCCTACTTGGACGCCGGTCTCTTCTGGCGTAAAGGGGTCTACCCCTACGAATACATCACAGACTTTACCAAGCTTGCGGAGAAGTCGCTGCCTCGTCGAGCAAAGTTCTACAGCAAGCTGCGAGGCTCAGGTATCTCTGACGACGACTATAACCATGCTCAGTCCATGTGGCGGGAGCTGGTTTGCCAAAATCTTGAGGACTACCACAATGCCTACCTAAAACTCGATGTGACGCTCCTCGCTGATGTGATCCAGGCGTTTCGTGCAACTGCGAAGACCATCTACAAGCTGGACCCTGTATACTTCTACAGTCTTCCTGGACTGGCATGGTCAGCCATGCTCCTTGTTACAAATGTCAGGCTTGAGCTTCTTTCGGAGGTGGACATGATGCTGTTTGTAGAACGTGCCGTCCGGGGTGGAATGGTCCAGGTGTCGCAGCGACACTCGCACGCCAAAAATCACCACATGGCCACCGGTTACTAGCCCTCCAAACCGTCCAGTTACATCATGTACACAGACGTCAACAACCTCTACGGACACTCCATGATGCTGCCACTGCCCTCCGGAGGGTTCATGTGGGCTGATCCCTCCAAATTTAATGTTGAAGATTTCTACGATTTGCATTTCGGATTTTTTTCCGAGATGGACCTTGAGTTCTCCGAGAAGCTTCAGGATTTGTTCTGCGACCTTCCGCCAGTATCGGAATTCTAATGCCCGAATGGCTCGAACCAACCAAAGCTCGTCATGGACTTCAGGCCCAAAAAGCGTTATGTTCTGCACTACCAAAACCTCTGGTGGTTGATGAAGCAAGGGGCTACCGTCCGCACAGTACATCGAGTTCTTATGTTCGAGCATTCTCAATGGTTGAAACCACACATCAAGCTCAAAACCGAACACCGCACAGTCGCCACTTCTGATTTAGATCGCGATTTCTTCAAGTTAATGAACAATGCAGTGTTTGGGAAAACCGTGGGGAATGTGCGAAATCGTGTGGATGTGAGGCTAATATATAAAAAAGCACAATGTTGCAAGCTTGTAGCAAGCCCGTTATTCAAGTCACGTACTATTTACAATGAGCAGCTTGCTCTGGTGCATATGAGGAAGAGCGAGGTGATGCTCAACAATCCATCTATGTTGGTGCCTCAGTATTAGACCTAAGCAAGCCGCGCATGTTTCAAATATATTATGGGATACTACGCCAACACTATAACGACAATATCAGCCTACTCTACAGGGACACCGATAGTTTGGTGTACCACGTTCGCACGGACGACGCATATAGGGATATAGCCACGGTACCAACTTTTGTGAATTTTTTTGACACGTCAGGCTATTCCCAACCGAACCGATACAAAATCCTGGCTCGCAACAAGAAGGTGCATGGCAAACTCAAAGACGAGAAGGACGGAGATGTAATTTTTGAGTTTGCCGGTCTTCGCGCCAAAGCCTATGCTATTCGGGCGGAGGGTTCCATCACAAAAAAAAGCTAAGGGTTTGGGCAGGCAGGTCGTCCAAGAGCACCTCAAGTTCGAGGATTACGTCAAGACTATTCAATCCAGGACGCCAATTCTAGGAGTGGAGCATCGCATCCAGAGTGTCGACCATGTGTTGACAACCAACGAGGTTATAAAGGTTGCCCTGGACGCACGCGACGACAAGAGGTGTGTTCTGAAATGTAAGATTCATACGCTCCGGTGGGGACCCTATCGTCTAAAAACTAGTACGACATGTCTCAAATGTAGTAGTATGAAGTAGTAGATAGTATGTATGAAAAAAACTCATGTAACAGAAGATCCAAGATACTAGAACAATAGTGTTTATCTTCAAATGCAAACAGGTATAGGTTTGGGATTATTTTGTTTTACGGAACTAACTCCCTGCCGTGTTCTACGGGGCGAAAAAGGGGCACATGCAGGGCCAAAAGAGGAAGTTTCTTTTGAGCGCTGAAGTATGCTCAATTATCAACCTCCACTCTTCGCAGTACATCCTGGACACTGCGTTGCAGGTTAACAAAAAATCTAATGTTTGAACCTACGGTCAGTATAATTTTTATAGAATTATGCGATTTTTTTGTACTTAAAACTGTTCGGTCGCTCTTTCATTCTTGACATCATACACAAAAGTTTTCTCTGCAATTAGGATGACGCTGCACAGGGTGTTGGCGGGCAAGGCATCGTGGAACTCACAGACAATCTTGACGTTGGTGCGAACGTTACCAACCACCTGCTTCTCTTCGATGTGTTAATGACGAATATGGGTCTGCGAGCTATGAACTCATTGGGTTTTTAGTACACGTCCACATTGCCGGAGGTCACTCTCTTGAAAACTGTGTATGCCTCGTACAGTTTCAGGTAGTCGTTGTTTGCAATGTTCAGGTTGTAGTTCTCACGCGGGAATATCTCGTTCCTGCCATTTTTGAGATAGATGTACTTGATCTTGCAATTGTCGAACTTGCTCGAATCTTTTTCTTGGTTGTTGTCCTCCCCTGTCTGGAAGAGCACGACCACAAACTCTGACATATCGTACCGGATGCTGTTAAACTGTGTGGTCACGTCAAATTCAAAATGGTTGCCGGAAGCAGGTTTCTGCACGTACTGGTAACAGTAAAATTGGATGGGTACTTGGGGATTCTTCAAAATGACTGCTTTGTACTTGAGAGCGTAGTTAGTTTCGTATTCCACTACGGGCATGCGCAGCTCCATGGACTGGATGATGCACTTGGCAGGATCGGGTAGTGTGTTGGGAAGTGCTGAACCGACTGCTTCAAGGTGCTGTAACGCATCAGCGCATTGTTGTCGTTGGCGCTTGTGCGAAAAGTGACGCGCAAACCACCCTTCCACATAATCTCTGTGTAGTCGGAGAAGATGCCAGGAAGCAGGCGCATGGGAAACAGTACTGTGTGACTTTGAGTTTTGATTTTTGTACCTGCTTCGAATCCCCCTGCCTGGTAGTATGCTTCATCGGTCTTGGAGAAATCCAGTCTTCCCACTGCTGTAGAGGTAATCCAGGGGTAGTCAACCCTATCGATGACGGTGCCATGCTTTCTAACTTCCACCTGCAAGAATAAGTACGGCACAAAATTATCTACGAGTCTTAAATTTGCATTGGCAAGAAATGCTTCGCCGTTGTCTCTCTTCACAACATCAAACTTGATATACAAATCAGCTCTGTAAGTGTATATGAATCCATCCCCGACGTCCACGTCGTATTCTATCTCTCGATTCGTTTCATTAAGGTTGGCAAACGTGCGACGATTGGGTGGGAAGGGCTGCAACTCCTAACTTTCGATTTGATCCATAATATTTATTTATTATATGTTAGTCTCCACGACGGCAGTGGTCGTGGCTCCTGCAAAATCAACCACCTCTCCCTTCTCGTTTTGTAATTGCAAATTCTATGTTGTCTATGCGATTACGAGATACAGGAAATTATATCGGTGGGGAGGGTGTGTAGATAATTGGCTCCATGAACTCAGAGTTTGGTTTGAACGTAGCGATAATACCTGTATGCTTGTGACTCCCTGGGATGTCGTCCGAGGATTTGGTGATCATACCTTCTGCCACATTGCAATGTATGTTCAGAGTCTCGATGGCTAGAAATTTAGGAATGTTAGCACCGATGTGCTTGATGCCAGGTTCGAGCTTTGTGTTGTTCTCGAATCCCAAAAGCTCTCCGATGGTACCCAGGTCTACGGTTTCCGCGGCAGACACTAGTTCCACCCTGTGAGTTACAGAATTTTGCGACATCAGTACACTTCTTGGCAATTGAGCCTGCAAGGTAGACAGTTTGTACTGGCCAGGGGTGATGCTGATTTTTTTGCTGCCAATATTGATGGTATTGTTGTGTACCGTCACATTAGGTATCAGGTACATGCTGTAGAATGCACGAAGAGCAAAAGATTTAGGATAGATGATATCGTCATGCAATTCGAGTTTCAGAAGCGAAGTCTCGCTTGTGAGATGGAATACTCCCATAGTGCTTTAGGTACCACAATGCTCTCTGGAAATTCTTGATTGTTGGGTTATTTAATTGCGAGAGGAAGACAAGCATGGAAACGCAGAGATGGCCACAGTTCACATCGCTGAAACCCTGAATGCTTTCGTCATTGTAGTAGACGTTGGCAACACTGAGATACTTTACCAACCCAGCAGGTGGTGTGGCCCCAAATGAATCGAAAACATAGCTTTGTTGTTGTTGGCTTTGAGGTAGCATATCCAATGTGTACCTGGATTTTCGTAACTGTCTAGGTTAACTACACCACACTCTTTTTTCTTCACAACAGTGGGTAGAGAATCAGACATGAAACGCCCCTGAAGTGCTTGACCCCCAACGATTCGATCAAAGATTCAATATCGAAGTTGGACAGGGGCTATTCTTTTTTAAAATTTTTGAAAACATCGAGGTTGTTCTTTCGCTTTTTGGTCACACCTTTCCCCTTCTTCTGCATAGCCAGGTTGTGGCGTTTCCCCTCTTCTAACTCGGCATTGTTCATTTTTGCATCGATGACGGTCTTGGCAATGGCGGCACTGCCTCCTGCCAAGCTGACAACATCGCCCAATGCTGCCAAAATAGCCGGGATGCTGAATATGAAACCTCCAGTCTTCTGCTGCTGTTTTCGCGAACCTTGTAACCTTCTCAAGTGAGGAATGCTAAGCAGCAATTTCATTCCATGACCTTTTGCCAGACAGGAATGTTTCTTCTGGCGCTGCTTTTTGGTGAGCATTCCATCTAAGGTTGCGAGAGACTTGAGGTTTGCGTAAGGTATTTTGTAAACTACACCTTTGGGCTTCATAGTGATAATATGTTATTTATATATCGTGAGAGGGTAAGGCTTTGCCCCCTAATGCAATGAAGTGATGATAGGTTGGTTATACAAGTTGCTTTTTTTTCACAATGGTTATTTAGTTACAACCAACACCCTAATTTTCGTTTTGTGTTCATGGCGATGGTCGTACCCAATGCAAACCCGTTCACCTAGCGAAGCATCTCTGCTGACGAGTCTCCGGAAAGCTGCATGCTCCAACTTCCTGTCAGCATCTTGACGTGCTTCAGTGTGAGTATTGTAGGCAATGTCGTGGTCCTTGCATGCTGCGTCCAGTGGGTTCACTCCCTTGTCTCCTCTTTCCAGTCGCTGTTCGAGTTTTTTACTCGGACCGCAGTACTGGTAACCTGCTAGGTGCATCTCGAAGGGTAGCTTGTTGATAATATATACCTTTGTTGTCGTTGACAATGAAGTTGGCAAGCTTGGTGATAATCATGTCCATGATGCCCACCTTCTCGTTGTGGAAGTTTCGACTGCCTGCATTTTCTTCGCCTGCCATAACCAGCAATCGATCTACATGCTTAATTACGTCTTCTACCCAAACAAAATTTTTGGGTAAGTTGTTGTAGAGTTTGACACCGCTGCCAGTCTTGAGTTGGGTCCATATCGGCTTGATGAGGTTTCTGTTCTTTTCTCCACTGCTAGATTTGACGCGATTCTGTGTTGCATTGTTGTTTTGGTACAGGGCGTCCGTCATGATCAAAATTTCTGTGCAACTTTGGTAATCCTCGTCTGTATAATCATTAGGTTGCTTCTTGGTGACAAGTTCTCACAGTCCCACTGTGCCAGGATATTTCGTCCAGCTGTTCTTCTCCCCACAAATTGATTTTCACGTCGTCGCCCTCGAACGTGACTTTCGATTTTCCAATTTTCCAAACCACACCCTCGTTATGTTCCATGGTCGGGTACAATCCGAATACCTCGTCTTTTTCGAATTTCCCGGTGCTTAGGTAATCCCTCGCCAACGGACCCAGCTCGACTAGCTTGTCCGAAGAGGTACTGCCTAGGGCCTGACGTCTCCGAGCCGGAGCAAGTTCGAGCGTAGTAGTGTGAATGCTGGATATCGGTGTGGGTATGGTATAATTTCGAGCAGTAAGTGGCACAAGCTCGTTGATTAACTCTTTGTTTTGCTCGGTGACATCTTTGATTTCTTTACCAAGTCCACTTATGGCATCGATGATAGGTTGATCCTGACGCTTTTTCTCTTCGTAAATTCCGCGATTCTCGGATTTCTAAACCTTAAACCGTTTTTCCAGGTAGCTATACAGCTTCAGGTTGTCGTCTGCAAGTTTGCGTTTCATTTTTTTGTATGTAGTTATTTATAATAGATCAAGACATTTCTTGTAACGTTGCAACGTTCAAAAAATAATTAATTTTGTTTCTGTATTTTCCGTTATTGGGTTTCCTCGTCATGTCTATTTTGACAAATCCGAAATCATCTTGGTTCCAGCATGAAGAGCAAAATTTGGAAAACTGATTGTAGTTTATGTCCCTACCTACATAATCATCGGAGGGTGTTTTAAATTGGTGTAGTCTTGACGAAACAAACAAATAAAATTAGCATTGTCTCGGAGTAGCTGCTTGGGGATTTTGGAAAAAGTCTGAGCAAGGTAGAAGCAGTCCATGTCTCTGTGCCGACCTTAAGTAACAAAATTGCGAATTTCATTCTGGTTCTCCAGGATCGCATCGTCAAAAAATACCACCGAATTTTCGAGACAGCAGTCTAGTGGTATCACTTCAGAAGCAAATATAGCTATGCCTAGTCCCTCGTACAGTTTCTACAGCTGGCGATACTTCGGTTGCTTCAAACTTTTCGAGAAAATATACATGTGCCTGTACATCCAGTTTAACCAGTTGGGTGCAAGAAGAAAATTTTCAATAAGTAACGTTGTTTTTTCACATCCAGGAGGTACAACAATGAGGCAGCGAATGTTGTCGGGTAGAAACTCGCCATTTTTCCTATCCTGACGTTCCGATGGAAAATCTGGCAGTCGCCGTACCACACCCCAAGCACCCGTTACACAATCACCTCGTTTGGTCTATCCAACTTTTTTCCTCGCGTCCCAGCCATTTCACCAACAGTTTGTCACCTTTTCTACGTAATAGTTTTTCAATAAGATACGTGTCGGGGTATTTTGTTTTAGAAAGTTCCTCTTCGTAAAATCTTCCTTTCTGAATTTCTTCGCGATTATCTTTTATAGAATACGTGTGACGGTTTCCGGGTAAGACTCGAACTACGGTGAAAAGTTCCGTACTCCAATTTTTAGTGAAGCCTTTTTGAAACGCATGCTTGAATTTACTGATTCTCACCTGATCTCCAATTTTGTATTTCGGTTTCTTGCTTGTAAATTTGTACTTTGGGCAATAAACAGTAGAAATTAAACGTCGTTCGTCAGATTTGTTGACGTCAGCTGGTTTCATGTTTATCGTGCGATGCAAACTGTGATTATAGCTGTTAACAAGTTCTGGAAGCATGTCGAGCCACTTGTAATTACCCTGAAGAGTGAATTGTTTCCAAATGCGTGTTTTGAGAGTTCGGTTGAAACGTTCCACTACGCCGGCTTTGATGTGACTAATGGTGGAGTTATGTTGAATATTTTGTTTTTGAATAAATTGTCGAAAGACAGAGTTGTAGAATTCTTTTCCGTTGTCTGTTTGTAGAAATCGAGGTCGCCTGCAACTTTCATCGAAAATAGTTTTGAATGCTTCCACTACACAGGTTCCTGTTTTTGCCTTGAGTGTTAAAGCCCACGCAAATTTTGAAAACGTGTCTATAACGGTGAGAAGATACTTGTATCCCTTGTTGATTTTATGTACAATTTTTTAAGTTTCCACTGCTCATTTCCACAAGGTCAGCTTCCCACAGGTCGTCTATGCCTTTGGACATTACCGACAGTCGTTTGTAGTTTCGCCGTGCAGGTTCGTGCAGCTCGTTCACAATAGCCTGCCTAGACATTGTGTGAAAATAAGAATATAGCTTGGATGGGATTTCTGGCCGCAGACAATGCCCGGTTTTCTATGTACAGCTTGTCACCTATTTCTATGTCGATAATTTGAGTGGCATCTTCGGCATAGACAGTCTCGCGAGTTTCGGGGTGGGTGAAATCGACCAACTCCACTCCTCTTATTTTATGCTCGTCACTGATGTTCGTCACGGTCATGGTTTGGTAGTGGGTTGCGTGAGGCAAAGACCAGTATGAAACTTTGACGAACTGAAGTGTGCCAGCGATGAAAAACTGGTGATAGGCTTTGGCAGAAGTCAGCATGTAGAGTTTGGCACCCGGATGGTAGAGCGCGGAAAATTCCCTGTTTGGAATGCTGTACAGTTCGATGACAACAGTAGACTTGAAATTGTCTATACTAGCGTTCAGGGTGTTTACATTGTTTCGAACCTCGCTCTCCACATCCTCCAATAAACCGTAGTTTATTGATTCCAGATGCTCTTTGATAGCACGGACAACAGTATTGTAATTGGGCTTGATTTTCACATCGACAATTAGCCTCTTGAATTTTTCGTATAACTCATGTAGTTGGGTGCTGAAGTTGGTTATGGCCGATTCCTGGCTGGCCTCGATGCTTTCAATTTGCTCTTCACATTGGCGATAATCTGCTGTAGACTTTCCACGAGTGTCAACTTGGAGCTCTGTGTTGCGAGGTCGTGGACCTGGGTTCTAATTTCCGCAAACAAGCTATGTAGCTCGCTGATGTTCTGTTTGGTGGGTAAGGTTGCAACAGACTCCCGAAGCAATTCAATTTCGGTTTGGATATTTTTGATGTCGTCGGATTTGAGTATTCGGTTGAGAGCCCTCTTCACGTCTTACAGTTCCTGCGAGGTAGGCAGGGTGGCCACCGTGTTTTGGAGCGACTCCAAAGCTTTTTTCATCGCGTCCAACTCTGAGGCAGCAGCAGCAGCGCGTATGCCTTCTTGTAATTGTGTTATGTCGTCCTGGGTGGGGGTGGATTGTTGAAAAGTTTCCAACTTAGCCTGTATGTCGTCGATCAAGTGATGAAAATGCGACAACTCTGATTCGGTGTTTAGATTTTCCAACTTGGTGATCTGCTGTTGGACGCTGGCCAGAGTATCCCTGATGCCAGACATTTTGGATTCCAGTGCTTCGTGTACGTTTGCCAGATCATTTCTAATAACAGCGAGAGCATCCTCAATATGGGCTATGTGGTACCTTGCAGCTTCCCGAAATCCTCGTAGGTCTCAAGTTGGAGTTTTATGTTGGCAACACTACGGCAATGGCGTTCAACTCGCTGGACGAAGGTAGATTGTCGATGAAGTCCTCTAGCGTTTGGAGTTTAGTTTTGACTTCGTTGATGGCTGCATGCAAGGCGTCTGATTGAAGCTGAGCCTTGATGCTTTCCAACGTAGGAATTTCGAACGATTGAAACTGTTCGTGTATTTTGGCAATACTGGCATTCACGCGATCGTAGTCATCTTGAGTTTTTATACTCTGGATAATGTTTAGCAGGTAAGTTGGATGGTGCTCGTTTGGTCCTGCAAATTTCGCTTCAGCTGTTCCACGTCAGAAGTTTGCGCTTGCTGCAGCTTCACATGTTCGTTTTGGAGCTTGCCTACACTCAGTGCCAAGTTGTCGAACTTGTCCATTGACGCGAGGTCGGTGTAATTTTGCAACAGCGATTTCAGCTCGGCGTCAATTTTGAGTACGGGGTCCAGGCACTGAGACTGTAGGCTAGCTATTTCTGATTGGAGGCTGGAGTTGAGCGTGGACTGCAGGGCCTGCAGGTCGCTTCACAACTTCTTGACCCTAACGTCGAGCATGAGAAGCTCGTAGCCGTGATCATCGCGCTTGGTGTGACCAAAAATATCGTTAGGCATTGTTACCACTGTGGTTATTTATTATAGGGTAGGTGATTCGCATCTCCACAAAAAGAGGGATGAGTTTATCGTAGTCGTCCAAGAGCTCCACGTACAGGCGATCGCCAGCAGCAGACAAATCATACGTTGTAGTCGCATCCATCTTATCATGCTTGATGAGATAGATGTTCCTACCGGAGGAAACCTTGGCCTCCCCTTTGTTTTCGGGTTTCATGTTCAATTTAAGTTTGCCGGAGATGGGGAACTGGTAATAATTCAAGTTGTTGTGGAATACATATACAGTTTTACCCACATCCTCGTCGTACTGGGTCAAAATACTATTCAAGTATATAATTAACAGACCCTTAAGTTTAGATAGCATTTAAGGCAGGAGTTCGTTGAAGCTCGTAGGCTGGACGGGCACTTCCATAGCTTGCTTCCTGAAGCCAAACAGATTCATAGGCATTGTTATTTTATAAAAACATTGCCAGGCGTAAGGTTAAAAATGGCCAGTGATTAATTCCATCGTTCAGCTTCCGTCGTCCCAAGGCCCTATCTATTGTTTATTTTGTATTCTGTCAACATTGTTTGCAGAATGACGAAATTGTCCTTTCTAGACGTCCACAGAAAAATAATTTTCAAATACGATAACAGTTGCTTTTCGATACCAAAAAATTAATTGCTAGAATACAATAAGTATATGTTTACAATTAATAGCAAAATATTAATATTTATTTAACAACATCTATGAATTTGCTTCGAACAAAAACATGTTATAGAAACATTTAAAGCCGTAAGTTCAAAATTTTGGTCCCCTTAACCCCTCTAACCCCCACAAATCGCATTACATACATACATTCATGTGGGGGACCCGTTGCATTACAAGAGTCCTGCCTCCCAATATTGCTTAAGAGAGAGAGGGGGGGGCATTAACACCGCACCACCACCACTATTGCCAGTTACCGTTATTAATTCTTATTTATTTTACTGCATACTTATCATCTTAGAAAGCTACGCTGTCAACTCCTATTTGTAAGTTAGCCTCGCCTGTGAAATATCATGTAGCAAAATGTTTAAAAAAAGAAAAGGTTTGTGAAGGAACTAGTCAGTGTTACCAACTCCTATTTGTAGGTTAGCTTCGCCTGTAAAATATCATATGGTGAAATTTTCTTTGGGTGGGTTGGCAACACTGACATCCACTTGAAGTTGGTCAAGCGGCTGATTACATCTACTCATGATATAGTTAGTTATTTTTTTAATACTGGTACACATTTTTATCATCTAGATTTTGTTGATTGTGGAGATGTAACAATTGGGTGTAAATGTGAGTGTTGCTCCTGCAAAATAGTCAAAGATGAATTAGATAATATACATTGTTATAGTGAATCTGAAGTAAATGATTACAGTTTTGAGACAAGTGATGAGGAGTAATAGACAGCCCTATGTATCATATTTCGGTATCTATAGAGAGGGGGTGAATCACCTTCATTATGCCTATTTGGCGCTAAAAGGGGGTTAGATATTGGTAATTTTCCTTCAAAAATAAAAGTACTCGAGAAAGTGACCAATATATAACATAATTTTTACTTTGATTTTTTAATACTTTTTACCCTGATTTTTGCGTAATTTTTCTCCAAAAATAAAGGGGTGAAAGTTTACCTTGCGGTATTTTGGCATTTTGTCCTATACAATGCATGTTTTGAAAAAATGGGTTGATCGGCACATGTGAATATGTTGGGTGCAAAGAAACAACTGAGGTAGCGTCACAAATAGAATTACCAGGTACAGATACATTGCATTGGTTTTTGCCTTGATTTTGCATAATTTTTCTCCAAAAATAAAAGTGTTGTATATAATGACGAAAATATACCAGAATTTTACCTTGCTTTCATGAATGATTTTACGCAATTTCCTTCGAAAAAAGAAAATTTGGTGAAAGTGGGAAATTTTTACCTTGAGTTTTCTGGTGATTTTTGTCCCATATGAGGCATATTTTTGAAAGTGTCCTCAACGTCACCCTATAGTAGTAACATACTAGCTATTTGTCGCATGTGGTTTTACCGACCTTCTGCTGTTGTGTATACCAAAGTACAAGCAGCCTGCTTGGTGCCTGGCAAATTCTGACGCTCTGTGAACATACATATATAAAGAAGGTGCTTCAATATATTAGCAATTGGTCGCATGACATCTTACTGACCTGCCAGCTGTAGTGTATACCGAAGTGCAAGTGACCTGCTTGACACCTAACGACTTCTGATACCCCGTGAACATACATACATAAATAGGGTCTTGAACATATTACCAATTTGTGGCATGAAGTTTTACCAACCTGCCAGCTGTAGTGTATACCAGAGTGCAAGCGACCTGCTTGGTGCCTGACATCTTGTGATGCCCTTGTACATACATACATAAATAATTTGATTCAATGTATTAGCAATTTGTCGCATGACATCTTACTGACCTGCCAACTGTAGTGTATATCAAAATGCAATTTACCTGCTTGACACCTGACGACCTCTGATACCCCGTGAACACACATAAATAAATTGGGGGCTTGAGTATATTAGCAATTTGTCGCATGACACCTTACCAACCCTGCTAAGTGTAGTGTACCGGATACAAGTGACCTACTTGGTGCCTGCGAACTTCTGATCCCTGTGAACGTACATATATAACTAACGATGCTTCAGCGTATTACCAATTTGTCGTGTGAGATTTTATTGTCCAGTTTTCCTGATCGCGTATACGTAACACAATCCCAAAGCTATCTGTATATAAAGAATTCTCCCCTCACACGATTTTTTCTATATATATAAATACCCTATAAACCTATGCACCATATGTCATACGAAGACTTGCCCCTTGTGCGAGAAAATCGTTTCTAGAGCTCATTATACGAGGCATTATCGTACCTGTGTGTCTGGCAAGACATTGTAGGCTACGGAACTGTGTCCCGGGTGTGGCAAACGATTGACAATCTCGTACTTTAACAAGCACCGACTCACTTGAAAGAGTTCCAGCACCCCTGTGCCACAATCGTCTGCCTCCACCAAGTGGAAGGCAGATGCAACTTTCCTCGATGTACCGCCAAACGCATCAAATCAGCAGTGAAAGCACACTTGTTGGCTTTCGAGCGTTTGCTGGAGAATTTTGTCCTAACATCGGATGGCTCCTGCAATGTGCCTAGCTTTCGGGAAGACAAGCGGGCCACTATTACTTTAATCCTCAGCTATGCATGGCTATGCACTCCACAAAAGTTTAAACATCGTTAAATTTCCAGTATAAAAAGCCGTCCGATGAAACATACAGTTTTTGCCATAACTCGAAGGTGAAGACGCTGCATCTGGCGAATGGTGACAACCTCGCGAATATCTACAACCAGTTTGTTGAGGACCTGGTAACCAAGCCGGAGAAACACCAGGCTATGGGCTTCGGTGGCTTGCTGTGTGGCACACCACACGAACTGTGTGTGAAACTTGCCAAGTTTGTTCCACTGTCGGGGTCGAGTATATCCCCCTTCCACCTAGCATTAAGGCGACAAAGGCGATTCTGAACATTCAGTACTATGACAACTGCTTTATTTGGTCGCTACTGGAGGTATTGCAACCGGTCCACAAGAAAGACCACCCATACCGAGTTGCCCACAAGGTACGATTTGAGCCGGGGCTCGAATATGCGATTGTCGGGATCCTCTTCCATGTGCAAATCTCCCACATCGGTAGATTCGAGATGCTTTCGCTCAAATTGGCTAAGCATCAATGTTTACAGCCTCACCGATGATAAGCATCTGGTGCATCCAATTCCGGTAAGCAAAATGAACGACGACCACTACAACCTCGTAAGCTCGCTCTCTCGCTTCGTAAGAGAAGCAGCTACGGACACAACATGGAGATGTGTCGCATGTGCCTCAACACCTTCAACAGGGTAATTACCAGCACTCTCGAGGCCCCGAAATTGCTGCCAAGAAGTTCAGTCGGCACATGCTCTACTGTGATACAAACAAACCTGCGCGAATGCTCCTGGCCAAACCCGGTGCGGTTGAGTACTTTCGCAAGCACAGTCTCACAGTAGAGCACCAGTTATCATCATAGCGGATTTTGAGGCCTTCCTCAAACCCCTCTTCACCTGCAATCCCGATCCTGAGCTATCCTCAACGACACTCTACCAGCTCCACAAGGCCTCGAGCCGTACGTGTATCGCTGTTCCTATGCTGCAAGATACTTACGTTCGACAGTCATGAGCATCTACCACCTGGATCCCACGTACTTCTATAACCTCCCCGGACTAGCATGGTCGGCCATTCTGCTGTTGACGAAGGTTGTTTTCCAGCTCCTATCTGACGCAGACATGATGCTTTCTTCGAGAGAGCCATCCGGGCCGTCATGGCCCAGCTGTCGCAACGATAAACGCGCCAACAACCACCATATGGCAACTGGCTACGATCCCTCCCAGCTATCGAACTATATCAAGCAAATGGACATAAACAACCTCTATTGCCACTATGTGATGCAGCGACTCCCCTCCGGAGGGTTTGAGTGGGTGAATCCTTCCGGTGTAGACGTCGGAGCTGCCGACGATTCGGAACGGTGGTTCTTTGCCGAGGTGGACCTCGAATTCTCCAAGAAGCTGGAGGATGCTTTCCTCGAATTGCCACCTGCTCCGGAATTAAAGCGTTCCCCCGGATCGGATCAGCCCAAGTTCATCAGTGATGTCAACTTCAAAGAGAGGTATGTTGTTCACTACCGGAACTTCCTGTGGTTGATGCAGGAATGGGTCACAATAAGAACGATTCACCACTAAACTCCTAGCAACTAAAACTAACAACTCGAAAAGACAATGGTCACTCATTGGGTTTTACGAACCTTTGAACCTGAATCGTGGCTGGGTTAGGATAATTACCTGTCTATATTACGAATGATGATAATTTCATAGAATAAAATAAACTAAGTCATCTGTATGCTTCGTTGGAGGTTGACCTCACTTTCCCTCAACTCCTTTCTCTAAGCTCTTCTCTCTTCTAAATCCAAATCAAAAGTCAGTCCTTTCTCAGTCTCTCTCACCTCTATATCACCCAGGCATTGGAGACCTTCCTCCATGCCGAATCGTCATTTTTACTGCCTCTATTGCAAACAGCTGACTCCATAGGCTGATGGAACTTCATATATCCTTAATACATCAGGAAGTTTGCAAAGCACAACACTGCACATTATTTACATACCACAGAGGTTGAGTCAATTGAGATAAACAAGTGAATGCCCTGGTCAACATGAGGCTTTAAATAAAATATGTTATGGATTTATACGTTCAACCACCGCGGAAAAAAAATCATTTTGAAAATTTAAAATTCAAATCTCAAAGCTTGACATGACCCAAGTTCGCCAGTTTGATATCTTTTCTTAAAAAAAAACAAACAAAAAATGTAAAAAAAGGATAAAAATGAATTGAATAACGACATATAGCTATATCTTTAATTCCCTGAACCCCCCTCCAAAACAACTTTCTGTTACCTGAAACAGTTTTAACACATTCCATGCGTAAATAATAATAATAATAAAATAAGTACATTATTACATAACTCGTATTTACAAAAGTTCATATCATTATATGTCATGAGAATGCTGAATATAACTTTCGACATAACAAAATTGCGTACTTATGCATTTCATGTATTATTGCTCATTCCTACTGAGCTGCGAGCGATCGTCGTTCGTGTTCTGCCTATCGCCAGAGCGATTCCGAGGCTTGACTTCAGCCAGAAAGTTACCAAAAATGCTTCATGCAAATGGTCCACGTGTTTGTTGGCAAGGAAACCAACAGTTCGGTAATGTTTCTATAGTATTGAGCCCGAGTTGGACCTTTTAAGTAAATATAGTGAACAACAAAATGTTTATAATTATGTTCAAGATAGCGTGAATTCCCAGAGATGTAAGTAATATATAAATAAGAGTATGTATCGTATATGAAAAATAGATGTAGTATGTTGCACTGAGCGTAATCGTAACCAGTTGTTGCTGTAAAAATAAACACAAATACACATATCACTGTTTGTACATGTAAAGAAAGCCTGGTTACACCGACGTATAGTTCGTCGTCCTTATTTGTATAGCTACTTCACTTATTATAAGACAAAAGGAAAGATGTTGTCATGCATATTATATACTTTCACTGGAAAGTGTGTATGCATAGTATGTACAAAAACATTTCCAATATTCGATGCACAAAATTGTGTTGCACTGAAATATGAAACTGCAACTGGTAGATAATCAAAATAACACTTAACTTACTTCAACGCATTCCTATATACACTGCCTGTTCTGATTGTAAACATCAGAAATAAGATTTCACACATTAAAAAAATGTCATGTGTAAAACGATGTTATTTTCATTCTAACATAGCTAAAGTTAAATGTGCATAAAATATTGTTACTTATTGTGTTTCATCTTGATGGAAATAAAAAAAATGCTTGGATGCTCACATGGTAACAGCTTATAAATGAACATATGCATAATATATTGAAATAAAAATGCACATTTCCTGAAATATTTTCAAAAGTAGTGAGGAACAAAACTGCTGTAGGAATTCTTTGCTTATCTTGGCATGTTCATTTTGTAATTTGTTATGGGAATTCTTCTTAAAAAGTAGACAGTATTTTTTGCTAGCACTTGATAATTGGCACAACTGAAGCTTGTTGCTTCCTTGTATTATGGTGCATGTTATAAAACTGGCTAGCATGCATTCATTTCTTGTTGCTTCTTTGTGGGCATGCGAGGAAAACTGGCTAGCATGCATCGTACGGAGCTGGACACATGAAGAAGGGCTATGGATTTTATTTATGGTGTATGGGACACATCCGCATAAATACATATGGTCTAAGCTTACATGTGCATGTTTGGTGAATCAACGAAGCACAATTGTGACAACAAATCTGTGATTTAGTGTTGAAACTGAAACTATTGTTGTGGGATATCTGGTCTTCGCTTTTCTGCTTTCTTATCTTCCGAAATGTGTTTGGGGCAATGTAAAATGAGTATAAATACCCGTTGAAAATGGCGAAAATTTTGTCCGAACTGCAAACGCTTTTGGGGAAATTTCTATCTGGTCTCTTCACAAGAAATATGGTGGATAATCTATAGCCTGTGGCCCACTGAACTGGGGAATTCATGGTCGAATTCTGTCCTTGCTTGGAAAGGTGTATTCCTCTTGTAGTGAAGCAAATATGGTGTCTGCATGTCTTCTTCAAGTTGTTGATTAGACGAGTCTTCCCGCACGTTAGTTGACTGCTGCTTGCAGAAGTCCTTCGTAACAAATGCCCATGGTTGGTGTAGGCACTGCTCGTCCAAGTTGTTTTGTATAGACAGGTAAGTTTCGTGGGGAAAGATTAATAATAATGAAATAACACTATTGGAAATGAGATTGATTCAAGTCATGCACACAAAACCAAATTCAGTCCATTGCCTAGACTTAAAATTAAATTCAAATTAAATTGAATTGGCTCATCAAAAATAAAACAAATAAAAATATAATTAAAATAAATTGATTACATATCCGCCTCAATTATTTGAAAATAAATAAGAACAATTTAAATAAAATACACAACAGTAATTAAATAAGAAAAGTAATGTCCATGATTGACGTGATGCCATGAATAAATATAAAAAAATAAGTTATGGCTGTGTTGCTCTGAATCTAACTGTCTTCCAAGTTGGTGCTTATAAAAATATTAAACAAGTTTTGCAATTAACAATAAATTCCATACAAAATGTAAAATGATTAAATAAAAATAAATCTGGCAAGCATAACCTGAATTCTGTTTAAACATAAAATATTATTTTGTGAACAATTAAATAAGGAAAATGTAAAGTTCGAGCTCCGCAAACCAAGCTATTTACGTCCTAAAATGTTGCTTTGGCTAGCATCTAACGACATCTTATAAATGATAGGCCGGAGCAATTTGCCGTGCAATGTAAAAAAAAATCCAGTACTAGTTATGATATACTCTACTAACATTAACATGAAGTTAATCAGTAAGAAGTAATGAATACCATTGCTGCACATGCCTGTGCCAATCCTGATTAATCTATGTGCATAAAATGTTAAAATTGCCCTTTTATTAAAATGTCCCTGATTTCTATCTAAATTTCGTTTGGCTTTATCATAATTCTATTCAAATGCGAGTCGTTTTACCAAAAAAATACTGAAAATAAACATATTTATATGTAAACGGGAAAATTTCGCAAGACAACTCAAAGAAAACACTTCTCTTCTTGTTTCTTTGTTAAAATTATTGGTCATGATTAATCTTAAGTGCATAAATAGACAATTATGGCAAAATTTGATCTGTATGAAACTGAAATATCCCTAACATAGTTGATATGAAATTCTAACATAAAATACAATTTGTGATGTGTATAATCTTAACTAAAACTGCTTCCTAAAAAAAGTACTGAGAGAAATCCACTGGATCGGAAAATATGCATAGTCTAAAGTTTTCGTTGACTTTTCCATGCTAATTCATTGCTGTGCTTCTAGCGCGCTCTGGAGGAACTCCGAGGCGATAAAAGGAATTTGTAAACACAGCGGGCGATGTATTTCCGCCAGCGTTGCATTCATTGTTGCTTGTAGGGCTTCAATTCAAGTAGGAAGAGTAGCTGCAGTGTTCGGGCGAGTTCGTATTCTGTCCGAATAGCAGAGAGAGGGGAAAATAAAATGAAGCGCTAGGATTCGCTGAGTCGCTGCGTGACGCGTAAATGTTGATAAATCTTTAAATTACTAAGAACAAAGTTTAGTAATAGTTGCGAGAGTCAAAGGAATGCCAAGGACTTTAAAATGAGGTCGTATGAAGGCGGTGAAATGGAAAATTGTCGAATTATCAGCACACGGCTGCAAAACTAGAACATTCAGGTGATCTCATAATAACAACTGCTTGGGAAGGTTTCAAGCAAAAATAAAGGACTATTAAACCATACAGAAACTTCAATCAGACTTCAATAATGGATTCTAGCTTTAAAAAAAATTCGTAATGCATATAATAAAATTTTAGGCAAACGTGTAGTCATAAAGTATACGAACAGTGAAAGATACAACAGGTTCGGGACACTGAGAATTTGGCTTACTTTCGGCTTTTTGAGTAAAGCTTGGAGCATTTTCGACTATTACAGTTGGCTGACTTTCAAATAAATATTTAACTTTTGCAATTGGCTGTACACAGGGCAGACAAATAAATTCACTATCACCTTTGCGAATGTTTAGATTAAAACTTGGACCTTTGCTTACAGCAAACTTCTGAACTTTATCTTTGGTAAAGGTATAAAAAAGGTAAAGTGCTCCTCTGTGCATAGCACCACGCCATGGAGGCGTATAGGGAGTGTGGAGGTAACGCCCCACACTTTCTTGATCCAGTCGTGAGTGGAGGTGATGTGATCAGCCTCACGCTCCTGACCGCCTTTATCCCCCAGGGTTTCCCCCAGGTACCCATGTTATTCGACTCTGGGTGGGCGCCGGGGCCGGTTCCAACATTAGAAAAGTTCCCGGATTGAACCGGCCGGGGATCGAACCCGGGACCTTGAGGATGGTAGTCAGACGCGTTACCGACTGAACCACCGATACAATATTTTTAGGCACATCTAAAACATCGTCTTTGATAACTATAATATTTCGGGAAGGATCTTGAACTTCATCTTTTTACTTTCCTGTAGAATACAGGACTGAGTAAGGGGTGGAGGTATTGGCGGATGAATTACATTTAACGGTACCACTTCGACAAGTGATGCAACATTATAATAAGGCTGTTCCACAGGAGGTGGATCATTTTTAATCTCACTGAAGGCTAATTCGTTGGTACGCTCATGGTCATAAAAACAGATTTCTTGTGTTGACATTTACAGTAACAAATTGTGAATATTGCAAAAATACTCATAATAAACGTTGCTAATAATAAACTCTTAATAATAATATGAGGTTATTTCAAAATATTTCTGCAGGAGGTGGATAAAATTTGAGGCTTTAACGTATGCAAATAATCCTATTAACATTACTAAAATCGCAATGATTTTCATGTTGTTAAGCAAGAAAACAAACAGTTCTTCAAAACTAAAACGTATTTTTAGCCTGCCTAGATTAATTATTACTTATTTTTAACTCAACTTATTTATTTCTTAATCTAGGCTCAATTTATCTGCTTAATTTATATACCTGATGAAATGTATTTATGTTCTAAATTTTTAGGCACTTTTAATTGACTCATCTTATTTTAAAATTACTGCAAACTTACTTTATTTAATCTCATGCCTTGTTTTTATTTTTAAATTCTTTAAAATCAATCAAACTGTACTGAGGTACAAGGTGATGAAAAATAACAAGTGACTCACTCTTGACTACCTGAACTAATATAATGCTTATTATTTCTGCAATATTTAAATGCATTAAAATACTAACATCACTAAAACTGAAGAATCTACAATTCTCTCAACTCATTCTAAAATTAGCTTAGTATATTATTGGAGCAAAGTTTAAAACTAAAACCGTTGTGGTATAACCATAATCATTCTGCGATGGAAGACTGCATTTCCAGGATTTTGGTAGCTAATCAATATCCGAAGGAAAATGCTTGTGATAATGGCGCAATAAAATCTTGACGTCGACGTCTACATATTCATATAAAATAAATATTCGCAATAACTTACGTTTATAACAAAACTTTGCTAATATAATTATATACCTTCTTCTGAAGTGTTACTATAAAACACATTATTTAATCACAAGTCTGCTTTTAACCTTTAATATTATTAGTGCCATGTTTATTATAAATGAATATTATGTTACGTTAGTGGATTTAAACTATTAAACCTGTTTAACATTAATAAATGCCGTAACCTGGTGCAAAAACTGCAATATTTATATTTTAAAATTTAAAACAATCTACATTTTAAAGTTTTTAACAATCGAAGTTAGAATATCCTAAGGAAAAATATTCAACTCTCAAACCAAAACAATATTCGGACAGAAAAAAGTATAAATATATAACAACAAAAAAACATCTCGTTAATATTTCAGAAACGTCCACGCCGTGTGAAGTGTTCTAATTCTCTTCTAGTTATCCATATTAAGTTGGCTTTGTCTAATTGTGCTTAAAGCATAAGTATATGTAAATATGTGTACGGACTCTTTCACGTCACTACTGCTTATCTGTGTACGGACATCTCACGTCACTACAGCCTATTAATACATCTATAACATGTCAACTAGAACTTTTAATTAATCTAAATCACGGTACGTACTCAAACTATATACGCTTGGCGTAATAGCGGACATTAATTGTTAAGCGTGTCAAGGAATATAATTAGCGTTTCGTTTTTATACATATTAACATGTATTTTATATTGAGGCAATGTATTCGTAAGTTAAGGTAACATAAGGCAAGTGACTATCTCGTATAAACTTGACTATCTCCGTAATTTAAGCTCCCTTCATGAGGTGCTAGGAGACTTCAGTCATTAAGAATATAAATGAATGGTCCTCGGGGCCTTATTCGTTCACAATACTATATTTGTATAAAAAAAGTAATATCCTTTTCGCAATAATCTTAGCAGTTATATTTCAAACATTCTAAAACATTTACAAGTTACGGTCAGTTTTATACAAAGTTTAAATTAAAACATTTAAGGAATTTCAATTAATAATAATAACAAGAACAAAACATTGACTCAAACAAGCATACTCTCTGCTATGGCTAGTTAAAATGCACCATAGTGCCACTGAGTCAGAGTCAATAAACTCTGATTTATTTTCCTCGTTCATAATATAACTTCAATATTCACTTTTAATGCACTTTTTTAATTCATTAATATGTTAAAGGTATGAATACTCACAATCTGAGCAAAATACACAGGAACATTAGATATATAAAATAAATCGTTTAAAATTACTGTAGCTTACTGAATTATTTTAATCCTCATAAACAATGCTGCGATAATTTTCGTATCCAAAATCATGTAAATATTTTGCTACCTTTTACGTTCTAAAACCACTGCAAATTCAAGAAACCATCCAATCGAAATGCCTTATTCTGCTAACTTATTTACAATCCTGGGAAGTGTCAAGATTACCCAAGTGAGAATTGTGTCGTAGCCAGAGTACCGGCTTCGCGAGCGAACCACAGTGCTACTAAAAACGAATTGAGAGAGAATCGTCCACGGACTTCCCTGGGCAGACAGCATTTTTGGCAAAAAGTGGCTTCGTAAAACCCGACATCGAACCTTCCGCCACGCGGAATGCCGGACGCTCCAGACACCAAAGCTCCAGACCGACGCGGATAACCGCGACAGAGCTAGGCCGCAGGTTCCTCCTCATCTTTACATTTTGGGGGTGACCGACCTCTACATGAGATCCAGATTTCCATCTGATTCATCCTCGATTTAGATCTCGACATCTATCATGGAATGTATACGTATATTCTTCCTCCATTACTGTTAACAAAAAAACAACCTCTATGCCCTATGTATTTTCAAACTCAATTGTGGCAATAACATACTAATAAAAAATATATAAAGTTAGCAAAACGTTTGGCGTGGCGTTATTATAAAACTGGTTATTGAAACTATCCTTTCAGTGTTCATTTGCTTCATAGTGAAATAAATGAAAATCCGAGCACCTCTGCTAGGTAACATTCTATTTTCTCATCGCATTTCCGAAGAAATGGATGAGAAGCCCAAACGTTCCACCACGTAACGATTCGGACGTAGAGAAAAATGTCAATGCTAACAATCAACTGCAACTCTATTCATTTAAGAAAAAAATGAAAAGGCCGATTCCACACTACGTAACGAAGTGTGAAGTTTGTGGGATCTTACCAAGAACGTTAACCAATTAATCAATGGCTGATGTAACTTATTCATCCTTCATCTTCAATGCTGAGAGCACTTGTCATTAACATGACAAGTTAAACGATTGGCAGTGCGAAAGGCACAACTCAAACTAAACAGCTTAACAATTAGAAAATACAATGGTCACTAATTGGGTTTTATGAACCTTTGAACCTGAATCATGGCTGGGTTAGGATAATTACCTGTCTATCTGACGAATGATAATAATTTCGAAGAATAAAAGACACTAAGTCCTCTGTAGGCTTCGTTGGAGGTTGACCAGTGCCTCGCCTCACTTTCCCTCAACTCCTTTCTCTAAGATCTTCTCTCTTCTAAATCCAAATCAAAAGTCAGTCCTTTCTCAGTCTGTCTCACCTCTAAATCACCCAGGCCATGGAGACCTTCCTCTATGCCGAATCGTGATTTTTACTGCCTCTATTGCAAACAGCTGACTCCATAGGCTGACGGAACTTCCTATATCCTGAATGGCCGTGGTCAACATGAAGCATCAGAGAGGCTTTAAATAAAATATAATCTTATGGATTGATACGATTGACATCTCTTTTCTATACACACACACGGACAGTTTGGCATTACATGTACGGACGGCCAATGTGTACGAGGACATAGCTGCACTCCCATGCTTTGCTGAGCTCTTCGACACGTCGTGCTATCCCAAGCCTAACAGGTATGGCATCTTAGCCCGGAACAAAAGAGTGCCCGGCAAAGTCTATGACGAGAAGAACGGTGAAGTGTTACTCCAGTTTGCCGGTCTTTGCTCTAAGGCTTATGCAATTGGGATCGATGGTTGTTTCACCACAAAAGTCGAAGAGAGTGGGCAGGCAGGTGATCCAGGAGTGCCTTATGTTCGAAGACTACGTCGAGTGCCTTAGAACCAGATAGTCGGTTCTACGAGTGGAGCACCGCATCTCGAAAATTTCCATGGATTGCGCGTGACGAAAAGAGATCTGCCCTCGAGTGTGAGATCCAAAAATTCCCGTGGGGGCATTATCAGCTGAAAACTAGCAAAGTCTGTGCCATCTGCATTTGTTCCCTAACCGCTTTTCCATACTCAAACTTTTCTTCTTCTTCTTCACGGAATTAAACCCCACCGTGTCCTACGGGACAAGAAAGGGCACGGCCAGGAGAAAGGCACCAGTTTCTTTTGTGCGCTTAGGTGTTTTTTTATTGTTTGGTCAATTGTTAAACATTACACTTGCAGTACATTTAAATCTGTTCGGTTAGCCGCTCTTTCTTGACGTCATACACGAAAGTTTTCCCCGAGATGAGAATGCCACTGCACAAGGTGTCGGCGGGAAGGGTGTCTTGGAACTTGCACCCAATCTTGATGTTGTCGCGATCGTTGACCACCACCTGCTTCCTCTTCCATGTGTTGATGAAAAACATTGGGCTGTAATCTATGAACTCGTGGGGCGTAACACAAGTCCACGTTGCAGGAGGTCTCCCTTTTGTACACCGTATACGCTTCGTACAGTTTCAGGTAGTCGTCGTCTGCGATGTTCAGGTTGTAGTTCTAGCGCTGGAAAATCTAGTTCCTGCCATTTTAGAGGTAGATGTACTTGATCTTGCAGTTGTCGAACTGGCTGGAATCTTTCTACTGGTTGTTGTTCTTCCCTGTCTGAACGAGCACGGCCACAAGCTGTTGAACTGTGTGGTCACGTCGAATTATTGCCGGAAGAGGGTTTATGCACACTCTGGTGTAAAACTAGATGGGCTGTTGGGGCTTCTTCAGGATGTCGGCTTCTTACTTGAGGGCATAGCTGGACTTTACGAGGCATTTAGGAGCGTCGATTAATGTGCTGGGCGGTGCTGTACCGTCTGCACTAGAGTTGCTGTATCGCATCAGCGTGTCGTTCTCTTTGGCGGTTCTGCAAAAAGTGACGCGTAAACCGATCTTCCACATAATCTTCGAGTAGTCGGAGAAGAAATGGGACAGCAGGCGCATGGGGAAAACAACCGTGTGGCTTTAGGTTTTGATCTTGACGCCCGCTTTTCGAATCCCCCTGCCTGGTAGTAAGTGGCATCGGCCTTAGACAGATTCAACGTTCCCAAATCTGTCGAGGTTATCCAGGGGTAGTTGACTCGATCGATGACGGTACCATGCTTCCGAACTTCCACCTGCGAAAAAAGGTACGTCAAAATGTTGTCAACAAGCCTCAGGTTCGAGTTGGGAATGAACGCCTCCTCGCTGTCTCTCTTCACCACGTAAAACTTGACGTACAGGTTAGCTGTGTGAGGGTGGATGAATGCGTCCCAGATGTCCACATCAAACTCAATTTCTTTGTTTTGTTCGTTCAGGTTTGCAAGCGTGGGAAGGACTGCAACTCGTAACATTCGATTTATTTAATAATGGTTATTTATTACACATTGATCTCCACGATGGGAGTCGTCGTGGCTCCGGCAAAATCCACCAACTCGCCCTTCTCGTTGGTCACCGCCAACTCTACGTTGTCTATGCCGTTGCTACACACGGGAAAGTATATCGGAGACAAGGGCGTGTAGATGATTGGCTCCATGAACTTCGAGTTCGGTTTGAACGTGGCAATGATCCCTGTCTGCTTGTGGCTGCCCGGGATGCCGTCCGAAGATTTGGTGATCATTCCATCCGCCTAGTTGTAGTGCACGTTCATAGTCTTGATGGCTAGAAATTTCGGAATGTTCGCGACGATGTGATTGATGCCAGTTTCGAGTTTGGTGCCTTTCTCGAATCCCAGAAGCTCTCCTACCGTACTTAAGTCCACGGTTTCCGTAGCAGACACCACTTCCACCCTGTGGGCCACAGAGGTTTGCAAGAGCAACACACCTCTCGGCAAAGTAGGCCTGCAACGTAAACAAGTTGTACTGCCGGGGGTGATGCTGATTTTTCCTCAGCCAACTTTGTTGGTGTTTATATGCACTGTCACATTGGGTATCAGGCACATGCTGTAGAATGCACGAAGGACGATGGATAGAGGCTAGATGATGTCGTCGTGCAACACGAGTTTCAGGACTTAAGTCTAGCTGGTTAGATGGAACACTCCCATCGCGCTTCAGGTGCCACAACGCTTTCTGGATATCCTCGATCGTCGGCTTATTTATCTGTGACAGTAACACACACATGGAAACACAGAAATGGCCGCAGTTCATTTTGTTGAAACCTTGCATGCATTTGTTTTTATAGTAGAGGTTGGAAGAACCGAGATACTTTAGAAACCCTGCAGGTGGCACACCTCCGAATGAATCGAAAAAGAAGGTGTAACTGTTTAATTGCTTGTGGTAACAGATCCAATGCGTCTCCGGATTTCCAAATTGTCCAAGTTCACCACACTACACTCTCATTTCTTGACGACAGATTGTAGAGAATCGGAAATGAATACGCCCATGTAGTGCTTGATTCCATGTGGCTCGATCAGAGATTCAATGTCAAGTTTGGACATCGGCTCTTCTCTTTTATTTTTTTCAGATCTTCGAACTACCTGCCCACTATATTCCCCTTTTTTTCCATTGCCAGGTTGGGACGTTTCTGCTTTTTTAGCTCGGCCCTCGGCCTTGTTCCTCTTGGCGTCGAGGGCAGTCTTGGACATGGCGGCGCTTCTGCCAGTCAAGTTTCTCACGGCGCCCATAGATGCCAGTATGGCCGGAATGCTGGATATGAAACCCACTCTCTTCTGCTGCTAACGTGATCGCTGAAACCTTTGTAATTTAGGAGTGCTGAGCAGCAATTTCATTCCATGGCCTTTGGCAGGCAGAATTGTTTCTTCTCTCGCTGCGTTTTGGTGAGAAAACCATCAAGTGCTCTGAGAGACTTCAAGTTTGAGTAGGGCACCTGGTACACAACACCCTTTGACTTCATAGTGGTTATTTATATATCGCGGGAGGCGAGGAAGAAAGTTCGTACTTTGGACAACTCAATTAGGTTGTTGGTGATGCTGCTTGTTTCTGAATTCGAGCGATGCAAATCGTCGGTATATCGCCTCCTTCCTTGCCTCTCCTTGTGAAGCTCGTCCAACCTAATGTCCAATTTTCCCACTGCGACTCGATAGAGGGTATCGGGATTATGCAAGCTTTTTGTGCCACATATTTTCTGAAGATGTTCCATAAAAACAATTTCGCACGGTGTCCGAAATGCCGGCATTAGTTTGGCCAAATCAACGATCTTCGAAACATTCTCACCTCCGTCGAATGTGTACATAAATATTTTATGCAGGAGTTCGGACAGAAGTTCTGTTATACATGTTGCCATTTTCGCAGGGCATTTTATATTTACAAACCCCAACCCAATTTGCATTTTGTGTTCATGGCGATCGTTGTACCAACGCTGCGACCCGTTCACCCAGCGAGACGTCTCTGCTGACGATTCAACGGATAGCAGAGTGCTCCAACTTTGCTAATCCTCGTCTGTGCAATCTCTTGGCTGATTTTTGGTAATGAGCTCCCACAGTCCCACCGTGCCGAGATAGCTGGTCCTGATGTTCTCCTCACCCAAAATGATTTTCACGTCGTAATTCTCGAATATGACTTTCAATTTTTTCGATATTCCAAACTACACCCTCCTTGACTTCCATAGTCGGGTACAATTCGTACACTTCGTCCTTCTCAAATTTCCAGGTGCTTAGGTAATCTCTCGCCAAAGGACCCAACCCGACTAGCTTTTCCAAAGAGGTGCTATCTAGGGCCTGAAGTTTTGGCGGCGGTGCAAGTTCGAAAGGAGTAGTGTGAATGCTGGATATCGGCTTTTAAAGGCACAATTTCGAGCAGTGAGCGATACAAGCACTTTGATTAACTCTTTGTTTTGCTCTGTGACATCTTTCATTTTTTACCGACTTTACTGATGACAACGATGATATGTTGGTCCTGGCGCTTTTTCTTCTTCGTAAATTCCACTATTCTGGGATTTCCACACCTTGAAGTGTTACGCCAAGTAGTCGCGCAGCTCCAGGATCTCGTCTGCAAGTTTTCGTTTTGTCATTGTTTTTATTATATACGACGCTTATGCAATTTTGCAACGTTTGTGAAGTCGTTGATTTTGTTGCTGTATCGTTCGGTCTCCTCGTCATGTCGATTGTCACAAATCCAAAGTCTTTTCTGTTCCAGTTTGTGGCGCAGAGTTTCGAAAAGTCGTTGTAGCTTAAATCTCCGCACACGTAGTCGTCATGCACGTCCTTTGGTGGCATCCTTGCGAAACAGATACACGAGGTTGGCGTTGTCCCGTAGCACCTGCTTGGAAATCTTGGAGATGGTCTATGCAAGGTAGAAGCAGTCCGTCCATCTTTGGCGACCCTGGGTGAAGAAGTTGCGAATCTCGTTCTGGTTTTCCAGGATAACGTCGTCGAAGAGCATCACCGAATTTTCGAGGCAACGGTTCAGAGGCTTTACATCACAAGCGTACGTAGCTATGCAGTGAGGTATATGATATGTTCTGGAACATTTATTTTGTATTTATTCATTTTACCTTGACTTCAGCTCATTTTCCAAAGGAAAAATATCGAAAAAATCCACATTTCACTATTTTTATAGCATAAAAAATAATTACGTTTGTTTTATAAAAGTCCAACTACTCATTTTTATAGGGCCAAATTTACTTCTTGAGCCTAAATCAGTATATTTTAAGCACACATTTACAATTGTCATATGTTTTAAGAGAAATAGATGTGTAACACAAATATTACATGAATTCTCATGTATCCTAGTTTTTTTCTTAGACAAATCAATAGTCTTGTCACGAGAATTCTTTGCATTCCAATCATTCCTGAGTGTGTGTCTGTTTGTGTGGAGATTGATGTACTTATAGGAGCGTGTGAATATTGAGGCACCGAACTGCGAAGAATGTCACATCAATAATACTGGCTTGGGAAGGTCATGACGCGCCTACAGGAGGTCATATGACTTGTGCTGATTGGTTGGCTAATGGGAATTTCCCGATTAATATTCTTGTCACGATTTTTTTTTGCATTCCAAATTTTCCCCAGTGTGTGTGTGTGTGTGTGTCTGCGGAGATTGATGCACTTACAGCTGGAATATTGAGACATTGACTTGTTAAGAATGTTACATGGTCATGTGACGTCTGCTGACTGATTTCCTAAGGATATAAATAGAAGGTAGCTGTCTATTATTCTCACTTTTGCTGATTTGGAAAGGAAACCCACATGTGGGCGATAGAACCTGAACAGACTTCACCTGAGCTTCGGAGATTTACAGCAGATGAATTGGTGAATAAATCTAAGTAAGGTCATAGGTTTTTGTAGTGTTTCCTTTTTAACGTATACATTATATGCAATGTGTTAATTGATTTAAATTTTTATGTTTACAGATTTTTATATTAACAGATTTTTATGTTAACAGTGAATAAGATATGTAAAGTTTTCTTCGTAAAACAAAAGTTTCCCGTGATAGAATAAGGAGATAAACTGATCAACTTTTGCAATATTTTATTCTTTGTTATCGTATTACCCCTTTTTCAATTATTAGTTAGAGCACAAATAATGTAGAGTTCAAAAATTTTAGATTGATGAGAGTTTTGTATTGTATAACCTAAAACAAAAAAATCATTAGAATCTTCGATACCAGGTGTACATCACTATAAAAACTTAATGTTCCGAATAAATCTATAAATTCATAAAGTTCAAGGATGCAAAACTTGTATTTTTCACTCTCAGTCTCCTTTTTTTCAGCCCTCCATGCCAACGATCTACTTCCGTGCCACATTATTCCAAGAGAATAATTCGCTAACTGTCACAAATATTAAGAAATATCACTGGAAACTACCGGGTGCGAGAATATATTTTTTTATCTTTTTCCCATAAAACGTTAACATACAATCATCAAAAAATTATCTGTGAAATTAATACATGAAAAATTGTAAAGAATCTTCAAGAAGAAAAAATAATTACTAACAAAACTATATTTTTTATAATAACGATTATTGACATTTCTAACACGGATCACAAATTTGATGGAATATTTTTACACCAAAAACGGAAAAGATAAAACTATTCACCACCCTTCCACCTTGCACACACACAATATTTTTTGTTGCCTTTTATGAATTTTGCTCTTTTTACAAATCAATGGACGGATCTCGAATATGGACAATATACTCTCTCATTAAAATTAATTGGCCACCAAATCTCATGAAACACTGATAAATTTGAATTTGGATTTAAAATGTTGTGTGCGTCAGCACTTAGGCTATCTTGTACCCTTCACACTATACGGGGGCCAGCGCCTTATCATTACAAATAACATCTCTAACGTTGCATAACTAAAAATCTTAAAATCTTCTTGCTTCTATTAAAAGCTGAGACTGTAAGCGGGCACTTAGAAATATAAATAAATGAAGTACGCACAGCAGAGTCTATAGTTCAAGAAACTAACTTGATTTAGGATAAAGATGTTAAAGAGATAAATTATTCGAATTTGGAATACCTAAGAATCTTGTTAATATGTCTGACGAATGTACAATTCATGATGGATTAAAAAAGAAGATGCTTTATCTCTATTGCTCTTTAATTTTGCCTTAGAATATGTTGTTAGGAAGGTAAAAGAAACTAACGAATTACTAATATTAAACGGTTAGCATATGCAGATGATATAGACTTACTGGAGAATGATGTAAATACAATTTAAAATAATGCTAAAATATTTTTTCATAGCAGCTAAAGAGATAGGTTTGGAAGTTAGCAATGACAAATATATAATGGTTAGTTAATTGCTCGGTTTATGTTGTCCCTCCGAACGGAAGAGGGAATATATACAAGCCTGTGCTTCCTAAGTTCATCGTGGCTATGTGTGGCTATATGTGCTTACAGGCTGAAACCAAGTGATAACTTGTTTCAACCAGTTTTCCAAATTCAAATACTTAGGAGTAATACTAACAAATGAAAAATTATATTAAAGAGAAAATGAAAGGAAGGATTAATTCATGTTACTTTTCTGTGTCTTCTTGTTTCATATTTAAGGAACTAAACAAAAATAAAGAAATATATATAAATCTGGCTCAGGATAAGGACAAATTGAAATGTAACAATGAACGTTCGGGTTCAAGAAGGCTAGAGAATTAATTAATTAGTTAATATTCAATGTAATATGGTTTCACATATTAAAAACAAACAAAGGTAGTAACATGGTATTCATATTGACAAGGGAATTCCTACAAAAATTTTTTTCCTGGTAAGTTTACCAATAGCAATTACATCATGTTTTACTTCAAATCTTCAATTATTCAATGCAAAAAGGAGAAGAATATCCATGACTTGAAAACATGAATTTGTGCATTGAAATAAAAATGGAAATGAGAATTAAAGAACTGCACTCAAAAACAAAGAAAAAAATGCTTGACTGTATCGAGCGGGAAACATATCAGAATTTAAGGACGGAAAATGATGGTGCAGAATCGGGGTTATCCCACTACAAAGGATGTTGTTTCCTGAACATAAGAGGGACCCGCAATAAAATAAAGATGGTAAGATACTATAGCTAAGGCTCCTCACCTCATCTTCTACTAGAGTCTGGCTTCGTCCCTAGATCGGCCGAGTTGAGGCGTCTTTTTGAACAGCGCGATTCGTCTGAAGTAGGTAAGTGGGGCGAGTGAAATTAGTATCGCGCTAACGAGATTGCGTTAGATCCGAAGCTATACCCAGGTCCATTGAACCACTCAAAATCGGAAGTGTGACGTAATGTGGTGTTACATTCTAGTATTTCCAATTCTATAAAGAAGGGAAAGTCTTTTGTTATATTTGGTAATCATTTTGGCATATAAAAATTCACCCGCTTCCACATCGTACGCCACGTTCGAATTTATCACAGGTATTGATTCTGTGCAAACGTAGACCAACACGAAAGATTGCTGAAATCAAAATGGAAACACTTATTTAAAGATTTCCTCCTATAGGAAATTTGTAATAAACATCGTTGTTAATGAATACATATATTATTTTCCCATGTATAAATTTGGTGCCATGTACTGCTCAAATTTACAACATCAAACCATTCAGTTTAGGATAAATTTATTGGATCACATCCATGTTCACTGAAGCTCCCACCGGCTGATGAATTTCATGATTCTTAAATCGAAAATCACTCATTGTTTTTTATTACCGTAAATACTGTATATATAAACAAGAGCCAACTTTATCTCGGAAAAACATCAGTAGCTCACATCAACTTCAGTATTTTATCTTTACAAATACCATATATAAAAATATGCTAGGTAGGCGAGGATTACAGATAGGATAATCCATTCTGTGTGAACAAGATTTTGAAAATTAGTTCAACAGAACCTTGATATTTTCTAATTATACCTTAGCTACAGCTAGGAGAATGCCTTATTTTACTACCAAAGTGTCAGAACATAATGAAAATACGTAACAAAATCATAATTTACAAAGATAAGAAAACATTGGCCTTGGAGGGTGACTATTACCCACTATTTATTTTTATTTCCGTATTAAAAATTGTAGAGAAGTAATTTTTTTTCTCGAATCGCCATTCCAGGTAATAAACAGTTTGGTATAAATTTGTAGAAAGCAAGGTTGAGTTGTTTTCTCTACCTCGTATTATACTTACTTCACGTTAGCATTCAGCTCTACAGCCCCACGAGTTGCCTCCATTTTTATCTATTTTGTATTATTCTCTCCCAATATCTGTTTCCATCTTCTTTCGGTACTGTATGACTTCATCCCTCCACTTAGAATCTGGTCTCTCTCTCCTCCTGTTTCAATAGAAAAGGTGAAAAATATGAAACGTATTGAAATAAATAATTAGCTCATACAAAATTAAAATATAATATCTTGTGCACGATCACGTGATTTTACACGCATACTGGATTCTGAATTCTTAATGACATAAAATGAAATATTCTAGATTAAAATACGGAATAATCTATATTCAAGGAAGGAGAATAATGTCTATTTTCAGGAATTTAGTAAGATAAGGAAAATTATAAATATCAGTAAGGCTTATTGTAACTCTGAACGTAAATATATGTGCGGCCTTGTATGCAGGTATATACGAATTGATATACAGGGTGTTTCCTTGACCTTGTTTCAGACTAGCGGGGTGAATGGAGACTGGCCCAAATACCAATATTAGATAACGAACCTTAGTCCGGAAATGTGCGTGTCATTAAGAAGTTATGAAACAAAATTATTTGGTGGTTTCTATGTCAGTGGAATAAACCTAGTGGGGGCATGCGGGTTATATATTTAATACAAACATTTCTAGAGGGTAACGTAGCAGTCTACTACGAAAATGTTACAGTATGTGTTCACATTGGCGACCCCAAGCGTCGATGCAGGCACATTAGCATTACGTGAAGATCTGTCGCATATGCTCTAACATCTCCGGAGTCATACTGACGATATTACAAACAGCAAGGATAGTTACCAGGATGGGATGTAAATGTTTTACCTGGGATCAGCACCCAATCGTCAATCGTTTGAGTGAGGAGGGTCTAATGGCTGGAATCCTTGATATATCGTTAGAACAACTCCAAAGCGGAAACGACGGAGATTCTTTCGGCACTGCGGGCTATCATTTGTAACACCTACTCTGATGTTTTCTTCATAGAATGTTGCGATCCACTGTAGTAACACTACAAGACGCATCTTTAAGATATATTATTCAACTGTCATATTAAGCACCACATAGAATAACTTTTTAATGCTGCATTTCCAGACCGAGGTTCCTTATCTCATATTCGTGGTTAGGTCAGTTTCCATCCACAGTGAAAGTTTGGAACAAGGTCACGGGAACACCCTGTATAGGTGCATATAATTGTGATAGCTGCTTAAGGAACATTCATTATATATAATTCTAAGGTTTTTTAAGGCCAGCTCTACATATTATTCTGCAAATAATCTATATTTCTGTTAAAAAAAAAATTCCATAATTTCAGAGAAAACTTTATTAATGGGAATGCTCTGGATATTTTAAAAATATCTGTATATTACGGAGGGAAAGAGGCTTCAATACGTGATCCAAATCGTAACCTTAAGGTAAGTATTTTAAGTATTTCCTCACACGCAAGGACAAATACACGTATTCAGACACAGGTGATGGGAAGGAAGTTTCATTAAAAGGGAAACATTCTGAAGATGCATGAAGTAATTATTGGATTTGTTCTCTCTTGGAGACATTAATATTTATTAATAATGCATGTTGAGTAGCCAATGTAATAGTTTATTTATTGCGCATAATAATGGGTTCTGGAATGTTGAGATACAGGCGTACCGCAGAGTTTAGAATCTAAAGTACAATGCGTTCACATTGGTATGTATAATATTGAGGAGACTTGATCTTGAAGATGATGTACAATTATATACTTAATTGTGAGCTATATAACAAATTAAACTCTATCTTTTATATTATACGCATCTATTTCATCAAAAACGTACGGTAATGACACTTACGTATATGGAAGAGAAAGATTAGAATGTAACATCGAGTTTTGTTTGTCATAGGGCGTCACCGATAGCGCAGTGGTAGCGTCGGCCTCCTTGCAATCGAGGACACCGTTTGCTTGATAGTCGGTGGAGGAACATAGGTTCGGAATCCTCCTTTAAACTGCAAGTCCAGATACGATTATTTTTACTGTGCATAAACTGGACGTAATACACCAATTAAATCAATCAATCAATTTTCTGTGTCATATTTTTATTGTGAGGCAGCTACCGAAATATCATTTTTGTAACGGAAGGACACACACCTAGGTACATATGCCGTCCGTGATATTGAAGTGCTATAATTGCATAAGATAGAGCAGACTATGTTGAGCTGAGCCCTGATGTGAATCGATTCCGCAGGCCATCATTCTCTTGATCCTTGGCATGCAACTGTTCATCTGAGAGGAGCTACGTAACTGTAACACCCTGTAGAAATAAATATATTTCGCCGTGGCTCAGTCGGTAACTCGTCTGACTACCATGCTAATTTCCCGTTTTCAATCACCGCCGGTTGAAATCCGGGAACTTTTCTAACGTTGGAAGCTGCCCCGGCGCCCTACCAACGTCGAATGACATAGGTACCTGAGGGAAACCCTGGGTCGTACAATCGGTCAGGGACGTGATGCTGATCACATACCCACACTCAGGACCGGATCATGAAAGTGTGGGGCGTTTTCTCCACATCCAATATACACCTTCATGGCGTTGTGCCATGCACAGATAAGCACTTTAATTTACTTTTACAATTAGCTATAGATAAAATTTAATACAATGTGTTTAACAATCTTACAACACTGTATCGCTTAATACATTGAGGTTATTACCTTTCGTTATCTAACAAATTCAACCTTGAGGGAGTCCTGTGCATTTCCATCCTTAAAAAATATACTCTGCTAAGGAAAATTATATGTATGCCTTTAATATATCATTTTACAGCTCTCAGAGAAAATTAAATTGAATTCATAGAGTATACCTTACCTTAACTATGTAACAAACACAATTAGAAAATCATTTTTGTGGATTTATGATCTAGTAGTAGTGAAGACGGTATGTTCTGGATCAAGGCATTTTTTTATAAAATTTTCAATTTTTTTTTACCGAATTTCAAAATATTTGGAACCTTATACTCTAAGCGTTCACAAAAGAATTTTTGCTATTTTAGAAATCCTCGACGTTCCCTTCTACAACTTTTCACGATCATGTTCGAAAACGACCATTTTTATAGTAGCGATCCGACCATCAATTTAATGTTACTGCTTTTTGGTTCTCTATATTTTCCAGTCTTCTTGCTCGTCATGCATGGTTGTGTATGTAGGTTAGGCGCTACGGATGGTTGGGTTCCGATAAGCGACGCCGCTCTCTCCGGAACTTGACAGGGAATGACGGGACTTTCAATGTGGGAGCTTGTCATATATGGTTGGGTAAGTTGAAGTGTCACACATGGTTTGGTTCCGATAAGTGACGGAACTTTCCGGTTGAGAAACGTGGCCAGTCCTAATTGCCTCGTACGTAGGTCAAGGGGTGTGGCCAATGGTGAAGCAAAGGTGTATATATAGAGAGGGGTCTCATCATTCTTCGTCTTCACTTTAACGTCGAAGGAACTCACTCGTTAGCCAAAGAATCCGAACATCGGAGACTCGAAGCAGTGGTATGGCGGATGAACCCAATTAGGGTCACAGAGTATTCATATTTATAATTGCGGCTCGAACATTCTGAAATTTACAAGAGCGGCAGAACATTTCCAGAAAGAAAATAGCTAGCTTTTGTATATACCCAATGTATATGTTAATGAAATATCAACAGAATGCCTATGAATGTTTTTGGATTTAAGAAGCATAAAATCCTTCAGCCGGTGAAAACTTGAATGAAAATGTATGTGATTAGAAAAAATTATCACAAACTGAATAGTTGATTTTTGTGTAATCGAACAGTATCTGGCACAAAGTTGATTACTATACAGTACAAATTGTATATGTTCTATAACGACAACGCATATTAGAAACTTCCTGTCGGAGGAAAGATGCAAATTAGTTATTTCACATTCGAATGCAGATTTTTCAATGTGGGTTGAGGTTATGTGGAACAAAGTGTCATGCCATGTATTCGATCCTGCCGTACGATGTGGAAGAAGGCAAATACCAATTTGCTGAAATGATTGGCGAATATAATAAACTACATATTCTCCATATCGAATTGAGAATTGTTTATTCTTAATTGAGCTTTTTATAAGTATATGCACACAAACACGCACCAATCATCAAGCCGATCGACATTTTGGAAATTCACGGCGTGAAAAGTAGCAGACTCGTCAGATTAGACTAGCAAATCAGGGAACTTCTCACGGATTTGCAAACTTTGTAGAGAACATTAAATTCTATCATGCAGGAAGAGATTACCAATTTTCAAACACAGCTTAGAGAACCCATCCTCCAATTGATGCGTGGGGGCTCTCCGATTACGCAGTTTTAGCGTCCTCGCCTTGTAATCGAAGGGTTCCGGGTTTGACACCCGGTGGAGGCATATAGTGGTTCGGATCCCACTCTAAACTGTAGGTCCAGTCCCGACTTTCCTTGCTGTGCATAAAGAAAAGTAAAGATACCAAACCAACCAACGTAAATGCTGACATTTAATCTCTGTTCCAGTGTTACTTAAATGTAGCTTGTATGCAGAGTGTGGAAGATATTCAGTTTAGTTTAGAATCGCTTCAAGACTTTTTACTTAAAGTGCAACCACTTCAACTGAAAGATTATGAACAATTGAATTTCAAAGAAAATTTCTAACATACAAACAAACTACAAGAAACTCTTAATTTAATGCAGAATATTAAAAGTCATTTGATGTAGAAAAGCTGAATAATGCAATGACTAAGAGAATAAATTGAATCTAACCAAAAATTACTCTCACATCAGAAATAATCAGAGGAAAAATTTCAAACCGAAGTTCACAGTACCCTTTCAGTTTTTTTAAAAAATATATATATACATTTTAGAGGATGCTAATAACGGCAGAACTGAAAGCACACAGTAAGAGTGCGGATAATATAAATTTGAAACTGGAAGCTTATGGAGATTTTGATCCAATACCAGCAACGATTTGAAATATTAAATTGGGTTAGAGAACACGAGCAAGGAAATTAAAATATTCATAATTTTTTGGTGGCGTTTCAAGATCAGTAACCTATATTGGCCAGCATTCAAGAAGAGTTAAGTGCCGTTCAGCTGAAGATCGATTATTTGAAGAGTGTAAAAGCTAAAACAAATAATTAGCCGAATTGCAAACAGTGGTGACAGCATTATCCGAGCCTAGTGACATAAAAATTATCAAACCTATTTTAACCCTTAAGTAGGTTTGGGGGGGTAAATTTGACCCTCAGGTAGGATTTTTAAAATTCGTACACACTTGTTGATTGATATTACTCCTATCGTTGTTGTACCGTTCTAAAACGTTTCCATTCAAACGTCATTATCATTGCCTTCAGTGTGTGACAATCACTGAATCATGGTAAAACTGCTACAAAGTTGTTGGCAGTCAAATATAACTTTTAGTTGCTCTTGCTGTTTGTGATCAGATGTTAATATGTATTTTCCTTAAAGAAATAGTTCAAAAGCCAGTTTATATCGTGGATGTTGGAAGGCGATTCTTGTGAGACACGCAAGTTTATCTGGCGTGTTTCGAGATGAAGAATTGATTGAAGAACGAGTTCACGATAATAATGAAAATGTCATAACGTAATACTAATTCTGAGACAAGTAAATTTGAAGGGGAAGATGAAGATTTATCCCCGGCTAAAAAGAGAAAATTTGAGAGAAAAAAGTTTCCCGGTCGAATATTCATGTTCGCATGTTCATACAAGAAGTGTCAATATTTTTTATTCCTTCCTGGACAGCGTGCAGCTCACATCAGACGCATCTTTTAAAGACGGTATAAAATAATTGTGGTAAATATTAATTATTATATATAGATAAAATGGATAAAATTTGTAAGGGAAAATATGACAAACTGAGGGTTCAATGAGTATATTAAAAATAGATCAAGCTTACAAGATATAATACATGCAAGGATTAAGGAAAATCATACATTTGTCATATATAGAGAAATCATCTGCGAAAAAGCAGATATTGAGATTTTTTTATATATTGGCACTGCATTTCTTTCAAAGGAAAATTTCTCAATAAAACGTATATTTCCTTTTCAAAAATTGGACGTTCTTAAATTTACACAAATATTATGAAGTGTACAAGTAGTGTATATTAGTTGTTTTAACCCCAGAAAAAGGATGAGCCCTTTTTTTTACCATTTAACCTCAGTAATAGCCTTTTATGACAATTTTTTTGTAGATTTTATAGCGTTCAACGACATTATAGTGCAATTTTTATTACAACTAAATTTTCACAAAAGGATGAGCCCTTTGTGCACATTTTTTAGCAACGCCTCGTAGCCTTTCATGGCGATTTTTTTTGTGTAACTAAATTTTCGTACCTCACGATCTTACGTGATATAACTTAACCTATTCACTGATTATTTTTATTTTATCGGTCTAAATTAACCTAAGTGTTACCGGGCCATATGGTACAAAAGAGAGGTACCCCCAAACATTATTTGTTTTGACCCAGCACCTGTTGACAGAGAGAGATGCACGTTCATGCTTGACTTGGAAACTTTTTCGATTGATGAAAATTTGGTTCTATACTAATTTTGATATGGGAGGACAGAGGACATCGAGACTAGACCAACACACTAAACCCGACCTCTCTACGACTACATGTTCGGAAGTTATGAGTGATCAAAGTTTTGGAGGGTGTGCACATGCATCCCTTACCCTTGAACTCAGAACCACCAAAATTCGTACCCAAACTCTACATCCCCAAAATCAACAAGAAGTCAACGGGGGAGATTTGTCGATTTATTTTCGCTCTATCTCTCACCGTTTTCGAGATATTTGCTGGACTTGGAAAATTTTCGACAGAGGGGGGTCAACCTAGATAACCTATGTTTATTTTGTTAGGAGATCAAAAATAACACTGAGCCAATGCTAACGCAAAAAAACCTCATGTCTCTACAATGATCCTATCGAAAGTTACGAGCGATCAAAGTTTTGAGGGTGTGCAAACACCCCTTACCCTTGAACTCAGGACCACCAAACTTCCGCATACATACTCTACATCCCCAAAATCTACAAGGAGTGGTGTTTGGGGAGATATTTCGATTTATTCTTTCGCTATCTCTCACCGTTTTCGAGATATTTCCAATTTTTATCGCTGGACTTGGAAAATTTTCGACAGAGGGGTCAACCATGATAACCTAGGTTTATTTTGTTAGGAGGCGATGCTCTACGATGATCCTATCAAAAAATAATATATATATATATTTTTGACAATTGGCCCGCCCTGGACCACCAAACTTGCTATACGTACTCTACATCACCAAAATCGACAAGGGGGTCAACGGGGGAGGTTTGTCGACTTATTTTTTCGCTATCTCTCACTGTTTTCGAGATATTCGCTGGACTTGTAAAATTTTCAGAGGTTGTGTGTGTACCCCCTCCCTTTTTCCGGTCAGGTATGACAGAGTCATCTAGGAGCAAATTATGGAACGTCTATCGCATGTAATGTGATGCCTTGCACAATGTTACGTAATGTGATGCCTCATATCTATTGCACAATGTTACGTATTACGTAATACGTTGACCTAATTCTAGCGTAGTCTATTGCGCAATTGCGATAACGTGATTGGTTGAAAATGACGTAATGTTATGATGTGGTCTCTTCTGATTGGTGGAAAGGACTATATAAAGCGGCGAGCACCGTGTAAATCAGCCAGGAGAGCATCCGATAGTGCAGTGGTAGTGTCGTCGCTTCGCACTCTAAAGGTCCTAGGTTCGATCCCTGGTGAAGGTAAGAACATTTTTATTTTGATAGCGTGTTTAATTGTTGTCGCCCGACAACCATAGTTTCAACTAAGTTTGATTTGATCCGTTGTTGCCCGAGTATTTTTGCAACCATAGTTTTAAAGCTACATTGTACCCGAGAAAGTTGTATTTAAATAATACCTGAGAAATCTATCGTATTTTATAACTATTTGTTGTTTTTTTAAAAAATTTTGACTTGATTTGGTGTTACGTGTTGTCGTCGAGAAACAAAATGGAATTCACTCAATATCGTTTGTTACCTTCTAAGCCTTGTGTTCGATGCGTAAAGATGAATAGCGTTCCTAATTTAATTAGGCATCTGAAAATTTGCAAACCATCGACCGCAACGAAAAGGAAAACCAATAATTTAGAAACGGTAGCTTCTACTTCCAAGCAAATGAAGTTATCCAATAAAAATAAACCTATTAGATCTGCATTCGACGGCCAGCTTAAGGATTTCTCTTTTACATCGAAACCAGGCTGACATTTCTAGTTTCTTGTGTGAAATGAAAACATCTATCATAAATATTCTGAAAAAATAAACTGAAAAACAATTGCATAAAAGTTTATGTTGATCTGTTCTCCGAATACGAGAAAGCCGATGGTACAACGAATATGTTTTACCATCGAACGAAAAACCAGGTTTTATTTTTGGCAGATAATTTGAATGAGTTCTGTTCTAATATTATCAATGAATTGATTAGGAAACACGATGAATTCGAGGCTCAGGTATCAGGTTGCTCTCTATGCGGAAGTCTTCACATGTTAATCGCTTATTTAAAAAAAATACGCCTTTTACTGCTTCGAGCTTCGTTCCACTTTCCGTAGAAATTCAGCATAACAGAGCCGTGCTGAACATTCATAACACCGACAATAAGTGTTTACGTAATGCGTTTTAGCGGCACTTCACCCGGTTCAAAGGAAATATCATCATCACTATAAGAAATATATCGGCGAGATTGAACATGCTATGAAAGGCATCGAATACCCTGTTGCTATTTCTGACATAACAAAGTTTGAAAACAGGGCAGGAAAACTATTAGCTATAAATGTTTATTCATATACTGCAGTTAAGCATTTCGTACATCCCGTCGTACAGCCTTCCTGGTTTGGCATGGTCGGCCATGCTGCTCCAGACCAGGATCAAGTTGGAATTGATATCGGACGTAGACATGTTGCCTTTCATCTATAGGGGGATACGCGGGGGGATGGTTCAATGCCCGCAGAGAAACGCAAAGGCAAACAACATTCACATGTCTGAGAATCAATACGATCCAAATCGACCATCGAATTACATATTTTACGGTGACGTTAACAATCTATACGGATTCGCAATGATACAAAAACTTCCCTACGGAGGTTTCGAGTGGATAGATCCCATTTCAATTGATATTAATCATTTCGACGATCGTGAATTTGGTCTGTTCATTGAGGTGGACATTGAATTTCCAAATAATTTGCATGATACATTTTCCGATTTACCTCCGAATCCCGAAATAAAATGTCCACCTGATTCTAATCAAAGCAAGCTTTTGCTAACTCTGGAGAGATACGTCGTCCACTACATGAATCTCCGGTTTTTGATTGGAAAGGGGTTCAGATAGTAAATGTGAAAAGAATTCTCAAGTTCAAACATTCTCCATGGTTAAGACCGTACATTGAAACAAACACACTATATAGAACCATTGCCAAATCAGATTTGGTAAAAGATTTCTTCAAATTAATAAATAATGCGGTATACTTCAAGACCATGGAGAATGTTAGTAATCATATAGACATAAAATTGATTTCAGATAAGAATAAATGTAGAAAATTCGTTTCTGATCCTAGATTCAAATCGAGAAAAATTTACAACGAGAATTGGCACTCTTAATGTAGATATACAATTGATGAAATTCAGAAGACCTATTTACGTTGGCGCAACGGTTCTCGACTTGTCGAAACTTCACATGTTCGAATTTCATTATGACGTAATGAAACCATTCTACAATGACAATATATCACTTTTATACACAGACACGGACTTGATTATTTCGATACATCTGTATATCCTCAACCCAACAGATTTGGAATTCCTTCCCTCAACAAGGAGGTTCTCAGCAAATTGAAAGATGAATATAATGGTGATATTATTGTTAAGTTTGCTGGCCTGCGTTCGAAGATGTATGGGGTGGGCTCAAATACCGTGAAAAACAAAGGAGCGTTCCAGGATTACATTTATTGCCTCTATTCACAGTCAAGGATACTTCGAGACGATATGAAAATACAAAGTTTAGACCACGTGATTACAACCAATAAAATAAAAAAGTAGCCCTGGATTCGCACGACGACAAAATGTGCACCCTCGAGTGTGGGATCCACTCTTTGCCTTGGGGCCACTATCGTTTAGAAATAAGTAAAAAAGTATCAAATGCCCATGAACAACAATAATATATATATATATATATATATATATATATATATATATATATATATATATATATATATATATATATATATAAAGAACACTTTGACTGTAATTTCAAAAAAATTTGACCGTTTCTTGAATAACCATCAAGCCAATGAATTTGTTTGGTTTCAAAGAAACAGAATATCATGGCATCCATACCAGACAAGGAAATTTTACCTTCCATGTTATCCAAACTCAACGGTCTCTTCATCATTCACCTGAACAGCATTTGGACGACGTCGGCAAGACTTTTTACGTCTTCAACAACAACCTTAATTTCTACGAAACGCAGGCGAAATCAAAATTTCTACCGGCAAGAACATTTACCGAATCAAGCACGACAAGATAGATTCCGCGACCACGTACGATGTTTCTGAAGGAGATTATCTTTACGTTGAACTTCTGGGACAAACTCATTCCTCTCTTCGTGGAATTAAAATCACGTATGTGATAATAAGTAAACCATAAAAAATGCCTAACGACATTTTCGGACACACGAAGCGAGTGGACCAAGCAGACGAAATTCTCATGCTGGACGTTTGAGTTAAAAAGTTGAGAAGCGACCTGGTAGCTTTGCAAAATACACTTAACACCAGTCTGCCGTCGGAAATTGCCAGTCTTCAGTCACAATGTTTGGATCCCATTCTCAAAATCTATTCCGAACAGAAATCTCTGTTGAAAAATTACATCGACGTGCCTTCATTTGATAACGTTCAAAACATAGAGTTGAGCGTGGATTCGCTTCAGAACGATTTAGCTAAATTGCAGCAGTTTCAATCTAAAATTTGGAAAAATTAAAACTTGAAATCGAAGAGCGAACTTCCACCATGAAAACAAATTTGTCCGAACTTCAAAACTCGATCGATGCAGAACAGTTACACGATGCCATCTCCAAATTACGCGAGGTCGCGATCGAAGATTAAGAAATTTACAAGACGCTCGAAGAAATTAAAAATAATTTGCACTTTTTAGAACACACCATCACGAATTAACCGTCCTCCGAAGAATTGCTAGTGATCAGCAAGAGCGTAGCGAACATCAAGATTCAATTGGAAGCGTTCCAATATTTTGAACACATTCAAACTACGATCGCTGTGCTCCAAGCGTCTTTGGAGTTGATCAACGAAGAGATTAAAAATATTCACGCTCAAGCAAGCGCGTTGACAAGCATTCAAGACACGTTAACCACGGTTCAGCATAAGATCGATTATTTAGAAAATTTGAAGGTCGAATCGAATCTCAATCATTTTCATCACGTACTGGAAACTTTGCAGACTAGCCTGCCTTCGAACGAAGATTTGGAAAAATTTAAAAAGGCGGTGTCCACGCTGTCCGAATCTAGCTACGTAAAAGTTTCTTTGACAGTACTCGTAAACACAGTAAGCAATGTTCCCACGTCGAAAGAACTTCACGCCGTTAAAAAAAAGCATTTCGCGCATACTGAAACGATTAGAAAGCGAAGAGACGAACACGGAACAGATTCGAGATGAAATTGCTTCGCTTCGAGACATGGCGTCCACGTTACCGACATTGCAGAGTGTGAACAATCTCCCGCTCAGTTCACCGACATGAGCAGTATTATAAACGATCTTGGCGAGAAAAGTTTCAAATTGCATCTACTGGAAAATCTTCAGCAGATTGTCGTCGGCGTCAGAGAACAGGTTGGCGTTCTCGAAACCAATGCCGCCACTAAGGAATCGACATTGGCCGCTTTCGGTGCCAAGTTGCAAGAACTGAACGAAAACTACAAACAGTTGAACGTCGAAGTAAAAATTAAACCGTCGTTTTCTTCCGTAACGGATACCATCGTCGAACATTTTTTGCCCATACAAAATACATTGGGACAGCTTCACAGTAACCTCGTTAGTGCCGTTACTAAATTTGCTAAACTGCATTCTCTGGATGCTATAGAAATCAACAGATTACAGAATCAGCAGAAAATTTCCACGTTCGTTGAAGGTAACAAACTGTACATGTTACATCCTTATCATCCGTATTACAAGTTTCTGATCGATGGCACTATTCAGATACACGATTTTTCATATTGGTCTCACGGCAGGAAAGGTAGTGTTCCCACCATGACGTTAATATCGAATCTTGGTGTCCAGAAAGCAGGAAACATTCCATTGGCACTAAACACACAACATATATGAAATACACCAAGACGAAGATCTTACTGTGTTTGACGTGAGTCCAGGTGATAAACTTGTCATTCAAAACACATTTGAGGTACCGCCCTGTTTGAATCCCATTACGTTAGCCCTTCTCTTCAAGCGAAATCTCGCACTCAAAGTCTAGGCAAGCAATCGTTGAAGAGTTTCACAAACCAGCACGTCGCAATACGAAGGTTTAGCTGTAGTAACAAAGGGTATCGACGATCTATGGCAGCGGTAATTTGAAAAATTATATTAATTAAACAAGGGTCGCAAGTACCTCCTCACAGTGATAGACACGTTTATAAAATTCGCATGGTTTCTGCCGTTGAAAGCCAAAACGAGAACATGCGTAGTGAAAGCATTCAAAACCATTTTCGATGACAGACGTCCTCGTTTTCTTCAAATGGACAACGGAAAAGAATTCTACTATTCGACGTTCAGGCAGTTTATTCAAAAACATGACATTCGACATAATTCGACTTTCAGTCACATCAAAGCCAGCATCGTGGAAAGATTTAGTCGAACCTTTAAAACGCACATCTGGTAACGATTCGCGCTTAGGGGAAATTACAAGTGGGTCTACATCCTGCCGGAACTCGTTGACGATTACAATCACACTGTTCACAGTACGATACGCATGAAACCAGCGGACGTTAAACAATCCGACGAACAGCGATTAATTTCTATGGTTTATTGTCCAAAATACAGTCCCACGCCCAAGAAATCAAAATTCAAAGTTGGAGACCAGGTGAGGATCAGCAAATTCAAACGCACCTTCGAGAAAGGATTCACCAAAAATTGGAGCACTTAACGTTTTACCGTTGTTCGAGTTTTACCCGTAAGGTAAAGGATAGTAGTGGTGAAATTTTGAAAGGAAGGTTTTACCAAGAGGAACTCTCTAAAACAAGACACGCCGACACGTACTTCATCGAGAAAATATTGCGTAGGAAAGATAACAAATTGTTTGTCAAATGGCTGGGACTTACGGAAAAGAGTTGGATCGACGCGAACAAAATGATCTTGTGAGTACGTGGAATGTGGTGAAGTGTCTACCCGATTCGGAACGTCAAACTAAAAAGAACGGCGAGTTGCTTCCCGACAGCATCCGTTGTCTAAACGTAGGTCCTTCCGATTGTGGGAAACCACGTTGCTGGTGGACAATTTTCTCCTCTCGCCGAATTGGTTAGATTGGAAGAGGAGGCACCTGTACGTGTTCTCAAAAATTTGGAGCAATCGAAATACGCGACAACGCTAATTTCATTTGTTTGTTTCGTCAAGATCACACCTACCTCAAACACGCGTACGATGACTACGTAGGCGGAGACATGAACATCTATCAATTTTCGGAATGCTGCTCATCTTGCTGTTACAGTGACGATTTCGGATTCGCGACGATCGACATGACGAGGAAACCCAACGACGGAAAATACAGAAACAAAATCAACGACTTTTTAAACGTATAAATAACGTGATGACGAAACGAAAAAATTGAATATGACAATCTTAAGCTGTACGATTACCTCACGAAACGCTTCCAAGTTTGGAAATCCGAGAATCGCGGATTCTACGAAGAGAACAAGCGCGAAGGTCAACCTATCATCGACGCCATCAGCGGTCTCGGCAAGGAAATTAAAAATGTCACGGAACAGAACAATGATCTGATCACGGAACTCGTACCTTTTGCCGCTCGAAATTATGAAGATTTTCCTCCGACGCAACTCTCCAGCATTCACACTCCTCCGGTACTTAGACAACCGCCATGACCTCAAGCCATAGGCAGCACTTCTTCGGAGAAGATCGTGTTGGGTCCGTTGGCACAAATCTACCTGAGCACGGGGAAATTCGACAAGGGGGGTGTTCGGATTGTACCCGAGCATTGAAACCAAAGAATGTGTCGTGTGGAATATTGGAAAATCGAAAGTCACCTTCGAAGGCATCGACACTAAAATTAATTTAGGTGAAAAAATTAGTTGGTCCAGGTATCCAGGTACAGTGGGATTGTGGGAACTCGTTGCCAAAAAATATTCGAAAGATTACACCGACGAAGATTACCAAAGCTACAGGGAAATTTTAATTATGACGGATGCTATGTACCAGAACAATGATGCCACACAGAATAGGGTGAAATCGAGCAGCTGAGAGAAGTACAGAAATCTCATCGAACCCATTTGGAACGATGTCAAAAGTGGAAGCGGTGTCAAACGCTACAACACCTTACCGAAACAATTTGCTTGGGTGGACGATGTTAGAAAATTCGTGGATCGTTTACTCGTCATCGCAGGCGAAGAGAATGCAGGCAATCGTAACTTTTACAACGAGAAAATAGGAATCGTGGACATGATCAGCACGAAACTCTTCAACTTCATCGTGAACGATCAAAATCATCAACACGCTTCCGCCGAAATTTTGTAACGTGGCCGAGAGAAAGGGACTCGTGAACGACATCATCAATAAATTACCTTTCGAAATGCACATCCCAGGTTATCAGTACTGCGGACCGGGTACCAAACTCGAGCGACGTTTGGAACAGGAGACATGGGAGTGAATCCGTTGGACGCAGCATGCCAAGATCACGACATCGCTTAAAACGTACACACCGATCTATATGCACGTCACGAAGCAGATAAAAAATTGGAACATGCAGCCTTCGGGAGATTCATCAGCAGGGATGCTTCTTTGGGAGAACGGGTTTCAAGTTTGGGTACGACCATCGCCATGAGCACGAAACGAAAATTGGGATCGTGTCTATAAAAAATAACTTGAGAAAAAAATCTTATCGCAAAAGATTTGCATCGTTAAAAAGTGATGTAACGTCAAAAAATGTTGTCGTGGACATCGTCAGAAAAAGTTGCCTTATCGTAAAAAATTTGCATTGTTAAAAATATGATGTATCGTCAAATAAAAGTCGTGGAAAAAATTTCATCTGCAAAAAGAGAAAAGTTGTCGTGGACATCGTCAGAAAAAGTTGTCTTATCGTAAAAAATTTGCATTGTTAACAATATGATGTATCGTCAAAAAAAGTCGTGGAAAATTTGCTTCGTCAAAAAAAAGTTGTCGTTGGAAAAATTTACATCGTCAGAAAAGTTGCCTTATCGTTAAAAATTTGAATCGATAAAAAATGATGTATCGTCACAAAAACTCGTGGAAAAATTTGCATCCTCAAAAAATAAAAGTTGTCTTAAAATTTACATCTTCAAAAATTGTGTCAAGAAAAATGTACGTGAGAAAAAAAAATTACGTGCCTAAAAATTTTTTACATGTCAAAAAAAATTGTGACAAAAAAATACATGTCAAAAAAAGTGTCAAAAAATGTACGAGACAAAAGGTAAAATATACGTTTCAAAAAAAATTACTAGCCAAAAAAATCTTTGATATATAAATAGCATCGTGGAAAAAATCTACAAGGCAAAATAAAATTCTCGATATATAAATAACAACGTGAAAAAAATCTGAGACAAAACTCTCGATATATAAATAACACATTGTGAAAAAATGTACGACCCAAAAAAAACTACCAGACAAATAAAAAAATGTCTTCCATATGTAATTAACATACCCTGAAAGAAATCTACGAGACAAGAAAAATCTCGATATATATTAACTCTTTCGCTGTGGAATTCTCTGGCACACAATATCCCTTGGCTGCGTAATTAAATTTGAAAATATTTTTTTTTTATAAAAAAATAGTTTTCACAAATACATTGCATTATATATGAGAGAGAACTTACAAAAGTCATTCCTTGCATTGGAAAACCATTCTGTAGTCCCTGGTGGTATGATATTTTGAAAAATTTTGAAATTTTGAAAAAAAAACAAAAATAACATTTTTTTAGAAACAATAATTTTACACAATTACATTGCAAAATATGTTATAGAGAAATTACAAAAGTCATTCGTTGCATTCGAAAACCATTCTGTAGTCCCTGGTGGTATAATATTTTGAAAAATTTTGAAATTTTGAAAAAAACAACTTTTTTTTAGAAAGAATAATTTTACAAAATTACATTGCAAAATATGTTATAGAGAACTTACAAAAGTCATTCTTTGCACTGGGAAACCATTCTGTAGTCCCTGGTGGTGTGATATTTTGAAAAATTTTGAAATTCCCGCACCTAGATCAATGCTGTTTTGCACTCTGCTCCATGTTACGGACGGCGGTACAAATTCTTCATCAGACACTACACAATCACTATCACCACTTGAAGTCTCATAAAAACTGTCGCTATTATCGTCACAACTTAATTCACCTTCTGATTCTGAGTCGGCAAATAACAGTTGAGTAACATCATTATCAGACAAGTATTGACGACTTGACGAAGCCATGTTGTTTACATTCGAACATGCATTTGAAAGTGACATGTCAGAGCACTCAACGCTCGTACGTCAAAGAATTCTAAACGGAGGCGTAATTAGTGACATCATACGGATAAAAACAAAACTATAAGTTCAAATAGTTCAAAATACTATCAACAGATGTCAGAAGGCTACTAAAAGCGACGTACTTCGGAAATGCGACACCCGCAGCGAGTGGAAGTATGAACTCGCAATAATGCGACTTCCGCGGGGCAAGGCACCTGGCGTGCTGTGCATAAAAGCGACAACCGCAGCGAAAGAGTTAATAACAACATCCTGAAAAAAATTCTACAAGATAAAAAAAATCGATATATAAATAACACACCGTGAAAAAAATGGATGAAGTTCGAGCATTAAAACAAATGCTAAATTTGTCAGTCGAGTATATGAAAATTCAGGAATTGTAAGTGGATAAACCTTACACGATAACTTCCGGTGAAATTGCTACAACCCAGTATGGTCCCAAAGTACGTCTGTTGCTTGATGGTCAATACAGACTAGTTTTAACATATCGATAGGCTAAAATGTTTTCTGACCAGAAGCTATTTATTTTAATCGAGAACAAAACTTGAATCGTGTACAAGGGGACAAAGGAACTTCCTGGTAACAAAACGAAGCACGTAATGGAATTTGTTTAACAGCTGAAGTAAGAAAAACTCATAGAACCGTGAAAAATATACTAGACAAAAACAAAAAAATCACAGAAAATATATATAAATAACACACAGTGAAAAAAATATCTACGAGAGACAATTTTTTTCCCAGAATGAAGCCCAAGGGCGTCGTGTACCAAGTACCCTACCCGAATCTAAAAAATCTCCTTGTCCTCGATGGGTTACTCACCAAGAAACAGCGCTAGAAGAAAAGTTATTTTGCTTGGCGAAAGGTCACGGAATGAAATTGCTGCTCAGCACTCCACAATTGAAAAATTGCAGCAGTCGAGGAAAAATCACACCACGTTGGTGGTTTCATATTCAGCATTCCGGCAATCCTGGCAGCTTTGGGTGCAGTTGGCGGGTGGAAGTGCAGCCATCGCGAAAACTGTCATCGACTCGAAAATGAACAATGCGGAATTGGAAGAACAGAAACGTCACAACCTGGCCATGGAGAAAAAAGGGAAGGGCATCGTGAACAAGTTTAAAAAAAGAAGAAGCGCTCAGTAACCGCGACATCGAATCTTTAACCAAACCATTATAAATCAAACACTTCAGAGGTGTTTTCATGTCAGATTCTTTAACCTCCACCCTAACGAAAAATGACTGTGGAGTCGTCAACTTGGACAATTACGAAAATCGAGGCACGCACTGGATATGGTACTTCAAAAATGCAAACACGTTCGTTTCCGATTCATTCCGAGACGTTCCACCGTCGACTTTAGTAAATATCTCAAAGCTTCCAACCTCTTCTACAACGACGAGAGAATTCATGGTTTCGACGAAGTGAACTTGGTCATCTCTGTCTCTCCATGCTCGCGTTTGTCTCTCAAATAAATAACCCTACGATCGAAGATTTCCAGAAAGCACTGTAGAACCTGAAACACGATGGGAGTGTTCCATCTCACGAGCGAGACTTCGGTCTTGAAACTCACTTTGCACGACGACATGTACCTCATAAATAACGTTACAGAGCACAATAACAAAATTAGCATCGAAAGTGAAAATATCATCATCACACCAGGTGAATACAATCTTTTTACTTTGCAAGCTCAGTTACCTAGAGGCACAGAGTTGAAATTGTGTCCGCGACGGAGACGGAGACGGTGGTTCTCGCACGACAGGAGAACTATTAGGTTTCGAGAACAACTCCAACCTCGAAGCTGGCATCAAGCACACAGGAGCAAACATTCCTAAATTTCTAGTCATCGAGACGTTAAACATTCACTGCAACGTGGCTGAAGGCATGATCACGAAATCTGAAGTGTTAGGAAGTCACAAGCAGACGGGAATCATCGCCACGTTCAAACCCAGTTCCGAGTTCATGGAACCGATCATCTACACACCCTCTTCGCCGATTTATTTTCCAGTATGTCGCAACAGGATAGAACAGTTAGAGTTAGTGGTCACGAACGAGAAAGGAGACGTGGTGGATTTTGCAGGTGCCACAACTACGGCCATCATCGAGATCAACGTATAATAAATAACCATATATCTTGGAACAGATTGAAAGTTACGAATAGCAATCTTTCCCTCCGGACCGTCGCACGTTCGCCAATCTCAACGAAGCGAATCTGGAAATCGTGTAGAATGTGGACGTAGGCGACGGTTTCGTTCATACTCACAGAGCGGACCTTTACGTTCAATTCGACGTGGTTAAAAAAGATAGGGGATAAGCATTCCCATCCGCAGCAAATTTAAAACTCGTAGACAACTTTGTGCCTCACCTATTCTCGCAGGTAGAATTCAGGAAACACGGAACGGTCATCGACAGAATCGATTATCTAGGCATCACTTCCATGGTGGCGGCAACATTGAAATTATAGAAGACGGACGCAGCATACTACCAGGTGCGAGGATTCGAAGCGGGAATTAAAATATCGACAAAAAGTCACATGGTGCTCTTTCCCATGCGTCTTCTCTGACTACAAGGATATCATGTGGAAGGTGGGACTGCGAATCACCTTTCGCAGAGCCTCGAACGACAACAACGTTTTGATGCGATACAGCAACTTGAGTCTGGACGGGATCTCACCATTACCAAACACTCTGCCCGAAGCAGCAAAATGCATCATCCGCAGCATGGAGCTGAGAATTCCGGTGGTGGAATACGAAACCAACTACACTCTCCAGTAAAAAGCGGACATTTTGAAAAATCTGCAAGTGCACGTTCAATTTTACACTTACCAGTGCTTGCAGAAACTCGCTTCCGGCAACCATTACGAATTCGACGTCACGACGCAATTCAACAACATACAGTTCGACATGCCAGATTTCGTCGTAGTGGACTTTCAGACCGGACGAGATAACGATCAGGAAAAAGATTCCAGCAAATTCGACGACTGTAAGATCAAAAACATTTATCTTAAGAACCTCGACGACGATTCTCTCAAATTGTACGAAGCGTACTCCGCTTACAAGAAAGTGACCGAGGGAAACGTGGACGTGTACAACAATCCAGGCGAATTCAAGACGCACAGACCCATGTTTGTCATCAACACGTCGAAGAGGAAGCAGGTGGTTCTCAACGATCGCACCAACATCAAGAGCATGTGCGAGTTTCACGATGCACTGCCAGAGGATACGGTGTGCAGCGTCATCATGGTCGCCGAGAATTCCTTCGTCCAAGATGTGAAGAATCTAAGGGTGACGGAACAGTGCTAACGTATCAAAATTTGTGAGGGGGTCGCACAACCTCTGAAAATTTTACAAGTCCAGCGAATATCTCGAAAACGGTGAGCAAGAAAAAAAAATCAAACAAAAATCTCCCCTGTTGACCCCCTTGTTGATTTTGGTGATACAGGTACGACATTTTGGAGGTCCTGAGTTCAAAGGTAAAAGGTGTTTGTGCACACCCTCCAAAACTTTGATCACTCATAACTTCCGAACATGTAGTCATAGAGAGGTCGGGTTTAGTGTGTTGGTCGAGTCTCGGTGTCCTCAGTCCTCCCATATCAAAATTAGTAATGGTCATTATAGAACCAAATTTTCATCAATCGAAAAAGTTTCCAAGTCCATCATGAACGTGCATCTCTCTCTGTCAACAGGTGCTGGGTCAAAAAAAGGTTTGGGGGGTACATCTCTTTTGCACCATATGGCCCGGTTACACTTAGGTTAATTTAGACCGATAAAAAATAATCAGTGAATAGGTTAAGTTATATCACGTAAGATCGTGAGGTACGAAAATTTAGTTACACAAAAAAATTGTCATGAAGGGCTACGAGGCGTTGCAAAAAAATATACTCAAAGTGCTCATCCTTTTGTGAAAATTTAGTTGTAATGAAAATTGCACTAAAATGTCGTTGAACGCTATAAAATCCACAAAAAATCCTCATAAAAGCTATTACTGAGGTTAAATCCTAAAAGAAGGGCTCATCCTTTTTCTGTAGTTGAAACAACTAATATACACTACTTGTACACTCATCAGAAATAAATATCATATCATTTCTTATTCTATACTATTCATATAATTATCATTTTCTTTAAATACTACGAGTAAAGATTATGTAATGGGAATATACCGTGTGGTCCAAATATAGTGCCAAATACACATCGAATAGGAAAACGAAAAATAAAGTGTTTAATAAGTGAAGGATAGCTTTTCAATGACATCACACTTGATTCCCAATCCCCACTCCTTGCGGGTTGAGCGGGTGGCAACTGTGAAATTTTAAATGGAAACCTCCGTTTTGTATTGAAGGCTAGGATTCTTCGTAAGAAAACAACGGGGTTTCTGTACTACATTTCGCGTAACCCAGGAACAACGACGTGGACGTAGTAGTATTTTGTTCCCAACAGGGTGCATATTTTAGGTGAGTCCCCTTGCCTCTGTGGTGACCGGAATCTAATTACCACCGTCTTTTCTCCGTTCCCAACGTGGAAAAACGTAAACGTCTCAATTGTTCATTGTTTACATAACGGCCCAATTTGTTTTTCTTCAGTGCTTCCATAGTGCCGCTCGAAGGCGCTGGTCTGCCTTTTGACGACTGTATGCAGTCAAGCTTTTACCTTGAAGTGCATCGTCAGTTCGCTGCTTGAGAAGTTACCAAACAACAATGATACGCAAACAGTGGGCTTACTCAACGTCGGTTCGGCGTGAGGAGCTGCCTGTAATCTACCACGGTGAATGTCGCGAGCTTAAGGCGATCGTTGTGTAAGAGGTAAGATCTGACAGAATGTGAAATTGGGAGGTCAAATTTAGTTTCAGTAGGAAAATGGGGAAGCTGATTCATCCGTAAGGAAAAAGCTGAATTTTTTTCAAAAGCGAACAGCCCAAAATCCAAAAAAGCTGACATTTTTCCAAACGCGAACAGCCCAAAAGCAAAAAACGCTGAAACTTTTCCAAACGCGAACAGCCCAAAAGCCAAAAACGCTGAAATTTTTTCAAACGCGAACAGCCCAAATCGAAAAAACGCTGAAATTTTTCCAAACGCGAACAGCACAAAAGCGAAAAACGCTGAAATTTTTCCAAACGCGAACAGCCCAAAATAAGAACTCCCTTTCACGGTTTTACCAAACAACCCCAACAACGCTGAAATTTTTTCAAACGCGAACAGTTCAAAATTAAAAAACGCTGAAATTTTTCCAAACGCGAATAAACCAAAAGCGAAAAAACGCTGAAATTTTTCAAACGCGAACAGCCCAAAAGCGAAAAACGCTGAAATTTTTCCAAACGCGAACAGCCCAAAATAACAACCCCCTTTCACTGTTTTTCAAAACAACCCAAAAAACGCTGAAATTTTTTCAAACGCGAACAGCACAAAAGCAAAAAACGCTGAATTTTTTTTCGAATGCGAACAGCCCAAAAGCAAAAAACGCTGAAATTTTTTCAAATGCGAACAGCCCAAAAGCAAAAAACGCTGAAATTTTTTCAAACGCGAACAGCCCAAAGCGAAAAAACGCTGAAATTTTTCCAAACGCGAACAGCCCAAAAGCGAAAAACGCTGAAATTTTTCCAAATGCGAACAGCCCCAAATAACAACCCCCTTTCACGGTTTTTCCAAACCTGACGTAGGTAACTGTCAGCGTTGCCAACTCTGCGTAACCGTTTATGCTGTATATTTTAAGTTCGTTCACGGTGTACGTTAACCTCTCTGCCAGCGTTGCCAAATCTGCGTAGCCGTTTACGCTGTATATTACAAGCGTTCACGGTGTACGTTAACCTTACTGTCAGCGTTGCCAACTCTGCGTAGCCGTTTACGCTGTATATTACAAGAGTTGACGGTGTAAGTTAACCTTACTGTCAGCGTTGCAACATTTATTCTATCATGCCCGAACTAACCTAACCTCTTCCAATGGTGAATGGCTCTGATTGGTCAGGTCACCTCAGACAGCGCGGAACCCCCCCCCGAACATTTCTTGGCGCGCCTTTTGTGATCAATTTTGTGCGCGTGAGCCTCGAAGTCTTTTGTGAGACCGTACATTTCATATTTTTATTGTGACTGTACAACAAAAAAGTGAAAATAACATTTCAATATTGTTTCAATATGATAAGTGACACTTTTGGTTCTTTAACCGAGAAAAAAAAAACGCTTTCACTATATTTTTTGCTTGGTGTTACTGTTGTTTGAGCCGCAAGCTAAATTTAGCTAACAAATCAAAACGAGCGCTCTTCAGGGGAGGAAGTATGCCCTCGCAAAAAAGAAACGCGAGAAACAATACAAATTCCAGCATTTCCTCAACCGATGAGCCCCTTTTCGCCGTTTGGGCAGCTCTGTTCTTGGTTAATTACGCAAGGGAAAAAAGAGCGTTGGCTTCGAAAGAAAATCTTTACCAGTAAAAATGTCTTCGAGACCTTTTCTCGACGCAAAAAGAGGCAAAATTAATAAAATAGTCTGAGCAGTGGGAAAGAAAGAAATGTGCTATAACATGCCAACCAACGTGTTCGGCTACAACAGGAGGAGACCTGGCGCCATGCTTCCCAAGTACGTCAAGATATCCAGCGAAGAGTTCGTCAAAGCTCGAGACATGCTTGACGATGCCTTGTTTGCTTTCCGAACCGACCTGTTGGCAGCTACAATCGTCCACTTGAATGGTATTGTGAAACAGTTCGAAGAGAACACTGGCAAGATCTTCTTCATCTTCAACAACAATAGCATATTCTACGAACTCTCGTTAGGTGGCGGAAGTCTCCTAATTGTGAACTTGCATCCCCCGAGCGGTGTCGCGATAAGTCTGCATCACGGGGAGAGTTTGTTCAGGATCAAGCACGACAACATGAAAGTCGGAGTCTTGAACGACAACGTTTCCGTCGGAGATCGTCTGTACGCCATATCTATCGAGACGAATATGGAGCATCCGATACCGCTTTTTTTGGAGTTCGTGCTCTCCTATCCCGTCGCCAGTGTGAGTCGTCTATCGTAAGCAAGCTGGTAAGCAAAGAAAAAAATGCAAGAAAGCAAGGAAGATAATAGATCGTGCTCCATATTTTTGCATCGGAGCCTCTGTTGTCTATAAGCCTCAAACAACCTCCATTGCCATGAGAGCAGCTATCGTGAACGAACTGCACAAACCTGCCCGCAGGAGTTATCCTCGACTGGCCGTGGTCACCAAGGGGATAGACGACCTCTGGCAGGCCGACCTCGTGGAGATGAGCACGGGGAATCTTAAGGGGCTTCACAAGATCAACAAGGGGTTCAGATACCTCCTCACCGTGATCGACACTTTCAGCAAGTACGCTTGGGCGATACCCGTTAAAAACAAGACCGGGGTCGAGGTCGGCAAAGCTTTCGCTTCTGTTCTCAAAGAGAGATCCCCTTGTTTCCTGCAGACCGATCGAGGCAGGGAATTATACAACTCTGCCTTCGGGAGGATGCTCAAGGAGAACGGTATTCTTCACTATTCAACCTACAGCGAGCTGAGAGCAAGCATTGTGGAGCGATTCAACAGGACCCTCAAGGGGCTCATGTGGAAACAGCTCATCCTCCGCGGGAACTACAAGTGGGTGGATCTGCTGCCCGAACTGGTGGAGGAATACAACAACCGAATTCACAGGACAATCGGGATGAAACCCATGGAAGTGACCAAGCGAAACGAAAGGTGGCTGCTCTCCGAAGTGTACTGCAAACGAAACAATTGCGAAAAAATGAAGAAACCAAAGTATAAAATAGGAGACAAGGTGAGAGTGAGCAAGTTCAAGCGCCCCGGAGTGTTCGACAAAGGTTTCACTCGAAACTGGTCTACATAAATTTTCACCGTGACCGATGTTCTCCTGCCTTCATCACCTCCCTACATCCCCACCTACAAGCTGAAGAGCACCGCGGACGGTGAGGACATCGAGGGTCGATTCTACGAGCAGGAACTGTCCGCCACTATGTTCCCGGACTCTTACCTTGTACAGAATGTGCTCCGACGCAGCAAGGGCAAACTTTACGTCAAGTGACTCGGTCTTTCCTCTTCACAGAATTCTTGGGTTGATGCTGTCGATATCGTATGAGCTGGGAGGTGACCAAGAGGCTCCCGGACGTTGGCGAAGGTAAAGGAAGAAATAAAAATGGCGAATTGCTCCCCGAAAGTACCAGATATCTCATCGTGGGGCCCTCGGGTTGTGGCAAAACCACATTGATGGTAGACAATTTCATCCTGGATCCCCACTGGCTGGATTGGGAGAGCAGACACCTGTACGTCTTTTCCAAGAGCCTCGAGCAATCGAAATACCGGCAGCTGATTGCAATCTATGACGATCTGGAAATAGCCACCTTTGCCCCGCAGATGGTACCTTTGGACGAGAGTCGTGAGAATTCGGTGGTTTTCTTCGACGATGTCATCCTCGAGAATCAGGATGAGGTTCGCAACTACTTCACTCGAGGCCGCCACAAGGGCATGGACTGCTTTTACTTGGCTCAGACCTTCTCGAAGATCCCCAAACAGCTGATCAGGGACAACGCCAACTTCATTTGCTTGTTTCGGCAGGATGCAACCAACCTCAAGCACGTGTATGACGAGTTCGTGGGAGGGGACATGACGTACGAGTCGTTTGGCAACCTCTGCGCTCATTGCTGGAATGCTGACGACCACGGCTTCGCCACGATAGACATGACTCGCAAACCGAACCAGGGGAAGTATCGTAACAAGATTAACGACTTTATCGTGGCAGAAAATGTAATGTAATAGTACGAGGCGAACAAAAAAAAATGAATACATCACGATCTGCTAATGTAATCAACCTACCTGTGGAGCTGCTCTATCAGATCTTCAAGATTGTGTCGGGTAGAGAAGAAGATAACATCCACAGAATAATTGATATCGCCGATAGTTCGCCAACGTTCGCCGTGCCGTTCCAGATGATCATGAAGGACAACATATTTAAAATCTTTGGGAGAAAGATCGTGAATACCGAAGATCTTCACGCAATAACAGACGAAATGGAAGACATGCTTGGTGGATATCATAAACAGAGTGTTAGAAAATTTTCAGATGCATGGTAAAACTTAAACAACGAAAAAGATAAGATTATCAACAATATCATTTCATTGACAGCTCTGTCTTGTTTCTTCCGTCGAAATAAAATAACAAAATTGTAAGAAAACAGATAGGTCCAAAACTTCATTTTGCAATGTCCAAAAGGAAAGCCGAAGAAAACATCAAGTTGACCGAGTACCTTGCTAAACGATTCAAAGGGTGGAAGGAAGAGAATCGTGGATATTATGAGCAGAAGAAGCGACAGGAGCAACCGCTCATCGATGCGATCGGTGACCTTGGCAAAAAATCAAAGATGTTGCCGAACATAACAAGGACTTGATAACAGAGTTGGTGCCGGTGGCAGTTCGCAACAATACGGACTATCCTCCCACTCCTCCTTCACCCGCCACAACTCTCCAACACTTCCAACTTCCGTCGCTTCCCACTAGGTTTCCGTCCCCCAGCAGCAGCAGCGGTTCGTCTTCCGTCGAGGGAATATGATTAGGACCGATCGCAGCCCAATATCTGAGCACCAAAGGCGATGACAGAGACGAAGTTTTCGGTTTGTATCCATCACCCGACCCTTCCGGGAGCGTCGTGTGGAAGATAGGCAGTTGGCACGTCATGTTCGACAAGGACGATATCATCATCTACAACGAGAGCCGAGCGGGACGCAGAGGTTTCTTCAAGAAGTACCCAGGCACGCCGGGATTATGGGAACTGATCACTACAAAACGCCCCGACGCCAACGTGTATTCCGAAGAGGATTACGACAATTACAAGGAAATTCTCAAGATGACCGATGCTTTGTATCAGAACAACGACCCATCTCAGAACAGGGTCAAGTCGAGTAGCAGCGAGAAGTACAGGAACATCATCAAACCGTTTTGGAACGAAATCAAGCAGCAACCTGTCGCCACTCGCTTGCCTACCGGCAGCGGTATCAAGCGCTACTCCCATTTGCCCGTGGAATTCGTGTGGCTGGACGACGTTCGTAAACTCGTGGACCGGCTGCTGGTCATCGCCGGAGAAGAAAGGGCCGGAAACCGAAACTTTCACAACGAAAAGTTTGGCATCGTCAACTAACCGAAAGGCATTGGTTATCTGATCACCATCATCAACATCTTGAACCCGCGATTCTGGAAGCTGGCGGAAGGGAAGGGACTCATCAACGACATCATCAACAAATTGGCTTTCGAGATGCATATTCCGGGCTACCAATACTGCGGTCCCGGCACCAAATTGGACGTGCGACTGGATCGCGGTGATCCGGGGGTTAATCCCTTGGACGCTGCCTGCAAAGATCATGATGTTGCGTACCGGGACAACAGGGGTCTCGCAGCAAGGCACGATACCGACATGCAATTGGAACACCGGGCTTTCCGGAGGGTGGTAAGCAGAGACGCCATCATGGGTGAAAGACTGGCCGCTCTGGGAACGACAATGGCAATGCACACGAAAAGAAAACTCAGTTGGGGTTTGTAACAAATTGGTATTTATTTCATTTCAATAAAAAATATCAAAACTTTTCAATGATTCTCTCGTTCTTTACATCGTAAACAAACTTTTTCCCTGCAATCAGGACCACGCTGCATACTGTATTGTCTGGGATCGCCTCTTGGAAATCCACGACAACCTTGATGCTCGTGCGGTTGCTGATCACCACCTGCTTGCGTTTCGATGTGTTGATCACGTACATCGGACGTTACTGGATAAACTCAGCTGGCGTGTAGTACATATCGGTAGATCCTTCCATGGTGACCCTCTTGAACGCCGTGTAAGCTTCGTACAGCTTCAGGTAATCATCTCATGCGAGGTTGTAGTTCTCTCTGGGGAAAATCTCGTTACGCCCGTTGTTAAGGTAAATGTTCCTAACTTTGCAGTAGTCGAACACACTCGAATCCACATTATGACTGCCGTCGCGACCGGTTTGAAACACGACCACCACGAAGTCGGGCATGTCGTACTGGATGCTGTTGAACTGTGTCGTCACGTCGAACTCGAAGTATCGCCCGGACACCGTCCTCTGAAAGAATTGGTACATCTGAATCTCGAGCGGGATGTTCGGGTTCTTCAGGATTTCTGCTTTGATCTTCGTGGCGTGGTTAGCTTCGTATTCGATGATCGGCATGCGAAGTTCCATTTATTTTATCACACACTTACCCTCGGACGGGAGGCTCGCATCGTCCACGGCGCCCCCAGCCGTCGCGGATTTCCATCGCAGAAACAAGTTTTTGTCGTTGGACGCTCTCTTGAAAGTGATCCTCAGACCACCCTTCCACATGATTTCCTTGTAGTCGAAGAAGAATCCATAGAGGAGTCGCAGAGGGAATAGCACGGTGCTGAGTTTCCCATGTAATTTGTTGTCGGTTTCGAAACCCGCCGCTTTGTAGCACGAACTCTCTGGCTTCGAGAGCGTCATGGTCGCCACGATGGTCGAAGTTAATCCGGGGTTATCCATCCTGTCGATGACTGTGCCATGCTTTCTCACTTCCACCTGGGAGAAGAGGTGAGGGACGAAATTGTCTATCAGCCTGATGTTGGCTCCTGCGGGGTAAGCTGCATTTTCGTCCCTGGTGACAATTTCGAATCTGATGTAGAGGTCAGCGCGATGAGGATGCACAAACCCGTCACCAACGTCCACATCAAATTAGATGTCCTTGTTCGGTTCGTTGAGGTTGCCAAACGTCCTTCTGTTGGGAGGGAAGGACTGCAGTTCGTAACTTTCTACGTGATCCATCGTGTGCTTTCGATTAAACGTCTATTTTATTTACAAGATAGCCAGTACGGCCGTGCTCGTGGCTCCGGCGAAATCCACCAATTCGCCTTTCTCGTTCGTTATAATCAGTTCTACTTCACTGAACTTGTCGTGCTGGATGGGAAAAAAGATCGGTCTGGCTGGTTCGTAAAGAATCGACTCCAGGAATTCCAAATTGGGCTTGAAAGTCGCAATTATACCGGTTTCCTTGTGTGTTTGGTCCCGATTTGCGTCCGTCCATACAACCATGCACTGAGCCAGGTTGCAATGTACGTTCAAAGTTTCTATGGACAGGAATTTGGGAATAGAAGACCCGACGTGCTTGATTCCCTGCGCCAACCTGCTGTCGTTAGGGAAACCCAAGAGCTCCCCGATGAATCCCAGGTTTATTTCTTCTGTGGCGGACGTAATCTCCACGCGATGAGTGACCGAACTCTCGGACAGGATGACGTTCTAAGGCAATTGGGCTTGCAGCTTAGTCAGGTTATATTGTCCAGGCGAAACGGTGATCTTCTTGCTTCCCACGTTAAGGGTGTTGTTGTATTCGGTGACGTTGCGAATCAAGTACATGCTGTAGAAAGCCACGAGCCCCAACGACTCTTGTTGCAGAGTGCTCCTGATTACATCATAATGCAGTTTCAGTTTGAGGATTGAAGCATCGCTTGACAAATGCAGGATCATCATTTTTCTTTTATCGCTATTGTTTTATCAAATCCGTTGCTCTCTGAAACATTTCCAACGACGTCGAGTCGCCGCTCCCGGTTAGTTACGAAAGAATGACCAACATTACGACGCAGAGATGACCGCAGACCACTTCGTCGAAGCCCTGCATCCTTTCGTCGTTGTAAAATATTTCGGACGTCGATTTCAGGTAGTTCGCAAGCGCGAGAAGCGGAACGCAACCAAAAGAATCAAAAACAAAAGCGCTTCCGTCCTCGGCAATCCAATAACATACCCAGTGGGTTCCCGGGTTGAGAGAATTATCCAAGTTGACCACTCCGCTTTCGCCGCCACTTCGGGGTCCGTTAGCAGGCAATGTATCGGACATGAACACACCTCTGAAGTTTATAACGTTGAACAATTCGGCTAGAGAATGAATATCTTCGTTTGAAAGGGGAACTTTTCTTAAGGTTGAATTTCTTCAACGCTGCTGCGGTGGTTTGGTTCTTTGTTCTTCTTCTCTTCAATCCGGAACCAGTAGCGTTCATCTTGCTTTCCACGGCAAGGTTGTGTGTTTTTTGCTCTTCGAGCTCTTTTGTGTTCTTCTTGGCATCGATCACGGTTTTCGCGATCGCGGCACTGCCACCTGCAAGACTTCCCACGGCTCCGAGAGCAGCGAGTATCGCGAGAATGCTGAAAATGAAACCTCCCTTCTTTCTTGACCTAGACTTTTGCAACTTGCTTAGCTATGGCCTGCTGAGAAGGAGCTTCATCCCGTGCCCCTTCTTTAAACATTTGTTTTTCTTCTCGCGTTGCTTCTTCGTGAGTATAGAATCGATGCCCGAAACCTTTTTGAGTTCCGATTAAGGGATTTGATAAGCCACTCCTTTCGGACGCATTGCGAATAACTCCTATTTTATTATGTCTGTTTATTTACTTACTGCTATCCGTGAACTGCATTCTGCTTCAGCTACTGCCTTCTTATCTTTCTGTGCCACCCCAAGACCAACATTGGGATAGTGTAGTAAAGAACAATAAATGGAAAGAAAACGTTTTGGTGATATGATAGGGAAGAGACTGCCGTTTATTTCAGAAAAAAATAGATGGATGCCGGAAATGAAGTGAATGAAAAAGTATTTTGTGTGTATGCGTACAATTTAATACAGAAGCGTGTGTGTGCGTGCGAAGTAGATTCGTTATATACAGGATTAGAATTAGCCTAATTACAGATATTGCATGATTTGGACTTCTATCCGATTGGTGAATAGCCCCATGGAACGGTGTGAATACCGCTGTTCAAAACTTTTCTCTTGTCGTCCTCTGCATCCAACGCCACTTTGTTCAGTTGCACGGTCTTCACATCATGGTCTATGCTCTGGAACCTCCTCTCTTCCCGCAGGATGGGGAGTTTCTTCTTCAGGCATTCGATGTAATCCTCGACGTTTAACTTCCCCTGAACAGTGCTTTTCCCAACTCCCTTGGATTTCTTGATGGTGGCGACGGTCGTTCTGATACAATACGATTTAGCCCTGAGTCCCACAAACTCTCTGATGATCTCACCGTTCATATCGTCCTTCATCAATCCGGGAACTTTCTTGTTTCTTGGCACAATGTTGTAGGGGTTCGGCTGTGAATAGCCCGAAGTGTCGAAATGTTCCTTCAATTCGGTTACCATGCCCGTACGGATCTTCCTTCATCACATAAACGAAATTGTCCGTATCCATGTAAGCGATCTGGAATTGATTTTTGTATTGTGGCTTCATGATGTTGTAGTGGAACTCGTACATTAGCAGTTTCGACAGTTCGAGAATTGCAGCCCCCACGTACGTCGGTTTGTTGAACGTAATGCAGGATTTGTCAAGATGAAGCAACGTCAGGTTCTCGGTGAAAAATTTCCTGCTCTTTAAGCGTGGGTTGGAATCCCACTTCCTGAATTTTTTTTCGTCCGAAACTATCTTGACGTCCTTGTATTTCCTTACATTCTCCATTGTCTTTCCGTAGATGACGTTGTTCATCAGTTTATACATATCCTTATCCAGGTCAGATATCGCCACCTGCCGCTTCTGGGTGTTCATTTTGATGTAGGGTTTCAGCCATTTGCCCTGTGCACTTTAGTTAAAACAAGGCCCTGCTGGAGATAGAATTTCAGCAGTTTGCAGTGCACTACGTAATGATCATTCCTTTCCAACGTCAGAAGCAGTTTTGGTTGATTGGAGCGAGGAGGACATTTTAGCTCAGGCGCCAGGGGAAAATCCGAATGGAGCTGGTGCAATTCTGAAGGATACTCCAAGTCTAACTCCGCGAAGTATCCTGTCGATCCTTCAAAATTATCCTCTTGAAGCAGATGTTTCAGTCCTTTTTCGGTGATGTCCGACCACTCGAAATTAGACTGTGGCAGCTTCTGCGTCATTGCATAACCATACAGGTTGTTGGCGTCCAAGTATATTATGTAGCTGGACTCCTGATTGGGATCGTACTCGTCTCCCATGTACTCGTTGTTTGCTTTCGCATGTCTTAAACAACATTGCACGATGCCGCCCCTGATACATTTCTCGACGAAAATCTGTATGTCGCATTGATCTTCCGCGACAAGTTGCAATCGGATGCTACTGTAATACAACTTGGCATTCCAGGTGAATCCCGGAAGACTCACGAAGTGCGCAGGGTCGACTTTGTAATCACGAATAGCGGTTTGACGAAACTCTTGGAGCACGTCGAATAGGAGAAGCACGTCCAGCTTCAAGTATCGATCGTGGAAATCACCCAGCGAGCAGCATCGAAACTCGTTCCACATACGTTTGGCGTGCGCATAGTCTTCGTCGGAACACACGGAGTCCTTCAAGGTTAAATTGAAAGCGTCTTTCGACGGAAGATCCGTCTCGTCGAACTTTTCGGGCCGGTCGACGTACTCATATGGGTACACTCCTTTCCTTCGAATAGCGTCCAATGACACATCCGGGAGATGATCTCTGGTAACTTCCGGCACGTCCAACATGGCGACGCATTTTTCGAGGCTAGCCTGGAGAAAGCGGTAAGAATCGATGAATCTAAGTTCAATTCTTCTGTATTTTGGCTTCTTGCCAGCAGCGCACAACGTGCACTCATCATCGCAGGGGATCATTTTGCTCATCTTACCATGATAGCCCGGTGGAATATTTACCCACTTGCTGATAGTAATGTATTTCTCGTCGGTCTCGGCAATCACACGGGTAGATTTTTTGTCATAGCCCAGCTCTTTGACGAAATGGTGAAGATCATAATTGCTGAACCCGTGGAAAAATACCGACATAAACTTGGCAGTTTGAAGCTTCAAATTGCATCTATGACATAACGGACATCACACAATCATCAAATTTGGACCCGCAATTTAGACAATGTGTTGCACAAACAAACCGCAATTCTTCGTCTTCGGTAAGATCAATCATTGGTTTAGTCCTGAACAAAACATCACCCCATTCCTCTACTTCCTTGACTAGGAAACAGGAAGCGTTTTCCAGCCTCGGGTCCTCGGTAAAGAATCGGTTCATTGCTATCTTCGTCCGCTCCTGCCATCCAGTGCACGTAGTATGCGAAACTGCAAGGTTTGTGCTCGTGGTAGGCAGTAGTTGATGATTTCTCCGGATCGGGATCGCAGATCGCCATGGGCTTCAAGAATGCCTCGAAGTCCGCAACGATGACAACGGGGGCCTCCAGCTGGGACTTATACTTTCTGAAGAAATGCGAACCACCAGGGAACGCGCACCTGGATGGTTGATGCTGCAGGCATTCTCTGATGTTCTCCTGCAGCCTCTCCTTGGCGGTTCTTGAACCTAGGTTGCTGAAAAATGCCATACATCGATAACAGATTTCGATTTGTTGTTTATGTTTCGTTATCTTGCTTCTGACTAGCTTCGAAAGATCACGGATGAGGCAATAATGGTTCTGTTTCACATTTTTTATCAACAACATGTGCACTACATTCACCTCATCACCTACAATTTTGCTGATCGCATGCGGAAAAATAGCTACTTTTTTGTTTCTGACTATATATCCGTACACATTTACACCGATTGGAAACTCGTTCTTTTGTTGATAGGCTTTTTCGAATTTTTCGATTTTTGTCAGCTACACAGGAAATGGAACGTCTTCGAAATATTCATCCAATTCATTCTCGTACTGGCTGTAACTTCCAACGCGCGTAGAGTTTTTTGTTTTATGATGCAAATGGGCCAGGAGGCACCATTTGAAACACTGGTTGTCGTTGTTTTCAATGTTAAGAACGGCTTTCTTGTTTTCGATCACGTGCGGGAGCTTCACGTAAGTCGATCCCGAAAGAGGCTTGTATTTGCTTATGTTGATGTTGATGATGTGTGTAGTATTGCAAACACTCCAACCCGATCCTTTGCCTTGAAACTCTTCCTGCTTCCGGACGATCTCATTCACTAGCTTGTCGTAAAGTTCGCTTATCACCTCCCTCTCACTTTCCAGCTGAAGTTGTTGCTTTGTTCTACTGGAGAACACGTGAGTTTGTTCCGACGAATGCTTCTGGAACAACGAATCCAAAACCATGTCGAATTTGAAGGGGCCCATGTCGAGAGTGGAAACCAAAATCTTAACCACTTCTGCTTTCTTCTCCTCCAGGAAAATTTCGGCACTGCAGGGCAAACCCCTATTCTCGCTGCTGAGGCTCTAATTTGCCAACATATTCCTGAAGGCCGTTCTCTTCGGCTTAATGCATTCTGGGTCGCTTGCTTCAGCCGATTCTGTGATCTTCGTTCTCTTTCCATGGCTAAACTGGTCATCGTTTGAAGACTGCTTTCGCTTTACCCCACTCTTCTGATTGACGGTCAAATTTTCTGTTGTTATCACTTTCCTGGATGTTGAGGAAGGTTTGGTGATGCCTCGTCAACCTCTTCAGCGAACACCTGGAGCCCGTACAGAACAAACTGGACGACGTGCAGGAGGAACTGCGAGCCAACGTCGGCAGCCTGAACGTTAGCCTCGACAACTTAAAATCGACAGTCGTCCTAGAGATATTCAGCATCCCAAATCGAGAATTTCCGTCCCCTTTCAATCCACGAAGCAAACTCTACATGCTCACTCCTGTCAAAGCATACCATCAATTTACCTCAGTGGAAAACTTCAGTTTGTCAAGGTAACTTACTGGTCGCTACTGCGAGCCCTTCACTATCCGACTATGACTGTGACGAATATAGGGGACGAACCTAAAGTCCGCAATGTAGAGCTGGTTGATTTCACACATCCCGAAAGTGGAGAGACTTCATATGCCGAGGATGCTTCGCAAATCATAGACATTCAAGTCGGCGATAAACTGTATGTAGAGAACCCCACGTTCTCTCCAGCACAAAATCCCATCGTCATCGTGTTCCTTTTCTCACACGACGTCCAGTAGAAGCAAGTAAAATTTTGTTATGTAAACTTATTAAAGCTCAAACGAGACTTTCCTGATTAGCACAAAAATATACTGCTATTGTGCGATCACGAGATAATTCGAGTTAATAATATACAATGCAAAAGTAAATTCCAAGTTAACTCGGGTTAATAAAGCAAGTAAAAACATAATTGCTGTACTTACCTCTGTTGAAGTAAAGCTGTTCTTTCTCATTCTCGCAAAAGTTGTCATGCAATTGAACACACCGTGCACCACAAGCTCATATAGATCTCAGACACTAGAGTTAATACAGCAAAAATGTCACTAACAATTCACGGCAGGAATGCTGTTAATATAATCACTCCGGTCACGTTCTCGCTAAGCACTGCGAAAAGCCGAGGCGATGTATGGCGTGGTAGGAAACGATATCGATCCGTCTAGGAGTTGACCTACATACATCGTTCAGTCTTGCTCACGCAATTAGAGGGAACGAGTCGCGTAAATAGCATTAGCGACGACTCCTATACAGATATTTTTACTGGTAAAGATTTTCTTTCTAAGCTAACGCCCTTTGTTCCCTTGCGTAATTAACCAAGAACAGAGCCGCCCGAACGGGGAAAAGAGGCTCATCGGTAGAGAAAATGCTGGAATTTGTATTGTTTCTCGCGTTTTTTTGTTTTCGAAAACATACTTCCTCCCCTGAAGAGCGCTCGTTTTGATTTGTTAGCTAAATTTAGCTTGCGGCTCAAACAAGAGTAACACAAAGCAAAAAAGATAGTAAAAGGTTTTTTTTTCTCGGTTAAAGAGCCAAAAGTGCCACTTATCATCGCTAGAAACAATATTGAAATTTTATTTTCACTTTTGTGTTGTACAGTCACCATAAAAGTATGAAAGGTAGGGGCTCACAAAAAAAATCGAGGCTCACGCCCACAAAATTGATCTCAAAAGGCGGGCCATGAAATGTTCGGGAGGGGGTGTGGCCACGCTGTCTGAGGTGACCTGACCAATCAGAGCCATTCACCATTGGGAGAGGTTAGGTTAGTTCGCGCATGATAGAATAAATGTTGCCAACTCACTAGGTTAGTTTCACTCGTAAAATATTGTGGTGAAATATTGATGACAGAGTTGGCAACGCTGACAGTGAGGTTAACGTACACCGTGAACTCTTGAAATATACAGCGTAAACGGCTACGCAGAGTTGGCAACGCTGACAGCCTGAACAACCTTAAAATATACAGCGTAAACGACATGTTGCCAACTCACTAGGTTAGTTTAACTCGTAAAATATTGTGGTGAAATTTTTATGGCAGATTTGGCAACGCTGACAGTAAGGTTAACATACACCGTTAACTCTTGTAATATACAGCGTAAACGGCTACGCAGAGTTGGCAACGATGACAGTGAGGTTAACCTACACTGTGAACGACCTTAAAATATACAGCGTAAAGGACATGTTGCCAACTCACTAGGTTAGTTTAACTCGTAAAATATTGTGGTGAAATTTTTAAGGCAGAGTTGGCAACGCTGACAGTAAGGTTAACGTACACCGTGAACCCTTGTAATATACAGCGTAAACGGCTACGCAGAGTTGGCAACGCTGACAGTTACCTGCGTTAGGTTTGAAAAACCGTGAAAGGGGGTTGTTATTTTGGGCTGTTCGCGTTTGGAAAAATTTCAGCGTTTTTCGCTTTTGGGCTGTTCGCGTTTGGAAAAATTTCAGCGTTTTTGGCTTTTGGTCTGTTTGCGTTTGAAAAAATTTCAGCGTTTTTGGTTTTTGGGCTGTTTGCGTTTGAAAAAATTTCAGCGTTTTTCTTCCGGATGAGTCAGCTTCCCCATTTATATAATCCTGTGTGCATTCTTTGCAACTCACGAATGGAAGGGGGGATTGTACTGTAGTACAGTATTGATAGGTCTACGAATGAATAGAAAATCCATTACTGTTCGTATTACGTCAACGATGGCATTGTCAGAGAGGAAGAGATAACAGTTCTCGTGATGCGGGGGTTTGGTGATAGGGAACGATCAGACGGAGACGTTGCGTTGCCCTTTTTTCAACGGTAAGTTCCCGAATCGTGCACTTATTTCAAAATCTACCGTTTATCGACCTGTTCATCGCTTCGAAAGAACTGGAGAAGTCTGGCAATAACCACGATGTGGAAAATCTAATACTGCTTCAAACGAAGAGAGATCTTTGGAAGTTCTAATGCATTTCCAAAATAACGCCTATATTTCGAGTCAAAAGTAGCTCAACAAACCGAAGTAACTAAAACATCTATCCTTTGAATTGTGAAGTCACATCGATATCATCCGTACAAAATAAAATTAGTGCAATAACTTGAAAGTGACGACTGGTATGATCGTATATTTGAATATTGCGAGGAGATGATGCTACGATTTGACTAAAATATTCGATTACTGTGGTGAACTTGTTTCTCTGATGATGCTTCCTTTGAGTTGAGCGGATTTGTCAACCGGCATATCATTAGGTATTGAGCCACTGAGAATCCCCACTGGATGAGGGAGCATCGTACACAGTACCCGCAAGAAGTTAACGTTTGGTCTGTAATCGAATTATTAAGCCATACTTCATTGATGGAAATTTGTCGTCTGAAAAGTACGTAAATTTGTGGACCAATGAGATAATACCAGAAATTTAAACAATCATTGAGGATGCATTCGCGAATGTTTGGAATGAACAAGACGGAGCTCAAGTTCATTTTGCTTTAATTGTTCGCAATGGGCTGAACAACGTTATCTCTGACATGTGGATTGGTAGAAATGGGCACCATAGAGTGGCCACCGAGGTCACCCGATTTAGAACCTCATGATTTCGTCTACTTGGGATACTTGAAAATCAACGTTTTTGAAACCAAACCCAAAGATATCGAGGAATTGAAAGGTAAAATTCGTACAGTTTCAAATGCAATTAATCTGGAGATGTCAGAGAATGTTTCCAATGGTGTGTATCTACGGTTGGGACTGTGCCAAGAAAAGTGGGGATACAAATTTCAGCAAGAAATGAATTGAGGTTGGCGAGATCATCGAATGGTGAGAGTCGAAGGGACTCACCTACAACAAGCTTCCCGATGGTGAGAGGCCAGAGGACTAACCTTCTACAAGCACCCCGATGGTGAGAGGCGAGGCGACTCACCTACAACAAGCACCCCGATGGTGAGAGGCCAGGAGACTCAACTACTACAAGCACCCCGATGATGAGTGGAGAAGGGACTCACCTAATACAAGGATCCCGATGGGAACAAAATACTTGTTGTTGTTGTTCCAGGGTTACGCGAAATGTAGTACAGAAACCCGGTTATTTTCTTACGTAGAATCCGATTCTACAATACAAAATGGGGTCTCCATTTAAAATTTCACAGTTGCTCCCGCCGAACTCCCAGGGAGCGGGGGTGGGGAATAGCTTTCTTTTACTTAATAAACACATATATTTTCGAATTCCGATTAGATGTGCATTTCTCACCATATTTCTTCGCTACGGGACTTTTGGAGCACTCGGTATATTAATAATGACTATATTTTCATAAATTAAAAGTTACACTTTTCTATTTAAAATTTCTCTAAGTAGTTCAAAACAGTAAATTTAATCATATAAAAACTATATTTTTTGCATATCAAACTTATATTATTAAAATATTATTTGATATTTTGGTTCATAATTTAACCCCTCTTCTTAAAACTAACGACGGACGGGTCTTTTATACCAGGCTTCAATTTTTATAGTTGTATAATTTTTAATGCTGCAAATGAAAGTGTTCTCCTTCTGTGATTTTTGTAAATTTCGAAGGCCTTTGAAATGAATTATTTTAATATATGGTTATTTATTAAGTTTGGTCAGAAAATGTTTTACTCGCGTTGTAGACTGACGGGTTCATTAGAAGCGATTTTAATTTTTAAATATATTTTTTTTTACTGCAGAAATATCCAGCTCCGCCTTTGTGACTTTTCAAAGATTGTCACAACCTTGAAAAGGGTATAAACCGGTCGCATAGACACCAGGGATCCTTGGTTCGAATCCCTCTCGGGCAAGGTTGTTTTTAAATGTCCATTCATCAATTTCATCATTTCACATCTTCGCATGTTAGCCAAGAGGCACAAACCGCGAAGTAAAATAAAACAAATCAATCAATTGAAAATCGTATACTGAACACTTTTCCTGTTCAGTTTACCCAGGGAAATCAAATATCCTAAGTTGCAGTCGAATACTGCAGAACAATAACTTTTGCAACAAGAAAACAGAGAAGAGGAAGAGGAAAGGGATTATCTACGAAGTGTAATGTAAAGAATTTCAGTGTTTGTTCATACGAGAAACGAAAAAGAGGCTGAAAGACATGTTGAAACAACTTAGAGGTGATGCACAACTTAAGAGAGAGAGAGAGAGAGAAATGAGATATTTAAACCCACGAGAGAAAATGTAAAGAAGCCAAGGAAATAGAGGAGAATGGTGAAGAAGACAAGATGAACTGGAAAGGGGAACTGAAGATAAATAAGGAATGGAAGGAGGTGTAAGAAAGAGTGGAATTGACAAGAGAGAAAGTGGAGACAAGGAGGAATAATAATGAAGGAAAAAGAGCTTGAGATAAAGAGTACAACCACATTCCATATGGAAGATAATGTCTAGCCTCTCAGGTGAAAGAACATCTGAGAAGGGAAAGTCACCTGCTAGAATGATCCAGAACAACTTTGTAATAGTCTCGAGGACAGTAATTTTTGTGTATATATATCGTTCTGCTTTGTACCATGTTACATTTGTACTTGGTGCAGAGTGTGAGGAAGACGTTGCTAGAAGTTTGATACGTTACGTTTAGTTTATGTTATATAATAAAATAAATTTTTGCCTTGGTCAGCATATTGAGTTTCTCATGTCATTACATTAACACAATTCACAGTAAAATACGCATGAAACCAACCCAAGTAAATGAAAGCAACGAAAATTATTTATACTGTTCTAAATATCCATCTACATCTGAGATACGAGACTATCAAGTAGGTGATCATATAATTATGAGAAAATCTAAACGTACATGCTTCCAGCCGAAAGGAGATGAATGATTTATAAAGAAAACCCTTGAGGTATATTTAATATAACCTTGGAGTAAACAAGGTCAACAACTACATTGCCACTTAGTTGCTCTCTTCCCTTTGCTTCAGTGGTTTCATCCACCAAAGAACTGACTTCATCGACTTACTTACTATCTTGTAATTTACGAAAATAAATCATGCTTTCATTTTTACATGGAAAATTATTTATAATACTTTCTTTCACTTTTGAGGTCATTATACAGGTTATATTTTGATTTTTTTAGGCCACCAACTTCCGAGCCTTAGTCATGATGTTTTATCCTACAAATATTCTCCAGCTACCCTAAAGATTCCAGCAAACACCTGAAACTTTCCACCTCACACTGCACGGCACCACAATAGAAATGTGTATGTCTTGAACCCTCGAACCCAATACATAACATAACGTGACCCGTGTTATGTAAAGGGATCGTGTTTTCTTGCGGACTGAAAGTCGTGGGTTCAATCGATTTTTTTTTCAAAATCTTTTTCGGAAAGTATACTGCTTTAGGCAAGAATCCTTATCTACGTTTCTTGGATATTTTTGTTGATGTTTGTGAGATTTACGTCCAGCATTTCCGGATGCAGTAACATGCGGTGTAAAGTGTGATGTGGGTTGTTTCAAACGTTGAGTATAGCATAATATATGTGGTTGTGTCTCGTCGTTTTACTGTTATTACAAAGTCTAACGTTAACTTAAAAACGTAATTAATTGTACATACAACACGAAAAATAACAAGAAGTTACAAGGACCGTCCACATTTACCATGTTGCTGTCTTGAGTTGTGCCAGTTCTTCTGTCTGAAGGCACTTTTGAGTACACATATATTACATCTTCCCTTTTACAATAATTCTTTTATATTAAGAGTTACGAAACATAATCATGAAGTTTGACTTGCTTTTTTACAGATCGACCAGATCTAGTTACATACATATTTTTACTGTTTTTTGTTTCAGTCTGAGTTTCACTTATTGCAGAGTTTGGAGATTCTACAGATATTTTATCATTACAAGGTTCATATGTAGGATATCCTACAGATGTTATTACATTTCAAGCTTCATCGTCTAATATATATTTATAATATATATTTCAAATTTGGAACATTGTTAGACTTTCTTAAATGTATCTTATTTCTTCTAAGCAATTTGTTGTTTTCATCACTAACCATGCATGGTCTTGGAGTATCATGACTTGCAATTATCTGAAATTGTACCTATACCTTATCGCTCCGGACTAAACTGTTATCACCGGGTTTATAATTAGGTATCTCATGAGCTGCCGTATTATAGTATTTCCTAGATTTATCCTGTTTTTCTTTTAGTACTTGTCTTACATTCAACTGTATTTCAAGATTTAATAATTTTCTGTGAATATGGAATCTAGTTCATACTCTTCGACTCATCAAGGTCTGAAATGGTGTTATATCCAAACGTGATACTCGAGAACTTCTGTACTCTAGAAGAGCTAACAACTCATCACTGTTTTCTTCGATACATTTTTTTACAATGACTTATCAATTCCTACAGCTTTCTCATCACTTACATTTGTTTGCGAATAACTGGGACTCCTGGTTACAATATTACAATAGTAAAATCAAACTTTTGCATTTGTTTACATTCTAATGATCTAAATGGCATATTATCATCAATTAAAATTTGTGGAATTCTATAAGTTACAAATACAGATTTCAGTTTAGTTATTACTTCTGTAGCTGTTTTACATTTTAGTGACATAAATTACAACCATTTAGAGTAATAATCCATAACTACTAGATAAGATTTACTCCCATGCTAAAAAGTATCCACAACTATCTTTTCAAAATGGCAATTCTGGAATAGTATATGAATTTAACCTTTGATACTTTTCACATACTCTAAATTTTGGGACTAATGTTCAATATCTATTACTAACACTGCCCAATATACCACTTCCCTTACTTTCAATTTAGTTTTAGCAATACCAAAATTCTAAACTGCAGTAACTTGAGAACCTTGTGTCTTAAGTTTAATGGTACAATTACTTTAGGTCTTAAAATACTAATCCACTTTCTACATGAATATCACTACGTAATTTATAGTACAAACAACGGCAAAGGTAATAGTAGACCCCACGGCCAGCCACGGCGAAGTAAGTTAGATACCCTGAGTGCTTCAGTGCAGCTTTGATAAGGAACCTGAATTGTCTCTAGCTGAACAAGGAAGTGGGCGATCTTTAATCCTCAAGGCCATTGTGCAAAACGAATGCCAGAAGAGGTTTGTGTGTGTGTTTGCTGGGAGATGATAAGTAGATATGTTCTTGTTTTCTGTTTTCGTTATAGTATTACGTTGCTTTCTACGTATAAAATTTGAATGACGAATAGTGATATTTGATTAACTGAAAAGCCAATCCCGTGCAAATTGGTTAGCGTAAAGCGCTTCAAAGTCGAATAGCTGGATATATAACCTGGTCTTCATTACACCTCGAACTATCACATCTTTAATCTTTACTATCGAAATTAACGGAGACTGGTAGAACAATAACATGAAATAACAAAAATCTAACTTTCGGTGTCGGCGTCTGAGTTTCAAGCATTGTTGTTTCGTCAATCTATAGTAAAGACTGACCGTGAGAGTAACATTAAATAAGTCTTATTTTCTAATGAATACTAAGTAGAGAAGAGCGATAGGTATTACTCGCATTTTCGCAAAAAAAAAATCCAATCTGTGATGATAATGAACACTATTTAGTGTCCAAAATATGTTAAAAATAAATTTATGTTAATCGATGCAGATGTAACCCATTACAGAGGGCTTTCACGATGACGTAGTGATAACGTCAAGTATTGCAAACAAGGGGTCCTGGGTTCCATACCCGGTGGAGACATGAAGGCTTGGATCCTACTTTATACTGTAGGCCGATTTCCGATTAGCCTATCTGTGCATACAATGGAGGTGAAATAAAAACCCAAACAAACTAATTAAGAACTTATTGTAAAAAGCTGCCTATATGAAGAATGGTAAAAACGAGAATAATTTTGAAAGGTAACAGTATGCAAAACACCTCAAATCCACAGTGGCTTACAACATGAAACTATTCGTCTCATGAGAATTATTATTTGAGAGGTCAAACTCTGCCACTGCAAAAATTTGCAGAATTCAAAAGCATTGTTTCTCTCAATGATTAAGTGCTTTCTTTGCTTTGCATTGCTCTGGCTTGCTCAGTCGCTACCATTATGTGAGCTTAGATTAAATGCGATAGAAACTTATCGTCAATCTTTCACACCACTTCGCTACATGTTTGCTACAGGTTTGACACCTTGATAGAACTTCTATCGAACATCGCTCATGAAATATATCTTACCTATTAGCTCTTAACTTACCTTTTAATTTTCGCATATACTTTTTTTTAATTAGCGCCGCTATTTTTCACTTGGGCAATTACGACGATGAAGATGAGTGAACATATGATAAATAGAACATTCAAAAATAACACCAATGACCAGACCGGTATTCGAACCTGTGACCGTAAAGACGTTCAGTTCTACCATTCAGTCATTTTCACATAGAAACTTACACTTACACAACTCTCCGTTACATATGTATTTCGTTTTACCTGCTGCACTTCTCTTATCGTAAATACCTGCACTTAATTTCAGGTCTATCTCATGTTCATAGCTATTGCATTGTAGTGAATGATAATACTATTAAGCCTCGTGAATCTTAATCCGAAGAAAACCGTGTAAAAGGATTACGTGTGTCTGTATAGTGTTCTTTATAATATATAATAAAGTATCCTCTCGTGAGCATTTTTATAGTATTTAGTGTGTGTTGAGACATATTTTTGTTACCCCGATTTTGCATTTCAAAAATATAGGTCCAGCATATATTAGTTATTATAAGTTCGAGTCAATTATAACATTTTGCATTGTTGCGAAATTATCTATTCGGATAAAATTTGGACATAATGGATATAAGTAGAGAAAATGTAACTTGCATATCAATATTGCCATGTCCAAAAGATCTCCGAAAGTGGTGTTTAACATGTGCTGGCCACCGTGGCAGAGTGTTTATTACATCATGCTACGACGCCAGGGGTACAGGGGTGAACATGGGAATGAAGGTTGGTGAGTGACCATTCAGTAATTTCATCACATCATCACTTATTCATCCTCATCTTAGCAAATTAGCCAAAAGTTTCACAAGAAGGGAAGTAAAATAAAGCAATTCAATCATTCAATTCAAGTATAGGACATGATTATATCTCGTATATGAACGAGATGTCACCCTCCTCTCGAACAATACGTGGCTTGTCCCCACCGAACGAAGTGTTGATTAATGTCAATTATAAATCAATTGTCCGAAAGCAGGTATTAGGCATTAACAGAGCAAAAATACTCCTGAGGAATTACAAATGTTATAAGCCAGTTCATGGCCGGGAGTTATTGACAGTCTTCCCCAAACTATCCGCTTTAGATTCCGGGTTCGAGTCCTGGTCTGACATTCTCTTTTTTAAGTGTCCTTCGTCAATGAATCTGATTATCATCAATCTTCATAGTTGCGATTAATTATAAAAGTGACATAAAAGCAAAGCCATATCAGAACAAATAAAAATTATTGTAAAATGACTACAATATCAGAACTACATTTGAAAAATTTTATGCTAATCGAAGATTTATCTTCAAACAGGCCTTTGGGGAGAACTGTGCAGACAGACAGCATGCTCCCGAAATTTGCCATTTCAAGTATAGCTTTACCTTTGATACTGGAGTTGTACTTTTCAGGTAAGTTTGTTAGACGCTCCTCAAGCGTCTTATCAAGAATGCCTCGGTGTTCGCAGCATTGCCAACTTATTTTCCGTCGGGAAAATCTTTCTCCTCCTATTAAATTTGCCGTTGGCTGTACAATTTTACATCATCTTGCTTTTTTTTTTTTTGTTTTCCACGGGCGAAACATGGTACTCTATTATCTTACAATGAACTGGATCATTTTTGGGGTTATCACATTTAATTCTTGATTTCGTGATTCACTTATTTGCAAAAAAGTATTTATTTACAATATGGACAACTTCTGTCAAGAATGGATCGCTCTGTAATTTGTCCTTGATGAACGAACTAGACTACAAGCCTACAATGTGCATATTTACATTTGGAATACACACTACATTCAGATTATACTTCAATAACATTACTTTCATTCTTTGTAACCTATTTGACATAACACTGATTGATTTAGTTTACTTTACTTGGCGTTTTGTGCTTCTTGGCTAATTTGAAAAGATGGGGAAGAGTGATGAAATGATGAAATGATGAAATTGATGACTGGACATTCACAAACAACCAAGCCCGAGCGCCATTCGAAACCTGGACCCTTCGCGTCGCAGCGCGATATGGTAACCACTCGGCCACAGGGTCCGGCTATTTGACATAGTATTTGCTACATACATTATAGATACTTGTGGTTTATGATCTGTATGAATATCAGTTTTTCTACCATAAATGTAAGAAATAAACTTTTCTACTGCACATACAATTGCTAACATTTATTTTCTATTTAAGCATATGACATTTCAGTTTCTGTTAGACTATGAGCAGCATAAGCTTTTGGTTTACCTTCTTGCATTAAGCAAAACCCTAGCTTTTCATTAGCGGCTTTGCACTTAATAACAATATTATTTTGTCATCAAAAATAGCTTACATTAGAGTTATATACACTATGTATTTTAACTTCTGTAATTCTTGACCATCTTGAAGAAGTTCTATTAACAAGACTTTTACAGTAGACACATAAGATATTAACTTAAATAATATAACATACCTTCATTTTTTGTAATTCTTTCTTCTGGGCTCATAAATGTTGATAATACGAGCTTTCACTTGTTCTTGGTCTGTATTTATACCTTCTTTAAAAAAACATTGACCTAAATACTTCACTTCGATGATCTTGTACTGTACGTTTACCTGATTGAACTTTATATTCAATATTCTAGCTCTTTCTAACACTTTTTTTTCAAAATTATATCGTGCTCTTGTTCTGGTACTACTTTCTGGGATTCACTTTACCTGTTACTGGAAGAATTTATTCTTCTTTATGGGCTTTCACGACCATGACAACATTCATACCTGCATTCTTATTCTGAATCATTATTGTTAGTTGCTTGTTTTTTTAATGCTGCACGACCTACATTTCCATTTTTTGTTTCGAGTGTTAAGTCTCCCTCCCGTAACTTTCTAACTTGTGGGCTTCTGTCATTTACACCTAACAATATGCAATCTCTCACAACGCTATCTGTTTGGTCACCAATATTACAATACTTGACCAGATTTTTTAAAATCAGTTACAGAATTATCGTAGAACTCTCGTTCACTTTGCACACGAGAGTTGAAATAATAACTTTCCACCACAATATTTTTTCTCGTATTTGTGTAGTTTCCATACGCCAATAAAACGTGTTTCTAATTACTCTTGGATTGTTCCCACAAATATAAAGTACTCAGCAAGTTACAGTTTCCTCACCTATTACATTAAGTAATGTGGCAACTTTTATATCACTGAATTTCGTGTTATGTCATGCTGGTTTTATATACAGGGTGTATTATAAATGATGGTCATAAATGAAACTAGAGATATACATCGCGTGAAACCAAGACGATAGTTACTATTTCACTTTTCCGAGAGATGCTTAGTGTCGGAGCTAAGCACCACCGAAAATCTTGGAAAGTGCAGTTCACACCTCTGTAGGACGAGTACTATCGCAGTTTGAAAGAAGGTTCCAAATAAATCATAAAGGAATATTTTACCCTCTACCAGAAACGCACCATGGGAGATCTAAGGGATCCATGCGGAAGGGACTCTCACAGGAAATGGTGTTCCCCGTAGAAATAATACGTGAAAGGGGTATTCGAGGAAGCAGGTGGACGTCAATTACATGATATCCTGATACCATTCACAATTATGGAAAGATAGACGAAACCAGGATAATTTTAGCATGCTCGTGTTGTCGGAGGGGCAATGGGCATAGCAACGCTGACAGTAAATGCAAGCAAAATGCTCCTTGTGTGACGAATGTCATGAGAAAACAGTGTTTAGTTGTGCTTGTTTGTTTGTTAAAATGGAAAGAGTACGATGTGTGATGGGCGTCGACAAAAGCCTACGAAAAAACCTCCATCCCACCTTTTTGACGGAAGAAACACCCGTACAAAAAAACGGAATACGTAAGATGAAATATAAAATACCAATACCTAGAATGGAAAAATGAATTGTTTTTCGATGGTCACGCACTTGAATCCTCAACCTTCTGAATGTAAGCCGAACACTTTACCACTTGGGGATTGTGACACAGTAATGTTGTGTTATGAATGCAGGATGTAGGCACGATACCTACGAAGATACGTACGTATTGTTAATCGAAACTAGGGATTGTACCGAGCCCGAGACCAGTCTCGGTCTTGACTCGGTTTCGTCTCGAACTTCGAGACCGAAACGAGAACGAGAAATCCTATCCAGACGAGACGAGAACGAGACCCCAACCCTCAAGAAGTGTTAGAGACCAGAAAGAGACGGCCACTTAGTACACGAGACGAGACAGAGAACGAGAACCGTTTTGAATTCAAGACGAAACCAAGACCAAGGAAAGTTTCGACTAGTCTAGTCTCGAAAACATCCCTAATAGAAACGTACATGACGTTATTGGAAATCACTGTATTTCATACTGTAGGTGTCTTTGAATCACGTAAAAGGTACGACGTGTTCTGCTAGTATTACGTAATACGTAATTAGCGTAGTTCATATACTTACCGTCAGGGGGTAGCGTGACTTGCGTAAAGGCTAGAAGGCACACTGAGAAGTAGTTTAGTTAGTGTGTCTGCTCGAGACGAAATACGTACAACCGTGTCTGTCAGGGTAGTGCATGTACTTTGCTGTTCAAATGGAACTTGTGTACATCAACAAGTATTATGCAGACATGCATTTATCCTACAATAAAGCAGACGGCAATGCAGTAGAGGCTGCACACCTGAACGAGGAAGCTTTTCCTCGCCGACAGCACCCTGATCATTGCGTGTTCATAAGATTACATCAACCCCTCCTAGAACACGGGAGTTTTGAATATGGAGAAAGAAGCGGTAAGCCAACACGTATCACACTGGAAAAAGATGAAAGCATTTTATAACGCGTTGAAGAAGCACCAAGGAGGTCAACTAGGCGGAACGCGGCACAGGTGCGAGGTGTTTCTCACAGCAGTGTGTGGTGCATTTTACAACGCCAATTGATCTCCCGAACCATCTCCAACGCGTGCATGGTCTGCAAGCAACGAATTGGGAGGCCACGCTTAGGTTTTTTAAGTGGATGCTGCAAAGTCTTGCATTACTCCCACGCTTTTTAGGTGACATTTTGTTCACAGACTAAGTTGGATTCACTCTTGAAGGAATTGTGAACTTTCATAATACTCACGTGTGGTGTGACGAAAATCCCCATGAAATGTTTGAGTCACGACATCACCAAAATTTCACGTAGAATGTGTGGATGGGTGTAGTAGGTGATTTCAAATTGGGACCTGCCACCCAAACTCAATTGTCGTGGTTACCTTCAGTTCCTACTCCTCCTGAAAGATGTTCCCCTTCGCTAGCGGCTGTATATGTGGTTCCTGCAAAATGGGGCACTAGCACATTTGCTTTACCTCTGGGTCGGCGCCTTACAAGACGCTATGGTTGGCACTGGAGAGGCAGTGTGGGGCCTGTATTGTCGCCACCACAGTCATCTGCTTTAAATACATTGGATTTTGTATTTGGGGTCACATGAAGAGCATTGTGTAAAGTTCTCCTGTTGATAGTATTGCCTAGTTAGAGGAACGTGTGATTGATGGATGTACACATATATGAAATACACTGGGGTAATTAGAAAGAGTGAGGAATTCACTACACCGAAGGTTGCGCTGTTGTGTGGAAATCAACGGAAGTTAATTTGAACTCATGCAATAACTTCTTGTACAGTGTTCTACCTGTGATGTAAAGTGTATCATACGTGATCACGGTATATTTTTAAAACCTTTGTTGAAAGTGTTTCCCATTTGAGGTCACATTCAACCACAATGATTTTCCTTGACATTTGTTACTCAAATAGAGCATTTTGCTTGCATTTACTGTCGGTGTTGCAGTAGATGTACAAGGCTGATTGAGAAACCGAAAATGAGGCTAAGTGATGCTCACAGTTTTGCCAACTCACAGAATTTTATGATTTCTGTTAACCTCACTGGCAGTGTTGCTAACTCGGCGTAGCCTTTTACGATGTACATTTTAAAAAAAGTTATTAGTTTTCTACGATGTATGTTAACCTAAATGGCAGTGTTTCCAACTTGAAGCCTTTAACTATGTATATTAAGGGGCTCACATCTATTTACGATGTATATTAACCTTACTGGCAGTGATACCATCTCGTAGCCGATTTCAATGTATATTTTGAGGTTGTATGTTAACCTCACTGGCAGTGTTCCCAACTTATAACTGTTCATGAATCAGTGTTGGAGAGTTATGTACTGTTTTATAACCTAATCTAAACTAACATCGTACTCTATTATGACTCTATGTAACCTAAGTGGATGGCATCTTACATTTTTATGACTTGAACTATGTTTCCCTGGCAATCTTCCTGCTCATGTTACCTTAGCAACCGAATAAGTGTGTTCTTGTTGCCTACGAAACAATCTCACTTAAAATGAATGGAATCTAACCTTATCGCGATATAGCTCGTCTTTAACTTATCAGATGTTTAGCACTTGGCGAAAATCTGCATGCACCACCAACCACAGCGTTGCTAACTTACTGTCATATTGTTTCAACTTCCGTGCATAAAAATAACCTTGCCTATGAACATGTTCGCGTTCAAGAAGCAAACTGTTATGGAAGCAACGAAGCAGGCTGCATGGCCAAGCTTCGACCTGTTCTCGTCAATGTTGTCCAAACTAAGTGTCCTGTTAATTAATCACATGAACAGCTTACTGACCGAATATGATGAAAATATTAGCAAAATATTCTATATTTTCAACTACAACTTGAATTTCTACCAGTCCCCCATTTTTAGAAAATTTCAATTTGGCATGAAATCCCTAAAGCAAAGAAGAGGTCAAAGTTTCTGTGGGGAAGAACATTTATCGCATAAAGCGCAATAAAATAACCACTATTTTGATACCTGGTGATAAAATATAGTGGTTTTATACTGAAATTTCATTTCGATTATTCTATTTGTGCTTAACGTGAATTTAAAGAAAACAAGAAAAATAAAATGAAAAATAAATAAATAGTTCTGCTTGGGATATTTAATTCCCCTTTCTCTGCTTACGGTATATTTGTACCCACTGACCTAAAGCGTATAATTCCCCTTTTATCCTCAGCGGAAACCGTGACGCGTGTTTCCGGTTTTCGCGTAAAATCCACAGACTCTCCCTCAGCTGCTAGTTTTAATATTGCGTCAGGTATTACATTGCAAGAAAACCTGTCGGTGTATAGTTCTGCAGTTATTATTGTGTTTGTCTGTTTTTAACTTGTGAGAACAAGAAATAAAATACTTAAAATAAGTTTAAATATATTCTTAACTTTTTAGCAATATAAGAGATAAATTACACAGACCAAATAGAATAACAATTACAATTATGTGAGTAGCCGGTTGAAGCAGCTACACATTATATTGTTTAACGGGAGGTGGAGAGGGCACGTTTGAACTTGTGGGGATGGGTTTTGTCTGAAAATGCGAAGGAAGGATGTCACTTTCAGGGGTGTAACCCAATCTCTTATTTAAATATGTATTTGGAGTTGTTAGGTTACAATTATAAAATTAGCTTCTGTCCCAGTTAAGCCTAATTATTCAGTAACGATCAAATTTTTGCACTACAATTTTGTTATAAGAGATATTTTCACTTCGGGGGTTTTCAGTTATATCCCCTCGTCATTCCAACGTTGGCTTAAATATTTTCAGAGGATAGGGATTCATATTTTGTTACTCTCTTTGGCTTATTTTTATTCTTGGGTGTAAACAATTGAAAACTTATATTTTAATAATATGAGGGGGTAACTTTTTTATATATACTCTGTTGTCGTTTCTGTAGGGAGGGGGTGGCCCCCAATGCTAGCTTTGTCCGGGTGCGACCTGGGAAATTTTTATTTAGCACAAGGCATGAAATTATCTAAGCAGAGGGGAATTAGAAGAAGAGAATAGGGGATTTTTGTGTTAGAAATAAAACAGTTGTGACCATTAATAAGTTGGTAGGTTACTGAGAAAACCTTATTTTACAAGTATTTATGGTTGTCTAGTGTAGTACACTCAAAATAATTGGAACTTTTAGATTCCCAGAGTGGAATAACAGTGACTAATATTTAATTTATTTAAAGAATTCTACGGATATATAATTAATAAAGCAGAGGGGAATTCAAAAAAGGGGAAAAAATGGGATTTTTGTGTTAGAAATGAACCGCTACTAATAAGTGGCTAGGTTACTGGGAAAAGGTATTTCCATGCAGTTAGTTATGGTTGTTTAGCCTAGTACACTTAAAATAAATGGAAAGTTTAGTTTCCCAGAGTGGAATAACAGTGACAAATATTTAGAATAAGTAACAATTTCTCCGGATATGAAATTATTTAAGCAAATTGGAATTAAAAGAAGAAAAATAAGAAGAAGAGAGAAAAAGAGAGAGAGAGAGAGACACACACAGAGAAAATTATTTTTTGTTAAAATTGAACCACTATTAATAAGTTGCTAGAAAAAAGCTGGGAAAAATCTTATTTTTTGCAGCTAGTTATGGTTGTTTAGACTAGCACACTCAAAATAATTGGAAATATCAGTTTCGCAGAGTGGAATAACAGTGACAAATATTTAATTGAGGTAATAATTTCTACGGATATGAAATTATTTAAGCTGAGATAATTAGAAGTAGGGGGAAAATAGGATGATGTATTGATACTAACATATCAGTAAGCATGACGCAAGTTCTTATATTTTTGTAAAATATGTATTATTTAATAAGATATTAAATTAAGAGGAGTTACAGGAAACTAATATCATTTAAAGCTATTTGTTGAATCTAAATTACTAACATAACAACAATTGAAACTGAAATTTACCTGACTTGTTTTTGATTTTTTTAGAAATCTATTTGATGCACAGTAAAGCTATTTGTGTCTGGACCTAGAGTTTAAAATAGGATACAAACAATTATGTGCTTTTATTAGGTTTTGAAAACCATACTTATTGGTTAAAAAATAACACTGTTGGTACTTTACTATAGGTGACACCCTACACATAAACATAATTGCGAATTTTCTATATTCAAAATTCAAAAAAAGCCTAGACGTAGACCTAAGTAGAACCTAATATAAATAATTTTGATAAAATTCGAACGTACTAACTTAAAAATATATGTAAGAAAATTTGGAAAATGTTGGGAATTTTCACATAAGTAGGAAGAATAAGGAGTTTTTGCATAAATTTTTCAAATATTTTTTATTATTCTAGAGTTACTTTTTATTGTATATAATTATCAAAAATATTAAATATGCATGAAAATTAGAAAATTAGAGTTGTTGGTAAAAATAATACACCAATTGTATTTGTGTATTTTTTTTCTATTTGCAGAGCTTGTGGATTGAAACCTTTCTTACATACACAATCTTGTGCCAAAACTACCCCACAAGTAAAAAATATGACTTATAAAATAGCACCCCATTAGTAGATCCCTAAAACATCCAAGTTTTGTAGAGAAAAGAGATATGCATTTTTGCACACTCTACTACAGGGTGTACCACGAACGGCGCAACTGGGAATTAAGAGTGGCGTTGCTTTGTAACCAAAACCTGTACATACATAAGTCATACACCAAATGTTAGCCCTGTCCAAGTAGATATTTTTAAACATAGAAACAACAAACGGGGTGCAGTGTTGTTCATGCAGTGTTGCCAAATGTAAGTGAAAGTGTAAATTTATTTTTCCACAAAGCATGGAAAATTGCATGTCAAACATTAGTACGGAAATTTGGACGTCAATTTCCACCTTGGGTAGGTGGACTATTTTGCTATCTATAGTTCAGAGAAGAAAACAGATCGTTTTCGCGTATAGCCTATCCTGAAATGCCTCGTAAAGGCGTACCGGTCCAAATGGGTGTTTTAAAAAAATTATGAGGTACAGTGGCAACACTATTGATGTTTGAAGGCAACAAAAGGTGTGTTTAGTGATGGTCTATGACATGGAAATACTGGAAAAAGGAAAAAAAGAAAATGAAGATTATGGTGAAAAAAGTGTTACTTACCTACTTCTGGCAACCATGCAATGCGATGAGAGCGCCCACCGAACGAGAACAAATGAATCAGTTAGTTGTGTACTCAGAACTGTTTGAGCCGTGCATTTTGCATTGTTCGTAGGGGAAGATTAGAGTTGTTCTGTGAAATGAAGTACTCTTTGGAAGAGAGGACTTTATTGTGGAACATTATTTTTGTTCAAAATCGTACGCTAGTCTAAAAACTGTGTTTCGCGAAAAATATCCGAATAACAGTGTTCCAGAAAATTCGACGATATATCGACTTGTTTCCAGATTTCGTGAAACAGGATCAGTTAATGACAAACCATTGCAAAGACAACCACCAGTTTTGACGCAAGGTGTGCTGCAGGATGTGGAGCAGAGAATATCACAATCTCCCAGGAAATCTGTTCGTAAACTTGCTGCACAGTCAGGTGTATCAAAAACAACAACTCACCGAGCGTTAAAACAATTGCACCTACGTGCATATAAGGCACAGGCTGTGCAAGAACTGAAGGAAGCAGACAAAGGTGCATGTGTAAGATACTGCCAGTGGTTTAGAAATTTTATTAGATACAATTGTGTGAATATTTTGGATAAGGTTTTTTTCACGGATGAAGCATGGTTCCACTTAAATGGATATGTCAACAGTCAAAATTCTCGACACTGGTCAAGTAACAATCCCCATTTGTTACATGAACAATCACTTCATCCACAAAAAAATCGGTGTGTGGTGCGCGATTTCGCGGAGAAAAATAATCGGTCCATTCTTTTTCAACACAACAGTTGACGGAATAGTTTATCGTGACCTTATCACAAAGTTTATTTCTCTGTTGGAACGTGTTGAACGTGATTGTTGGTTTCAACAAGACTCCGCAACATGTCACACGTCTAATGGAACTTTAGACATGTTGGCAGAGTTTTTTGGCGATCACATGATAAGCAAAAACTTGTGGCCCAGTCGCTCCCCGGATCTGACGTCTCCAGATTTTTTTTTCTGTGGGGTTATTTGAAACAAACAGTTTACATTAATAACCCAAGAACACTTGATGATCTAAAAATAAACATTTGCACAGCCATTAACAATATAAACCAATCAACCTTGCATAAAGTTGCTTCCAACATGATAAAACGTGTTGATGAATGCCTCAGGGAAAATGGTTGTCATTTTCAACATCATCACTGCCTGTTACGCGCATTGCATGGTTGCCAGGAGTAGGTAAGTTACACTTTTTTCACCATAATTTTCATTTTATTTTTTTCCTGTTTCCAGTATTTCCATGTCATAGACCATCACTAAACACACATTTTGTTGCCTTCAAACATCAACAGTGTTGCCACTGCATCTCTTAATTTTTTAAACACCCATTTGGACCGGTACGCCTTTACGAGGCATTTCAGGATTGGCTATACTCGAAAACGATCGGTTTTCATCTCTGAACTATAGATGGCGAAATAGTCCACCTACATAAGGTGGAAATTGACGTCCAAGTTTCCGTACGAATATTTGACATGCAATTTTCCATGCTTTGTGGAAAAATAAATTTACACTTTCACTTACATTTGGTAACACTGCATGAACAACACTGCCCCCGTTTGTTGTTTCTATGTTTAAAAATATCTACTTGGACAGGGCTAACATTTGGTGTATGAGTTATGTATGTAGAGGTATCGGTTACAAAGTAACGCCACTCTTAAGTCCAAGTTGCGCCGTTCGTGGGACACTCTGTACAACACAACAGCTTATATATAAATAAGACTATCCAGAACCAACCAACATTACGTACGATAGAAATTTGTCCCACTTGTGTGAGAAGTGTTTCAAGCAAATATTTCGTGAGTCATTTTTGGAACTGTTTGCGAGTCAAGCGGTTGACCGGGACTGAACTTTGTCCTGAGTGCGGGAAAAACATCACCATCCCGTACCTCAGGAAGCATCGGCTCACGTGCAAGGACACTGGAGCACCGATATCGCAACCGTCCACCTTGACCAGGAGGAAGGCGACGCCATTCGACGCGTCTCCATTCGCCAAACAAATTATGCCAAAGTTGAAAGCGACGTGGTCTCTTTTCGAGCAGATGTTGCAGGACTTTACAATCAAGTCGCATAAGCCGTGCGACATACGTATTTTTTTATGGTTGTGCGAGCATTGTTGGTGTCTATCCTAAACTAGGAGTTGTTCCAGAACTCCATCAAGTTCTACACTGTGCTGTCCTGCGACTATGCGATACCCTCAGGTGAACCTTACACCTTTTGCCTCTCCACCAAGGCAAAGGTGCTTCATCTGGCGAATGTAGTGAACCTCGAGGGGGTCTACAAGGAGCTCGACGACACGCTGACTACACCACGACCATTATGGCACTGGCAGCTACATCGGTATTTGGTGAAACGAGTGCAACCTGATGGCCCCGGACCCTCGCTTCATCCCTGTATTATTCCATGATGGCTCCGGGTGCGATTTTCATAATCTTGTGCAACATCGTGGCTACAACACCCAAGCGCAGAACGAGGAGCGCTACATAATTGTGAGCCAGCAAGTGCCAATCAAAGGATTGCACTCCAAATTTGAGTTTCTGTTCTTAGACTGGCTGAGGTTTCTCCAGGCTAGACTCGATGCCCTCGTCGGCAAGCTAAGGCGCGAGCAGCTTACCGTCATCACTGTTAGTTTCACGAACTTGGATACGTCACCAACCTAGCCAAGTTCGAGAAAACATTGCTACCTCCCCAGGCTAAGTTCTACATCCAGCTGAGAGGCTCTGGTTTTACCGACGAAGACTATCAGCAAGCCCAGTCCATCTCGTACGAGCTGGGTTGTGAAACTCTTGGCGACTACTACGACACCCACCTCATGCTCGATGTGACGGTCCTCGCGGATGTGTTCCAGGCCTTATATTCGACAGTCAGCAACATACCACCTGGACCCCGCATACTTACACAGCCTCGCCGGTCTAGCATGTTCGTCGATACTGCTGTTGACGAAGGTTGAGCTCGAGCTCCTTTCCAAGGCACATGTGGTGCTCTTCATTCCGATAGCCATCCAGGGTGGCATGTTCCAAGTGCCGCAACGATACGCCCGAGCCAACAATCACAGCATTGCAACTGGCTACGACCCCTCTCAACCATCAAGCTACATCATGCACACGGACGTAAACAACATCTATGTGCATTGTATGATGAAGCGACTGGCCTGCAGAGGGTTTGAATGTGTTGATCCTTCTGGTTTCGACGTCGAAGCTTTCGACGATTCGGAACGCGAGTTCTTTGCCGAGGTGTACCTCGAATTCTATGAAGAGATGCAAAAGTTTTCCGCGAATTGCTACCAGCTCCGGAATTCAAGCGTTCCCCTGGCTCGGATCATCTCAAGCTAATCATTATCAAAAGAGAGGTACTTTTTCCACTACCGGAACCTCGGGTGGTTAACGCAGCAAGGGGTCAAAATCAGAAAGGCTCACGGCGTCTTTGCATTCTCGCATTCTCCATGGTTACTTCCCTACATTGAAACCAACACCGAACGCTGTACTGCTGCATCGTCCGAGTTCGACCGGGACTTCTTCAAGCTGATGAACAAAGCAGTGTTTGGTAAAATAATGGAGAACGTGGGAAATCGCGTGGATATAAGGGTGGCCACAGGCTGGTGGCAAACCCTGCTTTCAAGTCTAGTACCATCTACAACAAGCAGTTGACTTTGGGCCACATAAAAAGGAATGTGGTGCTCCTGAACAAACCAATCTGAGTTGGTGAAACTGTTCTGGACCTGTGCAAGCTGCATATGTTTTAGACACACTATGGTTCCCTGCAAAAACACAATGATCGCAGCATAGCACTTCTTTACACAGATATGGACAAGACAAGGCTTAGGCAATTCGGGCCGAAGGTAGTGTCATCATAAAGGCAAAAGTTGTGGACAGGCAGGTGGTTCAGGATTGCCTCACATTCGATGACTACTTCGATTGCCTTAGGACCCGATCACCTGTTCTAAGAGCGGAGCAGAGCATCCAGAGCGTCGACCATGTGTTGACCACCAATGAGGTGAGAAAGTTCGCCCAGGATGCACTCGACGACAAGAGGTGTTCTTGCATGTGGATCCACATACTCAAATTAAAAGCTGGAAAACAGCAGAGCCTGTGCCATATGTTCGTAGTCCCTTAATTTCTTTCAATCGCTTTTTTCATTCTCAAACTCTTCTTCTAAAACGGAAATAACTTCCGCCGTGTCCTACGGGACAAGAAAATAGCACACGCCGGGCTAAAGTGACAGTTCCTTTCTGCGTTCAAATGTGATCATTTTAATTTTGGTCAATTGGTGAATAGTAGACTTGCAATGCTGTTACAGTGCATTTAAAACTTTTCAGTCACCTTCTTGTTCTTGGCGTCTTACACAAAAGTTTTCTTTCCAATGAGAATGACACTGTACAGACTGTCGGCGAGCAGTGCATCGTGGAACTCACACACAAACTTGATATTGGTGCGATCGTTGACCACCACCTGCTTCCTCTCCGATGTGCTGATGACGAACATGGGTCTTCGAGCTATGAACTCTTTGGGGGTGTAGTATTCATCCACGATGCCGGAGGTTACTCTTTTGCAGGCAGTGTACGCCTCGTACAGTTTAAGGTAGTCGTGCTCTGCGATGTTTAGGTTGTAGTTATCGCGCGGGACGGCTCTCGTTGTTTAGGTAGACGTTCTTCATCTTGCAATTGTCGAACTGGCTGAAATCTTTCTCCTGGTTGTTGTCTTCCCTGGCTGGACGTGAACGGCCACAAATTCGGGCATGTCGTACCGGTTGCTGTTAAACTGCATGGTCACGTCAAATTCCAAATGATTGCCGGAAGCCGATTTCTGTACGCACTGGTAGCCGAAAAACTGGATAAGCACTTGGGGATTCTTCAAAATATTTGCTTTGTATTTAAGGTTGTGGTTGGACTCGTATTCCACCACATGCATGCGCAGCTCCATTGACCTTACGAGACACTTAGCTGCGTGGGGTAGTGTGTTTGGAAGCGGGGTTGTCCCGTCCGGACCCAAAGTACTGTAACGCATCAACACGTTGTTGTCATTGGCGGCTCTGCGAAAGGTGACGCAAACCGCCATTCCACATGATCACTACGTAGTCGTATGCGCATGGGAAAAAACACCGTTTGGCTTTTGGTTTTGATCCTCTCACCCCCTTCGAATCAACCTGCTTGATAGTATGCAGCTTTGGCCTTGGATGTTTCAGTGTTCCCACAGCCGTCGAGGTGATCTCGGAGTAGTCAACTCGATCGATGATGGTACCATGCTTCCTATCTTCCACATGAGAGAACAGGTATGGCACAAAGTTGTCCACGAGCGTCAGGTCTGCATTGGTCGGGAAAGTTTGGCAGCTGTCTCTCTTCACCACGTAGAAATTGACATACAGGTCAGCTCTGTGAGTGTGAATGAATCCGTCTCCGACGTCCACATGACACTCGATCTCTCTGTTCGGTTCGTTGACGTTCGCAAACGTGTGGCGGTTGGGAGGGAAGGGCTGAACTTTCGATTTGCTCCAAGATAGTTATTTATTACACATTGATCTCCACGACGGCAGTGGTCGTGGCTCCGTCGAAATCAACCACCTAGCCCCTCTCGTTGTCGACAGCCAACTTTATGTTGCCTTTGCGGTTGCGAAACACGGGAAAGAACATCGTAGGCGAAGATGTGTAGATGATTAGCTCCATGCACTCCGAGTTCGATTTGAGCGTCGCAATGATACCCGTTTGCTTGTGGCTGCCTAACTGCCGTATGAGGACTTGGTGATAATGCCTTCCACCATTTTGCAGTGTATTTTCAGAATCTAGATAGCTTGAAATTTAGGAATGCTGGAGCCGATGTGCTTGATGCCAGGTTCAAAGTTGGTACCGTTATCAAATCCCAGGAATTCTCCGACAGGACTCATGTCCATGGTTTCCAAAGCAGACACCAAAACCACCCTGTGGGTCACGGAGTTTTGCGACAGCAGCACACCTGTTGACAAGTGGGCCTGCAAGGTAGACAGGTTGTAATGACCGGGTGTGACGCGAATTTTTTCGCTGCCGACCGTCATGTTGGGTATCAGGTACATGCTGTAGAATGCAAGAAGTTCAATGGATTTAGGATAGATGATGTCGTGCAACACTAGTTTCAGTACCGAAGTCTAAGTGTTGAGATGGGAAGCATTTTGCTTCAGATGTGACAATGGTTTCTGGAACTCCTCGATTGTTGGGATATTTTTTCGTGACAGGAACAAAAGCATATATACGCAGATAAGGTCGCAGTTCACTTCGTCGAAACCTTGCATTCGTTTGTCGTTGTAGTAGAGGTTGGAAGCACTGAAGTACATCTCTTCTCCAACCCAGGAGCTGGTACGCCGCCGAAAGAATCGAAAACGATGGTGTTGCTGTTTGCTTGCTTCTGGTAGCAGATCCAGTGCGATAATGGATTCTCGTAACTGTCCAGGTTGTCCGCATTCTCTTTTCTTCACAACGGAGGGTAGGGGATCGGACATGAAAACACCAATGGCTTCATCAGATATTCAATGTCAATGTTAGACAGTAACTCTTCTTTTTAATTTTTTTCCATGGCTTCGAGTTTCCTTCTTCCTTTCTTCTCCACGCCAGGTTGTGACGTTTCTGCTCTGTTCTTCTTGGCATTGATTGCGGTCTTGACGATGGCGGCACTTCCTTCTGCCAAGTTAGCCACGGTACCCAGACCAGCTAGAATGCTGAATATGAAACCTCCAGTCGTCTGCTGCTTCCGTGAAGGCTGCAACCTACTCAACTAAGGGGTGCGGAGCAGCAAATTCATTCCATGACCTTTGGCTAGGCAGGGACGTTTCCTCATCCTCTGTTTCTTGGTGAGCATTCGATCAATAGCTCCGAGAGAATAAAGGTTAGCATAGGGCACTAAGTAAACGACAGCCTTTGGTTTCATGGCGTTTATTTATATATCACGGGAGGCAAGGAAGAAACTTTGCTCTTCGGATATATCAAGAAGGTGACTGATAATATCATCGGTCTCAGTGTTCGGTGCACACCAGTCGTCGGCAAACTTTCATCTCCCCTTCCTCCCCTGGTGAATCTCGTCTAATTCTTCGCTGCAGCCTGAAAGATATTCTCGGTAGCGGAACACCTCATTCCGTTGATTTTGCGAAGATGGTTTATAAAATCATCTTGCACGGGGCGTGGAATACCGGTATTGTTTTGGCTAACTTCACGAGTCTTTTAACATCCTCGTGTCCATCCTAGTGCGGCAGTTCGAGCGGGAGTTCTGTTATACGAGTCGTCATTTTGACGGTTTCGTGTTCATAGCGATGGTCATACGAAACGCAGCAACACGTTCAGCAACCGAGACGTCTCGGCTGACGAGTCTACCGAAAGCCGCATGCTCCAACGTCCTGTCGGCATCGTACCGTGCATCGAGATCCGTGTGTACATTGTAGGCAATGTCGTGATCCTTGATAGCCGCGTCAAGGGGATTTACGCCCTTGGCTCCTCTTCCCACTCGCTGTTCGAGTTTGGTACCGGGGCCACAGTACTGGTAACCTGGCAGGTGCATCTCGAAAGGCAGCTTGTTGATGATGTCGTTCACGAGACCTAAACCCTCGGACACGTTCCAAAATTTCGGAAGCAGGGTGTTGATGATTTTTATGAGGTACCCTTTGCCTTTGCTGTCGTTCACAATGAAGTTGGCAATCATGAAGCTTATTATGTCCATGATGCCCACTTATTCGTTGTGTAAATTATGATTGCCGGCAATCTCTTCTCCAGCGATGACCAGCAAACTGTGAACTAGCTTCCTCACGTCGTCCACCCACACAAACTCCTTGGGCAGAGTATTGTAGCGTTTGACTCAGCTGTCCGTTTTGACCTAGTTCCGTATTGGCTTGATAATGTTTTTATGTACTTTTCGCAGCTGCTGAATTTGACGCGATTCTGCGTGGCGTCGTTGTTTTGGCACAGGGCGTGCGTCATGACTAACATTCTGTGTAACTTTAGTAATCGTCGTTCGTGTAATCTATATGCTGCTTTTTTGTAATAAGCGTCCATGGTCAAACCGTGCCGGGATACCTGGTCCAGCAGTACTTCTCCCCGAAATTTATTTTCTCGTAGTCGCCCTCTAATGTGACTTTCGATTTTCCGATATTCCATACCACTTCGCCAACGTACCCAAAACGCCTAGTTTATCCCAAGTGGTGCAGCCTAGGACCTGACGTCTCGGCGACGGGGCGAATTCGATTGGAGTAGTGTGAATCCTGGATATCGGTGTAAGTAATGTATAATTTCGAGCAGTGAACGGCTCGAGCTTGTTGATAAAGTCATTGTTTTGCTCAGTAACGTCTTTGATTTCTTTACCGAGCCAGCTGATGGCATTGATGATAGGTTGCTTCTGACGTTTTTTCTCTTCGAAAATTCCACAACTCTCAGATTTCCACCCCTTGAACCGTTTCGCAAGGCAGTCGCAAAGCTTCAGGTTGTCGTCTCCGAGTTTGCGTTTTGCCATTTTTATTTTATAAAACGTTTATGTAATGTTGAAACGTTCGTGAAGTCGTTGATTTTATATCTGTATTTTCCGTCGTTTGGTTTCCTCGTCATGTTGATCGTTACCAATCCAAGGTCCAGCACGACGCGCAGATTTTCGAAAATTCGTATGATGTCAAATCTCCGACCACATAGTCGTCATACACGTGCATGAGTTTGGGGGCATCCTGACGAAACAGGCATGCGAAGTTAACGTTGTCCCAGAGCAGCTGCTTAGGAATCTTGGATTAGCTCTGCGCAACGTAGAAGCAGTCCTTGCTCTTGTGACGACTCTGTGTGAATAAGTTGCGAATATCGTTCTGGTTTTCCAGGATCACCTCGTCCAATACTACCACCGAGTTATCGAGGCAGCAGTGCAGAAGTATCACTCGAGAAGAGGATGTGGCTATGCCCAGTACTTCGTACAGTTTCGCAAGCTAACGATGCTGTGGTTGTTCCAAACTTTTGGAGAAAACGTACAGGTGCCTATTCTTCAAATCCAGCCTGTTGGGCGCGAGCAGGCAGTTGTCTAAAAAAAACCGTTGTCTTCGCGTATCGCAAAGGTCCGAAGACGAGGCAGCGGATGTTAACGGGCAGCAGCTCGCCGTTCTTCTTAGGGCGTTTCGAGGAGGAATCGGGCAGTCGCCTCACCACGTCCCAAACGCCATTCACACGAACAATTCATCCGCGTCGATTCAGTTTCTTTCCTCGTGTTAAGGCCATTTGTCCAGCAACTTCTTCCTTTTTTTGAGCAGGACCCTCTCGATGAGGAATGCGTTCCGATGTTTCGTGTTCGAGAGTTCCTCCTCTCAATATTTCGTCGCGAGCATCCTTTATTAGATATGTGTGCTTCGTTCCTGGCATGACTCGAATCACGGTAAGGAGTTCCCTTCTCAAATTTCTTGTGAACCCCTTCTCGAACTTGCGTTTGAAGTTGCTGATTTTCCCCTTGTCTCCTACTTTGTATTTCGGTTTCTTGGTAGTATGTCGGTACTAGGAACAGTAAAGCTTGGAGATGAAATATGACTCGTCGGATTTGTTGACTTCCACAGGCTTCCTGCGTGTCGTGCGGTAGACCGAGTAATTTTATTCGTCCACGAGATCCTGCAGCACATCGTCTCACACGTAGTTACCCTGAAGCGTGAAATATTTCCACATGCGATGTTACAAAGTTCGGTTGAAACGTTCCACGATGCTTGGCTTTCAGGTCGCTGAAAGTGACGAATAGTGACGTATGTCGCGCTTTCGCATTAACTCTCAAAAATAGAGTTATAAAATTCCTGCCCATTGTCCGTCTGACGGATTACATGAAAATCGAAGGCTTTCGTGACGCGCGCGCCAGTCTTGGCTTTCAACGCCATTGCCCATGCATATTTGAAAAACCTGTCTATGACGGTCAAGAGGTACTTGTGGACCGTGTTGAGTTTGTGCAAATTCTTCAACTTACCACTGCCCATTTCGAAGAGATCCACCTGCGACAAGTCGTCGATGCACTTGGTGACCACCGGCAAGCGTTTGTAGTTGCAACGTGCAGGTTTGTGCAGCTCGTCAACGATGGCTTTCTAGAAATTGAATGAGCCTGTCTCCACTTTCGAAGTCAAAATTCATTCTGGTGTATTTTAAGTTTGTTGATCGAACGGTCCCATAATATTCTATTTCATGTCATAAAAAGTAACATGCCATCCATTTACGTTAAATAGAGTCATAATACTGTACAATGTTAGTTTAGATTTTGGTGAAAACAGTACATAACTCGCCAACACTGATTCGTAAACAGGTACAAGTTGCCAACACTGCCAGTGAGGTTGAAATACATCTTAAAATCCATAGCTTTTTAAAATACACATCGTGAAATGCTACGCCTAGTTAACAACACTGCCAGTGAAATTAACATACATCGTAAAAGGTGATGATTTGGCAACAGTGCATACCTTACTGAACCTCATTTTCGGTTTATCAATCGGCTTTGTACACCTACTTGTTGCTACGCCCATTGCTTCGTCTATCGTGTTTCGAAATTGTGAAAGGTATCTGGATATCGTGTAAGTTACTTCCCCCTGCTTCCCAGATCCCCTTTCACATATTATTTTTTACATAAATCATACTCCAAGATAGCACTCACTCCATTTGCTTAAGTTGATTTGGACAAATAAAAAAAAAATATTTAGGGATAATAATAGGAAACTGCGTTTGATAGGTTGAAAGAACCTTACTTACAACTCCTGTATTGATGGCATATGATCCAAGTAGAAAAGTAATGGTACTTACCGAAGCAAGTAGCAAAGCTGTTGGAGAGATCATTTTACGACCGAATTCGAAGGGTGATTTTCAGCCCATTTCATGTTGTCGTCACGTGTTAAAAGACCACGAAACTCAACTTTCAGACATAGAGCAAGAATAGTTTTCAATCATGTACGCATCTCAAAGGGCGACATTTTGATATATTCAATGTCAATGAATTATATTAATTAATACTTCAACACATCTTTCATCGAAGCTTCGTAGATGGTCCACGCTGATGTCCGAATACGATTTTACGCCAATTCTATTTAAAACCACAAAATATATGGCGAATGCACGATGAGCAACAGGGGATTCCAGAGCTACGTACATTGTTACTGTTAGATGAAACAAATGATGTTGCAGTGCACCAATCAGAGTATTCTTTTGGAAACATCATTAAAATCATTAATATTTTGGAAGCCAAAGAAGACAAATGGGGCAACATACCACCAAACCCCTCCCTGCAAAGACACGCTTTTATTATGTTATGGAAAAATGAGTTCTTTACAGGTTACATAAAATGGGAGCGACAAGAACATTTTTTTTTATATATACCAGAATCACTTCGTAAAACTCTCTACACTCTAACATGAAAAAATGCACTAAATAGGATTCACATTCAATTGACGAAATATCATATAGACAATAGTCAAGGAATATATAACCTATCAACAAAATAAGCATACGGAAGGGGCGCAATATGAAGAATTTTCAACGTTAAAATCACAGAAACCATTTGATAGAATCGTTCTGGATATCAGCGGATCGTATCCACAAATTGGTTTGCTTCGTCTTAAATACATAATAAGTGCAATACAATAAGTGCTGATGAACTGGTGACACAATATAAACATGTTAAGTATTTGTTTGTTTGTGTGTGTGTGTGTGTGTGGTTCCTTTGAATTTGTAAATATTCGTAATAAATAGGGGTAAAATATATGTTTGCTTTTTCTTTCACTTATCAATCCTTTAAAGATTCCACATGGCTTTTATTTTTACTGGTAAGAAACTTAAGAAACGAATAGAAAGAGGGGACAGGGGTATTATTAAGCCTCTGGATTCAGCTTGCAAAGAACATGATATTGCATAAAACACACACAAGGATCTGAATGATCGTCATGTGGCTGATCAAAAACTGGAAGAGACAGCTTTTGGAAGATTAACAAGCAGAGATGCATCATTGGGTGAAAAAATAAGAGCGTTCGGTACAACCATTCCTATGAATACAAAACAAAAATTATTGTGGGATTTGTAATATAAATACCCTGAAAAATAATAATAATAATAATAACAACAACATGAAACCAGAAGGAGTTGTGTACTAAATACCATATCATGATCTTAAAAATTTAAAACTTAATTCTATTTTAACTAAAAAAACAACAAGAAAAGAAGAGGCAATATATAGACAAAAGAAACGGAATGACATTATTACTCAGTACGCCACAATTAAAACGATTGCAAAATGCAAGAAAGAAAACACACAGTGGAGGATTCATATTCAGCATTCCAGCTATCCTGGCTGCATTGGGGGCAGTTGGGAGCTTGGCTGGGGGTAGTGCTGCTATTGCCGAAACTGTGTTTGATTCGAAAAAAATTAAGGCAGAACTAGAAGAGCAAAAGCGTCATAATCTTGCCATGGAGAAAAAATAGGCAAAGGTGTGAAGTCTAGAGCACTCAGAAAATTAAAAAAAAGAAGAAGCTCTTACCAACCAAGGTATTGAATCTTTTATTAAAATATTTAAAATTAAACACTTCAGGGGGGTTTTCATGTCTGTTTCTTATCCTAAAGGTAGTCCTCACTCTCGAGAATGTGGCGTGGTCAATTTGGACAAGTCCGAAAACGTTGGTACTCACTGGATAGCTATTATAAACAAAATGAACATGCTTTTATTTTCGATTCTCTCGGAGGGGTATCCCCTACAGAATTAATTCGTTACTTGAAACATGTTAAAATTTATTACAACGACAATCGTATTCAATATTTCGATCAAATTATATGTGGTCATGTTTGAATAACGATGCTCGGAATTTTAAATAAAATACCAAACATCAAATTAAAAGATTTTCAAAAAGCTGTATTATATATTAAATATGGGAATTTTTCATCTCTCCAGCGAGACTTCGGATTTGAAACTATCTGGATGATATTATCTATCCAAAATCCATAGCTCTAAGATCATTCTACAGTATGTATCTGATTCCGAATGTAACTACCTACAACAAAACTATATTAGTAGGTAATGAAAAATAATTATTCCTCCTGAATAGTATAACTTATCTACTTTACAGTTTTAACTTCCAACCACTGTCTTGCTTTCTCAAAATTCTGTAACACACAGAATAGAAATTGTAACTACCAATGAAACAGTGGACTTATCTACCATGGAAGAACTTTTAGGATTCAAGAACAATAGCAAATTAGAACCAGGTATTTGGCACATAGGTAAATTTATACCAAAATTCTTAGCTATTGAGACATTGAATATTAAATGCAACATTGCCAAAAGGTATGATTATCAAAGCAGAAGAAAATTCGATTGTCAGCCACAAGGAGACAGGTATCATTGCTACATTTAAACCGAATTCGGAATTTATGGAACCTATCTTTTATTCCCCAATCCCACCAGTCTATTTCCCTGTTTCTATTGATAAAGTTAATTACATAGAAATAACAATTACGAATGAGAAAATTGAAATAATCGATTTTGCCGGTGCTGATAGCACTGCGATAATAGAAATTAATATTAAAAAATATAAATAAATACCAAGATGGAAAATATTGATAGTTATGTATTACAGTCCTTCCCTCCAAACAGGAGGACATTTTCAAATTTGAATCAGGCCAATAAAGAGATACAGTATGACATCACGGTTGAGAACGGATTTATTCATCCACATAGATCTGATCTGTATATAAAATTTGATATTTTAAAACAAAGAAATGGTGAAGAATATACCCTTCCCGTGGCTAATATAAAACTTATAGATAATTTTGTTTCATTCTTATTTTCTGAAATTGAAGTCGGAAAGCATGGTACAGTGACTGACAGGATTGATTGTCCTGGAATTACATCCACTAAAGTGGGAACATTGAAACTGTCCAAATCAGAGAGTGCATATTATAAAGTTGGTGGGTTCGAAGCTGGAACAAAAATTCAAGCAAAAGTCACACAATACTGTTCCCCATGAGATTGCTATTTGAATTTTTCTCTGATTATAAATAAATTATGTGGAAAGGTGGTTTGAGTGTCAAATTTCGCGAAGCACCTAATGATCATAATGCCATCTTGAGATACAAAACTTTGAATACAGATGGAACAACTAATGAGAATAGTTTACCCGTATCTGCGAAATATGTGATCCAATCTATGGAGTTGGGAATGCATATAGTTGAATATGAATCGAATAATGCTCTCAAATACAAAGACAACAATTTGAAAAATCCTCGAATTCCGATTCAATTTTATTTTTATCAATGTATTCAGAGGTCAGTGGAAGGTAAATTGTTTGAATTTGACCTTACTAATCAGTTCCAATCTTTGCAATATGACATGCCAGCGTTCGTAGCTGTACTGTTTCAAACCGGGAGAAATGACAATGAGGAAAAGGATAGCAGCCAGTTTGATAATTGTAAAGTTAAAAATGTGTATCTGAAGAATGGCAGAAATGAAGTATTTCCTCGTGAAAATTACAATTTAAATATTAGAGAACAATATTATTTAAAATTATATGAAGTTTATAGTGCATTTAAAAGAGTAACTGAAGGTAACATAGACATGTATTATAATCCAGATGAGTTCATAATTCACAGACCAATGTTTTTAATAAATGCTTCGAAAGAAAATTGGTAGTTACAAATGATCGAACTAATATTAAATTAGTGTGTGAATTTCATCAAACTCTACCTGAAAATACAATATGCAGCGCAATTTTAATTGTGGAGAAATCATTTATTTATGATGTAAAAAAAATTTAATAGGAGAGAATAATATATAAAAAATTAGACTACGTGTAGATTTTTTTGTTGTTATTTTCAAAATTTTCGTTTGATGTTAGGTTTATTTTTTTCACATGTGTTGAATGCAATTATTATTAGCTTCTAAACTAAAGTGTCCCCAAGGCAAAGTATGGATTTCACACTCGAGAATACACCTCTTGTCGTAATGTGGATCCAGAGCTATTTTTTTTATTCGTTGTAATCTCATGGTTTGAGCTTTGTATTCTATTATCCTCTCGAAGTATCCTCGACTGTGAAGAAAGGCAATCAATATAATCCTTTAATGTTAGTTTGTTTTCCACGGTATCTTCGCACGTTCCTTTGGCTTGATTCGTGACGCTGCTCTCTGTTCTGAATGTATATATCTTCGTACGCAAACCAGCGAACTCAACAATAATATCACTGCTACATTCATATTTGAACTTACCGAGAACTTTCTCGTTGTGGGAAGGAATTCCAAATCTGTTAGGTTGAGGGTAGGAAGAAGATCGAAATACCCAAGCATGGAAGGATGTTTAAGATCTTCGTAGAGGTTAGGTGTTTGTATGTCATAAATAAAACTATTGGTGTCCATGTACAAAATTGACAGCTTATCATTATAGAAAGGTTTCATAATATTATAAGGAAATTCGAACATGTACACTTTTGAAAGTCGAGAACTGTTGCACCAACGTAAATAGGTTTTCTGAATGTTATTAACTTTATATCTAGAATAAAAAGTGTTAAATTCTCGTTGTACATTTTTCGCGATTTGAATCTAGGATCAGATACCAATTTTCTACATTTATTATTATCTGAAACCAATTTCATATCTATATGCTTTCTGACGTTCTCCATTGTGTTTCGATAAACGGCATTATTCATTGGTTTATAAAAATCTTTATCTAATTCTCAAATGACAGCTGTTCTGTGTCTCGTGTTGGTCTCAATATAAGATTTTAACCATGAAGAATGTTTGAACTTGAGAATTCTTTTTACATTTACTACCTGAACACCCTTCCCAATCAAAATCCTGAAATTCTTGTAGTGGACGACATATCTCTCTTTCTCTCTAGAGTTAACATAAGCTTGCTTTGATTAGAATCAGGTGGACATTAAATTTCGGGACCCGGAGGTATATCGAAAAAAAAATCATGCAAAATATTTGGAAATCAATATCTACCTCAATGAACAGACCAAATTAACGATCGTCGAAATGATTAATATCAAATGAAATAGGATCTATCCACTCGAATCCTCCGTATGGAAGTTTTTGTATCGTTGCGAACCCGTAGAGATTGTTTACGTCAGCGTAAAATATGTAATTCGATTGTCTATTTGCATCGTATTGCTTCTCAGACATGTGAACATTGTTTGCTTTTGCATGTCTCTGCGAGCATTGCACCATCCCCCCACGTTTCCCCCTTTCTATAAAAAGTAACATGTCCACATCCGATATCAATTCCAACTTGATCCTGGTCTGGAGCAACATAGCAGACCACGCCAAACAAGGAAGACTGTAGAAGTATGCTGGATCTGATTTATAAATATTTATTGCTGTTTTTCAGTATACCTGAAAGACATCAGCAAGTATTGATACGTCTAATTTGAGATATGCATCGTGATAATCGCCGAGAGTATTGCATCTCAATTCCTTCCATATTAATTTCGCATGTTCGTATTTTTCATTCGTAATTCCGGTTTTTTCAGTTGACTGAAGAATAGTTTTTGAGGTGTGAGAGTGTTATCGTCAAATTTAGATTCATCGGTTACATATTCGTAAGGATAAATGCCTTTAAGTTTAATCAGTTCTACGTGTATGTTGGGAAAACTAGCTTTTGTAATTTTAAATTTTTCGTCAGTAAGTTTACTCGCTAAAGCATCGAGACTTGCCGATAAGAATCTAAAAGAATCTAGAAAAACTCATCTTTATGATTTCATTCGCTCCTGGAATTTTAACTTTTTTACTTATAGAAATATAACGCTCTTCGTTTTGAGCAAGAATATCAGTAGGGATAAAAAGACAGTTCTTGGTCAGAAAGTGATGCGTTTTTTGCAACCTTAACAGAAAACATCATAAGGCAAACGCGAAAGTGATGCGCTCGTGTACTTTTCTTAGTCTAACTTAACCTAAAGCAAAAAGCTGGCAACCTTGCTTTAGGCTTGCCTTATGTAGTTCCAGTGCATAAAGCAATGTTGCCAACCTACTGGGCTCTTCCCATAGCCTTTTACGATGGGTGTTTCTGGAAAAAAAATATGGGAGTTGGCCCATCCACTTAGGACCACCAAAATTTTGGTATATCGACAAGGGTGGCATCTGGCAATATCTTTTACTATTTTTTATTTATCTCTAACCGTTCTCGAGATATGGCCCACTGACGAAATTTCGGGGGTGGGTCATATTAATCCTAGCGCCCTCAAACTTGGTATGGGTATTCTCTACTATCATAAAATGCTTCGTCGATGTCAAAATCGCGGTCTGTTTTGCTCTATCTCTTACTGTGGGTAAATTTGGTTCTATGACGACCTATACCAATTTTGGTAGAGGAAGACAAAGGACACCGAGACGATGTTAACGCAAGAAACCCCACATTCATCCGTTCGAAAGTTGCGAAGTTTAGAAATTTTTGGAAGTTGGCCCACCCCTTGACTTAGGACCACCAAACTTGGTATACGTTATCTACATTACCTAAGTCGACAAGGGGCCAATTAGCAATACCCTTTTGGGCCATTTTTGCTCTCTCTCGTACCGTTTTCGAGATATTTAGCATTTTAAGTTTTTTTATTGAAAATTTTCGGAGGACAGTGGGCGCCATCTGTTAGTAAACAAAGGAACTCTCTCGAGCTGCGTGGAGCTGTCAGCACCATCTATGAGGAAACAAAAAAAAATTAGGTGTTTTAGTGGTTATAAAAGGACAAATAGGATCTTGCCTGGTATGTTGATTGTGTGTTAGGGAATATTGTAAGTGGTATTGTCTTATGTTAGAGCGCTCTTTTGATAATTAACTTATAACTGCACACAGGCTGCCGTAATTAACATAAGATATCCCGCTCCTGTTTCTTCTAGCTTGTGCAATGTCAGTTTGGGTAGGATCATAGGGTGAAATGTGATTCTCCTATGATAATATCTGGCTGACTAGCATATGCGATTACGAAGGACATGGCTGTGCATGTGACTTCTAGGTTCAGGCCTATGAAATTGGGGTCCTAGTAAGTTGAAACAAATGGCGGGATATTTTGCAAAAATTTCCCTAACATTTTTTATTTCAGACATTAGATGGATTTTTTACAAATATATTAATAAAAAAATAGATGGAGCTAATAGCCAAGTATATGATAACTGTGTTATTAGTCCTATAGTTTTGCAAAGTTACTGCCACGAGCGATGTTTTTTTTATATATAGCTGATGACCCTATTTCGGACCCCATCGTTTGTCCAATATAGGACCCCTCAAAATAATAACAGAATCTATGTACTTGTATATATCGGTCATTACACATTAATCTGAGGGGTTGCTAGTTGTAAATACATAAGCAGTAATTAGCCTGCGCTAGAGGCGATTGCTTTTGATATTGTGTTTTCTGATTAATTAAAAAATACGTAATGTGATGACTCATATCTTCTGATTGCGCAAGTTATTACGTAATGTGATGGCTCATATCTTCTGATTGCGCAACAAATTATGACGTAAAATGATGACTCATATCTAACGTGGTCTCTTCTGATTGGTGGAAAAATACGTCATACTTAACGTGGCCTCTTCTGATTGGAGGAAAATTACGTCATAAATAAACCGAGGTTATATAAGGGGGGCCAGAGCAGTCAGTCACAGTCTGCTAGAGCAGCTTGAAGAGTACGGACGTCCTGTCGCAGTGTTCCTCGTAGATTTGCCTTACATGGTGATATTTTCTGTTTGATTCTTAAAAATTGTATACACAGTGCAGTGTAGTTGAGTTTTTGTGAGACTGATTGAAGAGTAGTTATTTTTTCTTGTAGTGCTTTTTTTTGGGGAATTGATTTGTGCAACACTCAGTACCTAATTGTACAATACTCTGTACCTAATTGTACTGCACTTTATACCTAATTGTACAACATTTTGTACCTAATTGTACAACAGTACGTGTGGATTCAACATCTAAAAAATCATACATCAGCATATCTATATATATAAATAAACCCCCCCCCCAAAAAATGCTTCCTACGAAGATTTGTATTACATGTAAAAAATATTTCCAGTGCTAATTATGCACGACATAGTCGTACCTGTGTGCCTGGCAAGCATCTAACAGCAACCGAATTGTGTCCTAAGTGTAACAAACACTTTACAATTGAATATGTCGAAAAGCATATGCCTAATTGCAAAGGTACTGGAGACCCTGTGCTGCAACCATCGACCTCGGTCAAAAGGAAGGCTGAAGCAGATTTTTTTAACATATTACCATCTGCCAAACGCGTCAAGTCGGCAATGAAAGCAAGCCGGTTTGCTTTTGATCATATATTAGAGGATTTTGATTTTACCTCAGATAGCTTATGCGATGTACGTAGCTTCCTAGAGAGTGTGCGACCCAAGATAATTTCTATCTTAAGTGATGTACTGGCTTTAAACTCTACTAAATTTTATGCATCGCTGGGATGCCAATACAAAAAACCATCTCTTGAGAAATACAGCTTTCACCATAATACCAAGGCAAAAATATTGCACTTGGCAGATGTTGCCAACCTCGAGAGTATCTACGACTAATTCTTGGAGGAGCTGGTTGCCAAACAGGAAGAACATCAGGCTGAAGGCTGGGGTGGTTCGTTGTGTGGTACTCCGCATAAACTTAAATTAAGTCTTAACAAGTTTGTTGCACTGTCTGGGTCCAGTTATGTTCCACTGCCGGCAATAATTGCAGTCAAGAAGGCTGTCCTAAACATCCAGAATAGCGATTCAAAATGTATTCTTTGGTCGGTGCTGGCAGCGCTGCATCGTATCCACCGGAAAGATAATCCGCGTCGTGTTACCCACGCGATGTCTGGGATTACCTACCCAGTTCAGTTGTCGGACATAAACCAATTCGAGAGCCGTGTACACAACTTACTAAACCTGCAACTAGAGTAGTGGGATTTGTGATATTATAAACTCGATAAAGTATGAACCCCCCCTCAAGCAGATTTGCCTACACTTAAAACAAGCTCAACATGCCCATATGAGCTTTTTGCTCAAGTGTGGAACTCTGTCTAATCCAAGATTTTTGTAAAAATGCCCTCGGGAATTTTCCGAGAAAGTATGACCCCCATCAGATTGATTTGCCTACACTTATAAAAGGCACTTCTGTGAGATTGTTGTCCATAAACTTGTCAAAAATATGCCCCTCTTGATATTTTTTTTGGCCACACTTAAACTAGGCCAAGATACACCCACCTACACACATATATACACATACATACACACACATCCACACCCACCCACACCCAACCACATACACCCACACCCACCCACACCCACACATATTCACTTCCGGTCCACTTCCGGTCCACTTCCGGTTTGCCTACTTCCGGTCCACTTGCGGCCAAGTTGTGGCCTATTTCTGGTTTATTTATATTGCATCATGCTGTGCAACAAATTATTATCCAGTATAGAGTTTTTGATTTGAACCCCAAGAAATTTTATATAAATACCAAAGCCAAAAATATTAAATCACATACACACATACACACATACATATACACACACACACACACACACATACACACATACACATACACACACACACAAGTCACACTGCTGAACCCAACTGATATTTTTTATTAAGTATAGAGTTTTGATTTGAACACCAAGAAATTTTATATAAATACCAAAGCCAAAAATATTAACACACATACACACATACACATACACACACACACACACATACACACATACACATACACACACACACAAATCACACTGCTGAACCCAACTGATATTTTTTATTAAGTATAGAGTTTTGATTTGAACCCCAAGAAATTTTATATAAATACCAAAGCCAAAAATATTAACACACATACACACATACACATACACACACACACACAAATCACACTGCTGAACCCAACTGATATTTTTTATTAAGCATAGAATTTTGATTTGAATCCCAAGAAATTGTATATAATAAACAACAACAAAAATGCCAAGTCAAAAATATTGTAATCAATGCAATAAAAATATATACAGCCCCAATTGGGCTAAGCACCAAAAGATTTGTAATCCAGACAAATACAGAACTCCCACAAAAATATGCCCCAAATGCCATAGAAAATATAGCATGGAATATTTCACATATAAACATAAAAATAATTGCTCTGCACAGTCATCAATATTGCCCCCACCACCATCTACATCTGGTCTGAAAAGGAAGCATGAAGCACCTGTTAATGCTGGACCGGCAAAACAGCCACGCTATGAACCCATCCATAGCAGTTTTAATGGCCAATTAAGGGATTATCGGTTTGTATCAGAGCCAAGATGTGACATTAAGAATTTTTTGAACAGTATAAATTCTGATGTGCAGACAATTCTAAATGCACAAAATGGCTCTTATAAGCTGTCCCTCAAATTGTTTACACAATATAAGAAATCAAATGGCACAAAATTTACACAGCCGCACATAACAGAAACTGTACCGGTATATTCAAATGCAAATTCAGACAAAATAATAAGCAGTTTGATAGATCAATTGAATATTAAACACTCTGAATTTGCAGCAAAAGAGTCTGGATGGAGCCTATGTGGATCTCCACACAAGTTATATGTTAATATTTCTGAATTCAGCCCATTACAAGGATCTACATATCTGCCATTACCTGCCAATATTAAAAACAAAAGAGCCGTGGTTAATATTGAAAATAATGATGAGAAATGCTTTTTGTGGTGTATTTTAGCTGCTTTGTTTCCAGTTTCAAGGAATCCTCAGAGAATAAATGATTACAAACAAAATGAACATGAATTTGATGAAGCAATGGAGGGTTTAGAATATCCAATGTCTGTTCAGAATATTGATAAATTTGAAAAAAAGGCCAGGAATATCAATGATAAACAATTATCTATTAATGTATTTATTTGTTCCACTGGCCGTGGCAATTGCTTGATAGCACCTCTCAGAATCAGTACATTTGATGATGATTCTGCTCTTCCGATTGATCTGCTCTTAATTGAAGGGGATGATACACACCATTACACTCTGATACATAATCTTGAAGCTTTAGTGATAACACAACTAGACAAATCCAATACAATATTCAAGTTGTGTAGAAGATGTTTAAGTGTATTTGATGGTAGAGAAATGGTGAATGGTGTTTGTGAACAGAATGTAAAAATTGCTAAAAACAAGTTAATTGAGCATCTGAAATACTGTGGCAATTATAAACCTGTTCATATGGTGATGCCTAATCCAAGTGAAAAAGCAAAATTCAAAAAGTTTGAAGCCTTGTTGGAACACCCAGCATATATTGTCTGTGATTTTGAATCAAACCTCAAACCTCTTGCATTCTGCAATCCAGATCCTGAAGAATCTTCAATTAGACCATACCAGCTACATGAACCTTCCAGCTTTTATTATGTGATTGTACAGGATGGTGTTGTTAGTAAAGAATATTCATACATGGGAGCAGATGCCATCAAAGACTTTGCACATAGAATAGAAAATGAGTGCCATGACATAGCATCTAATATCTTATTAAAATCAAAACCCATGTAGCTTTTAACAGAGAAACAGATTGAAGATTTCAACAATGCAGAAAAATGCCCGGTATGTGATTCTGAATTTTCAGATACAAAAATCAAGGTGAAACACCATTCTCATACAGATGGTAAATTCAAAATGGCCCTGTGTAATAGCTGTAATATTAAGATCCAGAGACTAAAATGTATCCCTATATTTTGCCATGGAGCATCCAATTATGATTTTCATCATTTGATCAGATATGAGGGGTTTGACAAGCAGAATTTAAATATTTTAGCTGAAAATGATGAGAAATATATTGCTATTTGCAAAATAATTAAAGTTAATGGTGTTTCTATTCACATAAGATTTCTTGATTCTTACAGAATTTTATCTGCTAGCATGGCTACACTGGCCACTCAATTATCTGATGATCAATTCAAAATCACATGTGCTTTGTTTCCAAATCAGGACCTGAAATTAATTAGACGGAAGGGTGTATATCCATATGACTATGTTACAGATTTTTCTAAATTTGATGAGTGTTCTTTGCCACCGCAAGAAGAGTTTTACAGCAAAATCAGAGGATCTGGAATCACTGATGAAGATTATCACCATGCCCAGTTGATGTGGAACAATTTAAAATGCCAGACATTTGGTGATTATCACATGGCATATTTGAAACTTGATGTGACCCTCTTAGCTGATATACTTCAAGCATTCAGAAAATCTTCTATGCAAAATTATAAGCTGGATCCAATGTATTTTTACAGTGCTCCGGGCCTAGCATGGTCTTCAATGTTTTTAAACACTAAAATGCATTTGGATCTGATCCAGGATCAAGATATGTACTTGTTTATGGAGCAATGTTTAAGAGGAGGCATGGTGCAATGTTCTCAGAGATATGCCAGAGCAAATAACAAATATATTCCTGATTATGATCCAGAATTGCCATCAAATTATATATTGTATGTGGATGCAAACAGCCTGTATGGCTATGCTATGATGCAAAAACTGCCATATGCAGGGCTTGAATGGGTTGAAGATTTCAATATTGAAGATCTTAAGAATTTTGATGACAGTGACTATGGCCTCTTCTTAGAGGTTGATCTGACAATTCCAGATGATTTACACAACGTATTTTCTGATCTGCCCCCAATTCCTGAGGTTAAGTGCTCACCTGGCTCTAAACAGAAGAAATTGATGATGACACTGGAGCCAAAACAGGGCGATGTCATATATTACAAAAACCTCCAGTTCCTGATGCATTATGGTGTTCAAGTGATTAAAGTTGGAAAAGTTTTGAGGTTCAGGTACTTAAAATGGTTGAAGCCATATATTAATACAAATACAGAGCTTCGAACATCTGCAAAGAGCCAATTTGATAAGGCCTTGTTTAAATTGATGGTCAATTCTGTGTATGCAAAACTATTGAAAATGTCAGAAAACATACCGATGTTAAAATAATTACTGACCCCAGCCTGAGCAAAAAATTGGTTGCAAGCCTAATTTCAATTATAGAAGAATTTATGATGAAAATATGGCACTTTTCAACATGAAAAAAAAAACAAAAATTAAGTTTGATAAACCTATTTATGTAGGGGCTGTAATATTGGAATTGGCCAAATTACACATGTTAAAATTGTATTATGATGTGTTGAAACCTTTTTATGGTGATTGTGTAAAATTGATGTACATGGATACAGATAGTTTTGTTCTTGATATTAAAACAGAAGATGTTTATAAAGATATGTCACAGCCTGAATTGCTTGAATATTTTGATACCAGTGAACATACAAAGATTCATTCCCACAACAAAAAGGTGCCTGGCAAGTTAAAAGATGAGACACTTGGTGATGTTATTGTGGCATTTGCTGGGTTAAGGGCCAAGATGTACAGTTTTGAAACATGTAGTGGTGTTGTTGCCAAAAAGGCCAAGGGCATTGGCAGAGTAACTGTTGACAAAGAGCTTGAATTTGAGGATTACAAAAATTGCCTCAAATCATGTAGCACAATCAAAACATCAGAATCCAGAATTCAGAGTGAAGGTCACTTATTGACTAGCAATATTGTAAGAAAAGTGGCTCTGGACCCACATGATGATAAGAGATGCATTTTGTCATGTGGCGTACATACTCTACCATGGGGTCATTGTGATTTGAAAAATGGCAATCAATGCCCAAACACAGAGCATGATTTGAAATAAATAAACATGCCTATGAACTTATTTGGGTTCAAAAAACAGGCTATTATAGAGCTGCCAACACCACAACCCTCTTCTGATATGATATCTAAACTAAGTGGCTTGTTAATTATTCATCTGAACAGCATACTTACAGATATTGATGATAAAACAGGCAAAATATTGTACATATTTAACAGTAATTTAAATCATTACCAATTACCTGTAGGTGGTCAATTGCAATTTATTACAACCCCTGAGGGCAATGTCAAGATTTCAATAGGGAGAAATATTTATAGAATTAAGCACTCAAACATGATTTCTGGCACTGTTTATACTGTTTCTGCTGGTGACTGCTTATATATTGAGGTCCCGGGATCCTATGACAAGCTTATACCCTTTTTTATAGAATTAAGAATCAGATACTCTATAATAAATAACCATTAAAACAAAAATGCCTAATGATATATTTGGCCATACAAGGCATGAAGATCACAGTGATGAGATTTTGATGCTTGATGTCAGAGTCAAGAAATTAAGAAGTGATTTACAAGCTTTACAAACAACACTCAATGCCAGTCTTCAATTAGAAATTACAAATTTGCAATCACAATGCATGGACCCTCTTCTTAAAATTGATTCTGAACTCAAATTGCTGCTTCAGAAATATACTGATTTGGCCACATTGGATAATTTTCAAAGTTTAGAAGAAGCTGTAGCAGCTCTTCAAGCCAAATTTAAGACCCAGGCCACCAATTCTGAGCAATTGAAACAACAATTGGAAGAGCAAATAAATAATGTCCAGGCACAGCTCCAAACAATTGTCAAAAGCATAAAATCACAAGAAGATTTTGATCTAGTGATTTCCACTCTAAAATAACAGATTTAGTCACTCCAAATACGTAATCTGGACCCCTTGAACAATGCCATAGCCGAGGTTAAAGAAAAAATTGAGGTACTTGAAAATTTTATGAACAACTTGCCATCTTCTGATGTTTTGAATACAATAACTCGGAGTGTGGCCAATATTAAGCTGCAACTTGAAACATATGAAGATTTTGGAAAAATTCAAAGTACCATAACCCATCTTGAAGGTACAATAGAAGCAGTGCAAAGTGATTTGGCAAATGTACAAGAAACTCTAGAATCCCGCTTGCCTGGGATTGTAGATACACTTGTCAGTGTCCAGCAACAAATCACAAAGCTTGAAAACCTCAACACTGAATCTGAACTATCTCATTTTCATCACTTGATTGATGATATCCAAACAAAACTTGAAATTTTACAACAATCAACATCCTCTCAGGCAGATATAGCCCTGCTCCAAAATGCTATGCAAAATGTGGCTGATGCTTCTGAATTAAACAATGTAAAATTGGCACTTGAATTTTTGCAAAATACAGTATCAAATCTGCCTACATCACAGGAACTTAAAATTATAAAAAGGGCAGTGAATCGCATATTGAAATCAGAAGATATCAAGAATATCCAGGCAGAGATCAAACATCTCACTCAGACAGTGGCCACTCTACCAACAAATCAACATATTAATGAACTGCATGCCCTGTTTGAGGATATCAGAAGACAGGTCCATGATCTTACTGCTCAAAATTCAAAATTGGCAGTTGTTGAAAATTTGCAACAAATTGTAGCTAATATCAAGCAACAGCTAGGGACCATGGAATCCAATCAAGCAAATGCTCTGTCTGTTTTTGCCACCCAGCTTCAAGAAATTGTGCAACAATACAATAAACTTGCTGTGGACATAAGAATCAAGCCGGGGCACGATGAGATTGTTAGGACTATCAATGAGCATCTTGAATCTGTAACAAGCAGATTGCTCACAGCAGAAAAGGAAATAACAGGCATAATCGAGAATCCAAAACATTCAGTAATTCTTGAATTGTACAGCATCCCCAACAAAGAACATGATTCTCCATTTACACCAGGTGGCAAAATATATATGCTGTCCCCTGCACAATTTTATTACCAATTTTTTGTTGGGGGCACATTGAGACCAATCAAGATCAAATATTGGCTTCAACCACAGGCACACCACTACCCTACCTTATCAATAACAAATGCTGATAACAAAGTGAAAATCACCAGTGTAGATTTAGAGGATTTTACAGATCCCAATACATTAGAAACAGCATATGTTGAAGATGATGGCTCTCTGGAATTTAAAATACAAATAGGGGACAAATTATATTTAGAATATCCTGCAGTATCAGCAGCTGAACACCCCATAGTTGCAATATTCTTGTTTACATATTATGTCTAGAAAAATTATTGTTGATGAATTACACAGACAGGCCAGACATAATTTTAAGAGACTCCCAGTAGTCACAAAGGGCATAGATGATTTATGGCAGAGCGACTTGATTGAAATGGCAAGTGGACAGTTGAAAAACTTAGACAAAATCAACAAGGGCTACAAGTATCTACTCACTATCATAGATACATTTTCAAAATTTGCCTGGGCTGTGCCACTCAAATCCAAGACTGGAACATGTGTTACAGAAGCCATCAGAACAATCATCAATCAGAGTGGAAGATCACCGCGCTATTTGCAAACAGATAATGGCAAAGAATTTTATAATTCAGTGTTTCAACAATTTATTAAAAGCCAGGCAATACAACATTATTCGAGTTACAGTGACCTCAAGGCCTCAATTGTAGAGAGATTCAACAGAACCCTAAAGAATCTTATGTATAAACAATTTACACTTCAAGGTAATTATAAATGGATTAATATTCTTCCTGAACTTCTACATAAATATAACAACTCGGTCCATTCCACAATCAACATGAAACCCTCTGAAGTAACTTCATCTGATGAGCAAAAATTGATCAGCACTGTTTATTATCCTAGATACCAGCCAACAACAAGAAAGGCCAAATACAGGGTGGGTGATCAAGTAAGAATCAGCAAATATAAGCACTTATTCAAAAGAGGCTTTACAAGAAACTGGAGCACTGAATTATTTACAGTGGTTCAAGTTAAACCCGGGACCCTTAACACATATATAATAAAGGATCATCGAGGAGAAATTCTCAAAGGCAGGTTTTATGAAGAAGAGCTCAGTAAAACTAAACAGCCTGACACATATCTCATAGAAAAAATCATCCGCAGAAAAGGCAACAAGTTATTTGTCAAATGTCAGGGACTTCCAGAACACAGCTGGATCGATGCAAACAATATAATAATATGAGCACCTGGGATGGAACATACTAGATTATCCATTCACCCCACTTTCCAGTATTCATACACCTAGTCCTATTGGTCCTAGAAGAATTGAAGCTACTCAGGATCCTATTGAATTGGGTCTTCTTTCTCAAAAATATTTAACCACACCTAAAGACAATAAAGATGAGGTCTTTGGCTTATATGCTGACACAGAGCGTGATGGTAGCATCATACATAGAATTGGCAATTTCAGAGTAACATTTATGGGAGATGATCTGATTGTATATTCAGAATCTCATCTTGGAGAAAAAGGTGCTTTTGTTAAGTACCCCGGAACACCTGGATTGTGGGAACTGATGACTAGGAAAAGGCCTGGCAGCTATACAGATCAAGATTATGAATATTACAAAGAAATATTAATAAAATCAGATGCTCTATACCAGAACAATGATCCCACACAAAAAAGAGTCAAGTCTAGCAGTGGGGCAAAATACAATAATTTAATCAAGCCCATATGGTCACAGATCAAGACTGGCAGTGGAATCAAACAATACAACACCCTGCCTAAAGAATTTGTGTGGGTTGATGTTGTCAGGAAACTTGTAGATAGGTTATTGGTGAAAGCTGGGGAGGAAAATGCTGGCAACCACAATTTTTACAATGAAAAGGTTGGAATTATGGACATGATAAGCACAAAATTGTCTAATTTTATAGTGAATGACACTAAGGGGATTGGATATCTTATAAATACTGTCTTTAGGTGTGGTTAAATAGTGTTAAGTCAAAATTCTGTCACTCACACAGTAGAGATTGTATCTGCCACAGAAACAGTGGATCTGGGTACTATAGGAGAGCTGTTAGGCTTTGAGAACAACACAAAACTTGAACCAGGCATCAAACACACTGCTATGAATATGCCTAAATTCTTAGCCATAGAGACTCTGAATATTCACTGTAATGTGGCTGAGGGTATGATCACCAAATCAAAAGGCATAGGCACTCACAAACAAACTGGCATCATTGCAACATTCAAACCTAATTCTGAATTTATGGAGCCCATCATCTACAATCCATCACCAACATTATATTTCCCTGTCTGCCATAATAGAATAGATTATATTGAATTGATGGTCACTAATGAAAAATAAGAATTAGTTGATTTTGCTGGAGCCACAAAAACTGCTATCATAGAGATTAATATTTAAATAAAAATACATACAAGAAAAAAAATGGAAAATATTGAGAGTTATGAGCTACAATCATTCCCTCCAAACAGGAGGACATTTGCAAATTTAAATCAACCCAACACGGAGATTGAGGTTGATCTCGATGTAGGGGATGGCTTTATACACCCCCACAGAGCAGATCTATACATCAAATTTGATGTTGTAAAGCTCGATGGAACAGATTATCTGGCAAATTCAAATATAACATTGGTGGACAATTTTGTGCCGCATCTGTTCTCTGAAATTGAGATCAGAAAGCATGGTGTTGTTATAAACAGAGTGGATTATCCCGGCATTACCTCCACAGCTTTGGCCACATTAAAATTATCCAAAACCGAGGCTTCTTACTACAAAATAGGTGGATTTGAGGCTGGTGAGAAAATATTATCTAAAAACCACACAGTGCTGTTCCCCATGCGCCTATTGCCAGGATTCTTCTCAGATTACAAAGATATTATGTGGAAGGGTGGTTTAGGAATTACATTTAGAAGAGCTGCAAATGATAATAATGCTTTGATGAGGTACAGTACATTAAACTCTACAGGGGAAGCTCTGCCTAATACCTTACCTGATGAAGGCAAATGCATTATTCAGACTATGGAGTTAAGAATCCCGGTTGTTGAGTATGAAGACAGTTATGCTCTTAAATACAAAGCTGATATAATAAAAAATCCACAGATTCCTCTACAATTTTATACATATCAATGTGTACAGAAGCCCGCATCTGGTACCTATTATGAGTTTGATGCTACAAATTCATTCTCCAGTATACAATATGACATGCCTGATTTTGTGGTGGTACTGTTTCAGACTGGAAGACACAATAATCAGGAAAAAAATTCAAGTAAATTTGATAACTGCAACATCAAGAACATTTATCTTAAAAATGGCAGAAATGAGGTATTTCCTAGAGAAAATTATAATTTAGACATGTCCAAGGATGATTTCCTCAAATTATATGAAGCATTTACAGCATTCAAAAGAGTCACTACTGGCAATACTGACATGTATTACACACCAGATGAATTCAAAGCACAGAGGCCCATGTTTGTAATTAACACTTCAAAAAGAAAACAAGTTGTGGTGAATGACAGGACAAACATTAAAATTATCTGTGAATTCCATGAGGCATTACCTGTTGACACCATATGTAGTGTTATTCTCATAGGTGAAAAATCATATGTTTATGATGTAAGAAATGAGAGGGTCCCAGAGCAATTCTAGAGGGTCTCTGCATATTACATTGTTTTAATATTAGATAAACAAGTTGAACCTGGTATCCAATTGAACTTAAACCGGAAGTAAATATGTGTGTGTATGTATGTGTATATATGTATGTAGGTGGGTGTGTCTTGGTATAGATTTAAGTGTGGCCAAAAAAAATATCAAGAGGGGCATATTTTTGACAAGTTTATGGACAACAATCTCACAGAAGTGCCTTTTATAAGTTTAGGCAAATCAATCTGAGGGGGGTCATACTTTCTCGGAAAGTTCCCGAGGGCATTTTTACAAATATCTTGGATTAGACAGAGTTCCACACTTGAGCAAGAAGCTCATATGGGCATGTTGAGCTTGTTTTAAGTGTAGGCAAATCTGCTTGAGGGGTGTTCATACTTTATCGAGTTTATAATATCACAAATCACACTACTAACTAGCTATCAATGTTTACGGCCTTACTAAGAACACGAATATTGTATACCCTATTCGAGAGAGCAACATGGAAGGTGAAGCTGTACAAGAAATCAATTTGTTACTTATCAAGAACGAGACTTGCCATCATTACACGCTTATTCGCTTTCTCTCCCGGTTAGTCTCAGGTCAAAAAAGCAAACATGATGGTTGCATGGAAGTCTGTCGCAGGTGCTTGTCCACGTTCGATAATCAAAAACCACAAGATTACCAACACATTCAAGGTCTTGACATTGCTGCCCAGAAGCTTGCATACCACATGCGCTATTGTAACGACAACAGGCTTGGGGTTGCAGTCTTACCCGAGCCTGGTACTGTGGAGCAATTTCGGGCGCATAGTGCTATGGGAGAGCACCTTGCTATTATTATTGCAAATTTAGAGGCCTTCCTTGAACCGCTGTAGACCTGCAAACCCAACCCACAAGTTTCTTCTACCACACCTTGTCAAATTCACAAGGTCTCCAGTTTTGCCTATGTTGTGGTGCGACGAAATCAAATAATTGCCCCTGAGCCATATGTATATCGCGGTCCCGATGCAGCCAAACATTTTCTGGAGAGGATGATTGTAGAAGTGAACGAGATACGAGAAGTATTGTTAGATCCTGTAGCTATGCAAGACTTAACTCCCGAAGAAAAGCGTAAACACGAAGAGGCTACACACTGTAGTAGTGCTAATTGGCCGTTTCTAAGTAGTACTTAGTAGGTATGCATTTGTAGCCTCTTTTTTTTATCAATTGAATATCAGTTTTTGACATATTTTGACAATTTTTTGTCGATGTTTTAGCGTTTAGCGATGTTTTAGTAAAATTTCCCTTTTTTCCCACTCGTACTTGGTAGGTATGCATTTGTATCCTTTTTTTATCAATTGAATATCAGTTTTTGACTTATTTTGACAATTTTTTGTCGATGTTTTAGTGTTTAGCGATATTTTAGTAAAATTTCCCTTTTTTCCCACCTCACACTTGTAGGTATATCACGATCTTACGTGATATAACTTAACCTATTCATTTTTTTCGTGCTAAACTACACGAGAGCCTCTACATGCCTTGACCTACTTTAGAGTAGACCTAAAAAGAGAGGACTGGAACCGAAAGTGGAGCTCGGAGTGGGGCTCGACTTAATGGTTTTCTCTTGTAAGGCATAAGCCTCATTTTCTCGCAGTGTTGCCAACACCTCACTCGATCACGATCTTACGTGATATAACTTAAAATATATTACGATTTTTTTTACGATCTTCATTAACCTATCATTTTTTTTATTTTCACACCGAACTAACTTATATTATATTGTATATAATCTTGTTGATTTTTTTAGTATGTGACAATTTTTTTAGGATTTTTTTAAAACTGCTCCGTGACCCTCTCGTTCTTCACGTCATGGATGAAGGACTTGTCGGCGACCAGGATGACGCTGCACAGAGTATCGGCAGGCAGCGCGTCGTGGAACTCGCAAACGATCTTGATGTTGGTTCGATCGTTGACCACCACCTGCTTCCGTTTCGTGGTATTGATGACGAACATCGGCCTGTGGGTTTTGAATTCGCTGGGCGTGTAGTACATGTCGACGTTTCCCTCGGTCACGCGCTTGTAAGCGGTGTAAGCTTCGTAAAGTTTGAGGTAATCATCTTTGGTCATGTCGAGGTTGTAATTCTCGCGCGGGAACATTTCGTTCCTCCCATTCTTGAGATAAACATTTTTGATCTTGGAGTCGTCGAATTCGCAAACAGATTTTTCCTAAGTCTTACCGTTTCCAAGATAACCCCACTTCGGTCGCCATTTTGGATTTCCGAGCATAGGTTCTATTCATATTTTACTTACATATAGGTGTGCATGATGAATCACCAAACAGATTTTTCCTAAGTCTTACCGTTTCCAAGATAACCCCACTTCCGGTCGCCATTTTGGATTTCCGAGCATAGGTTCTATTCATACTTTTCTCACATATAGGTGTACATAATGAATCACCAAACAGATTTTTCCTAAGTCTTACCGTTTCCAAGATAACCCCACTTCCGGTCGCCATTTTGGATTTCCGATCATAGGTTCTATTCATACTTTTCCTCACATATAGGTGTACATAATGAAACACCAAACAGATTTTTCCTAAGTCTTACCGTTTCCAAGATAACCCCACTTCCGGTCGCCATTTGGATTTCCGATCATAGGTTCTATTCATACTTTTTCTCACATATAGGTGTACATGATCAATCACCAAACAGATTTTTCCTAAGTCTTACCGTTTCCATGATAACACCACTTCCGGTCGCCATTTTGGATTTCCGATCATAGGTTCTATTCATACTTTTTCTCACGTGTAGGTGTACATGATGAATCACCAAACAGATTTTTCCTAAGTCATGAATTGGAGGGTTCTATGACAACCTATATTAATTCTCGTAAGAGAACAGAAAACACACAAAAAAAAAACAATACTGTGGTCACTACAACAAATAGTCTTCTTCAACCCCAATCCAACAACCCAAAAATCATCATCGTAACTAGAACCATGTAACTATCTGCCATCTGTTAGAGGTTTTATGAACTAAGTGGTGCTTTGTTTCTGTGTAAAAAAAATGCAATGCTTTTTGCACTTGGTTATCATCACCTAACATGTTATTAATTGTTTTTTAAAATTAATTACAACTGAAAACTAATAATTAATATTATCTAAAGTTACTAATTAATATTATACAAGTAATTGATATATTTTTTTGTTCTTGTTGCTAGTGTTGGGTAATTATAGTTGTTGCAAAATATAGCTCTCGCGTATGACAGTTTCTGAGTTTTGTTGGGTATATAAGAACAATTATACACGACCTCTCTCGGTTCTCCTCCGTAGCCGTGCGTGTTAAGGCGTTCACTCGTTCTTGTCATTGTTCGTTCTACGTGTGGCCTGTAGGTTCGAACCCGGTCGTGGTCGAAAGTTTTTCAGCGTGTCTAGGAGTCTTTAACAGTGTGTATATTTACTTCTCTGTGTTGAGTCTACCGATTCTGAACGGGGTTGTTTAATGTATATGTTGTTCTTGATACATATATATATAAGGTGTTCATGTATGTATCCAAAGCACATTGGAAACAATATTCGATCATTAGCTGCGTTCAAATACTGCTGCGGTGGAGTGACCACCCCCTGTCCCCGGGGGTCCCCCCTGTCCCTGGACCCCTGTCCCCGGGCTCGTGTTCCCGGTTAAGATAGGTTAAGTTGTCTAATGTCTATGTCTATATGTAATGTCTATGTCCATGTCTCTGTCTTTGTAGGTTGTTTTTTTTGTCCTAAGATTTTTTTTAATGCTGGACTTAGAAAATTTTCGATTGATGAAAAAAAAATGGTTCCATGACGACCTATGTTTATTTTGGTATGGGAGGACAGAGGACACCGAGACTCGACCGACACACTAAACCCAACCTCTCTACACGTACTCTACGTCACCAAAAAAGGTTAAAGGTTCCAAATAACAATAGTTAGAGTTTCCCCAATCTAGTAAAGTGGATTGGTTGAAATCTCCAAGGCGTATTTTGCATTTTTTTTCCAAATATGAACACGTTAAAACTGAACTGTCTCGGATTTTTGAGTTTTGTATTCGCCCTGAGAAAATTCTATATAAAATAACATACCTGAAAATTATATTCACAGTAGATTGATTTTTTTGAGTTTTGTAATCACCTCAAGAAATTCTATATAAAATAACATACCTGAAAATTGTATTCACAGTAGATTGAATTCTTGAGTTTTTGTATTCGCACACAATAAATTCTATATAAATAACATACCTGAAATTCTATTTACAGTAGATTGAACTTTTGAGTTTTGTAATCACTCCAAGAAATTCTATATAAAATAACATACCTGAAAATTGTATCGCTATATACTAGACTTTTTGATTTCTGTGATTTTGGAGAAAGCAATGGCATCCACCACCAGTTTCAATCGTAAAAATGATAAAACTGAATGTGTTACTTGTGGGAAGCTAATCTCAAGGAACAATTTATCGGTACACAGGGCAAGATGTAGCGAAACAGGTTCGAGAATTAATCGTTCGTCACCTTCTAAGTCTTGTGCTCGATGCGGAAAGATGATTAGTATTACAAATTTAAGTAAACACCTGAAAATTTGCAAACCATCGACCGAACAAGGAACATTGAAAAGAAAAATCGATGATCCAGGAACCGAAGCTTCTACTTCCAAACAAGTTAAATTATCGGATGAACGCAAACCAATTAGATCTGCATTTAACCATCATATTCAGGATTTCTCTTTTACTTCGGAACCAGGCTGCGACATTCTTAGTTTCTTGCGTGAAACGAAAACATCCGTGATAAATATTCTAAAAAATAAATTGGAAAATAATTCCATAAAAGTATATGTTGATCTATTTTCCGAATACGAAAAAGTCGATGGTACAACAAGAGTTTTCTATCATCGAACAAAAAAACAGGCTCTTCATTTGGCGGACGTCGATAATTTGGACGAATTTTATTCTGATCTTTCAAATGAACTGGTTAAGAAACATGACGATTTCGAGGCTACAGGGTCGGAATGGTCTCTGTGTGGTAGTCCTCACACTGTAATCGTTTACGTAAACCAATTCTCGCCTCTTCGTGCATCCAGCTACGTTCCTCTTCCAGTGGATATTAAAAATAAAAAAGCAGTGCTGAATATTCAAAATATAGATGATAAATGTTTTATTTGGTGTGTGTTGGCGGAACTTCACCCGATTCATTGGTCAAATAATCCAGAACAGGTTTATCATTACAAGCAGCATGAACCTGAACTGGAAAATGCAATGGCTGGCATCGAATACCCGGTGACCATTTCTGATATATCAAAATTCGAAACACGAGCACGATATGCAGAAGGAAAAACGCTTAATCATCAACGTGTATTCCTATACGTTGGATAAACATGTCGTGCATCCCGTCAGGATAAGCGATGTCGACGATGACGATGCTCGTGTGATTAATCTTCTTCTTATTTCAAACGACAGTGTTCACCATTACTGTCTCACGCGTTCACTATCACGTTTGGTCGGAAGTCAATCAACCAAGCATGCACACCATATCGAAGTTTGCCCGAGATGCCTAACCACGTTCGACGATCGAAAACGAGTCGATTATCAAAATTACACAGGACGTCAAATTGCTATCGAGAAACTTGCCGAACATAAAATTTATTGCGGTGACAACAGACCGACTCGCATGTTGATGCCGAAATCAAAAGAGGTCGAAGAATTTAGGATGCATAAGGCATATTTGGAGCATCCCGCAATCATCATTGTTGATTTTGAGTCTTTTCTCAAACCGTTGTCCTACTGCGAACCAGACCCCGAACTTTCTTCCACAACACCGTATCAGTTGCACGAAGCCTCGAGTTTCGGATATGTTGTCGTGCGACAGGATAGGATAGATGAACCGTATGTTTACCGAGGACCAGACGTAATCAAACATTTTTTTGAAAAGATGGTTGAAGAGGTTGAGACCATTGGCAGCCTCTTACGCGAATCGAAACCAATGCTTCCATTATCCAGCGATGAACTTCAATCTCACAATAACATTGAAACGTGTCCGGTGTGCGATCAACGTTTCACCGACGAGAACCGGAAAGTATTTCACCATAATCACTTCACCGGAAACTACATCGGTGGAATCTGTAACACGTGTAATCTAAAGATCCAAAAACCTACGTTTGTTCCCGTATAGAGAGGTTGGGTTTAGTGTGTCGGTCGAGTCTCGGTGTCCTCTGTCCTCCCATACCAAAATAAACATAGGTCGTCATGGAACAAAAAAAAAATGTAGTCCAGCGTTAAAAAAATCTTAAATAGCAAATATCTCGAAAATGGTAAGAGTTATCGAAAAAAATATATCGAAAAACACCCCCATACGGCATCGTTAGATGCCCCCTGTCGATTTTGGAGGTGTAGAATACGTATACCAAGTTTTGGTGGTCCTGGGGTCAAGGGGTAAGAAGTTAGCCCACCCCCTCCCAAAACTTTGATCACTCGTAACTCTTGAACGAATAGTCGAAGAGAGGTCGGGTTTAGTGCGTCGGTCGAGTCTCAGTGTCCTCTGTCCACCCATACCAAAATAAACATAGGTCGTCATGGAACCATTTTTTTTTCATCAATCGAAAATTTTCTAAGTCCAGCATTAAAAAAAATCTTAGGACAAAAAAACAACCTACAAAGACAGAGACATGGACATAGACATTACATATAGACATAGACATTAGACAACTTAACCTAACTTAACCGGGAACACGAGCCCGGGGACAGGGATAGGACCCCGGGGACAGGGGTCCAGGGACAGGGGGGGGACCCCCGGGGACAGGGGGTGGTCACTCCACCGCAGCAGTGGTTGAACGCAGCTAATGAACGAATATTGTTTCCAATGTGCTTTGGATACATACATGAACACCATATATATATATGTATCAAGAACAACATATACATTAAACAACCCCGTTCAGAATCGGTAGACTCAACACAGAGAAGTAAATATACACACTGTTAAAGACTCCTAGACACGCTGAAAAACTTTCGACCACGACCGGGTTCGAACCTATAGGCCACACGTAGAACGAACAATGACAAGAACGAGTGAACGCCTTAACACGCACGGCTACGGAGGAGAACCGAGAGAGGTCGTGTATAATTGTTCTTATATACCCAACAAAACTCAGAAACTGTCATACGCGAGAGCTATATTTTGCAACAACTATAATTACCCAACACTAGCAACAAGAACAAAAAAAATATATCAATTACTTGTATAATATTAATTAGTAACTTTAGATAATATTAATTATTAGTTTTCAGTTGTAATTAATTTTAAAAAACAATTAATAATATGTTTTACACAGAAACAAAGCACCACTTAGTTCACAAAACCTCTAACAGATGGCAGATAGTTACATGGTTCTAGTTAGGATGATGATTTTTGGGTTGTTGGATTGGGGTTGAAGAAGACTATTTGTTGTAGTGACCACAGTATTGTTGTTTTTTTTGTGTGTGTTTTCTGTTCTCTTACGAGAATTAATATAGGTTGTCATAGAACCCTCCAATTCATGACTTAGGAAAAATCTGTTTGGTGATTCATCATGTACACCTATATGTGAGAAAAAGTATGAATAAAACCTATGATCGGAAATCCAAAATGGCGACCGGAAGTGGGGTTATCTTGGAAACGGTAAGACTTAGGAAAAATCTGTTTGGTGATTCATCATGTACACCTATATGTGAGGAAAAGTATGAATAGAACCTATGATCGGAAATCCAAAATGGCGACCGGAAGTGGGGTTATCTTGGAAACGGTAAGACTTAGGAAAAATCTGTTTGGTGATTCATCATGTACACCTATATGTGAGAAAAGTATGAATAGAACCTATGCTCGGAAATCCAAAATGGCGACCGGAAGTGGGGTTATCTTGGAAACGGTAAGACTTAGGAAAAATCTGTTTGGTGATTCATCATGTACACCTATATGTAAGTAAAATATGAATAGAACCTATGCTCGGAAATCCAAAATGGCGACCGGAAGTGGAGTTATCTTGGAAACGGAAAGACTTAGTAAAAATCTGTTTGCGAATTCGACGACTCCAAGATCAAAAATGTTTATCTCAAGAATGGGAGGAACGAAATGTTCCCGCGCGAAAATTACAACCTCGACATGACCAAAGATGATTACCTCAAACTTTACGAAGCTTACACCGCTTACAAGCGCGTGACCGAGGGAAACGTCGACATGTACTACACGCCCAGCGAATTCAAAACCCACAGGCCGATGTTCGTCATCAATACCACGAAACGGAAGCAGGTGGTGGTCAACGATCGAACCAACATCAAGATCGTTTGCGAGTTCCACGACGCGCTGCCTGCCGATACTCTGTGCAGCGTCATCCTGGTCGCCGACAAGTCCTTCATCCATGACGTGAAGAACGAGAGGGTCACGGAGCAGTTTTAAAAAAAAATCCTAAAAAAATTGTCACATACTAAAAAAAATCAACAAGATTATATAAAATATAATATAAGTTAGTTCGGTGTGCAAATAAAAAAATGATAGGAACTGAAGATCGTAAAAAAATTGTAAGATAGGTTAAGTTATATCACGTAAGATCGTGATCGAGTGAGGTGTTGGCAACACTGCGAGAAAATGAGGCTTATGCCTTACAAGAGAAAACCATTAAATCGAGCCCCACTCCGAGCTCCACTTTCGGTTCCAGTCCTCTCTTTTTAGGTCTACTCTAAAGTAGGTCAAGGCATGTAGAGGCTCTCGTGTAGTTTAGCACGAAAAAAATGAATAGGTTAAGTTATATCACGTAAGATCGTGATATACCTAAAGTGTTAAGTGGGAAAAAAAGGAAATTTTACTAAAACATCGCTAAACGCTAAAACATCGACAAAAAATTGTCAAAATATGTCAAAAACTGATATTCAATTGATAAAAAAAGGATACAAATGCATACCTACCAAGTACGAGTGGGAAAAAGGGAAATTTTACTAAAACATCGCTAAACGCTAAAACATCGACAAAAAATGTCAAAATATGTCAAAAACTGATATTCAATAGATAAAAAAAGAGGCTACAAATGCATACCTACTAAGAACTACTTAGAAACGGCCAATTAGCACTACTCACTGTCCACTTTGTAACGAAAAATTTATTGATAGTAGGAAAAAAAAGAAAGTTCGACACCACGATCACTTCACCGGAAGTTATATTGATTCTTGATGTAACGGGTGCAACCTGAAGGCTAAGGACCCGCGCTTCGTCCCCGTATTCTTCCATAACGGCTCCGGGTACGATTTTCACCACCTTATCAGGCATCTCGGATACGACGATGCGCGCATTAATATTATTGCACAAAATAAGGAGCACTATATTGCCATCTCTAAATGGGTGCAAGGCATAGAACTTCGGTTTCTCGATTCTCTGAGGTTTCTCCAGGCAGGCCTCGATGCTCTTGCTGGGATGCTCAACAACAATCAACTAATTATTACCTCAGCCAATTTCCCGAACTTGGATGCTAATCTCTTCAGGTGTAAGGGGGTCTACCCCTACGAGTATGTCAGCGACCCTTCCAAGTTCGACGAGGAGTTGTTGCCTCCACAGGCTAAGTTTCACAGCCGGCTGCGAGGTTCGGGCATCACCGATGAAGAATATCAGCATGCTCAGTCCATGTGGCTCAAGCTGGGTTGTCGAAATTTTGGAGAATACCACGATGCCTACTTAAAACTGGATGTAACACTCCTCGCAGACGTCTTTCAAGCGTTTCGTGCAAATGCAATGCAAATCTACAAGCTGGAACCTGCATACTTCTACGGTCTCCCTGGGCTGGCATGGTCGGCCATGCTCCTTCTAACAAAAGTCAAGCTCGAGCTTATTTCCAATGTGGACATGATGCTTTTTGTGGAAAAGCTTGTTCGGGGTGGCATGGTCCAGGTGTCACAACGGTACGCTCGCGCCAACAACCAACACATGTCGACCGGGTACGACCCTTCTCAACCATCCAGCTACATCATGTACACGGATGCTAATAATCTTTACGGGCACTCCATGGTGCCAAAACTTCCATATGGAGGATTTGAGTGGGCTGATCTTTCCAAATTCGACGAAGAAGGTTTCGACGACTCGGAACGAGGCTTCTTTGTTGAGGTGGACCTCGAGTTTTCCGAGAAGCTACAGGATGTGTTCTGCGACCTCCCACCAGCATCGGAATTCAAGTGTCCACCTGCGTCGAAGCAGAAAAAACTCATCATGGATTTCGAACCCAAAAAGCGTTACGGGTTGCACTACCGAAATCTTTGGTGGTTGATGCAACGAGGGGTCACGATTACAGCAATTCACCGAATCCTCACTTTCAACCATTCAAATTGTTTGAAGCCATACATCGACCTCAATACCAAACATCGTACTGCTGCTACCTCGGAACTTGATCGCAAATTTTTAAGGACATGAATAATATAATATTTGGCAAAACAATGGAAAACACGCGAAATCGTGAAAACATAAGGTTGCTTACTAGCGTCGACCGTTGTCGCAAACTTGTTGCAAGCCCACTGTTTAAATCTCAAACAATCTACAACGAACAGCTTGCTTTGGTACACATGAATCGTAGTGAGGTAAAGCTCAACAAACCAGTCTATGTTGGTGCCACATTGTTAGAGTTAAGCAAGCTGCAAATGTTCGAGATATATTTTGATATACTACGCTTGCACAATGGTAACAACATCAAACTTCTCTGCACAGATACGGACAGTCTGGTATATCACGCCCACACTGCTAACACATATAAAGATATAGCCACGATTCCAGCCCTCGTTAACTTGTTCGACACGTCGAGCTATCCCCAACCAAATCGATATGAAATCCTGGCTCGAAACAAAAAAGTACCTGGCAAACTAAAGGATGAAAAAGATGGAGATATTACATTAGAGTTTGCTGGTCTTCGTGCCAAAGCATATGCAATTCAAGCTGAGAGTTCTGTGACCAAAAAAGCTAAAGGCATAGGCAAGCAGGTGGTTCAGAGAAAACTCAAGTTTGAAGACTACGTCGAGTGCCTCAAAAAGCCGATTCTGCGAAAAGAGTATCGCATCCAGAGTGTTAAACATATACTTACAACCAACACCGTCAGGAAAATTGCTCTGGATGCACGAGACGACAAGAGATGCGTTCTCAAATGTGGGATTCATAGCTTGCCGTGGGCTCACTATTGACTCAAAACAGGTAAAACTTGCTCTGTGTGCCCAAAATAAAAAAAGAGAAATTTGATTTACTAGTGTTTTTTTGCCCTCGAATGCAAAACGAGGAGGTGGAGGATGGATATTTTTTTCAAAATAATAATTTCACAGTTTTTTTTTGTAATACATACTATATATTCAATCAACAGAATTTTTTGTTGACCTACTCAAAATAATACAAAAAATTAACAATGTCTGTAAATATATAGTATGTATATTTTTTAACGGAACTAACTCCCGCCGTGTCCTACGGGGCGAAAATTTGGGGCATCTGCAGGGCCAGAGGGGAAGTTCCTTTGGACGCTCAAGCATGGCTTTTTTTATTATTTCTTGTTATTTCCTATGCATATTTAAAACTACTCTGTCACTCGCTCGTTCCTGACATCATACACAAAAGTTTTCTCTGCGATGAGGATGACGCTGCACAGTGTGTCCGCAGGCAGAGCATCGTGGAACTCGCAAACAATCTTGATGTTGGTGCGATCGTTAACAACTACCTGCTTTCTTTTAGATGTGTTGATGACGAACATGGGTCTGCGAGCTATAAACTCGTTTCAATTGTAGTACACATCCACGTTACCCGAAGTCACTCGTTTGTAAGCTGTGTACGCCTCGTACAGTTTCAGGTAGTCCTCTTCTGCGATATTTAGGTTGTAGTTCTCACGTGGGAAAAGTTCGTTCCTACCATTTTTGAGGTAAATGTTCTTAATCTTACAGTTGTCGAACTGGCTGGAATCTTTTTCTTGGTTATTGTCCTTCCTGTCTGGAAGAGTACGGCTGCAAACTCGGGCATGTCGTACCGAATGTTGTTGAATTCCGTGGTTACGTCAAATTAGAAATGATTGCCGGAAGCAGGTTTTTGCACACACTGGTAGCCGTAAAACTGAATGGACACTTGAGGATTCTTCAGGATGTCGGCTTTGTACTTGAGAGCATAGTTTGATTCGTATTCTACCACAGGCACGCGCAGCTCCATGGACCTTACAAGACACTTGCCAGAGTCGGGTAGTGTGTTGGGAAGCGAGGTAGTCCCGTCCGGGCCCAAAGTGCTGTAGCGCATCAGTGCGTCATTGTCGTTGGCAGCTCTGCGAAAAGTGACGCGCAAACCACCCTTCCACAAGATCTCCGTGTAGTCGGAGAAGAAGCCAGGAAGCAGGCGCATGGGAAACAGTACTGTGTGACTTTGAGTTTTGATTTTTGTACCTACTTCGAATCCCCCTGCCTGGTAGTATGCTGCATCGGTCTTGGAGAGTTTCAGTGTTCCCACAGCTGTAGAGGTAATCCCGGGGTAGTCAACCATATCGATGACGGTGCCATGCTTTCTAACTTACACATGCGAGAATAGGTACGGCACAAAATTATCTACAAGTCTTAAATTTGCATTGGCAAGAAATGCTTCGCCGTTGTCTCTCTTCACTACATCAAACTTGACGTACAAATCAGCTCTGTGAGGGTGAATGAACCCATTCCCGACATCCACATCAAACTCAAGCTCTCGGTTCGGTTCGTTGAGGTTGGCAAAAGTGCTACGGTTGGGAGGGAAGGACTGTAATTCCTAACTTTAGATTTGTTCCGTGATGGTTATTTATATGTTAATTTCCACGACAGCAGTGGTCGTGGCTCCGGCGAAATTTACCACCTCACCCTTCTCGTTTGTCACTGCTAATTCTATGTTGTCTATGCGATTACGAGATACAGGAAAATATATGGGTGAGGAGGGTGTGTAGATGATTGGCTCCATGAACTCCGAACTTGGTTTGAACGTGGCAATGATCCCAGTCTGCTTGTGGCTACCCGGGATGCCGTCCGAAGTTTTGGTGATCATGCCTTCCGCTAAGTTGCAGTGGACGTTCAGAGTCTCGATAACTAGAAATTTAGGAATGTTGGCACCGATGTGCTTGATGCCAGGTTCGAGCTTGGCATCGTTTTCGAATCCCAGGAGCTCTCCGGCGGTACCCAGGTCCACGGTTTCCGTTGCAGACACAATTTCAACTCTGTGAGTGACTGAATTTTGAGAAAAGAGCACACCTCTAGCAAGTGAGCCTGCAAGGTAGACGGGTTGTACTGACCAAGGGTGATGCTGATTTTGTCGTTGCCGACTTTGATTGTGTTGTTATGCACCGTCACATTGGGTATCAGGTACATGCTGTAGAATGCACGAAGAGCAATTGATTTAGGATAGATGATGTCGTCGTGCAACACGTGTTTTAAGACCGAAGTCTCGCTGGTGAGATGGAATACTCCCATAGTGCTTCAGGTGTCACAATGCTTTTTGAAAATCCTCGATCGTAGGGTTATTTATTTGAGACAGACACACAAGCATTGATATGCAAAGATGACCGCAGTTCACTTCGTCGAAACTTTGCATGCGTTCGTCGTTGTAGTAGAGACTCAAAGCACCGAGGTACTTTGCCAACCCAGCAGGTGGCACACCGCCGAATGAATCGAAAACAAATGCTTTGTTGTTGCTGGTTTTCAAGTAGCAAATCCAATGTGTACCTTGATTTTCGTAACAGTCCAGGTTAACCATACCACACTCTTTTTTCTTCACAAAAGAGGGTAGAGAATCGGACATGAACACCCCTGAAGTGCTTGATTCCCAACGGCTCGATCAGAGCATCAATATCGAGGTTGGACAGCGGCTCTTCTTTTTTTAAAATTTGTTCAAAGCTTTGAGCTTCCTGCCCACGCCTTTCCCCTTCTTTCCCATTGCCAGGCTGTGGCGTTTTTGCTCTTCCAACTCGGACTTGTTCTTCTTTGCATCAATGACGGTTTTGGCTATAGCGGCACTTCCGCCGGCCAAGCTACCCAGATCCGGGATAATGAATATGAAACCTCCTGCCTTTTTCTCTTTCTTTCGCGAATGTTGCAACCTCTTAAACTGAGGGATGCTGAGCAGCAATTTCATTCCGTGGCCTTTGACCAATCAAGAATGTTTCTTCTCACGCTGTTTCTTGGTGAGTAACCCATCGAGGGCACCCAGAGTTTTCAGATTGGAATAATTTATTTGGTATACTACACCCTTGGGCTTCATTTTGACGATATGTTATTTATATATTGTGTGAGCTTGAATATTTTAACAGAGCAGTTCAGGTAGGTTGTTATTTATAGACCCCACCCAAATTTTTGTTTTGTGTTCATGGCGATGGTCGTACCTAATGCAGCTACCCGATCACCCAGCGAGGCGTCTCTGCTGACGAGTCTCCCGAAAGCTGCGTGCTCTAACTTTCTGTCAGCATCATGACGTACATCGAGATCGGTATTAGTATTGTAGGCAATATCGTGATCCTTGCATGCAGCATCTAGGGGATTCACACCCTTGTCGGTTCTCTCCAGTCGCTGATTAAGTTTGGTTCCGGGGCCGCAGTACTGGTAACCTGGTACGTGCATTTCGAAGGGCAGCTTGTTGATGATGTCGTTCACGACACCTCGACCCTCGGCCACGTTCCAAAATTTCGAAGGTAAGGTGTTGATGATCTTGATGAGGTACCCTATGCCTTTGTTGTCGTTCACGATGAAGGTGGCAAGCTTGGAACTAATCATGTCCACGATGCCCACCTTCTCGTTGTGGAAATTACGGTTGCCGGCATTCTCTTCGCCTGGAATGACCAGCAAATGGTCCACGAGCTTTCTCACGTCGTCCACCCACACAAACTCCTTCGGCAGGGTGTTGTAGAGTTTGACGCCGCTACCTGTTTTGACCTGGTTCCATATCGGCTTGATGAGATTCCTGTATTTTTCACCGCTGCTGGATTTGACGCGATTTTGCGTAGCGTCTTTGTTTTGGTTCAAGGCATCCGTCATGATCAAAATTTCCTTGTAACTTTGGTAATCCTCGTCTGTGTAATCTCTTGGCTGCTTTTTGGTGATGAGTTCCCACAGTCCAACCGTGCCGGGATACCTCTTCCAGCTGTCCTTCTCTCCCAAATTGACTTTCACGTCGTCACCCTCGAATGTGAATTTCGATTTTCCGATCTTCCAAACCACGCCCTCGTTGAGTTCCATGGTCGGGTACAGTTCGAAAACCTCGGCTTTCTCGAATTTCCCGGTGCTTAGATAATCCCTCGCCAACGGTCCCAGCTCGACTACATTTTCCGAAGAGGTGCTGCCTAGAGCCTGACGTTTTGGTGGCGGCGCAAGTTCGTAATGGGTAGTGTGAATGCTGGATATAGGTGTTGGTATGGTATAATTTCGAGCAGTAAGTGGCACGAGCTCGTTGATCAGCTATTTCTTTTGCTGGGTGACATTTTTTATTCCCTTACCGAGTCCGCTGATGGCATCGATGATAGGTTTGTCCTGTTGTTTTTCTCTTCGTAAATTCCACGATTCTCGGATTTCCAACCCTTAAACCGTTTCGTCATAAAGTCGCGCAGCTTCAGATTATCGTCTGCAAATTTGCGTTTCATTTTTTTGGTATGTAGTTATTTATAATACGTCAAGACGTTTCTTGCAACGTTGCAACGTTTAGAAAATTATTAATTTTGTTTCTGTATTTTCCATCATTGGGTTCCCTCGTCATGTCAATTGTGACGAAACCAAAATCATCTTGATTCCAGCATGAAGAGCAAGATTTCGAGAAATCGTTGTAGCTCAAATCTCCACCTACATAGTCATCGTGAACGTGCTTGAGGTTGGTGGCATCCTGACGAAACAAGCAAATAAAACTAGCATTGTCCCGAAGGAGCTGCTTGGGGATCTTGGAGAAAGTCTGTGCAAGGTAGAAGCAGTCCGTGCTCCTGTGTCGGCCCTGAGTAAAAAAAATGCAAATCTCGTTTTGGTTTTCCAGGATTACATCGTCGAAGAACAACACCGAGTTATCGCGGCAGCGGTCCAGCGATATAACTTCACAAGCAAAAGTAGCAATGCCCAGCCCGTCGTACAATTTCGTCAGCTGGCGGTATTTTGGTTGCTCCAAACTTTTGGAGAAAACATACAGATGCCTGTTCTTCCAGTCCAGCCAGTCGGGTGCAAGCAAGAAATTGTCCACAACAAACGTTGTCTTCCTGCAACCCGAGGGTCCGACGACGAGACAGCGAATATTGTTAGGCAGAAGATCGCCGTTTTTCTTAGAGAGTTCTACGGATGTATCTGGCAGTCGTCTCACCACATCCCACACACCTGTCACACAATCACTTCGTCTGCGTCGATCCAGCTTGTTTCCTCGAGTCCCAGCCATTTAACCAATAATTTTTTTATTTTTCCTGCGCAGGATTTTCTCGATGAGGTAGGTGTCCCGATGTCTTGTTTTAGAAAGTTCCTCTTCGTAGAATCGTCCTTTCCAAATTTCGTCGCGTGCATCCTTTAATAGATACGTGTACCTCGCCCCCGGCATGACTCGAACCACAGTAAGAAGTTCAGTGCTCCAAAAGCTTGGTGAAGCCCTTCTCGAACGTACGCTTGAATTTGCTGATCCTCACCTGGTCTCCTACTTTGTATTTCGGTTTCTTGCTCGTAAATTTATACTTTGGACAATAAACTGTAGAAATTAAACGCTGCTCGTCAGATTTGTTAACGTCAACTTGTTTCATGCGTATCGTGCGATGCAAACTGTGATTATAATCCCTTACAAGTTCCGGTAGAATGTTGACCCACTTGTAGTTTCCCTGAAGCGTGAATTGCTTCCACATGCGTGTTTTGAGAGTTCGGTTGAAACGTTCAACTATGCTGACTTTGATGTGACTATAGGTTGAGTAATGTTGAATATTTCGTTTTTGAATGAATTGCTGAAAGACAGATTTGTAGAATTCTTTTCCGTTGTCTGTTTGAAGAAATCGAGGTCGCCTGCCACTTTCATCGAAACTAGTTTTCAATGCTTCCACTACACAGGTACCTGTTTTTGCCTTGAGGGGTAAAGAACACGCAAATTTTGAAAATGTGTCTATAAAAGTGAGAAGATACTTGTATCCCTTGTTGATTTTATGTAAATTTTTAAGTTGTCACTGCTCATTTCCAAAAGGTCAATTTGCCACAAGTCGTCTATGCCTTTGGTCACTACCGCCAGTCGTTTGTAGTTTCGCCGTGCAGATTTGTGCAGCTCGTTTACAATAGCCTGCCTAGACATTGAGTGAAAATTAGAATATAGCTTGGATGGGATTTCTGGGCGCAGACAATGCCGGGTTTTCTATGTACAGCTTTTCACCTATTTCTATGTCGATAATTTGAGTGGCATCTTCGGCATAGGCTGTCTCGCGAGTTTCGGGGTGGGTGAAATCAACCAACTCCACTCCTCTTATTTTAGGCTCGTCCCCAATGTTCGTTACGGTCATGGTTTGGTAGTGGGTTGCGTGAGGTAAAGACCAGTATGAAACCTTCACGAACTGAAGTGTGCCAGCAAGGAAAAACTGGTGATAGGCTTTGGCAGGGGTCAGCATGTAGAGTTTGGCGCCCGGATGGAAGAGCGAGGAAAATTCCCTGTTTAGAATGCTGTACAGTTCGATGACAACAGTGGATTTGAGATTGTCGATGCTGGCGTTCAGGGTGTTTACATTGGTTCGAACCTCGCTCTCCACATCCTCCAATCTACCGTTCACCGATTCCAGGTGTTCCTCGATAGCACCAACAACAGTGTCGTAATCGGGCTTGATCTTCACGTCGACAACAAGTCTCTTGAATTTTTCGTTTAACTCGCGCAGCTGGGTACTGAAATTAGCTATGGCAGACTCCTGGCCTGCTTCTATGCTACTAAATTTGCTCTTTTACGTTGGCGATAATTTGCTGCAAGCTCTCCACAAGTGTCAACTTCGAGTTTTGAGCTGCAAGGTCGTGGACCTGGGTCTTAATTTCTGCAAACAAGGCATGTAGCTCGCCGACGTTGTGGTTGGTAGGCAAGGTGGCAACAGCATTCCGAAGCGTTGCAATTTCGGTTTGGATGTTTTTAATGTCGTCCGATTTGAGTATTCGGTTCAGGGTCCTCTTCACGCTTTTCAGTTCCTGCGAAGTAGGCAGGTTGGCCACCGTGTCTTGAAGCAATTCCAGAGCTTTCTTCACAGCATCCAACTCCGATGCATTCGCAGCCGCACTTATACCTTCCTGCAGTTGTGTTATGTCGTCCTGGGTGGGAGTGGATTTTTGAAGTGTTTCCAGCTTAGTCTCTATGTCGTCAATCAAGTTATGAAAATGCGACAACTCTGATTCAGTGTTTAGATTTTCCAGCTTGGTAATTTGTTGTTGAACACTGGCCAAAGTGTCCCTGATACCTGGCAGTTTGGATTAAATTGCCTCGTAAACATAATTTTTGATGACGGCAAATGCATCCTCGATTTGAGCTATGGTACCTTGCAGTTTCCCAAAGTCGTCGTATGTCTCGAGCTGGAGCACGCTGCGTGCAATATCATTCAGTTCGCTGAACGAAGGTAGATTGTTGATGAAGTCTTCCAGCGTTTGTAGTTTAGTTTGAGCTTCGGTAATAGCTGCGTGCAAAGCATTCGTTTGAAGCTCTGCCTTGATACTTTCCAACGTAGGGATTTTGAAAGATTGAAACTGTTCGCGCAATTTAGCAATGCTGTCATTGACGCGATCGTAGTCATCTTGTGTTTTGATGCTCTGGATGATGGTTTGCAGCTCGGTTTGGATGGTGGAAGTTTGGTCCTGCAAGTGTTGCTTCAGTTGTTCCACGTCGGAGGTCTGCGTTTGCTGCAGCTTCAGAAGTTCGTTTTGGAGCTTGGCTACTCTCAGCGCCAGGTTCTCGAGGTTGTCTATCGACGCCAAGTTGGTGTATTTTTGCAACAGCGATTTGAGTTCTGCATTGATCTTGAGTACAGGGTCCAGGCACTGAGACTGCAGGCTGGCTATCTCGGACTGGAGGCTGGAGTTGAGCGTGGACTGCAGGGCCTGCAGGTCGCTTCTCAGCTTCTTGACCCTGACGTCGAGCATGAGAAGCTCGTCGCCGTGGTCGTCGCGTTTCGTGTGACCGAAAATGTCGTTAGGCATTGCTGCTACTATGGTTATTTATTTTTTATAGGATTGGTTATTTGAAGCTACACAAAAAGCGGGATAAGTTTGTCGTAATCACGCAGCAACTCCACGTACAAGCAATCGTCGGCAGATAAATCGTACATTGTGACATTGTTCACCCTATCGTGTTTGAGGCGATAAATATTCTTGCCGAAAGAAACCTTGACTTCACCTACATTCTCTGGATTGACAGTTAACTTAAGTTTACCGCTAATTGGGAACTTGATGAAATTTAAATTATTGTTGAAGACGTAAAATGTTTTGCCAACGTCCTCGTCGTATTTCGTCCAAATGCTGTTCAGGTGAATAATCAACAAGCCACTCAGTTTGGATAGCATGGACGGCAACAGGTCGAAGCTTGGCGTTGCAGCCTGACTCGGTGCTTCCATGACAGTCTGCTTTTTGAATCCAAACAAGTTCATAATCATGGTTATTTTATTTTATACTCGACAGCAAGTTGAACCAAAAACTGTTATTAATATATTTGTAAAAAATCCATCTAATGTCTGAAATAAAAAATGTTAAGGAAAATTTTTGCAAAATATCCCGCCATTTGCTTCAACTTACTAGGACCCCAATTTCATATGCCTTGATCCTAGAAGTCACATGCGCAGCCATGTATCCTTCGTAATCGCATATGCTATAGTCAGCCAGATATTATCATAAGAGAATCACATTTCACCCTATGATCCTACCCAAACTTACATTGCAGAAGCTAGAAGTAACAGGGCGGGATATTTTATGTTAATTACGGCAACTTGTGTGCAGTTGGTATAAGGTACCTGTGTATGATGTTTTCAATAGTTGTTGTCTGGGAACAATGTTGGCCCACGCCAAAAATTTAACTTTAATGGACCATATCTCGAAAACTGTAAGAGATAGAGCAAAACATAAAGCGATTTTGACTTCAAAGAAGCATTTTATGATAGTAGAGAATGCCCATACCAACTTTGAGCGCGCTACGATTAACATGACCCACCCCCGAAATTTCGTCAGTGGACCATATCTCGAGAACGGTTAGAGATAAATAAAAAATAGTAAAAGATATTGCCAGATGCCACTCTTGTCGATATACCAAAATGTTGGTGGTCCTAAGTGGGTGGGCCAACTCCCAATTTTTTTCCCAGATACTCCCATCGTAAAAGGCTATGGCAAGAGACCAGTAGGTTGGCAACATTGCTTTATGCACTGGAACTACATAAGGCAAGCCTAAAGCAAGGTTGCCAGCTTTTTGCTTTAGGTTAAGTTAGACTAAGAAAAGTACACGAGCGCATCACTTTCGCGTTTGCCTTATGATGTTTTCCGTTAAGGTTGCAAAAAACGCATCACTTTCTGACCCAGAACTGTCTTTTTATCCCTAGTAGTCAGTGTTCCCAACTCCAATTTGTAGGTTAGCTTCGCCTGTAAAAGATCACATGGTGAAATTTTCTTGGGGTGGGCTGGAAACACTGTGAGCGCATCGCTTTCGCGTTTGCCTTACGATATTTTCCGTTAAGGTAGCAAAAAACGCATCACTTTCTGACCCAGAACTGTCTTTTTATCCCTACTAATATCTATTTTTGCATATGGTATCTAAGATTCCTAATTAAAAAATGGAAGTCGAAATCAGATACATTGTGAAAAAATATTGGTACGAATTTAGGCTTCTGGATTTTTAGGTTGCAGGTGTTACAGATTCCACTAATGTAGTTTCCGGTGAAACGATTATAGTGAAATATTTTCCGATTCTCATCCGTGAAATGTTGATCACACACCGTACACGTTTCAATGTTATTGTAAGATTGAAGTTCATCGCTGGATAATGGAAGTATTGATTTCGATTGTCATTAGAAGCTGCCAATGTTCTCAACCTCCTCCACCATCTTTTTAAAAAAGAGTTTAATAACATTCGGTCCGCGATATATATATGGTTTATCTATCCTATCCTGGCAATTTTGGCAATTTCTTGATTTTGGAAATGTTGGTATTTACGGTAGTCAAGATCGTCGAATACGGTTAAACACCTTGGACAAACTTCGATGTGTGCACGATGCTTGGTTGTTTGGCTTCTGACTAAGCGGGAGAGTGAAAGAATTAGCGTGTAATGATGAACATGATCGTCAGCAATGAGAGGCAAATTGATTTCCACGACTTCGTAGTAGTGTATATTAGGCGGTTCAACGCAACACTTAGTAGGTATCTCTTTTTTTATCAATTGAATATCAGTTTTTGACATATTTTGACAATATTTTGTCGATCTTTTAGCGTTCAGCTATGTTTTTATTACAATTTTTAATGCACTTTTTTTTCCCACTCACACTTGGTAGGTATATCACGATCTTACGTGATACAACTTAACCTATTTTTTTTTCTTACGATTTTTTAATTTTTTTTACGATCCTAAGTGATATAACTTAACCTATCATTTTTTTTATATTTACGCATCGAACTAACCTACAAGGGACTCTGTTTTAATATTTCAGTCGACATCTAGTAGCAAACACTAGAACTATTTCCTCAGGTATCGTCTTCATGTTCTAGTGTTTGCTACTAGATGTCGCCACCAGCGATGTAGACGCAGTGTTACCACACTATGAGGGCCTTCCTAAGGTGCAAAATTTCCCTTTTTGGACCATTTTTTCCCTTTCACCTAAGCAAATGACATAATAGAATACTAATTAGTTGTGGTAGTAAAGTTAGTAGATTATTTTTATTTTAGTGTGTGGCAATTTTTTTACGAATTTTTTAAAACTCTTCCGTCACCCTCTCGTTCTTCACGTCGTGGACGAAGGACTTCTCTGCGATTAGGATGACGCTGCATAGAGTATCGGCAGGCAGCGCATCGTGGAACTCGCAAACGATCTTGATGTTGGTTCGATCGTTGACCACCACCTGCTTTCTTTTCGTGGTATTGATGACGAACATCGCCCTGCGGATTTTGAATTCGCTGGGAGTGTAGTACATGTCCACGCTTCCCTCGGTCACGCGCTTGTAAGCCGTGTAAGCTTCGTAAAGTTTGAGGTAATCGTCTTTGGTCATGTCGAGGTTGTAATTTTCGCGCGGGAAGACTTCGTTCCTGTCGTTCTTGAGATAAACGTTCTTGATCTTGCAGTCGTCGAACTTGCTGGAATCTTTTTCCTGATTGTTGTCCCTCCCGGTCTGAAAGAGTACAATGACGAAATCTGGCATGTCGAACTGTATGTTGTTGAACTGCGTCGTCACGTCGAATTCCATGTGACTTCCCGACGCCAACTTCTGCACGCACTGGTAACCGTGAAAGTGAATCGGCACCTGCGGACTTTTCAAGATCTCCGCTTTGTACTTGAGGGCGTAGTTCGTTTCGTATTCCACCACCGGCATTTTCAAATCCATGCTCCGGATGACGCATTTTGCTGCTTCGGGTAAAGTGTTGGCTATCGGCGTGCCGTCGGCGTTCAAGTTGGTGTATCGCATCAGTGCGTCGTTGTCGTTGGCCGCTCTTCGAAACGTGACTCTCACTCCTCCCTTCCACATGATCTTCTTGTAGTCCGAGAAGAATCCCGGCAGCAGACGCATGGGAAAGAGCACCGTGTGACTTCTCGTCGATATTTTCGTCCCGGCTTCGAATCCTCCCGCTTGATAGTATGCTGCGTCCGTTTTGGATAATTTCAATGTTCCCACTGCCGTCGACGTGATGCCTGGATAATCTATTCTGTCGATGTCGGTACCGTGTTTCCTCACCTCCACCTGCGAGAACAGGTGAGGCACGAAGTTGTCCACGAGAATCAAATTTGCTGCTGCGGGAAACGCGTCTCCGCTTTCCTTCTTCACCACGTCGAATTGAATGTAAAGGTCCGCTCTGTGAGGATGAACGAATCCGTCCCCTACGTCCACGTCGTATTCGATCTCCCTGTTCGCTTCGTTCAAATTTGCGAACGTGCGACGGTTGGGAGGGAAAGATTGCAACTCGTAACTTTCGATCTGCTCCATTTTTTTTCCACTATGCGTGTTATTTATTATACGTTGATCTCCACGATGGCAGTGGTCGTTGCACCTGCGAAATCCACCACGTCGCCTTTCTCGTTCGTCACCACCAACTCTATGTCGTCTATGCGGTTGCGACATACTGGAAAATAGATCGGCGAAGAGGGTGTGTAGATGATCGGTTCCATGAATTTGGAACTGGGTTTGAACGTGGCTATGAATCCCGTCTTCTTGTGACTTCCTAACAATCCGTCCGAGGAATTCGTGATCATGCCTTCCGCCACGTTGCAGTGTACGTTCAAAGTCTCGATGGCCAAGAATTTAGGAATGTTGGTTGCTACGTGCTTGATGCCAGCTTCGAGTTTTGTGTCGTTCTCGAAACCTAAAAGTTCTCCTATGGTGCCCAGGTCCACCGTCTCCGTCGCGGATAGGATTTCCACTCTGTGAGTGACCGAATTTTGAGAAAGGTACATGTCTTTGGGTAATTGAGCTTGCAAAGTAGAAAGATTGTATTGGCCTGGCGGGACGACGATATGTTCGCTTCCGACGCTAATTTTGTTGTTGTGCTGCGTGACGTTAGGTATGAGGTACATGCTGTACAATGCACGCAGAGCTACGGATTTAGGATAGACGATGTCGTCGTGCAGCGTGAGTTTCAAGATCGAAGATTCGCTCGTGAGATGGAACACGCCCATCGTGATGCTTTAGATTCCACAATGCTTTCTGGAAATCCTCGTTCGTAGGGTTATTTATTTTAGAGAGAAACGCGAGCACGGAGAGGCAGAGATGACCGCAGTTCACGTCTCCGAAATTTTGAATGCGTTCGTCGTTGTAGTATATAGAGGTTTTGTTCGTTTTCAGATAATGAACTAAATTTGTAGGTGGAACACCTCCGAAAGAATCGAAAACGAATGCTTTATCATTTTTGTGGTAACATATCCAATGCGTGCCTGGATTTTCTTGACTGTCCAAGTTGACTACGCCGCATTCTCTTCTTTTAACGGTTGAAGGTAACGAGTCGGACATGAAAACTCCTCTGAAGTTTTTGATTCGTAACGGTTCGATCAGAGATTCAATGTCTCGGTTGGTGAGTGCTGCTGTTTCTTTTTTTTAAACTTTTTCATCACGCCCTTCCCTTTCTTCTCCATGGCCAGATTATGACGTTTCTGTTCTTCCAATTCCGCCTTGTTCTTCTTCGAGTCGATGACGGTTTTCGCGATGGCGGCGCTTCCGCCAGCCAAACTTCCAACGGCCCCCAATGCTGCCAGGATGGCCGGGATGCTGAATATGAAACCTCCGATCTTTTGCTGTTTCCGCGAACGCTGCAAGCGTCTCAATTGTGGAGTGCTGAGAAGCAATTTCATTCGGTGTCCTTTCGTCAAGCGTTGTTTCTTGGTGAGTAACCCATCGAGGGCACCTAGATTTTTTAGATTGGAGTATGGTATCTGGTACACGACACCCTTGGGCTTCATGTTGATGCTCTCTATATATTTTTTATTCACGGTATGTTATTTATATATATAAATGTTCTGAGATTTTTTTTTGTTTCCCTCTCTCGTGTAATTTTTTTTTTCAAGGTATGTTATTTATATATATGTATGTTCCGAGATTTTTTTTCCCTTTCTTGTGTAATTTTTTTTTCAAGGTTTGTTATTTATATATATGTATGTTCCGAGATTTCTTTTTCCCTCTCTCGTGTAATTTTTTTTCAAGTTATGTTATTTTATATACTCCGCACAGCCGTTACACAAATTCTATTACGTGCTTCGTTTTCTTACCAAGAAGTTCCTTTGTCCCCTTGTACACGATTCGAGTTTTGTTCTCGACTAAGATATATAGCTTCTCGTGGGATAACATGTTAGCATATCGATCTGGTAAAAATAGACTGTATTGTCCGTCGAGCAACAGACGAACCTTGGGACCATACTGGGTAGAAACAATTGAACCGGAAGTTATCGTGTAAGGTTTGCCGACTTCCAATTCCTGAATTTTTACATACTCTACTGACAAATTTAGCATTTGTTTTAATGCTTGGAGGTCACTCATTTTTTCAGTCGTCATGTCGAAGAGAAATTCAGTGTGTTAGAGAATTTTAATTTTTTCACAATGTGTTATTTATATATACCGAAGATTTTTTTTTTGATCTCGTAGATTTTTTTTTCACGATGTGTGTTATTTAAATATCAAGGTTTTTTTTTTACTTGTACATTTTTTTTGGCACGTACATTTTTTTTGTCTTGTACATTTTTTTTGACACGTATATTTTTTCTCATATATTTTTTTTGACGTACATTTTTTGGAAACGTACATTTTTTTTTTCGTTGCACATTTTTTTTGACAAATTTTTTTTGTCATATTTTTTTTGACACGTACAATTTTTTTTGACACGTATATTTTTTTACACTTACATTTTTTCCACATTTTTTTTGACAGGTACATTTTTTTAACACGTACTTTTTTTCTTGCACATTTTTTGACAACTTTTTTTGACAATTTTTTTGACGATAAAAAATTTTTACGATAAGGCAACTTTTTTTTCTGACGGTGATAATTTTTCCACGTCCTTTTTTTTTGGCGTGACAAATTTTTTTGACGATAAAAAATTTTTACGATAAGGCAACTTTTTTTCTGACGGTGATAATTTTTCCACGTCAACTTTTTTTTGAAGACAAATTTTTTTTGGCGATAAAAATTTTTACGATAAGGCAACTTTTTTCTGACGATGTCCACGTCAATTTTTTTTTTGAGGAGACATTTTTTTTGACGTACATTTTTTTTACGTATATTTTTTTTGTCTCATTTTTTTTGACACGTACATTTTTTTTGTCATGTATATTTTTTTTTCACGATTTGTATCGAAGATTTTTTTGTGTGTGTGCGTTAGAGGAAGAAAGTCCGTGCTTCGGAAAACGCGATGATGTGCGTGATGATTTCTTCGGTCTCCTGTTTAGACTTGCGCCAATCATCCGTGTATCGTCTTCTTCCCTGCCTCGCCTCGTGAAGTTCATCCAACCTATCGTTCAATTTTTTCCCTGCAGCCGAAAGAAGAGTGTCGAGATCACCGCACCTCATGCCACTGATCTCCCGAAGACGGTCCTTGACAGCCATTTCACAAGGGATGCGAAAATACGGCGTTGATCTCGCTACGATTAAAAGTTTATTAACATCTCCGTTTACTACCTGTTTGAAAATTTTACATAGCAGTTCGGGCGGTAAGTCGGTTATACGAGACATGTTGTTTTTTTTACTGTATGTTATTTATTTATACATCCCACCCAAATTTTGTTTCGTGTTCATGGCGATGGTGGTGCCCAGTGCTGCAACTCTTTCTCCCAACGATGCATCTCTGCTGACGAATATTTCGAAATCTGCGTGCTCTAACTTTCTGTCTGCTTCGTGACGTGCGTCCAGATCCGTCTGCGTGTTGTTGTAAGCGATGTCGTGATCTTTGCATGCCGCGTCCAACGGATTCACACCCTTGTCTCCTCTCTCCAATCTTTTCTCGAGTTTGGTACCCGGTCCACAGTACTGGTAGCCAGGTAAATGCATCTCGAAAGGTAACTTGTTGATGATGTCGTTCACGAGTCCCTTTCCTTCGGCCACGTTCCAGAATCTCGGAGGCAGCGTGTTGATAATTTTAATGAGGTAACATATGCCCTTGTCGTCGTTCACGATGAAGTTGGAAAGTTTCGTGCTGATCATGTCCACGATGCCAACCTTCTCGTTGTAGAAATTACGATTGCCTGCATTCTCCTCTCCTGCAATAACCAACAATCGGTCCACGAGCTTCCTCACGTCGTCCACCCAAACGAATTCTTGTTGTAGCGTTTGACGCCGCTGCCTGTTTTGACCTGGTTCCAAATCGGTTTGATGAGATTCCTGTACTTCTCACCGCTGCTCGATTTCACCCTATTCTGCGAGGCGTCGTTGATCTGGTACAAGGCATCCGTCATGATCAGAATTTCCTTGTAACTCTGGTAATCTTCGTCGGTGTAATCTTTCGGCTGCTTTTTGGCAACGAGTTCCCACAGTCCCACCGTACCCGGATACCTGTTCCAACAATCCTTATCGCCTAAATTAACTTTAATGTCGTTGCCTTCGAAGGTGACTTTCGATTTCCCAATCTTCCAAACCACACCCTCGTTGGTTTCCATGCTCGGATACAATCCGAACACTTCATCCTTGTCGAACTTCCCCGTGCTCAGGTAGTCTCGTGCCAAAGGTCCCAACTCGATTTTATCCGAAGACGTGCTGCTTATGGCTTGACGTCGTGGTACGTCCTTCAGTACGAACGGCGTCGAAGGAATGCTCGAAATGGGCGTGGGTACAATGTAACTTTTAGCTGCGAGGGGTACGAGTTCGTTGATCAAATTTTTATTTTGTTCCGTGACGCCTTTAATTTCTTTACCTAGATCGCTGATGGCATCGATCACAGGTTGATCTTGACGTATCTTCTCTTCGTAGAATCCGCGATTCTCGGATTTCCAACCTTTGAAGCGTTTCGCGAGGTAATCGCGAAGCTTAAGATTGTCGTCTTCGATTTTTCGTTTCGTCATAACGTTATTTATACACGTCGTTTCTCACAACGTTGAAACGTTTAGAAAGTCGTTGATTTTGTTTCTGTATTTTCCGTCGTTGGGTTTCCTCGTCATGTCGATCGTCGCGAATCCGAAATCGTCACTGTTCCAGCAAGAAGAGCAGCGTTCCGAAAATTGATTGTAGTTCATGTCTCCGCCTACGTAGTCATCGTACGCGTGCTTGAGGTTGGTGTGATCTTGACGAAACAAACATATGAAATTAGCGTTGTCGCGTAGTAACTGTTTTGGAATTTTGGAAAACGTTTCAGCTAGGTAAAAGCAATCCATTCCTTTGTGACGACCTTGCGTGAAAAAGTTGCGAATTTCATTTTGATTTTCCAGGATGACATCGTCGAACACAACGACTGAATTTTCACGACAATCGTCGAGTGGTTTTATTTCCGAAGCGAACGTTGCAATGTCCAGACCATCGTACAGTTTCATCAGTTGCTGGTATTTGGATTGCTCCAAACTTTTCGAAAACACGTACAGGTGCCTGTTCTTCCAATCTAACCAATTAGGTGCGAGGAGAAAATTGTCCACGAGCAGTGTCGTTTTCCCACACCCCGAAGGACCTACGATTAGACAGCGGATGCTGTCGGGAAGCAACTCGCCGTTCTTCTTTTTCGTTTGACTCTCCGAATCCGGTAGACGCTTCACCACGTTCCACGTACTCACAAGATCACTTCGTTCGCGTCGATCCAACTCTTTTCCGGAAGTCCCAGCCATTTGACAAACAGTTTGTCACCTTTCCTACGCAATACTTTCTCGATGAGGTACGTGTCGGGATGTTTCGTTTTAGAGAGTTCCTCTTCGTAAAATCTTCCTGTCAAAATCTCGCCGCTACTATCTTTTATTATATACGTGTGTCGGTTTCCGGGTAAAACTCGAACCACCGTAAAAAGTTCCGTGCTCCAATTTTTTGTGAATCCCTTCTCGAAGGTGCGTTTGAATTTGCTGATCCTCACCTGGTCTCCAATTTTGAATTTTGATTTCTTGGTAGTCGTGGGAGTGTACTTTGGACAGCAAACTGTAGAAATTAAACGCTGCTCGTCAGATTTCGTAACGTCAGCTGGCTTCATGCCTATCGTTCTGTGTACCGTATCATTATAGGTGTCGACGAGTTCCGGCAGGATGTCGACCCATTTGTAATTTCCCCGAAGCGTGAATCGTTTCCACATGTGTGTTTTCAAGGTTCGATTAAATCTTTTTTACGATGCTGGCTTTGATGTGACTAAAAGTCGAATAATGTCGAATGTCATGTTTTTGAATAAACTTTTGGAATACGGCGTTGTAAAATTCTTTACCGTTGTCTGTTTGCAAAAACCGTGGTCGTCTGTCGCTTTCGCGAAAAATTAATTTGAATGCTTCCGTGACGCATGTTCCCGTTTTGGTTTTCAAAGGTACTGCCCATGCGAATTTTGAAAAGGTTTCTATGACGGTGAGGAGGTACTTGTTGCCCTTGTTCAATTTATGTACATTTTTCAAATTGCCGCTGCTCATCTCCACGAGGTCACTTTGCCAGAGGTCATCGATGCCCTTGGTTACCACCGCCAAACGTTCGTAGTTGCGGCGTGCAGGTTTATGCAATTCTTCGACGATGGCTTGCCTAGACATTTTTTTTTTAGAGATTACGTTTGAAGAGAAGCACCAGCGTGATGGGATTCAAAGAGGGTGGCACCTCACTCGTGTTTTGAATGATCAGCTTATCGCCGGCACTCACGTCGAAAACGGTAAGATTTTCGTCTTCGTGTATTTCATATATGTTGCGCGTTTCGTTCCAACGTGCCAGAGGAATGTTTCCTGCTTTCTGGACACCACGATTCGATATTAAGGTCATGGTGGGAACGCTAGCTTTTCTGCCGTGAGACCAGTACGAAAATTCATTTATCTGAATCGTGCCATCGAGGAGAAACTTGTAGTACGGATGATAAGGATGCAACATGTACAGTTTGTTACCTTCGACGAACGTGGAGATTCTCTGCTGATTGGGTACGCTGTTGATTTCGATGGCTTGCAGAGAATGCAGTTTTGCAAATTTAGTATCGACGCTAACGAGGTTGCTGTGAAGCTGTCCCAGTGTATTTTGTACGGGCAACAAATGTTCGACTATGGTATCCGTTACGACAGAAAACGACGGTTTGATTTTCACTTCCACGTTCAACTGCTTGTAGTTTTCGTTGACTTCTTGCAGCTTGGCACCGAAAGAGGCCAGCGTCAATTCCTGCGTGGATTCCAGCACTCCAACTTGATCTCTGATGTTGACGACAATGTTCTGAAGGTTCTCGACTTGATTCAATTTCGAGCTTTTCTCGGTAAGATCGTTCACGATGCTTCGCATCTCTGTAAACTGCGTGTGAAGATCCGCGACGCTCTGCGAAGTGGGCAGCGTCGACACCAGCGAACTAATTTCGTCTCGAATCTGTTCCACGTTCGCCGTTTCCGTTTCTAGTCGTTTCAGCATACGTGATATGTTCCTTTTCAAAGCGTGCAATTCTTTGGAGGTGGGGAGATTGGCCACCCTACTCTCGAGATCGCTCAACGAACTTTTGATGTCGCTCGATTCGGATAGTGCAGTCACCGCCGTTTTCAATTTTTCCAAATCTTCGCTCGAAGGCACGCTCGTCCGTAACGATTCCAAGTCACCCTGTATGTTGTCGAAGACGTGATGAAAATGAGCAAGGTTCGATTCGACGTTCAAATTTTCTAAATATTGGATCTTCTGCTGAACCGTGCTCAACGTGTCTTGAATGCTCGTCAACACACTTGCTTGAACTCTAATATTTTTAATTTCTTCGTTGATCAACTCCAGAGACGCCTGAAGCGTAGCGATGGTGGTTTGAATGTGTTCGAAATCTTGATACGCCTCCAATTGAATTTTTATGTTCGCGACGCTTTTACCGATGACCTACAGTTCGTCTGACGATGGTAGGTTCGTCATGGTATCTTCCAAAGTCTGTAACTTGGATTTAATTTCTTCCAAGGTGCCGGTGAATTCTTCTTGTAATTTGGAAACGACGACATGCAAGCCTTCTACGTCGATATCGTTCACGACGGTTTGAAGTTCAGAGAAATTCTTTTCGATTGCGGAAGTTCGTTCTTCGATTTCGAGTTTCAATTTTTCCAAATCTTCATTTTTCGATTGAAATTGCTGTAATTTGGCCAAATCATTTTGAAGCGAATCCACGCTCAACTGTATATTTTGAACGTTGTCGTAAGAAGGTACGTCAACATAATTTTTTATGAGCGTTTTCAGTTCGGAATCGATTTTCAGAATAGGGTCGAGACATTGCGTTTGAAGCGTAGCGATCTCCGACTCTAAACGTTTGTTTAAGGTCTCCTGCAAAGCGATCAAATCGCTCCTCAACTTTTTGACTCGAACGTCCAACATGAGAATCTCTTCTGTGTGGTCTACACGCTTTGTGTTGCCGAAAATGTCGTTAGGCATTTTTGGTTAACGGTTATTTATAATAGGATAGACGATTCGTAATTCTACGAAGAGAGGAACGAGTTTGTCGTAATCTCCGAGGAGTTCCACGTAAAGATAATCTCCTGAAGAAACATCGTACGCCATGTTAGAAAGCATCTTGTCGTGCTTGATTCGAAAAATGTTCTTGCCGGTAGATATTTTGATTTCGCCTACGTTCTCGGGATTCACGGTGATCCGAAGTTTCCCGTCGATCGGAATTTCGTAAAAATGTAAATTGTTGTTGAAGACGTAAAAGTTTTTGCCCACATCTTCATCCAATTTCTTCCCAATGCTGTTGAGGTGAATGATCAACAGACCGTTGAGTTTAGGTAACACGGAAGGTAAGACTTCATGATCTGGTATGGACGGTGCAGTTTCCATGATGATCTGTTTTTTGAAACCGAACAAGTTCATAGGCATGCTGGTTATTTAAGGATACGGTCAAAGTTTTATTTTGTAATGACAGTCAAAGTGTTTTTTTTTACTGAGTAACAAAATGTTTTTTTTTGAGTTAGTGAAAATTGTTGAGTGTGGTGGTGAGTGCTAATTATTTGCACTGTGCGCAATTCTTATTTATTTCTAAACGACGATGTCCCCAAGGCAATGAGTGAATACCACACTCGAGGACGCACCTCTTATCGTCATCGGGATCCAGCGCAATTTTTCTAACTTTGTTTGTGGTGATGATATGGTCGACGCTCTGGATTCTTTGTTCTATACTTAGTATCGTCGATTGTGAGTAAAGGCAATCGATGTAATCGTGGAAGGTGAGTTTGTTCTCCACCGTATTCTTGCCCACACCTTTTGCTTTCTTCGTGACGCTACTCTCTGTTTTCATGGCATACATCTTCGAACGCAAACCCGCGAACTCGACAATAATATCACCGTTACATTCATCTTTCAGTTTACCTAGGACTTTTTTGTTACGAGATGTAATTCCAAATCTGTTGGGTAGAGGATACGCAGAAGTATCGAAATACTCAAGCATGGAAGGATTTTTTATGTCTTCGTATAGGTTAGGTGTTTGTATGCTGTAAATAAAGCTGTCGGTGTCCGTGTACAAAAGTGATATTTTATCATTGTAGAAGGGTTTCATCACGTCATAATGAAATTCGAACATGTAAAGTTTCGACAAGTCGAGAACCGTTGCGCCAACGTAAATTGGTTTTCTGAATTTCATCAATTTTATATCTAAATTGAAAAGTGCCAAATTCTCGTTGTAAATTTTTCTCGACTTGAATCTAGGATCGGCTATCCACTTCCGACATTTATTCTTATCGGAAATTAATTTCACGTCTACGTGCTTTCTAACATTCTCCATGGTCTTTCCGTACACCGCATTGTTCATTAATTTAAAGAAGTCCTTGTCTAAATCGGAAGTGGCAGCTGTTCTATGTTGTGTGTTAGTTTCTATGTAAGGTCTTAACCACGTGGAATGTTTAAACTTTAGTATTCTTCTAACATTTACTATCTGAACACCCTTCCCAATAAAAAACCGGAGGTTCTTGTAGTGGACGACGTATCTCTGTTTAGGGTCCAATGTTAACAAAAGCTTGTCTTGAACCGAGTCGGGTGGACATTTGATTTCGGGAGTCGGAGGCAAATCCGAAAACGTGTCGTGCAGGTGGTCGGAGAATTGGAGATCTACCTCTGCGAAGAAACCACACTCGCTATCGTCGAAATGAATAATGTCTATCGAAGTGGGATCTAACCATTCGAATCCCCCGTAAGGAAGTTTCTGAACCATGACATGTCCGTAGAGATTATTAACGTCGGCGTAGAAGATGTAATTCGATGCTCGATTTGAATCGTAATCTTCTTTCATGTGTACGTTATTAGCTTTTGCATGTCTCTGTACGCATTGCACCATTCCACCTCGTATCCCTCTTTCGATGAAAAGTAACATGTCAACGTCCGATATCAGTTCCAGCTTGACCTTTGTCTGGAATAACATTGCCGACCACGCTAATCCCGGTAGACTGTAGACATACGCTGGATCTAATTTGTAAATATTCGTTGCCGTTTTCCTGAACGCTTGAAAAACATCCGCGAGTATCGTCACGTCTAATTTTAAGTATGCGTCGTGGTAGTCTCCGAGTGTCCTACATTCTAATTTCTCCCACATGAGTTGCGCGTGTTGGTATTCTTCGTCCGTGATTCCTTTCTCTCTGAGTCTGCTGTAAAATTTTTTTGGAGGTGGAAGAGCGTCGTAGTAGTACAATCAACCCGGTTCAACGCCCGAAAATGAGGCTCGGTGAGGCTCGCAGTGTTGCCAACCCCTTACTCGAAAAAATCACCAAGGTTTTTATCTCGGTCTAACCTAATTTAAAGCAAAAAGCTGGCAATACTGCGAATCTCACCGAGCCTCATTTTCTTGCAGTGTTGCCAGCTCGAGCGAGGCGTAGCCTTTTACGTGTATGTTAACGGTTTGCTCTCGTAAGGCATGAGCCTCATTTTCTTGCAGTGTTGCCAGCTCACCCCAAGAATATTTCACCATGTGATATTTTACAGGCGAAGCTAACCTACAAATGGGAGTTGGCAACACTGGCAACATCAATTGCGGTTTAATATTGCCAACTCACCTCAAGAATATTTCATCATGTGATATTTTACAGCCGAAGCTAACCTACAGAGTAGTACAATCAACCCGGTTCACAAACCGAAAATGGCGCTCGGTGGCGCTCGCAGTGTTGCTAACTCCTCACTTAAAAAAATCACCAAGGTTTGTTTTTGGGTATAACCTAACCTCAAGCAAAGAGCTGGCAACACTGCTTGAGGCTTTTCTCGCAGTGTTGCCAACTCACCCCAAGAATATTTCACCATGTGATATTTTACAAGCGAAGCTAACCTACGAATGGGAGTTAGCAACACTGATTAGTGTAATCAGCTCAGTTGAGCGCCATCAATTGGCGATCAGTGTTGCCAACTCACCCCAAGAATATTTTACCACATGTTATTTTACAAGCAAAGCTAACCTACAAATGGGAGTTGGCAACACTGACTAGTGGAGGTGCACGGGTTGAGTGCCATCAATTGATGTTGCCAGTGTTGCCAACTCACCTCAAGAATATTTCACCATGTGATATTTTACAGGCGAAGCTAACCTACAAATAGAAGTTGACAACACTGGCAACATCAATTGCGGTTCAATGTTGCCAACTCACCTGAAGAATATTTCACCATGTGATATTTTACAGGCGAAGCTAACCTACAAATAGAAGTTGACAACACTGGTAACATCAATTGCGGTTCAATGTTGCCAACTTACCTGAAGAATATTTCACCATGTGATATTTTACAGGCGAAGCTAACCTACAAATGGGAGTTGGCAACACTGACTAATAGAAGTGGCCGTCCGAATCAGCAGCAGATGTCACCTAGAGCGCTGTTTCATCCGGGACTCAGCCAATCTCTGTTGTCCGAATTTGCGGTAGACGTGGAGTCGGAGGGAGGCGCGACAGATGCACGCTTGAACTTGCTGTGACGCTGCGCTTGGCAGCCATATTCTAACTTTTATTTTGTACAGACAATATTTACTGATTAGAGGATGTAAAACTCAGTTATATTTTAATATTTTATCGATAATGAATGCAGAAAACATAAATAATGAAATAGCGTGTTATATTTTTAATGTGAGTAGTTAGGTGGAAATTATTGTCATGTTTGTTTGCGCCCCACGCGGTGGGTGAAGTTCGGGCTGACACCTAGCGGGAAAAGTGACAGACGTACTACAAGGGGACATGCAGATTCAAACGACTTGGACGTGACTTCGAGTGCACGCGAGAGCAACGGGAGAGAACGGGGTGGAGTGCTTGCCAATCCGGACACGGCTTTTGTAAACCTCTCTCGGGAACGATGTGCTGCACATGCATGTGCGCGCGCGCGCCTATCGGTAGATTATGTTTCGCGTATTTATTCGTTGCGCTGACACAGCGTGATGAGTAAATAATGCATTTTCTTATTTTTGAAGTACGAATGCACTTTATCGTAATCTTCCAAGTCCCGGGGGCACTATATCGTGACTTTTGTAAACCTCTCTCGGGAACGATGTGCCATATACACACGCGCACGCGCTGGCGCCTCTTATTATTTCTGTATTATGGCGCAAACACATCTAGAAAAACTACAATTTTGCTTCCTCTCCTCTCTGCGTGTGCTATCAACAATACGTAGGCCTTAGGACGACGAAAGTTACACAACGGTGAGCCTCGTCAGTACACCTACCCCGCAACATCTGGAGCGTGCAAGTACATAATAGCGGGTCGCTTGGGTGTATACAATTTGTTTTGTTTATATTTTGTTTCAGAGCGAGCGAGATAACCGGAGCATACAGGCACACAACAGCGAGCTGGGATGGAAGATCGTCAGCATATCCGGAGCGTGCAGGTACATAATAGCGAGCTGCTTGGGTGTTAGCGTGGCTTCGCCGGATGCAATACACACGATGCTTAGGTTACAACAGGTTGTTAACATTAGCTTTGGGGAAGAATATTCTAGAGAAGATTGTCTCAGAACATTTTCATAGTTTCACACCTCTATTAGATTGGTAGAAAAATATATTAGTGGGCAATAAAATCTGAAGAAGATTTGTGTCTAGCAAAAATAAGCTAAATAGAATTACACATGCATACAATATTTATTTTTTTCTATCTACAATCATATTTTTCTTATATATTTTTTCAATTTTTTTATAGGGTTGATTAAAGCACATATTTGAGGAAGACAACACTCTACCACCAACCGATCACATATAAATAAACATACCCAAAAAAAAATGCGCTCCATGAAAAGTTGCCCTGTGTGCAAAACAGCCATATCAAGCAAAAATTTTGCAAGACATTGTCGCACCTGCGTGCCAAGCAAGCATTTGGCTGCCACCGAACTGTGTTCCGGATGCAATAAATACATTACAATTGCGTATGTCAAGAAGCATAAGCTTACTTGTCTAAGCAAAAATACATCTGGGGCCCAGCCTTCGACCTCCACCAAGAGGAAGGCAGAAGCAGCCTCCATCAATGCACCACCTGCTAAACGCGTCAAGCCTGCGATAAAAGCAGACCGGTCTGCTTTTGGTGGAATATTAGGAGATTACGTTCAATTGTCGGATGGCTCTTGCGATGTTCGTAGCTTTTTAGAGGAGAAGCAAGCAGAAATAGTTTCTATTTTTAGTAATGCACTGGCTACGCACTCCTCCACTAAATTCTACGCATCGCTTCGTTGCTGGTACAAAAAACCGTCTGATGAAATTTACAGCTTCTGCCACAACACCAAGGCGAAGATGCTGCATCTGGCGGATGTCGACAACCTCGAGGTCATCTACAACAAGTTTGTCGAGGAGCTGCTGGCAAAGCAAGAAGAACATGAAGCTAAGGGCTCGGGAGGTTCGCTGTGTGGGGAGCCTCACGAACTGCGCGTCAAACTTTCCAAGTTTGTGCCTCTCTCCGCCTCCAGCTACGTCCCCTTACCAGAAGCAATTGAGGCAAAGAAGGCTGTCCTGAACATTCAGAACAGTGACGCCAAGTGCTTCGTTTGGTCTGTGCTTGCGGCGTTACACCCTGTTCACTGGAAAAACCATCCACACCGAGTTAACCACTACCTACCCTACGAGCCAGAACTGGAAGATGCGATGGCTGGGATCGACTACCCGGTGGCGCTTTCGGACATTCGAAAGTTCGAGGCCCGTACACACAACTCTCGGTTGGCCATCAACGTTTATGGCCTCACCGACGAAAATGTGGTGTACCCTATCCGGGTGAGTGACGTGGACGACGACGGTGCGCAGGAAATTCATCTTCTGCTCATCAAGGACGAGACCCACCACCATTACACCCTCATTCGCTCGCTCTCTCGGCTTGTTTCGAGCCAACGGAGCAGTGATAGTCACCACGTCGAGGTGTGTCGCAGGTGCTTGTCAATGTTCGACGGACAAGATCAACGCAGTTACCAACACATCAGAGGTCCCAACATCGCTGCCGAGAAGCTTGCTAACCACAAGCTCTACTGCAATGCTAACGAACCGGGGGTGGCAGACTTGCCCAAACCTGGCACCATGGAGCGTTTCCACATGCACGGTGCCATGGTGGAGCACCCTGCTATCATCATCGCGGATTTCGAGGCCTTCCTCAAACCCCTGTCTACTTGCGATCCCGATCCCGAAGTTTCTTCCACTACCCCTTACCAACTCCACGAGGCATCCAGTTTCGCATACGTTGTGGTGCGACGAGACCAGTACATCGCCCCCGAGCCTTATGTGTACCGTGGTCCCGACGCAGCCAAACACTTCCTCGAGAGGATGGTTGTCGAGGCCATCGAAATAGGGAAGGTATTGTTGGCCCCCAAGTCTATGCTCCCGCTGTCCACCGACGATCAACATAGACATGACGAGGCCATCGCTTGCCCTGTCTGCGTCAAGGAGTACACTACCAAAAACCATAAAGTCCGTCACCACGATCACTTTAACGGTAGGTATGTTGGTCCTTGGTGCAACGATTGCAACCGCTTGGCCCGGGACCCGCGCTTCATCCCTGTGTTTTTTCACAACGGCTCGGGGTACGACTTTCACCACCTGATCAAGCATCTTGGGTACGACGACATGCGAATCAACGTCCTGGCACAAAACGAGGAGCGTTACATCAGTGTGAGCAAACTAGTGTCGATCCCGGGAGCAGACTCTACCGTCGAACTTCGCTTCCTCGACTCCCTGAGGTTCCTCCCGGCCAGCCTCGATGCCCTTGCGGGGAAGCTTAGCGACGAGAAAATGCTCATCACCTCTGCGAATTTTCCGAACTTGGACGCCAGTCTCTTCAGGCGTAAGGGGGTCTACCCCTACGAATACGTCACCGACTCTACCAAGTTTGCGGAGACGTCGCTTCCTCCTCGAGCAAACTTCTACAGCCAGCTACGAGGCTCGGGCATCTCTGAGGATGACTATAACCATGCTCAGTCCATGTGGCGCGAGCTGGATTGCCAAAATCTCGGAGACTACCACGACGCCTACCTCAGACTTGATGTGACGCTCCTCGCCGACGTGATCCAGGCGTTTCGTGCAACTGCGAAGACCATCTACCACCTGGATCCCGCCTACTTCTATAGTCTCCCCGGACTGGCATGGTCAGCCATGTTTCTGGTGACGAAAATTGAGCTGGAGCTTCTTTCGGACGTGGACATGATGCTGTTTGTGGAACGTGCCGTGCGGGGTGGCATGGTCCAGGTGTCGCAGCGGCACGCGCGCGCCAACAATCACCACATGGCCATCGGTTACGACCCCTCACAACCGTCGAGCTACATCATGCACACGGACGTTAATAACCTCTACGGACACTCCATGATGCAGCCACTCCCCTTTAGAGGGTTCGAGTGGGCCGATCCTTCCAAATTCGACATCGAAAGCTTCGACGATTCGGAACATGGGTTCTTCGCCGAGGTGGACCTTGAGTTCTCCGAGAAGCTGCAGGATTTGTTCTGCGATCTTCCCCCTGCACCCGAGTTCAAGTGTCCACCCGATTCCAACCAGAAGAAGCTCGTCATGGACTTCGAGCCCAAAGAGCGTTATGTCCTGCACTACCAAAACCTCCGGTGGTTGATGAAGCAAGGGGTTACCGTCCGCACAATACATCAAGTTTTGATGTTCGAGCATTCTCAATGGTTGAGGCCATACATCGAGCTCAACACCGAACATCGTACAGTCGCCACTTCTGATTTCGATCGCGATTTCTTCAAGCTCATGAATAATGCGGTGTTTGGCAAGACCATGGAGAATGTGCGAAATCATGTAGATGTGAGGCTAATATCAAACAAAGCACAATGTCGCAGGCTCGTAGCAAACCCGTTATTCAAATCGAGGACTATTTATAATGAGCAGCTTGCTCTGGTGCATATGAGGAAGAACAAGGTGATGCTCAACAAGCCAATTTATGTTGGTGCCTCAGTATTAGACCTGAGCAAACTGCACATGTTTCAAATATATTATGGGATACTACGCCAGCACTATAACGACAATATCAACCTACTCTACACGGACACAGATAGTTTGATGTACCACGTTCACACAACTGACGCATACGGGGATATAGCCACAGTTCCAGCTCTTGAAGAGCTCTTCGACACCTCGGGCTATCCCCAGCCGAACCAGTACGATATCCTGGCCCGCAACAAAAAAGTGCCTGGCAAACTCAAAGACGAAAAAGACGGAGACGTGATTCTCGAGTTTGCAGGTCTTCGCGCCAAGGCCTATACCATCAAAGCCGAGGGCAGCGTTACCAAAAAGGCCAAGGGTGTCGGCAGACAGGTGGTTCGGGAGCATCTCACATTCGAGGACTTCGTGGATTGCCTCAAAACCAAGTCGTCGGTTCTAAGAGCAGAACAGCGCATCCAGAGCGTCGACCATGTGTTGACCACCAACAAGGTGAGGAAGATTGCCCTGGATCCCAACGACGACAAGAGGTGCGTTCTCCAATGTGGAATCCACACACTGCCGTGGGGGCACTATCGCTTAGCAGAAAGCAAAACCTGCAACATATGCCCATCTTCAACAGAAGATTCATAAAACAAAACAAAAAAAAAGAAAACAAAAAAAACAACACTGACTGTTATTACAAAAAACTTTGACCGTATTTTAAATAACCAGCATACTATGAATCTTTTTGGTTTCCGAAAACAAACCAACATGGAGACTGTACACCACACGACGACAGATCATGAATTTCTACCTTCCATGTTAACTAAACTCAACGGTCTACTGATCGTTCATCTTAACAGCATTTGGACGAAATTGGATGACGATGTGGGCAAGATGTTTTACGTCTTCAACAACAATTTACATTTCTACGAAATTCCGATTGATGGAAAACTTCAAATCGCCGTGAATTCGGAAAACGTAGGCGAAATCAAAATATCTACCGGCAAGAACATTTTTCGAATCAAGCACGACAAGATGCTTTCTAACATTACGTACGATGTTTCTTCAGGAGATTATTTATACGTGGAACTCCTAGGAGATTACGACAAACTCATTCCTCTCTTCGTAGAATTACGAATCGTGTATCCTATTATAAATAACCGTTAACCAAAATGCCTAACGATATTTTCGGCAACACTAAGCGTGTAGACCACGCAGAAGAGATTCTCATGTTGGACGTCCGAATTAAAAAGTTGAGGAGCGATTTAATCGCTTTGCAGGAGACCTTAAACAAAAGTTTAGAGTCGGAGATCGCTACGCTCCAAACGCAATGTCTCGACCCTATTCTGAAAATCGATTCCGAACTAAAAACGCTCATAAAAAATTATGTCGACGTACCTTCTTACGACAACGTTCAAAATATACAGTTGAGCGTGGATAAGCTTCAAAATGATTTGGCCAAATTACAACAATTTCAATCGAAAAATGAAGATTTGGAAAAATTGAAACTCGAAATCGAAGAACGAACTTCCGCAATCGAAAAGAATTTCTCTGAACTTCAAACCGTCGTGAAGGATATCGATGTAGAACGCTTGCATGTTGTTGTTTCCAAATTACAAGAAGAATTCGCCAGCACGTTGGAAGAAATTAAATCCAAGTTACAGACTTTGGAAGATACCATGACGAACCTACCATCGTCAGACGAACTGCAGGTCATCGGCAAAAGCGTCGCGAACATAAAAATTCAATTGGAGGCTTATCAAGATTTCGAACACATTCAAACCACCATCGCTACGCTTCAGGCGTCTCTGGAGTTGATCAACGAAGAAATTAAAAATATTCACGCTGAAGCGAGCGCGTTGACGAGCATACAAGACACGTTGAGCACGGTTCAGCAGAAGATCGAATATTTGGAAAATTTGAACGTCGAATCGAACCTTGCTCATTTTCATCACGTACTGGACAACATACAGGGTGACTTGGAATCGTTACGGACGAGCGTGCCTTCGAGCGAAGATTTGGAAAAATTGAAAACGGCGGTGACAGCACTATCCGATTCGAGCGACATCAAAAGTTCGTTGAGCGATCTCGAGAGTAGGGTTGCCAATCTCCCCACCTCCAAAGAATTGCACGCTTTGAAAAGAAGCATATCACGTATGCTGAAACGACTGGAAACGGAAACGGCGAACGTGGAACAGATTCGAGACGAACTTGCTTCGCTGGTGTCGACGCTGCCCACTTCGCAGAGCGTCGCCGACCTTCACACGCAGTTTACCGAGATGCGAAGCATCGTGAACGATCTTACCGAGAAAAGTTCGAAATTGAATCAAGTCGAGAACCTTCAGAGTATCGTCGTCAACATCAGAGATCAAGTTGGAGTGCTGGAATCCACGCAGGAATCGACGCTGGCCTCTTTCGGTGCCAAATTACAAGAACTCAATGAAAACTACAAGCAGTTGAACGTGGAAGTGAAAATCAAACCGTCATTTTCTACAGTAACGGATAGCATCGTCGAACATTTGTTGCCCGTACAAAATACATTGGGACAGCTTCACAGCAACCTCGTTAGCGTCGATACTAAATTCGCTAAACTGCATTCTCTGCAAGCCATCGAAATCAACAGCGTTCCCAATCAACAGAGAATCTCCACGTTCGTCGAAGGTAACAAACTGTACATGTTACATCCTTATCATCCGTACTACAAGTTTCTCCTCGATGGTACAATTCAGATAAACGAATTTTCGTACTGGTCTCACGGCAGAAAAGCTAGCGTTCCCACCATGACCTTGATATCGAATCGTGGTGTCCAGAAAGCAGGAAACATTCCTCTGGCACGTTGGAACGAAACGCGCAACATATATGAAATACACGAAGACGAAGATCTCACCGTTTTTGACATGAGTGCCGGCGATAAGCTGATCATTCAAAACACGAGCGAAGTGCCACCCTCTTTGAATCCCATCACGCTGGTGCTTCTCTTCAAACGTAATCTCTAAAAAAATGTCTAGGCAAGCCATCGTCGAAGAATTGCATAAACCTGCACGCCGCAACTACGAACGTTTGGCGGTGGTGACCAAGGGCATCGACGACCTCTGGCAAAGTGACCTCGTGGAGATGAGTAGCGGCAATCTAAAAAATGTACATAAATTGAACAAGAGCAACAAGTATCTCCTCACCGTCATAGACACGTTTTCGAAATTCGCATGGGCTCTACCTTTGAAAGCCAAAACAGGAACGTGCGTCACGGAAGCATTCAAGACAATTTTTCGCGAAAGCGACAGACGACCTCGGTTTTTGCAAACAGACAAGGGGAAGGAATTTTACAATGCCGTATTCCAAAAGTTTATTCAAAAACATGACATTCGACATTATTCAACCTTCAGTCACATCAAAGCCAGCATCGTGGAAAGATTTAATCGAACCTTGAAAACACACATGTGGAAACAATTCACGCTTCGAGGAAATTACAAATGGGTCGACATACTGCCGGAACTCGTCGACACCTATAATGATACGGTACACAGAACGATAGGCATGAAGCCAGCTGACGTTACGAAATCCGACGAGCAGCGTTTAATTTCTACAGTTTACTGTCCAAAGTACACTCCCACGACTACCAAGAAATCAAAATTCAAAATTGGAGACCAGGTGAGGATCAGCAAATTCAAACGCACCTTCGAGAAGGGGTTCACAAAAAATTGGAGCACGGAACTTTTTACGGTGGTTCGAGTTTTACCCGGAAACCGACACACGTATATAATAAAAGATAGTAGCGGCGAAATTTTGAAAGGAAGATTTTACGAAGAGGAACTCTCTAAAACAAAACATCCCGACACGTACCTCATCGAGAAAGTATTGCGTAGGAAAGGTGACAAACTGTTTGTCAAATGGCTGGGACTTCCAGAAAAAAGTTGGATCGACGCGAACGAAGTGATCTTGTAAGTACGTGGAACGTGGTGAAACGTCTACCGGATTCGGAAAGTCAAACGAGAAAAAAGAACGGTGAGTTGCTTCCCGACAGCATCCGCTGTCTGATCGTAGGTCCTTCAGGGTGTGGGAAAACAACACTGCTCGTGGACAATTTTCTCCTCGCACCGAATTGGTTAGATTGGAAGAACAGGCACCTCTACGTATTTTCGAAAAGTCTCGAACAAGCAAAATACAAGCAACTGATGAAACTGTACGATGGTCTGGACATTGCAACGTTCGCTTCGGAAATAAAACCACTCGACGATTGTCGTGAAAATTCAGTCGTTGTGTTCGACGACGTCATCCTGGAAAATCAAAATGAAATTCGCAATTTTTTCACGCAAGGTCGTCACAAAGGAATAGATTGCTTCTTCCTAGCTCAAACGTTTTCCAAAATTCCAAAACAGTTAGTACGTGACAACGCTAATTTCATATGTTTGTTTCGTCAAGATCACACCAACCTGAAGCACGCGTACGATGACTACGTAGGCGGAGACATGAACTACAATCAATTTTCGGAACGCTGCTGCTCCCACTGTTGGAACAGTGACGATTTCGGATTCGCGACGATCGACATGACGAGGAAACCCAACGATGGAAAATACAGAAACAAAATCAACGACTTTCTAAACGTTGCAACGTTGTGAGCAACAACGTGTATAAATAACGTTATGGCGAAACGAAAAATCGAAGACGAAAATCTCAAGTTGCGAAACTACCTCGCGAAACGCTTCAAAGGTTGGAAATCCGAGAATCGCGGATTCTACGAAGAGAAGAAACGTCAAGATCAACCTGTGATCGATGCCATCAGCGATCTAGGTAAAGAAATTAAAGGCGTCACAGAACAAAATAAAAATTTGATCAACGAACTCGTACCACTTGCAGCTAAAAGTTACACCGTACCCACGCCTATTTCGAGCATTCCTTCAACGCCGTTCGAACTGAAGGACGTACCGCCAGGACGTCGAGCCATAAGCAGCACGTCGTCGTCTTTGGATAAGATCGAGTTGGGACCTTTGGCGCGAGACTACCTGAGCACGGGCAAGTTCGACAAGGATGAAGTGTTCGGATTGTATCCCACCATGGAAACCAATGAAGGCGGCGGTGTGGTATGGAAGATTGGGAAATCGAAGGTGACTTTTGAAGGCAACGACATTAAAGTCAATTTAGGCGATAAGAATAGCTGGAACAGGTATCCGGGTACGGTGGGACTGTGGGAACTTGTTGCCAAAAAGCAGCCGAAAGATTACACCGACGAAGATTACCAGAGTTACAAGGAAATTTTGATCATGACGGATGCCTTGTACCAGAACAACGACGCCACGCAGAATAGGGTGAAATCGAGCAGCGGTGAAAAGTACAGGAATCTCATCAAACCGATTTGGAACCAGGTGAAAACAGGCAGCGGCGTCAAACTCTACAACACCCTACCCAAAGAATTCATTTGGGTAGACGACGTGCGCAAGCTCATAGACCGATTATTGGTTATTGCAGGAGAGGAGAATGCAGGCAATCGTAATTTCTACAACGAGAAGATTGGAATTATGGACATGATCAATGCCAAACTTTCCAACTTCATCGTGAACGACGACAAGGGCATAGGTTACCTCATCAAAATTATCAACACGCTGCCTCCGAGATTCTGGAACGTGACCGAAGGAAAAGGACTTGTGAACGACATCATCAACAAGTTACCTTTCGAGATGCATTTACCTGGCTACCAGTACTGCGGTCCGGGTACCAAACTCGAGAAAAAATTGGAGAGAGGAGACAAGGGTGTGAATCCGTTGGACGCCGCATGCAAAGATCACGACATCGCTTACAACACCACTCGCACCGATCTGGATGCACGTCACGAAGCAGACAGAAAGTTAGAGCACGCAGCTTTCGAAAGATTCGTCAGCAGAGACGCATCGCTGGGAGAAAGAGTTGCAGCACTGGGCACCACCATAGCCATGAACACGAAACAAAAATTTGGATGGGGTGTGTAGAAATAAAAGAATTTCTCAACCCGTGAAAAAAAATTTCTTCGGTATATAAATAACACTACGTAAAAAAAAAAAAACTCCAATTGTGTTTGCCATAAAAAAAAATGAGTAAACAATCACTAGACGCCCAAGCATTAAAACAAATGCTAAATTCATCAGTCGAATATGTAAAAATTCAGGAATTGGAAGTGGACAAACCTTACACGATAACTTCCGGTTCAATCGTTTCTACCCAGTATGGTCCCAAGGCGCGTTTGTTGCTCAACGCACAATACAGTCTATTTTTACCAGATCGATACGCTAACATGTTATCCGACGAGAAGCTAGCTATTTTAATCGAGAACAAAACTCGAATCGTGTACAAGGGGACAAAGGAACTTCTTGGTAAAAAAACAAAGCACGTAATAGAATTTGTGTAACAGCTCTGCGCGAAGTATATCCTTGAAAAAAAAAATTACACGGAACAAAAAAAATCTCAGAACATTTATATATAAATAACATACCGAAAAAAAATTACACAAAGCAAAAAAATCTCAAAACATATATATAAATAACATACCGTGAAAATAACATATAGAGCATCAACATGAAGCCTAAGGGTGTCGTGTACCAGATACCATACTCCAATCTGAAAAATCTAGGTGCCCTCGATGGGTTACTCACCAAGAAACAACGTGAGAAGAAACGTTCTTGCTTGACGAAAGGACACGGAATAAAATTACTTCTCAGCACACCTCAATTGAGACGCTTGCAGCGTTCGCGGAAACAGCAAAAGATCGGAGGTTTCATATTCAGCATCCCGGCCATCCTGGCAGCATTGGGGGCCGTTGGAAGTTTGGCCGGCGGAAGCGCCGCCATCGCGAAAACCGTCATCGACTCGAAGAAGAACAAGGCGGAACTGGAAGAACAAAAACGTCACAATCTGGCTATGGAGAAGAAGGGGAAAGGTATAACCAAAAAACAAAAAAGCAACCTCGATGCTTTGAAAAAATATAAAAAAAAAAAGAAGCCCTGTCCAACTTCGATATTGAATCTCTGATCAAACTGTTGGGAATAAAAAACTTCAGGGGTGTTTTCATGTCCGATTCTCTACCCTCTGCTGTGAAGAAAAAGGAGTATGGCGTGGTCAACCTGGACAGTTACAAAAATCCTGGTACACATTGGATATGCTACCTTAAAATTGACGATAACAATGCATTTGTTTTCGATTCGTTCGGTGGCACACCACCTGCCAGGTTGGTGAAGTATCTCAGTGTTGCCAACCTCTACTACAATGACAAACGCATCCAGGGTTTCACCGATGTTAACTGCGGCCACCTTTGCCTTTCCGTTCTCGCATACATGTCTAAAATAAATAACCCGTCGGTGGAACATTTTCAGAAAGCATTGTGGAATCTTAAACACGATGGGCGTGTTCCATCTCACGAGCGAATCTTCGATCTTGAAACTCACGCTGCACGACGACATCGTCTATCCTAAATCCGTAGCTCTGCGTGCATTCTACAGCATGTACCTCATACCTAACGTCACGCAGCACAACAACAAAATTAGCATCGGAAACGAACACATCATCGTCACGCCAGGCCAATACAATCTTTCCACTTTGCAAGCTCAATTACCCAAAGGCACGTATTTTTCTCAAAATTCGGTCACGCACAGAGTGGAAATCCTATCGGCGACGGAGACCGTGGACCTGGGCACCATGGGAGAACTTTTAGGTTTCGAGAACGACACCAAACTCGAAGCTGGCATCAAACATACGGCAACCAACATTCCTAAATTTCTAGCCATAGAGACTCTAAACATTCACTGCAACGTGGCGGAAGGCATGATCACGAAATCCTCGGACGGATTGTTAGGAAGTCACAAGCAGACAGGAATCATAGCCACATTCAAACCCAGTTCCGAATTCATGGAACCGATCATCTACACACCCTCTTCGCCGATCTATTTTCCAGTATGCCGCAACCGCATAGACGACATAGAGTTGGTGGTGACAAACGAGAAAGGAGACGTGGTGGATTTCGCAGGTGCAACGACCACTGCCATCGTGGAGATCAACGTATAATAAATAACACGCATAGTAAAAATGGAGCAAATCGAAAGTTACGAATTGCAATCTTTCCCTCCCAACCGTCGCACGTTCGCCAATCTCAACGAAGCAAACAGGGAGATCGAATACGACGTGGACGTAGGCGACGGGTTCGTTCATCCTCACAGAGCGGACCTCTACCTTCAATTCGACGTGGTGAAGAAAGAAAGCGGAGAAGCGTTTCCGCCCAATGCAAATTTGATACTCGTGGACAACTTCGTGCCTCATCTGTTCTCGCAGGTGGAGGTGAGGAAACACAACACCGTCATAGACAGAATAGACTATCCAGGCATCACGTCGACGGCAGTGGGAACATTGAAATTATCCAAAACAGACGCGGCATACTATCAAGCAGGAGGATTTGAAGCGGGAACCAAAATATCGACTAGAAGTCACACGGTGCTCTTTCCCATGCGTCTGCTGCCGGGATTCTTCTCGGACTACAAGGACATCATGTGGAAGGGAGGATTGCGCGTCACGTTTCGAAGAGCAGCCAACGACAACGACGCGCTGATGCGATACACCAACTTGAACGCCGACGGCACGCCGATAGCCAACACATTACCCGAAGCAGCCAAGTGCGTCATCCGGAGCATGGAGTTGAGAATGCCGATCGTGGAATACGAAACAAACTACGCCCTCAAGTACAAAGCGGAGATCTTGAAGAGTCCGCAGGTGCCGATTCGCTTTCACGGTTACCAGTGCGTGCAGAAGGTGGCGTCGGGAAGTCACATGGAATTCGACGTGACAACGCAGTTCAACAACATACAGTTCGACATGCCAGATTTCGTCGTGGTGCTCTTTCAAACCGGTCGCGATAACAACCAGGAAAAAAATTCCAGTAAGTTCGACGACTGCAAGATCAAAAATGTTTACCTGAAGAACGGTAGGAACGAAGTTTTCCCGCGCGAGAATTACAACCTCGACATGACCAAAGACGATTACCTAAAACTTTACGAAGCTTACACGGCTTACAAGCGCGTGACCGAGGGAAACGTGGACGTGTACTACACGCCCAGCGAATTCAAAATCCGCAGGCCGATGTTCGTCATCAATACGACAAAAAGGAAGCAGGTGGTGGTCAACGATCGCACCAACATCAAAATCGTCTGCGAGTTCCACGACGCGCTGCCCGATGATACCGTGTGCAGCGTTATCCTGATTGCAGAGAAGTCTTTCGCGTACGACGTGAAGAACGAGAGGGTTACAGAGCAGTTTTAACAGGTTTAACATCTTTTTCTTGCACAAATAATAAGAGGCGCCAGCGCGTGCGCGTGTGTATATGGCACATCGTTCCCGAGAGAGGTTTACAAAAGTCACGATATACAAACATTAGTGCCCCCGGGACTTGGAAGATTACGATAAAGTGCATTCGTACTTCAAAAATAAGAAAATGCATTATTTACTCATCACGCTGTGTCAGCGCAACGAATAAATACGCGAAACATAATCTACCGATAGGCGCGCGCGCGCACATGCATGTGCAGCACATCGTTCCCGAGAGAGGTTTACAAAAGCCGTGTCCGGATTGGCAAGCACTCCACCCCGTTCTCTCCCGTTGCTCTCGCGTGCACTCGAAGTCACGTCCAAGTCGTTTGAATCTGCATGTCCCCTTGTAGTACGTCTGTCACTTTTCCCGCTAGGTGTCAGCCCGAACTTCACCCACCGCGTGGGGCGCAAACAAACATGACAATAATTTCCACCTAACTACTCACATTAAAAATATAACACGCTATTTCATTATTTATGTTTTCTGCATTCATTATCGATAAAATATTAAAATATAACTGAGTTTTACATCCTCTAATCAGTAAATATTGTCTGTACAAAATAAAAGTTAGAATATGGCTGCCAAGCGCAGCGTCACAGCAAGTTCAAGCGTGCATCTGTCGCGCCTCCCTCCGACTCCACGTCTACCGCAAATTCGGACAACAGAGATTGGCTGAGTCCCGGATGAAACAGCGCTCTAGGTGACATCTGCTGCTGATTCGGACGGCCACTTCTATTAGTCAGTGTTGCCAACTCCCATTTGTAGGTTAGCTTCGCCTGTAAAATATCACATGGTGAAATATTCTTCAGGTAAGTTGGCAACATTGAACCGCAATTGATGTTACCAGTGTTGTCAACTTCTATTTGTAGGTTAGCTTCGCCTGTAAAATATCACATGGTGAAATATTCTTCAGGTGAGTTGGCAACATTGAACCGCAATTGATGTTGCCAGTGTTGTCAACTTCTATTTGTAGGTTAGCTTCGCCTGTAAAATATCACATGGTGAAATATTCTTGAGGTGAGTTGGCAACACTGGCAACATCAATTGATGGCACTCAACCCGTGCACCTCCACTAGTCAGTGTTGCCAACTCCCATTTGTAGGTTAGCTTTGCTTGTAAAATAACATGTGGTAAAATATTCTTGGGGTGAGTTGGCAACACTGATCGCCAATTGATGGCGCTCAACTGAGCTGATTACACTAATCAGTGTTGCTAACTCCCATTCGTAGGTTAGCTTCGCTTGTAAAATATCACATGGTGAAATATTCTTGGGGTGAGTTGGCAACACTGCGAGAAAAGCCTCAAGCAGTGTTGCCAGCTCTTTGCTTGAGGTTAGGTTATACCCAAAAACAAACCTTGGTGATTTTTTTAAGTGAGGAGTTAGCAACACTGCGAGCGCCACCGAGCGCCATTTTCGGTTTGTGAACCGGGTTGATTGTACTACTCTGTAGGTTAGCTTCGGCTGTAAAATATCACATGATGAAATATTCTTGAGGTGAGTTGGCAATATTAAACCGCAATTGATGTTGCCAGTGTTGCCAACTCCCATTTGTAGGTTAGCTTCGCCTGTAAAATATCACATGGTGAAATATTCTTGGGGTGAGCTGGCAACACTGCAAGAAAATGAGGCTCATGCCTTACGAGAGCAAACCGTTAACATACACGTAAAAGGCTACGCCTCGCTCGAGCTGGCAACACTGCAAGAAAATGAGGCTCGGTGAGATTCGCAGTATTGCCAGCTTTTTGCTTTAAATTAGGTTAGACCGAGATAAAAACCTTGGTGATTTTTTCGAGTAAGGGGTTGGCAACACTGCGAGCCTCACCGAGCCTCATTTTCGGGCGTTGAACCGGGTTGATTGTACTACTCGTCGTCGTTAAATTTAGAATTATCACTAACGTATTCGTAAGGATAAACCCCTTTACGTCTAACGAGTTCTATGTCTACGTTGGGAAAACTAGCTCTAGTTATTTTAAATTGATCGTCGGTGAGTTTGTTCGCTAAAGCATCCAGACTTGCAGAGAGAAATCTATACGAATCCAGGAAGCGCATCTCGATTGTATTTTTCGTTCCCGGAATCGACACTTGCTTGCTGAGACTAATGTAGCGTTCTTCATTCTCGGCCAAGACACCTATACGTTTCGGATCGTAGCCAAGATGTCTCACCAGGTGGTGAAAATCATATCCGCTTCCGTTGTGAAAGAATATGGGGATGAATTTAGGTTTCTGGATTTTAAGATTGCACGTGTTGCAAATTCCACCTATGTAGTTTCCGCTGAAATGATCGTGGTGGAATATTTTTTTGTTCTCATCAGTGAAACTTTGATCACATACCTGACACACCTCAGTGGAATTGTCATTTTGAAGTTCATTTTCAGTTAAAGGTGTCATCGGTTTTGATGTAAGCAGTACGCTACCAATTACCTCAACCTCCTCCACCATTTTTTCCAGGAAGTGTTCGATTACATTTGGTCCGCGGTATATATATGCTTTATTTATTTTATCACGTCGCACAACAACATAGCCGCAACTATTAGGTTGATGAAGCTGGTACGGCGTTGTGGAGGAAATTTCAGGATCCGGTTCGCAGTAGGAGAGTGGTTTGAGGAACGCCTCGAAATCTGCGACGATGATTGCGGGATGTTCCAACAATGCCTTGTGCATTTTGAATTCTTCGACTTCGTTCGTTTCGGGCATCAACATTCTAGCCGGTCTGTTGTTGCCGCAATAAATTTTATGTTCGACAAGTTTATCGATAGCAATTTGACGTCCGCTGTATTTTCGATAATTGAGTTGTTTTTGATCGTCGAACGTGGTTAGGCATCTCGGACAAACTTCGATGCAATGTTCATGCTTGGTAGTTTGACTTCTGACCAAACGTGGTAGAGAACGAATTAGCGTGTAGTGATGAACATCCTCGTTTGAAATTAGAAGAAGATTAATCACACGAGCATCGTCATCGTCGATATCGCTTATCTTGACGGGATGCACGAGATATTTATCTGACGTGAAGGAATATACATTAATAGCGATGCGTTTTCCTGCACGATTTTCAAACTTTGTTATATCCGACAATGTCACCGGGTATTCGATGCCAGACATTACACTTTCAAACTCGGACTCGTATTGTTTGTAATTAGAAACCTGTTCTGGATGATTTGACCAATGAACAGGATGCAGTGCTGCCAATATACACCAAAGGAAACACTTGTTATCGCTGTTCTGTATATTTAACACAGCCCTCTTGTGTTGAATGTTCGGTGGAAGAGGAACGTAGCTGGAAGCGCGAAGCGGCGAGAATTGGTTCACGTAAACAGTTAACGTGTGAGGACTTCCACACAGAGACCATCCCGACCCTTTAGACTCGAAATCGTCGTGTTTCTTAACCAGTTCATTTGAAAGATCAGAATAAAATTCGTCCAAATTATCGACGTCCGCCAAATGAAGAGCCTGGTTTTTTGTTCGATGATAAAAAATACTTGTTGTACCATCGACTTTTTCGTATTCGGAAAATAGATCAACGTATACTTTTATGGAATTATTTTCCAATTTATTTTTTAGAATATTTATCACGGATGTTTTCGTTTCACGCAAGAAACTAAGAATGTCCCGGCCTGGTTCCGAAGTAAAAGAGAAATCCTGAATATGACGGTTGAATGCAGATCTAATTGGTTTTCGTTCATTAGATAATTTAATTTGCTTGGAAGTGGAAGCTTCCGTTTCTGAATTATCGATTTTTCTTTTCAATGTTCCTCGTTCGGTCGATGGTTTGCAAATTTTGAGGTGTTTACTTAAATGTGCAATGCTGATCATCTATCCGCATCGAGCACAAGGCTTAGAAGGTAAGGAACGATTAATTCTCGAAACTGTTTCGCTACATCTTGCCCTGTGTACCGATAAATTGTTCCTTGAGATTAGCTTCCCACAAGTAACACATTCAGTTTTATCATTTTTACGATTGAAACTGGTGGTGGATGCCATTGCTTTTTCAAAAATCACAGAAATCAAAAAGTCTAGTATATAGCGATACAATTTTCAGGTATGTTATTTATATATAAAATTTCTTGGGGTGAATACAAAACTCAAAAAAATTCAATCTACTGTGAATAGAATTTTCAAGTGTGTTATTTATATAGAATTTCTTGGGGTGAATACAAAACTCAAGAAATTCAATCTACTGTGAATACAATTTTCAAGTATGTTATTTATATAGAATTTCTTGGGTGCGAATACAAAAATCAAAATTCAACTTAACGTGAATATAATTTCCAGGTACGTTATTTTATATAGAATTTCTCGGGGTGATTACAAAAAATCAAAATTCAACTTAACGTGAATATAATTTCCAGGTATGTTATTTTATATAGAATTTTCTCGGGGGCGAATACAAAACTCAAAATCCAACACAGTTCAGTTTTAACATGTTCATATTTGAAAAAAAAAATGCAAAATACGCCTTGGAAATTTCAACCAATCCACTTTACTAGATTGGAGAAACCTCTAACTATTGTCATTTCGAACTTTTAATTGCCCCCCTCCCCCTTTTTTATTTTTGGATCAATTACCTTAACCAAATTAACAACAGGACCGAGGCGGTTCCTAAATGACAATAGTTAAAGACATATTTTAGCGAATTACGCCGGCATAAGCTAAGTACGTGTTGCTAGAAGGCCTTCGTCGTTGCAAGTCACCTAACCCATTCACTAAGAAATGAGAGAGAAAAATGTTGACGTTCTGAAAAAAGTTGACTTGTTCACCGAGTTCAGATGTTTATTCATACATGGCTCTGTCGTTGTCGTCTATCAAAAACCTAAAATCACAAGTGGAAACAGTGAGAGATATCGAAAAATCTCTCCAAACACCACCTCCCCTTGTCGATTTTTTTTTGATGACGTAGAGTACGCGTAGAGAGGTCGGGTTTAGTGTGTCGGTCAAGTCTCGGTGTCCTCTGTCCTCCCATACCAAAATAAACATAGGTTTTCATGGAACCAATTTTTCATCAATCGAAAATTTTCCAAGTCCTGTGTTAAAAAATCTTAAATTTGCAAATATCTCGAAAATGGTAAGAGTTATCGAAAAAATATATCGAAAAACACCCCCATACTGGTAGCGAAGCTACCCCACTTGTCGATTTTGGAGGTGTAGAATACGTGTACCAAGTTTTGGTGGTCCTGGTGTCAAGGGGTAAGAAGTTAGCCCACCTCCCAAAACTTTGATCACTCGTAACTTTCGAACGAATAGTCGTAGAGAGGTCGGGTTTAGTGCGTCGGTCGAGTCTCGGTGTCCTCTGTCCTCCCATACCAAAATAAACATAGGTCGTCATGGAACCAAATTTGACCTCCATCTGTCGAAAATTTTCCAAGTCCAGCGTTAAAAAAAAATCTTAGGACAAAAAAAAAACCTACAAAGACAGAGACATGGACATTACACATAGACATTAGACATTAGACATAGACATTAGACATAGACATTAGACAGACATTAGACAACTTAACCTAACTTAACCTAACTTAACCGGGAACACGAGCCCGGGGACAGGGACCTCGGGAACACGAGCCCGCGGACAGGGGGGACCCCCGGGGACAGGGGGGGTCACTCCTCCGCAGCGATGATCGAATATTTAGACAGTGAAACAACAAACCCGTCAAACTCGCTCACTCAGGACTCATGAGTTGCCTTCAATCCCAGCCTGCAGACCAGGAACATGAGCTAAAGTAAGGGGCCATTATTCACACTGAAAAACTATCGACCAGAACCGGATTCGAACCTATACCACACGCATGATGACAAGAACGAGTGAACGCCTTAACACGCACGGCTACGGAGGAGGACCGAGAGAGGTCGTGTATAATTGTTCTTTTATGCATCCACGCAGTGTTGCCACATGCCGAGATTTTTAGCCAAAAAGGAAATATCGATTAAAAATACCACAATACCGCAACTGCACCACCGCTAGTAATGCTGCTTTTACTACCACAACTAATTATTATTCTATTATGTCATTTGCTTAGGTGAAGGGAAAAAATGGTCCAAAAAGGGAGATTTTGCCCCTTAGGAAGGCCCTCATAGTGTGGCAACACTGCGTCCACATCGCTGGTGGCGACATCTAGTAGCAAACACTAGAACATGAAGACGATACCTGAGGAAATAGTTCTAGTGTTTGCTACTAGATGTCGACTGAAATATTAAAACAAACAGAGTCCCTTGTAGGTTAGTTCGATGCGTAAATATAAAAAAAATGATAGGTTAAGTTATATCACTTAGGATCGTAAAAAAAAATAAAAAATCGTAAGAAAAAAAAATAGGTTAAGTTGTATCACGTAAGATCGTGATATACCTACCAAGTGTGAGTGGGAAAAAAAAAGTGCATTAAAAATTGTACTAAAAACATCGCTGAATGCTAAAAGATCGACAAAAAATTGTCAAAATATGTCAGAAACTGATATTCAATTGATAAAAAAAGAGATACCTACTAAGTGTTGCGTTGAACCGCCTAATATACACTACTCTTCGTGATCAACAATATTAGTTATCCTAACAGGATGCACAAAATTCTTAACTGAAGGTTACGAATATACATTTATAGCTAATCGTTTACCTTCTCCATTTCGTACCCTGTTTTCAAACTTTGTTAAGTCAGAAATAGCAACAGGGTATTCGATGCCTGTCATAGCATATTCCATCTCATCGATATATTGTGTGTAATGACTAACCTGTTACGGATTATTTGAACAATGAACCGGGCGAAACGCTGTTAAAATGCACCACATAAAACACTTACTGTCAATGTTATGAATGTTCAGCACAGCTCTCTTATGCTGAATTTCTACCGTAAGTGGAACATAGCTTGAAGCAGAAAAAGGTGTAAATTTGTTTGCATGAGCGATTAATCTGTGAGGACTTCTACATAAAGACCAACCTGATCCCTTAACCTCGAATTCATCATGTTTCCTAGTCAATTCACTAATAAGATTAGAATAAAAAACATTCAAATTATCAATGTCTGCCAAATAAAGAGCTTGGTTTTTCGTTTGTGAAAGAAAATTTTCTTGTACCATTGGTTTTCTTATATTTACAGATTAGATCAACATATACTTTTATGGAGTTGTTTTCCAGTTTATTTTTCAAAATATTTAGGATAGATGTTTTAGTTTCACTCAAAAAACTAGAAATATCACAGCCTGGTTTCGAAGTCAAAAGAAAATCCAAGAGTTGGTTGTTGAATGCAGATCTAATAGGCTTTTGGTCATTAGACATCTTAATTTCTTTGGAAGTAGAAGCTTCAGTTTCAGGATGATCAATTTTTCTTTTCAATGTGCCATGCCCGTTTGATTCAATGCAAATTTTCATCAGTTTACTTAAATTAGCAATTAATTATTTTCCACATTGAGTACAAGGCTTAGTAGGTAACAAACGATTTATTGTTGAACCTGTTTCGCTACATCTTGCCCTATGTTTGCTAATATTAGTTTTGGAGATGAATTTCTTACAAATAGCAAATTCGATGAACTTGGTAGATGACATTATTTTTAATATACTTTAAGTAAATAACAATAAGACACATAATCAACTCAAAATTAAATAAGATTCTATTTACTAAAAAAACAATTTTAAACTTACGATAATTGATAGAATGTAATTTAGAAAAACAATTGTTATAATTATAAAATTTTTTTCAGCTCTGGTATGTATATATAACTTTTCTCAGTAACAAATACAAAATTCAATACAAATACAAATTTATACAAATTCAATCTATGTGAAAAACAACTTGAACCACCTTCAAAATAAATAATTTTAGCTATTACAATAAAATTTTCAATGATGTTATTTATACAGAATTTTCGGAGACAACAAGTAACTTCTGATTACATCAAAACTCAAGCTGATCGAAATTACTATGAAAAAAAATCAATTGATACACTTTTTTGAACTTAAAATAATAAAAAAGTATTTAGCTTTAAAATAAATTAAATGCTTAACTTTTAACACTGCAACAACACATCCATACTCTTCAAAACACTCTCACGATACTGACTGATCTGTAATGCGAAAACCCTTTTAAGGAACCTAAGCGCGGATGAAAACATCCGTAAACAGTAAGTCAAACAGAATACATATCATTACGTCATAACCAACAACACGTTACATACGGGTCTGCGTAATAATTTGTTGCGTAAACATTGCGTAATAACTTGTTGCATAGCGTGGGTGTGAGTGGGTGGGTATAGGTGTACGTGTGCATGGGTGTGCATGGGTATGCTTGGGTGTAGGTGTGGGTATGCGTAGGTGGGCATGGGTATGCGTGGGTGTTACGTACTTTAACTCGTAAGAAATTATGACACTCGTAGCAAGCATGAGATGAAAAAATTACAGATTTGCAATAGTATAAAATCAACAAAAACATCGTCAAAATAGCATTTTTCCATTGTAGTTAAATTATTAAAAACAATAGGCCTCGTACCAAGTATAATTTTGAAGAAACATGATTACTCTACTGTTATAATCACCGCTTGTATATTAGCCTAAATTCTGTTTGCTGCCCGTTGCCTTTCCAGATTAGCTGATTAATCGCCTTATAAACCGACCAATATTTGTAACGAAATCCTATTGCTTTGCCTCTTCGTGATCTAAAAAAGCTATAAGTTGCTGCCATTGTACTGCAGTTTTTATGACGCTCCCTATGTCGTATCTAGCTCTTGGCTCCTGCGAATTAACCTTACGCTGCCTCATGATAAAATTAGCTACAATATCTGTAGAAAATTCAGGACAACATTTAGAGTCTTAAGATATTTCAGGCAGAAATTACACCTCGGCAAAATAAATCATATGTAAGAAAGAGTTATTTAAGATGGCTTATTAGATAAAGCTTTGAGATTATCGTAAACTTCTTTGCGATCGCCTATTTTTAGTACTAAAATTAATAATAGTTTATGTTCTACTTGATAATACCATTTATCGTAAGAATCTGACCGACCTATATGTTTCTCATTTCTTTTAAGTTCACGTAAAAACTCTAAAGACGTTAAAGTACTTTTACCCTGCACTAACGTAAATATGTTGCTTTAACATTGTTAGAACAGTATGAGTAATTTTACAACCATCTCGCTCATCAGGGAAACATTTATCTAATTCATTGCTTAAATTAAGCCTCTTATCTGCTTCTCTCAACAACAATACACCTCCATCGCTACTAATATCACCACCTTTAAAATTTATTTCTATTGGACGATTTTTTACTTTCGCTAGGTAACTTATTCCTGTACAATTTGTCATGACAAAATCCTCGTGTCTAATGATGTTACAAACCAATATTATACAGTATTACGAGAGTTTTGTCTCCATCCTTTCATGCAATATTCAAGTTAGAGGTAACGGTATGGTAGATAATAAGGATAAAAAGGTACATTTTGCTAATGCGGATCAGATTAAAGAATTTGATGAGAATCAATTACCTGATACCAAACAAGGGATAAAAAATATAAAAGAAAATAAGCAGCCTACAAAGAGTGCGATTAAAAACAGTTATTCACCACTCTCTAATCTTCTACATTCTATCAGTACTAATCCTGATTTTATAATTATTGTTAAAATAGCAAATTACTTTCATTGTTCGATTGATAAGATAATTGGTTGAAGGAATTTTATACCTCCAAAACATTTGACTGTAAATTTTAATAATCTTGATAAATGTAAATGAATATAAATGAAACAGACGTAAATAAGAACTGGGAGCACATACGTAATGCAATAGAATCAGCAGCTAAAGAAAGTTTAGGATACCATAAACCGAGAAAAAGTAAGCCATGGTTTGATAATTAATGTCATAATCTAATAGAAATAAGAAATCAGGCTAGACTTAGATGGTTAAATAACTCTGATGATACAAATCTAAACAATTATAATAGAATAAAGCGAGAAGTTAACCGCACGTTTAGAAGTAAAAAAAAGAAATTACTTGAAAAGCAAAATTAACGAAATTTAAACAAACAGCAAAAATAAAAATATCAGAGATTTATATAAAGGTGTAAATGAGTTTAAAAAGGGGTGGCAACCTAAAGTAAACTTGATAAAAGATAATGACGGTGATTTTCTAGCTGACGAAAGCGATATTGTAAATAGATGGAAGAACTACTTTAATGACCTTTTAAATGTCCATGTAGGAGAAAAATCAGAAGTAAATGAAGTCCACACAGCAGAACCTTTAGTTCCAGAACCTAACTTGACTGAAGTTAAATATGCTATTAAAAGACTAAAGACTAACCAAGCACCTGGCATTGATTTAGTACCAGCTGAATTAATAAAATATGGTGGAAATTCACTAATATGTCAAATTCATAAATTAATTTGTTTGATATGGAATAAAGAAGAAATCCCTCAACAGTGGAAAGAATCCATAATTGTTCCTGTGTTTAAAAAAAGGTGATAAAATGAACTGCAATAATTACCGTGGAATTTCTCTACTCTCAACAACATACAAAATATTGTCTAACATTCTTTTAACAAGACTATAGTGCGCGTCAAATCTCCTGCATATGGCCTTGAACGGCTGAACAGCACCAGCGAATCACAGACGTGCGGCGTTGTCGTGCTCTCCTTGACAAGACGTTTCGCTCAACCACGCTGTCTCTTTTCCGTGTGAGATTTCGACATGGCACCGCTGCAGTGCGCTGCTATTTTCTATCGCCATATGCAGGAGATTTGACGCGCACTCTAACACCATATGCTAATGAAATTATAGGTGATTATGAATGTGGATTTAAACGTAACAGATCAACTACAGATCAAATTTCTCACATCAGACAGACACTTGAAAAAAAGTGGGAATATAATCAAAATGTCCATGAGCTATTCATTGATTTCAAAAAAGCATATGATTCTGTCAAAAGAGATAAATTATATAATATATTAGTAGAGTTTGGAATACCTACGAAGCTTGTTAGTATGATACAAATATGCACCAGTGAAACAGAAAGTAAAATTCTTGTGGGTATTAATATGTCTGACAAATTTACAATTCATGATGGGTTAAAACAAGGCGATGCATTATCTCCATTGCTCTATAATTTTGCCTTAGAATATGCTGTTAGGAAGGTAAAAGAAGCTAACGAAGGACTAAAATTAAATGGTATGACTCAGTTGTTAGCATATGCAGATGATGTAGACTTACTGGGGGATGATGTGAATACAATTAAGAATAATGCTAAAATATTTTTCAAAACTGATAAAGAGATAGGTTTGGAAGTTAACAAAGAGAAAACTTAATATATGCTTACAGGCCGAAACCAAGTGTTATGTAATAATCAAAATCTAATTATTTATAACAACTCGTTTGAACCAGTTTCCAAATTCAAATTCTTAGGAGTAATATTAACAAATGAAAATTATATTAAAGAGGAAATAAAAAGTAGGCTTAATTCAGGAAATGCATGTTACTTCTCTCTTCATAAACTTTTGTCTTCTCGTTTAATATCTAAGAAACTAAAAGTTATAATATACAAAACAGTAATTTTGCCTATAGTATTATATGGATGTGAAACTTGGTCCCTTACATTGAAAGAGGATCATAAATTTAGAGTATTTGAAAATAAGATCCTTAGGAAAATCTTTGGACCTAAAAGGTATGAGGAGACAGGTGATTGGAGAAGGTTACATAATTTAGAACTACATAATTTGTATCCATGTCCAGATATTATTAGAATAATTAAATCAAGAAGACTTAGGTGGGCAGGCTATGTGGCACGAATGGGAGAGGAAAGAGGAGTTTACAGGATTCTTGTTGGGAAACCTGATGGTAGGAGACTTGTAGGAAGGCCAAGACGAAGATTTAGGGACAACGTTGAGATGGACCTAAAGGAAATCGGCTGTTGGTGGAAAAGAGTATATAGAACTTGCTCAAGATAAGGAAAGATGGAAGGCCTGTGTTGCTGCAGCCATGAACCTTCGGGTTTAAGAAGGCTAGGGAGTTAGTTAGTTAGTTAGTTGATTTACAAGATATACATTGTAACCTTTATAATTCTTTAAGAAACAAGTAATACAAGATAATATATCAATTTATCTATTAAGGAAAAATATTGGCTTTAGCAAAACAACAATACATTTTTCTTAAAAGCAAACTCTCCTCATAAAATGCTTAGCACTAATGTTATTATAGCAATTACTGATTATTTAACGTACGTGTGGATTGCATAATAGGACGCTATCATATAAATAATCATTAACTTTATTACACCCAGAGTATTACTATTGTAATATTACTTGTTACATATTTCTATTATCTTAATTTGTTACCAATGTATTACACTTGTATTACATATACATACTACTTATTAATTCTATGTAGACAATGGTTTTATTTTGTGGTACGTATGTATTACAGTTGTATTACATGGAGATTATATATGTCCTCTAAAATTATTGCGATCATAAATCAAAATGGTGGTGCCGGTAAATCTACTATAGCTGTTAATCTATCTTTTGGACTTGCCCAATTCTCTCGTTCACTTCAGGTCACGTGATCTGGGGCTCAATTCAACGGCTGTCGATTTGGCAACACCGCTTGTGAGGTTAATATACATCGTAAAAAGCTACGTCCTCTTAAAAATATACACTTTAAAAGGCTACGATGACTTTGTAATACTGCTAGTGAGGTTATATATCGAAAAACAAATACAAAAATATACACCGTAAAAGGCCACAAAAATATACACCTAAAAGGCTACGGATCGCCCGATTTGCTTGTACCTCGCCCAATTTGCTCGTACGTACAACAATGCGCAAAAATAGCTCGTAAAGGGCTACGACTCGCCTGATTTGCTCGTATCTCGCCCTATTTGCTCGTACTTCGCTCGGTTTGCTCGTACGTACACTAACGCGCAAAAATAGCTCGTAAAAGGCTACAACTCTTCAGAGGTGGCAACACTGCTAGCCGCCGTAAAAGGTTACAAAAACACACAACGTAAAAGGCTACACATCGCCCGAGTAGGCAACACTGCTAGTTAGGTTAACACATACGGTAAAAGGCTAAAACTCGTCAGAGTTGGCAACACTGCTAGTGATTTTAACACACATCGTAAAAGGCTACAAAAATACACACCGTAAAAGGGTTTGGCTCGGCCGGTAGAGTCAGAGGTGGCAACACTGCTACTGAGGTTAACACACACACTAAAGGGGTACAACTCGTCAGAGGTGGCAACACTGCTAGTAAAGTAAACACACACCGTAAAAGGCTACAAATCGTCAGAGGTGGCAACACTGTTAGTGAGGTTAACACACGCGGTAAAGGCTAAGGCTTCACCGATTTGCTCGTACGTACTAATAACTAAAAATAGATTTTCTGCATGTATAATTCTGAAAAAAATAATTTGGGTGTATTTTTAGAACTTTGGAGTAAAATTTATTCTAAGCCGCGGGAAATTCTGTGGGATCATAGGGAATTTCAGGGAACTAGTTGCTCTTCCCCGGGCCCCTGAACCTTGCCCCTTGGTCAGGGTATTTGCAGCTAAGTTCAGTTATATTTTCGTGTTAATATCTGGAAACTTACAGCATGGTAGTAAGTTAAAATTCTACAAAAGCAAGTAAAATGTCTTACATAGAAGTCACGTAGGATTTGGCACTTAAGTGTGAACACATTCACTGGCTTCGGCAGATTTCTTAATGAATTGCTGTAAAACTGGTCAATATAAAAACAAAAATGTGGCAAATGTCTTTTGAAAAATACGGAAATTCTCTTCTGTGGGGTTCCCAAATAGAGGGGTCATAACACTACTTGACCATGTATTTCTACGAAAAACGTTAAAGACAGCAAATATGGCAAATTCTGGCGTAACTACTACAAAAATATATACATAACCAACTTACTTTCGAAAATCCTGAGCATTTCATCGATTGTCCTACTGTCACCAGAAATACGGAAGTGCAATACTAAAAACATTCATGAGCACATAGATCTATAATGTAAATTCTTAAAAATAATTAGGATTGACTAAATATTAAATTATGGAACAGTCAAAATATTGGATCTATGTTGATGACATTGTAAACAGATAAGTGCTGGGACATTTTAATTCACTTCCCGTAACTTCCTATTTAATTTCACATTCGAACAATATTCAATAACGTTATTTGAAAAGTTTTCTAAATATATTTAAACAGCACAGTCAGTTTAAAATTACAGTCAGAGCAATTTTGTACACACTGTGAGTCTTATATAGCGACACCTACAATGTTATTTCGGAAATGGTTTTGAGGCTTGTTTCCTAACATATATAAGGTTTCCACACACCACCAAAATTATAGCCTTTCAATACTAATAATCAAAATGTATGTTCAGTGCAATTATAACAAGAAAACATATTTTTTTTCTTAAATGGTGTCTCTCAAAAATTGAAACTGACGTCCACAATAACTTTGTATGGTAAGAACGTGATATGAAAAGATATTTGGCTCCGTGATGTATGCATGGAATTCAAACTATTTGTCACATGAGAAATCACAAGACAAAACAATGTCAAATACTATAACTAATTTAAGAAAAATACATTTATTTATACATTACGTGGAAATAGGTCCATGATGAATTTCAAAATTTGATAATATCTATACAATAACTAATGAAACGTAGATTTTGACAGGGAATAACCTTTCCATCAGAGCAAATTAAATTAACTTGTAAATTGTTGCAACCATTTGTGCATTATTCATTTTCCTTAATATCTTATTTCTTTACATAATTAACTTGCGGATATAAGGAATATGTTTATTATGCAGCAATTGATAATCAAAGATCACTATTAATTATATGAATTATATATTATTTTCCAAGGTTCCTTTAACACGATTCTGTAAGATCCTTTGCAACCTGGAAGAAAAACTATAATTTGAAATAAGTACTGTAAATATTATAATTTACAGCAGTAATAATAAAACTCTATCGACGTAAACTTATTTTGATTGACTATAGTATAGTTATTTTTTTTTGTAGCAACTAATGGAGCGTTGCTTTGAGAAACATGTAATTGTTGGAGAGATATGATGATAATAATCCAGATCCAGCTTCCATTCGTGCGATCTGGGATAAGTTCAAGTGGAAATTTATCTAGTATGATTATTCATGTAACATAGAGAACTACAAACATATTGCATAAAATTAAATACTAGAGCATATTGTACAAGTTAGGCATCTTGAGGAAAGAATAGATTTAACTTCATCACCACTAGCTGGGAATATAAAAATCGATTCGAATTAAAGATAAATGTAATCCTACTTTGTTATTACAAATTATGCAAGAACATCCGGTGGAGGGGAAGTAGCCGCAGTCCCCTGGCCTAAAAGTATATATTGCACGAAAATAATTTCACTTGTCATTGTAATTTTTATTACTGGATTCAAAAAGGGTGCGAAATGCTGTGGGAGGACAGTTTGGATTTCCCCATCTTTCTCACTCTTAAAAAAAATCATAAAAACCCACCTCAACCAGCAAAACATTATGCAGGTGAACATGGAATTACACCAGCAAAAAATCCTCAGGAGGAGGATATTACATAAACAGTTAGTTTAATTTTGCCGACCACTCCCCATCTGAAAATTTATCTGACGTCTGCACCAAAACATGTGCATGGCATTGATTTTTCAGTTTTGGTTTGAAAATAATGTCCAAAGAAAGTCAACTAAGATGTTCAGGTCAGTTTTAAAATTTGTAAATATTTATGAGTTCTTCAAAGTGAATTTAGCTTTTCATTTTAGAAAAACCATAAAATTTATGACCACCCACTTTAAGCTTTGAGGTGAGGCAGTTTCTTCTTGTAAAATTTTTGTATAATCAAAATCCTTGACATTTGCTTGATGTTCGAGTGAATGCTGTATTCACTTTGCGTTTTAGTTTAGATATAAATATACTCACGTGTTACACGTACACACACACATAAACATCCAGAAGAGGAGCCAAGGGCCCTGCTTGTGAAAAATGGCTATTACCATAAACTTATACATTACATACATACATACATACATACATAAATACATTTCATTTCAGTCAACGTAATTTCTGTTAATTATTGGAAGTGAGTTGCTGGTAGCAATTCGAGTTTAATTTTTGTTTGAAGCTACGTGGCCGACCACGTCAAATCAGGATGGCTTTAAAATGTAAAGGGTCTAATCTATATATATTCTTTGCCGTTATCTTGAATGCCTAAAAAACATCTGCGAGGATGGTTACGTCTAATTTCAAGTACGTGTCGTCATAATCCCCCAGACATTTGCATCTCAATCTTTCCACATTAATTTCGCATGCTCGTATTCTTCGTTTGTGATGCCTGTCTTTCTGAGTCTTCTATAGAATTATCTTTGAGTTGGGAGAGTGTTGTCATTTTATTTAGATTTATTAGTTACATATTCATATGTATAAATGCCATTTCGTCTAATAAGTTCTTTATCTATGTTCGGGAAAACTATCGACCGTGAATGTAAATTAATCATCAGTAAATTTACTTGCAACAGCATCGAGGCTTGCCGAAAAAAAATCTCTATAAATCAAGGAAACTCATATCGATTGCATTTTTCGTTCCTGGAATCGACACTTGCTTGCTGAGATTGCCATATCATTCCTCATTCTGGGCGAAGACACATTAACATTTTCTATTATAACCAAGATGCTTTACCAAGTGGTGAAAATCATATCCGCTGCCGTTGTGAAAAATATGGGCACAAATTTTGAAATTTGAGTGTTTATGTTACATGTATTACATAATGGACTTATATAGTTTCAGGTAAGATGACCGTTGTGGAATAATTTTCCATTATCAACCGTGAAATCTGAATTGCAGATCGGACAGACGACGGCAGCATTGTGACATTGCAACTCTGTGGTCGATAGTGGAAGCATAGGTTTTGATTTATGCAACACACTACCACTTTTCTCAACATCCTCGACCAATTTTCCAGGACACGTTAGTAGTGGGAAAGTATATAGGATGAGCACCACTTACAAGTGTAGAAAGTATGAACCCCCCTGAAGCAGATTTGCTTACACTTAAAACTAGCTCAACATGCCCATATGAGCTTTTTGCTCAAGTGTGGAACCCTGTCTAATCCAAGATTTTTGTAAAAATGCCTTCTGGAATTTCTCAGAAAGTATGAACCCCCCTCAGATTGATGTGCCTATACTTGCAAAAGGCACTTCTGTGAGATTGTTGTCCATAAATTTGTCAAAAATATGCCCCTCTTGATATTTTTTTTTGGCCACACTTAAAACTAGGCCAGGACACACCCACACACACACATGTTTACTTCCGGTCTAAGTTCAATTGGGCACCAGGCTCAACTTGTATATCTAGTATTAAAAAAATATAATTCTTCTAGAATTGCTCCGTGACTCTCTCATTTCTTACATCATAAACATATGATTTTTCCCCTATGAGAATAACACTACATATAGTGTCATCAGGTAAAGCCTCATGGAATTCACAGATAATTTTAATGTTTGTCCTGTCATTCACCACAACTTGTTTTCTTTTTGAAGTGTTGATTACAAACATGGGTCTCTGTGTTTTGAATTCATCTGGTGTGTAATACATTTCAGTATTGCCAGTAGTGACCCTTTTGAATGCTGTAAATGCTTCATATAATTTGAGGAAATCATCCTTGGACATGTCTAAATTATAATTTTCTCTAGGAAATACCTCATTTTGCCATTTTTAAGATATATGTTCTTGATGTTGCAGTTATCAAATTTACTTGAATTTTTTTCCTGATTGTTGTGTCTCCCAGTCTGAAACAGTACCACCACAAAATCTGGCATGTCATATTGAATACTGGAGAATGAATTTGTAGCATCAAACTCATAATATGCACCAGTTGCGGGCTTCTGTACACATTGATATGTATAAAATTGCAGAGGAATCTGTGGAATTTTTATTATATCAGCTTTGTATTTAAGAACATAACTGGCCTCATACTCAACAACAGGGATTCTTAACTCCATAGTCTGAATAATGCATTTGCCTGCATCAGGTAGGGTATCAGGCAGAGCTTCTCCTGTAGGGTTTATTGCACTGTACCTCATCAAGGCATTATTATCATTTGCAGCTCTTCTAAATGTGATTCTGAACCCACCTTTCCACATAATATCTTTGTAATCTGAGAAGAATCCTGGCAACAGGCTCATAGGGAACAGCACTGTGTGGTTCTTAGATAATATCTTATCACCAGCCTCAAATCCACCGATTTTGTAGTATGAAGCCTCGGTTTTGGATAATTTTAATATGGCCAAAGCTGTGGAGGTAATGCCGGGATAATCCACTCTGTTTATAAGAACGCCATGCTTTCTGACCTCAATTTCAGAGAATAGATGTGGCACAAAATTATCTACCAATGTTATATTTGAATTTGCCGGATAATCTGTACCATCGAGCTTTACAACATCAAATTTGATGTATAAATCTGCTCTGTAGGGGTGTATAAATCCATCCCCTACATCAAGATCAACCTCAACCTCTGTGTTGGGTTGATTTAAATTTGCAAATGTCCTCCTGTTTGGAGGGAATGATTGTAGCTCATAACTCTCAATATTTTCCATTTTTTTCTTGTATGTATTTTTATTTAAATATTAATCTCTATGATTGCATTTGTTGTGGCTCCAGCAAAATCAACTAATTCTTCTTTTTCATTAGTGACCATCAATTCAATATAATCTATTCTATTATGACACACAGGAAAATATAATGTTGGGGATGGATTGTAGATGATGGGCTCCATGAATTCAGAATTAGGTTTGAATGTTGCAATGATCCCTGTTTGTTTGTGAGTGCCTATGCCATTTGATTTGGTGATCATATCCTCGGCTACATGACAGTGAATATTTAGAGTCTCTATGGCTAAGAATTTAGGTATATTCATAGCAGTGTGTTTGATGCCTGGTTCAAGTTTTGTGTTGTTCTCAAAGCCTAACAGCTCTCCTATAGTAGCCAGATCCACTGTTTCTGTGGCAGATACAATTTCTACTCTGTGAGTGACAGAATTTTGACTTAGCACTACACCTCTGGGTAATTGAGCATTTAGAGTGGATAGATTATACTGCCCTGGAGTGATGACAATTTTTTTCATCCCCTACTGCAATTTTGTTGTTGTGGTGTGTAATATTGGGGATTAGGTACATGCCATAAAATGCTCTGAGAGCTATTGTTTTGGGATACACTATGTCATCATGCAATTTGAGTTTCAATATTGAATTTTGGCTGGTGAGATGAAATACCCCCATGATGTTTCAGATACCACAAGGCTTTTTGAAAATCTTCAATTGATGGTTTATTTATTTGAGACATATATCTAAGAACAGATAAACACAAATGTCCGCAATTAACATCTTTGAAGTTTTGAACACGGGCATTATTGTAATAAAGATTAGCTGAATTTAGATATTTTATTAAATTTTCAGGTGGAACACCTCCAAATGAATCAAACACAAATGCCTCATTTTTTAAATATTTAAGATAACAAATCCAGTGAGTGCCCTGATTTTTGTACTCATCCAAATTAACAATGCCACACTCTTTGTTGAGTGGTTGTTCTGGCAAAGAATCAGACATGTACACACCTCTAAAATGTTTGATGCCCAGTGGCTTGATTAAAGCTTCAATATCTTGGTTTGTAAGCGGCTCTTGTTTTTTTTAAACTTATTCATGGCTCTCTTAACACCTTTGCCTTGTTTCTCAATAGCCAGGTTATGGCGCTTCTGCTCATCTAATTCTGCCCTATTTTTCTTGGCATCTATTACTGTTTTTGCTATTGCAGCTGAACCCCCAGCCAAGCTCCCCACAGCCCCGAGAGCAGCTAAGATGGCAGGGATGGTAAATATGATTCCCCCCACATGTGATTTTTTTCTTGATTGCTGTAATTTTTTTAATTGGGGGGTGCTAAGCAACAATTTCATACCATGCCCTTTTGCAATACAAGAATTTTTTTCATGCGCTGCTTTTTGGTCAAAAGACTATCAATAGTTTTAAGAGATTTGAGACCTGCATAAGGTATTTGATACATAACACCCTTGGCCTTCATTGTAGGTTTATTATATACATATTCACAGCCCCCACCCCAGTTTTTGTTTGGTGCTCATAGCTATGGTGGTTCCCAATGCTGCTATTTTTTCACTCAAAGAAGCATCTTTGCTTACAAATCTGCCAAATGCAGCCTCTTCTAATTTCTTGTCTGCAACATGTCTCTTGTCAAGATCAGAATGTGTGTTGTATGCAATATCATGGTCTCTACAAGCAGCATCTAAGGGATTGACACCAGGATCCCCTCTGTTTAATCTATGGTCCAATTTTGTACCTGGACCACAATACTGATAGCCTGGAATATGTAGTTCAAATGGCAGTTTGTTTATAATGTCATTAACAAGGCCCCGACCCTCAGAAATATTCCAAAATTTAGGTGGTAGAGTGTTAATAATTTTTATGAGATATCCAATCCCCTTAGGATCATTCACTATAAAATTAGACAATTTGGTGCTTATCATGTCCATAATTCCAACCTTTTCATTTTAAAAATTGTGGTTCCCAGCATTTTCCTCCCCAGCTATCACCAATAATCTATCTACAAGTTTCCTGACATCATCAACCCATACAAATTCTTTAGGCAGGGTGTTGTATTGTTTGATTCCACTGCCAGTCTTGATTTGTGACCATATGGGCTTGATTAAATTATTGTATTTTGCCCCACTGCTAGACTTGACTCTTTTTTGTGTGGGATCATTGTTCTGGTATAGAGCATCTGATTTTATTAATATTTCTTTGTAATATTCATATTCTTGATCTGTATAGCTGCCAGGCCTTTTCCGAAACATCAATTCCCACAATCCATTTGTTCCGGGATACTTAACAAGAGCACCTTTTTCTCTAAGATGAGATTCTGAATATACAATCAGATCATCCCCCATAAATGTTACTCTGAAATTTCCAATTCTATGTATGATGCTACCATCACGCTCTGTGTCAGCATATAAGCCAAAGACCTCATCTTTATTGTCTTTAGGTGTGGTTAAATATTTTTGAGCAAGAAGACCCAATTCAATAGGATCCTGAGTAGCTTCAATTCTTCTAGGAGCAATAGGACTAGGTGTATGAATACTGGAAAGTGGGGTGAATGGATAATCTAATATGTTCCTTGCAGCTACAGGTACAAGCTCTGTGATCAAATTTTGATTTTGCTCTGTAACAGTTTTGATATTCTTACCTAAATTATTAATAGCATCAATTACAGGCTGTTCTGTTTGTTTGTGTTTTTCATAAATTCCACGGTTCTCTGATTTCCATCCCTTAAATCTTTTTACAAGATAATCTCTTAACTTAAGATCATCAATTATTGGCCTTTTCATGTTTATTTATATATGTTTCAATGTCTAGAAAATTGTTGATTTTATTTCTGTATTTGCCACTATTGGGTGTTCTTGTCATATCAATTGTGACAAACCCATAACTGTCCTGGTTCCAGCACCTGCTGCAAAACTTGGAAAAATCATTGTAGCTCAGGTCCCTACCTACATATTCATCATGTATGTGTTTGAGGTTGGTATGGTCTTGATGAAACACACATATAAAATTGCAGTTGTCCCGGATCAGCTGCTTGGGTATTTTTGAAAAAGTCTGTGCCAGGTAGAAGCAATCAATGTTTTTGTGCCGGCCCTGTGTAAAAAAGTTTCTAACCTTGTTTTGATTATCCAATATAATGTCATCAAACACAACAACAGAATTATCGAGACATTCATGAAGTGGCTTAACATCTGGTTCAAAAGTGGCAATATCCAATCCATCATATAGCTTCATCAGCTGCTGATATTTTAATTGTTCCAAGCTCTTAGAAAAAACATACAAGTGCCTGTTTTTCCAGTCTAACCAGTTGGGTGCCAATAAAAAATTATCAACCATTAGTGTAGTTTTACCACAAGCAGATGGCCCAACAATAAGACATCTTATATTATCAGGTAGCAATTTTCCATTTCTCTTATTTTGTTGTTCAGGTTCTGGCAGCCTCTTTATAACATCCCAGGTGTTCATATTATTATTTTGTTTGCATCGATCCAGCTGTGTTCTGGAAGTCCTAGCCATTTGACAAGTAACTTGTTGCCTTTTCTGCGGATAATTTTTTCTATGAGATATGTGTCCGGCTGTTTAGTTTTGCTGAGCTCTTGTTCATAGAACCTGCCTTTGAGAATTTCTCCTCGGTGATCCTTTATTATATAAGTGTTAAGGGTCCCAGGCTTAACTTGAACCACTGTAAATAATTCTGTGCTCCAGTTTCTTGTAAAGCCTCTCTTGAATAAGTGCTTATATTTACTGATTCTTACTTGATCACCCACCCTGTATTTGGCCTTTCTTGTTGTTGGCTGATATCTAGGATAATAAACAGTGCTGATCAATTTTTGCTCATCAGATGAAGTTACTTCAGAGGGTTTCATGTTGATTGTGGAATGGACAGAATTGTTATATTTATGTAGAAGTTCTGGAAGAATATTAATCCATTTATAATTACCCTGCAGTGTAAATTGTTTATACATAAGATTTTTTAAGGTTCTGTTGAATCTCTCTACAATTGAGGCCTTGAGATCACTGTAACTCGAATAATGTTTTATTGCCTGGCTTTTAATAAATTGTTGAAACACTGAATTATAAAATTCTTTGCCATTATCTGTTTGCAAATAGCGCGGGGATCTTCCACTCTGATTGATGATTGTCCTGATGGCTTCTGTAACACATGCCCCAGTCTTGGATTTGAGTGGCACAGCCCAGGCAAATTTTGAAAATGTGTCTATAACAGTGAGTAGATACTTGTAGCCCTTGTTGATTTTGTCTAAGTTTTTCAACTGCCCACTTGCCATTTCAATCAAGTCGCTTTGCCATAAATCATTTATGCCCTTTGTGACTACTGGGAGTCTCTTAAAATTATGTCGGGCCTGTCTGTGTAATTCATCAACAATAATTTCTCTAGACATAATATGAAAACAAGAATATTGCAACTATGGGGTGTTCAGCAGCTGATACTGCAGGATTTTCTAAATATAATTTGTCCCCTATTTGTATTTTAAATTCCAGAGTGCCATCATCTTCAGTATAGGCTGTTTCCAATGTATTGGGATCTGTAAAATCCTCCAATTCTACACTGGTGATTTTCACTTTGTTATCGGCATTTGTTATTGATAATGTAGGGTAGTGGTGTGCCTGTGGCTGTAGCCAATATTTGATCTTGATTGGTCTCAATGTGCCCCCAACAAAAAATTGATAATAAAATTGTGCAGGGGACAGCATATATATTTTGCCACCTGGTGTAAATGGAGAATCATATTCTTTGTTGGGGATGCTGTACAATTCAAGAATTACTGAATGTTTAGGATTTTCAATTATGCCTGTTATTTCTTTTTCTGCTGTAAGCAATCTGCTTGTTACAGATTCAAGGTGCTCATTGATGGTCCTAACAACATCATCATGGCCTGGCTTGATTTTTATGTCCACAACAAATTTCTTGTATTGTTGCACAATCTCTTGAAGCTGGGTGGCAAAAACAGACAGAGCATTTGCTTGATTGGATTCCATGGTTCCTAGCTGTTGCTTGATATTAGCTACAATTTGTTGCAAATTTTCAACAACTGCCAATTTTGAATTTTGAGCTGTAAGATCATGGACCTGTCTTCTGATATCCTCAAACAGGGCATGCAATTCATTAATATGTTGATTGGTTGGTAGAGTGGCCACTGCCTGAGTGAGATGTTTGATCTCTGCCTGGATATTCTTGATATCTTCTGATTTCAATATCCTATTCACTGCCCTCTTAATATTTTTAAGTTCCTGTGATGTAGGAAGATTTGATACTGTATTTTGCAAAAATTCAAGTGCCAATTTCACATTGTTTAATTCAGAAGCATCAGCCACATTTTGCATAGCATTTTGGAGCAGAGCTATATCTGCCTGAGTGGGTGTGGATTGATGTAAAATTTCAAGTTTTGTTTGGATATCATCTATCAAGTGATGAAAATGAGATAGTTCTGATTCAGTGTTGAGGTTTTCAAGCTTTGTGATTTGTTGCTGGACACTGACAAGGGTATCTACAATCCCAGGCAATCTGGATTCTAGTACATTTGCCAAATCACTTTGCACTGCTGCTATTGTACCTTCAAGATGGGTTATGGAACTTTGAATTTTTCCAAAATCTTCATATGTTTCAAGTTGCAGCTTAATATTTGCTACACTCCGAGTTATTGCATTCAAAGCATCAGAAGATGGCAAATTGTTCATAAAATTTTCAAGTGTCTCAATTTTTTCTTTAACCTCGGCTATGGCATTGTTCAGAGGGTCCAGATTAGGTATTTGGAGTGACTGAATCTGTTCTTTTAGAGTGGAAATCACTAGATCAAAATCTTCTTGTGATTTTATGCTTTTGACAATTGTTTGGAGCTGTGTCTGGACATTATTTATCTGCTCTTCTAATTGCTGTTTCAATTGCTCAGAATTGGTGGCTTGGGTCTTAAATTTGGCTTGAAGAGCTGCTACAGCTTCTTCTAAACTTTGAAAATTATCCAATGTAGCCAAATCAGTATATTTCTGAAGCAGCAATTTGAGTTCAGAATCAATTTTAAGAAGAGGGTCCATGCATTGTGATTGCAAATTTGTAATTTCTAATTGAAGACTGGCATTGAGTGTAGTTTGTAAAGCTTGTAAATCACTTCTTAATTTCTTGACTCTGACATCAAGCATCAGAATCTCATCACTGTGATCTTCATGTCTTGTATGGCCAAAAATATCATTAGGCATTTTGTTTAGTAGTTATTTATTATAGAGTATCTGATTCTTAATTCTATAAAAAAGGGTATAAGTTTGTCATATGATCCAGGGACTTCAATATATAAGCAGTCACCAGCAGAAACAGTATAAACAGTCCCAGAAACCATGTTTGAGTGCTTAATTCTATAAATATTTCTCCCTACTGAAATTTTAACATCACCCTCAGGGGTTGTAATAAATTGCAATTGCCCACCTACAGGTAATTGGTAATGATTTAAATTATTGTTAAATATGTACAATATTTTGCCTATTTCATCATCAATATCTGTAGGTATGCTGTTCAGATGAATAATTAACAAGCCACTCAGTTTAGACAGTATAGACTGCATATCAGAAGAGGGTTGTGGTGTTGGCAGGTCCATAATACCTTGTTTTTTAAACCCAAATAAGTTCATAGGAATGTTTATTTATTTCAAATCATGCTCTGTGCTTGTGCATTGATTGCCATTTTTCAAATCACAATGACCCCATGGTAGAGTATGAATGCCACATGATAAAATGCATCTCTTATCATCATGTGGGTCCAGAGCCAATTTTCTTACAACATTTGAAGTCAATAAGTGATCCACACTCTGAATTCTGGATTCTGATGTTTTGATTAATTCTGGGATTTGAGGCAATTTTTATAATCCTCAAATTTAAGCTCTTTTTCCACAGCTACTTTGCCAATACCCTTGGCCTTTTTAGCAGCAACACCACTACATGTTTTAAAACTGTACATCTTGGCACTTAACCCAGCAAATTCCACAATAACATCACCAAGTGTCTCATCTTTTAACTTGCCAGGCACCTTTTTGTTGTGGGGTTGAATATTCAAATGGCCTGGCAATTCACTGGTATCAAAATATTTAAACAATTCAGGCTGTGCCATATCTTGATAAACATCTTCTGTTTTAATATCAAGAATAAAACTATCCGTGTCCATGAACATCAATTTTATATTATCACCATAAAAAGGTTTCAACACATCATAATACAATATTAACATATGTAATTTGGCCAATTCCAATATTGCAGCCCCTACATAAATAGGTTTATCAAACTTAATTTTTGTTTTTTTCATGTTGAAAAGTGCCATATTTTCATCATAAATTCTTCTATAATTGAAATTAGGCTTTGCAACCAATTTTTTGCTCAGGCTGGGGTCAGTAATTATTTTAACATCGGTATGTTTTCTGACATTTTCAATTGTTTTGCCATATACAGAATTGACCATCAATTTAAACAAGGCCTTATCAAATTGGCTCTTTGCAGATGTTCGAAGCTCTGTATTTGTATTAATGTATGGTTTGAACCATTCTGAGTGCCTGAACCTCAAAACTTTTCCAACTTTGGTCACTTGGACACCATGATGCATCAGGAACTGGAGGTTTTTGTAATATATGACATAGCCCTGTTTTGGATCCAGTGTCATCATCAATTTCCTCTGTTTAGAGCCAGGTGAGCACTGAACCTCAGGAATTGGGGGCAGATCAGAAAATTTATTGTGGAAATTATTTGGAATTATCAGATCAACCTCTAAAAAGAGGCCATGGTCACTATCATCAAAATCCTGAAGATCCTCAATATTGAAATCTTCGACCCATTCAAGCCCTGCATATGGCAATTTATCCATCATAGCGTGACCATAGAGGCTGTTTGCATCCACATACAGTATATAATTTGATGGCAATGCTGGATCATAATCAGGCATATATTTGTTATTTGCTCTGGCATATCTCTGAGAACATTGCACCATGCCTCCTCTTATACCTTCCTCCATAAACAGATACATGTTCTGATCTTGGATCAGATCCAATGGCATTTTGGTGTTTAAAAACATTGCATCCCATGCTAGGCCCGGGGCACTGTAAAAATACACTGGGTCCAGTCTATAATTTTGCATTGATGATTTTCTGAATGCCTGCAATATATCAGCTAAGAGGGTCACATCAAGTTTCAAATATGCCATGTGATAACCACCAAATGTCTGGCATTTTAAATTGTTCCACATCAACTGGGCATGGAGATAATGTTCATCAGTGATTCCAGATCCTCTGATTTTGCTGTAAAACTCTTGTTGTGGTGGCAAAGAACATTCATCAAATTTAGAAAAATCTGTAACATAATCATATGGATATACACCCTTCCACCTAATTAATTTCAGGTCCTGATTTGGAAACAATGCACGTGTGATTTTGAATTGATCATCAGATAATTGAGTGGCCAGTGTAGCCAGGCTAGCAGATAAAATTCTGTAAGAATCAAGAAATCTTATGTGAATAGGAACTCCATTAACTTTAATTATTTTGCTAATAGATATATATTTTTCATCATTTTCAGCTAAAATATTTAAATTCTGCTTCTCAAACCCCTCATATCTGATCAAATGATGGAAATCATAATTGGATGCTCCATGGCAAAATATGGGGACAAATTTTGGTCTCTTGATCTTAATATAACAGCTATTACACAGGGCCATTTTGAATTTACCATCTGTATGAGAATGGTGTTTCACCTTGATATTTGTATCTGAAAATTCAGAATCACATACCGGGCATTTTTCTGCTTTGTTGAAATCTTCAATCTGTTTCTCTGTTAAAGGCAACATGGGTTTTGATTTTAATAAGATGTTAGATGCTATGTCACGGCACTCATTTTCTATTCTATGTGCAAATATTTTGATGGCATCTGGCCCCATGTATGAATCTTTTTTACTAACAACACCATCCTGTACAACCACATAACAAAAGCTGGAAGGTTCATGTAGCTGGTATGGTGTAATTGAAGATTCTTCAGGATCTGGATTGCAGAATGCAAGATGTTTGAGGATTGATTCAAAATCACAGACAATATAAGCTGGGTGTTCCAACAAGGCTTCAAACTTTTTGAATTTGCAATTTTCACTTGGCATTGGCATCACCATATGAACAGGTTTATGATTGCCACAATATTTCAGATGCTCAATTAACTTGTTTTTTGCAATTTCTGCATTCACTTTACAAACCCCTTTTATTATTTTTTTGCCATCAAATACACATAAACATCTTCTGCACAACTTGAATATTGTATTGGATTTGTCTAGTTGTGTTCTCACTAAAGCTTCAAGATTATGTATCAGAGTGTAATGATATTTGCCATCCTCTTCAATTAAGAGCAGATCAATCGGAACAGCAGAATCATCATCAAATGTACTGATTCTGAGAGGTTCTATCGGGCAATTGCCAGTGGAACAAATAAATACATTAATAGATAATTGTTTGCCATTAATATCCCGGGCCTTTTTTTCAAATTTATCAATATTCTGTACAGATATTGGATATTCTAAACCCTCCATTGCATCGTCAAAATCATGTTCATGTTGTTTGTAATAATTTATTCTCTGAGGATTTCTTGAAACTTAAAACAAAGCAGCTAATATACACCACAAAAAGCATTTCTGGTCGGTATTTTTTATATTAACCACGGCTCTTCTGTTTTTAATATTATCAGGTAATGGCAAATATGTAGAACCTTGTAATGGGTATAATTCAGAAATATTAACATATAACCTGTGTGGAGAGCCGCATAGGCTCCATCCAGACTCTTTTGCTGCAAATTCAGAGTGTTTAATGTTCAATTGATCTATCAACCTGCTTATTATTTTGTCTGAATTTGCATTTGAATATACAGGTACAGTTGTTGTTATGTGGGGCTGTATAAATTTTGTGCCATTTGGTTTCTTATATTGAGTATACAATTTGAGGGACAGCATATAAGAGCCATTTTGTGCATTTAGAATTGCCTGCACATCAGGATTTATATTGTTCAAAAAATTCTTAATACCACATCTTGGCTCTGATACAAACCGATAATCTCTTAATTGGCCATTAAAACTGCTATGGATAGGTGCATAGCATAGCTGCTTTGCAGGTCCAGCATTAACAGGTGCTTCATGCTTCCTTTTCAGACCAGATGTGGATGGTTGTGGGGGCATGTTGATGACTGTGCAGAGCAAGTGCCTTTATGTTTATATGTGAAATATTGCATGTTATATTTTCTATTGCATTTGGGGCATATTTTTGTGGGAGTTCTGTATTTGTCTGGGTCACAAATCTTTTGGTGCTTGGCCCAATTGGGGCTGGATATATTCTTATTGCATTGATTACAATATTTTTGACTTGGCATTTTTGTTGTTGTTTATTATATACAATTTCCTGGGATTCAAATCAAAATTCTGTACTGGATAAAAATATCAGTTGGGTTCAGTACTGTGCTTTGTGTGTGTGTATGTGTGTATGTGTGTGTGTGTGTGTGTGTTAATATTTTTGGCTTTGGTATTTATATAAAATTTCTTGGGGTTCAAATCAAAACTCTATACTGGATAAAAAATATCAGTTGGGTTCAGTGCAGACAAAAAAACTGCATAGCTCTATGTCAATTAGTTCTTGAGATATTGTATTTAGGAACCACTTTGGCAGGAATAGATCTGCCCGGGCGGGGAATATTGATCCCACAACTCCTCGGGGCGGGAATCTGAGGAACTGCCCCGAGTATTGATGCGTGCAGTGGAACTGGCCGTGCCGCAGCTCCTCGGGGCGGGAATCTGAGGAACTGCCCCGAGTATTGATCCGTGCAGTGGAACTGGCCGTGCCACAGGCCCTTTTTCCCCCTTTCCCTCTTTTTGCCAAAAATTTGGCTTTTATGGTATCAATGTATATTGTTTCTATGACCTTACTTGGGTTATTCCGCCAAATTATATGCTTCAATTCTCCTATACTTTGGTGGAGCCTGTTCAGGTTCTGCCCCCCACTTGTGGGTTCCACTGCCGATCCAGCAATGGTGAAGAATCTGCACTGTGCCCTGGCTTTTATAGTTTTGTCGGACCAATCAAAACCTTGCTTTCAAAATTTCTATTTATTAATTGTCCAATCTTGTTTATTCTTGTCCTGTCTTGTTGAATTTTGTTTGGACTGGTCCTAACCTGTAATATTGTGTCCTGTCTTGTTGAATTTTGTTTGGACTGGTCCTAACCTGTAATATTGTGTCCTGTCTTGTTGAATCTTGTCTATTCTTGTCCTGTCTTGTTGAATTTTGTTTGGACTGGTCCTAACCTGTAATATTGTGTCCTGTCTTGTTGAAACTTGTTTGGACTGGTCCTAACCTGTAATGTTGTGTCCTGTCTTGTTGAATCTTGTCTATTCTTGTTCTGTCTTGTTGAATTTTGTCTATTCTTGTTCTGTCTTGTTGAATCTTGTCTATTCTTGTTCTGTCTTGTTGAATTTTGTTTGGACTGGTCCTAACCTGTAATATTGTGTCCTGTCTTGTTGAATCTTGTCTATTCTTGTCCTGTCTTGTTGAATTTTGTTTGGACTGGTCCTAACCTGTAATATTGTGTTCTGTCTTGTTGAATCTTGTCTATTCTTGTCCTGTCTTTCTGAATTTTGTTTGGACTGGTCCTGTCTTGTTGAATTTTGTTTATTCTAAGTTACACTGTATAAGCAGAAATAGTAAATATGTGTGGGTGGGTGTGCATGGCTCATATGAGTATTTTTGGCCTAGTTTTAAGTGTGGCCAAAAAAAATATCAAGAGGGGCATATTTTTGACAAATTTATGGACAACAATCTCACAGAAGTGCCTTTTGCAAGTATAGGCACATCAATCTGAGGGGGGTTCATACTTTCTGAGAAATTCCAGAAGGCATTTTTACAAAAATCTTGGATTAGACAGGGTTCCACACTTGAGCAAAAAGCTCATATGGGCATGTTGAGCTAGTTTTAAGTGTAAGCAAATCTGCTTCAGGGGGGTTCATACTTTCTACACTTGTAAGTGGTGCTCATCCTATATACTTTCCCACTACTCACGTTCGGCAGCATAGGAACCACGATATATGTATGGTTCATCGATTTTATCATGGTATAGGATAACGTAACCAAAGCTTATAATAAGTGCACTCACGGTCCCCAGAATGACGTATCATTCATACTCCGGCACGGGGTCAGACGTCATTATGGGTACGGGAAACCGGTCGTGACATTTACTGACGGAACAGGTTTTTTAGTACGATACTGAGACGGTCGTTTATTGTCGTAGTAATGCGAGGCGGAGATAAATACCTTAAAATGTTACACTGTTTTGTTTACCTTAGGTATACACACATGCCTCTCTCGTCCACTGAAAACAAATTCACCATTACATAGTGATGCAAACCTTAATCGGTTCCAGCTGCCGGAATACACAAATCAATCGTCGGCGCGAGCAAGAATTACATCAAAAACCACTATGCAATAAAAATACTACACTAGCACGACCTTGCAAAATAAAATTGACTGGGCGGTCGGTTACAGAAAAATGGAGCACACTTTGACAAAATACACTAGACATTAACGTAATGGAATGGAGCTTCTAACTCTGAATGCAGACAGTCAAATTATTACATATGAACATGAAATAACCTTTTATATAACATTACTAAAAAATATCAGACACGAAAGTTAGGTTCGGGGTTCCTGAGTCACTATGCAAACAAGTGAAACTTCGGCGTTTACGGTACGGCGTTGATACAAACAATACATGCTTGCATGGGCATAGACTTTCTGAAGAATACTCCACCGGACTCTGCTACATAGTGTGATCGTTCATCTTCTCCTTATGCGGGGTTTGCATAAGGTTCCTTTCCGGCGAGAATGTTCTTTGTGCTCGAACTCGGCGAAGGATGATCGCGACGATATTGGGCACTTTCACTTTCGTAGAATGTCGCGTGTCTCTCTCCTCACAAACGTCGGCTGCACGTGGTCACGCGTCGGTCCGGAATCTCTCTAGTGTGTCGGGTATCATTCAAAAGTCGTCCTGGAATCATCTCCTCCTCTCTCTCAACTGGGTTTCTGTCGGGCGCTGATCTAGAGTCATCCTTTCTTCTCTCTCTGGTAACGGGCTTCTGTCGGACGTCGAACTGGAAACGTCCTTCTGGGCGTCGATCAATGTTGGGCTTCGCGGTGCTGTGTTTCGGTCGTCGGTCATCAGAGTCGGCTTCACCGGATGGTGGCGATGCATCGTTGCAAGCGTAGGGGAAGGCAATGGCCTCCCATGTCGATCCTTTTAGCCGCCCGTTTTTATGGCAGTCACGGTAAAAATAAACCACCGCGTAATACTTCACCAAATAAAGCGCAAATAGGTAAACTCTCAATCGGCAATTCGCTCACAGTGCGTAAGAAAAACAAAGTCCACGGGGACAAAACAATAGTCACGCGAGAGTGTAGCGCGGAGATGCTCTCTCTACAAAATCCGGGTAAAAACTGTGTGTTGAACTCGAAGTCCTGCAGATTTATACAACTTTCAAAATTGTCCGTTGAAAAACACATTAGAGTGGCTTGGCTTGGGTTTCCGAAGAGATGGAAATGACCCCGGTCCATTATCTCGAAATGCGGTCACAAGGCGTGTCCTCGGTTCTTACCAGCTTGGGCTCCAGCTGATTATCCTGGTCATCCGTGAAAATTAGTTTCGGCCCCCCGCGGTGAATTGTCCGTTAGTCCCGACGAAATTAAGTGTTCCCTTTCTCCGTGACGACCCGTTTTTTTTGCAAATATGCCAAGTACTTTGCCTTATTGACAGTTCGGCTGTCACTCACAAAACCCGTCTCCCAACTCCCGACGTCTGGCTTGGATACAATTTTTTCCACAAAATAAACCAAACCTCACACTTTTCATTTAAACATAATATGAATCAACGAACAAAGATGATTAATATCGAACGGTGTTTGTTCACATGTTACTGGATACCGTGACAAACTATTTGGTTCATGAAGCTGGTATGGTGTGGTGTAGGAAATTTCGGGATCCGGGTCGCAGTAGGAGAGTGGTTTAAAAAAGAAAGCCTCGAAATCCGCTAATAATGGCCGGATCTTCAAGCAAGGCACTGTGCATCCTGAACTCTTCAACCTCTTCTGATTGTGGCATGAACATGCGAGCTGGTCTGTTGATGCCACACTCAATTCACGGGCGGCAAATTTTTGAATAGCAATTTGACGTCCGGAGTATTTTCGGTGGTTGAGTTGTTTTTGATCGTCGAACACGGTTAAGCATCTTGGAAAACCTCGATATTCTTTTATGATTGGTTATTTGGTCACTGACAAACCGGGAAAGTGAACGCATGACGCAATAATGGAACTTGTCATCGTCCCCAATGAAAAGCAGGTTGATTTCAGTTGTCTCTTCATGATCCACCTCACTTATCCTCACTTATCCTATTTACCACCATACACATTGATAGCTAATTGTTTTCCTTCTGCATCTGGTGTACTCGACTCTAATTTTGATAAGTTTATAAGAGCAACTGGATACTCCATACCCGCCATAGCAGATTCAATCTGATCAACATATTGCGTATAATGAGAAACCTGCTCTTGATTATTTGATTGATCAACCTGGTACAAAGCAGCAAACATGCACAAAAGAAAGCATTTGTTATCGATGTTTGGAATGTTCAGCACAGCCCTTTAATGTTGAATGTCCGGTGGAAGCCGGAAGAGGTGCGAATTTGTTTACATAAAAAAAATAATTTGCAAGAACTCACACACAAAGACTTCCCTGATCCCTTAGCCTCGAAATCATCGTGTTGCGTAACCTGTTCGTTGGAAAACTAAGAATAGAATTCGTCAAAATTATCGATGTCTGCTAAGTCAAGAACTTGGTTTTTTGTTCAGTAATAAAAAAAAAATATTCTTTGTGCTATCGGCTTTCTCGTATTCAGAAAATAGATAAACATATACTTTAATGGAATTTATTTCCACTTTATTTTTCAGAATATTAATTATAGATGTTTTCGTTTCAATCAAGAAACTAGGAATGTCACGGCATTGTTCCGACGTAAAAGGGAAATTCTCGACCTGACCGTTAAATACAGATCTAATTGGTTTATGTTCATCGGATAATTTAATTCGTTTCGAAGTAGAAGCTTCAGTTCTAGGATTATCAATTTTCCTTTTCTACAGAGATCCGGTCGGTAGTTTGCAAATGTACAGATGCTTATTTAGATTAGGAATGCTAATTTTTTTTCCGCATTGAGGACAGTCTTTAGAAGGTAAACGATTTATTCCTGAACCCGTTTCGCTACATCTTGTCCTATGTACTGATAAATTGTTTCTTGACATTAGCTTCCCACAGTTAACGCATTCGGTTTTATCATTTTTACGAGTGAAACTGGTGCATGTAATTTCTTAATACTGTATTTATACGCTTTCCAGGGAATCACACAAACAAGTAAACAACGATAGAATTTTCAGGTATGTTATTTATATAGAATTTCTAGGGGACAACAAGTAAATTTAGATCACGTAAAAAATTGATGTGGTCAAAAAAATAAGAAACACCCGAAACACCTTCAAAACCCTTTTTATACTTGAAATAATTTGTCGAATATAGCTTTAAAACAAGTTAAAGGACTATGGTTGCAAATACGATAGAATTTTGAGGTATGTTACTTTTATATAATTTCGCGGGACAGCAAATAATATCCAATCATTTAAAAAATTCAATGTGGTCGACAAATAGGAAACACTAAAAAAACTTATAAATAGACTCTTTAAACTTGAAATAATTTATCGTATATAGCTTTAAAGCAAATTAAAGAACTATGTCGCAAATACGATAGAATGTTCAGGTTTGTTATTTATATAGAGTTTCTCTGGGACTACAAGTCTGTCTGGTCGAGACAATTCAATTTCTAACGTGTTTGTATTTCTTAAAAAAATATGCTAAATACGCCTTCTAAATTTCAACGAACCTATCTAACAAGATTGGAGGAAACCTCTAACATTTGTCATTTCCTAACTTAAATTGCAATTTCTTTTGTTATTTTTGCTCAATTTTCAAATTGTCCATAAACAAATCTACCACAAGGACATGGCGGTTCCTAAATGACAATCGTTAAAGACATATTTTAGTGAAATACACGAGCATAAGCTAAGTTCACTTTGCTAGAAGGTGCAATTCACCTAACCCATTCACTAAGAAAAGAGAATAAAATGTTGACTTACTGAAAAACGTTGTCAGAAAATATTCCAACATGCGACAGTTTAAACGTTTTGCTGATAGATTGTTCTGTTGTCGCCTATAAAAATTCCTCGATCCTTCCGGAACAAATGTAAATTCGAGAATCATAAAATTGCAACCCTAAGTGGACGTATCTCGGTAACGGTTAGAGATATCGTGAATATTAATCCAAAAATCATACCGTTGACCCCCTTGTTGATTTTGCTGATGTATAGTACGCGTGCCAAATTTGGTGGTCCTGAGGTCAAGGTGTGGGCTGCAACGTCCTTCGTCGAGAAAAGGGCCTATCTACACCTGCACGAGTACGTTTGCTAAACGTTAATATACAATTATAAGATAAATCTTACATATTCTTTGCGACCACGCAGGGCCTTATTAACATAATAATAATAAATTACTACTGATAAACACAATTATCAAAGCAGGTATTAACACATGCAACTTTAAACAAGAAGATAAAAATAAATTTGACCATAATAACAATAGTTACATATACACCGATTAAATAAACATTAGTGTCCCTAATGAGTATGATCTCTCAGGATCATTACAGGGCCAGTTTGTCGATTTTTCTTTGATCGCTCGTAACTTTTGACAGGACGATCGCAAAAACATGTCTCGTCTCGATGTCTTCTTTCCTCCCCTACCAAAATTCGAATAGGTTTACAAGGACCCCTCTGAAAATTTTCCCGTGTTAAAACACCTAAAATTGCAAATATCTCGAAAACGGTGAGAAAAGGGAAAAAATAAATCGAAAATTTTCTCATTGGATACAGTGGTACCCCTTGTCAATTTTGGTGACGAAGAGTATACCAAATTTGGTGGACCTAAGTTCAAGGGGGAGGGGGATCAATTGCCAATTTTTTTTTCAATCACTCGTAACTTTGGAACGAATGATCGTAGAGACATGGTGCTTTTTGCATCAGCATCTTCTCGGTGACTGGAAGAAATTGAAAATGGCGACCGGAAGTGGAAATATTTTATACTATTTGTGAAAATTCTGTATCTTCTACATATAGATTAGCTGTTTCCCACAACTGTAGTGAATTTATGTTAACTAACTCGTAAAAAGTGAATATATTAAGATATATCACGTAGGATCGTAGCATACCTACAAGTCTGATGGAAATACACCGAGTTGCGGTGAAAATTATACCGGAACGACGTCGAACCCACAAAAAACGTCATAATATGATACAACTGAATCTAAATCCATAGAAAAAAGGGATACCTACAAGTATTTCTTTGAACCCGATAACTCACACTGCTGAACTGAAAGCTGTAAAGAGCACTTTGAAGCGAATATACAATCCCGAAAACATTGAAAGAAACATACAATCTTAAATTGCAGCACTTGGAGATAATAGTTCTATTTTGAAAACAAACTGAAACATAAGGAAGCAGTACGCGCTGACTCCTCAAATTTGGAAACAGGTACACGAACTGACAGGATAGAGCTCAAAGATGAGCTTGCAGAATGGACATATCATAATATTTCCAATGTGATGATTCAAATTCGAAGTATCGAAGTGAGCCAAGAATCTTGGCTGTTTTCAGTAGCCATGATTGATGATAATATAAGCACAAAAATTGTACAAAAGAAGAGGTCATTTGATTAAACAGCCCGATTTGCCTACACTTAAAACTATGCCAAGATGGCCTTATTCCCTATTTCTTCAAGTGTGATATGCTCTTAATTCTAAGAATTCTGAATTCTAGTGTAGAAAAGAAGAATCCTCAATAGACAGATTTGCCTACACTTAAAACTTTGTCAAAAAGGGCATATAGCCCAATCGGCTATGTGTGTACATATTTAAATCTAAAGAATTTTGAATCCTAGTGTAGAAATGAAGAACTCCTCTTAGACAGATTTGCCCATGTGTGTAAAAGCTACATCTCTCAGTTTGTTGTCCATAAACTTGTCAAAAATATGCCCCCCTTGATATTGTTTTGACTACACTTAAAACCAGGGCAAAAATGCTTATAAGAGCTTTTGCTTACACAATAATATAATGTAATATATGCTTAAATACGTATTACCTGGAATATGCTCAATATTTTAATTGGACACCAGCCTCAACTCATATATCTAGTACTAGGACAATGTAATATGCAGAAATCTTCTAGAATTGCTCTGTGACTCTCTCATTTCTTACATCATAAACATATGATTTTTCACTTATAAGAATAACACTACATATAGTGTCATCAGGGAGTGTATCGTGGAATTCACAGATAATTTTAATGTTTGTCCTGTCATTAACCACAACTTGTTTCCTTTTTGAAGTATTGATAACAAACATGGGTCTCTGTGCTTTGAATTCATCTGGTGTGTAATACATGTCAGTATTGCCAGTAGTGACCTTTTGTATGCTGTAAATGCTTCATATAATTTGAGGAAATAATCCTTGGACATGTCTAAATTATAATTTTCTCTGGGAAATACCTCATTTCTGCCATTTTTAAGATATATGTTCTTGATGTTGCAGCTATCAAATTTACTTGAATTTTTTTCCTCATTGTTGTGTCTTCCAGTCTGAAACAGTACCACCACAAAATCTGGCATGTCATATTGTATACTGGAGAATGAATTTGTAGCATCAAACTCATAATAGGTACCAGTGGCAGGCTTCTGGACACATTGATATGTATAAAATTGTAAAGGAACCTGTGGATTTTTTAGGATATCAGCTTTGTATTTAAGAGCATAACTGGCTTCATATTCAACAACCGGGATTCTTAGCTCCATAGTCTGAATAATACACTTGCCCTCATCAGGTAGGGTATTAGGCAGAGCTTCCCCGGTAGAGTTTATTGCACTGTACCTCATCAAAGCATTATTATCATTGGCAGCTCTTCTAAATGTGATTCTTAAACCACCCTTCCACATAATGTCTTTGTAATCTGAGAAGAATCCTGGCAACAGGCGCATGGGGAACAGCACTGTGTGGCTTTTAGATATAATTTTATCACCAGCCTCAAATCCACCTATTTTGTAGTATGATGCCTCGGTTTTGGATAATTTTAGTGTGGCCAAAGCTGTGGAGGTAATGCCGGGATAATCTACTCTGTTTATAACAACACCATGTTTTCTGATTTCAATTTCAGAGAACAGATGCGGCACAAAATTATCCACCAATCTTATATTTGTGTTTGCCGGATAATCGGTACCATCGAGCTTTACAACATCAAATTTGATGTATAGATCTGTTCTGTGAGGGTGTATAAAGCCATCCCCTACATCAAGATCAACCTCAATCTCTGTGTTGGGTTGATTTAAACTTGCAAATGTCCTCCTGTTTGGAGGGAATGATTGTAGCTCATAACTCTCAATATTTTCCATTTTTTTGTATGTATTTTTATTTAAATATTAATCTCTATGATTGCAGTTGTTGTGGCTCCAGCAAAATCAACTAATTCTTCTTTTTCATTAGTGACCATCAACTCAATGTAATCTATTCTATTATGGCACACAGGAAAATATAATGTTGGGGATGGAGTGTAGATGATGGGCTCCATAAATTCAGAATTAGGTTTAAATGTTGCAATGATGCCAGTTTGTTTGTGAGTGCCTATGCCATTTGATTTGGTGATCATACCCTCAGCCACATTACAGTGAATATTCAGAGTCTCTATGGCTAAGAATTTAGGTATATTAATAGCAGTGTGTTTGATGGCCGCTTCAAGTTTTGTGTTGTTCTCAAATCCTAACAGCTCTCCTATAGTACCCAGATCCACGGTCTCTGTAGCAGATACAATCTCTACTCTGTGAGTGACAGAATTTTGAGTTAATACTATACCTCTGGGTAACTGAGCATTTAAAGTGGACAGATTATACTGCCCTGGAGTGATGACAATTTTTTGATCCCCTACTGCAATTGTGTTGTTGTGGTGTGTAATATTAGTTATCAAGTACATGCCATAAAATGCTCTGAGAGCAATTGTTTTGGGATACACTATATCATCATGTAATCTAAGTTTCAATATTGAATTTTGGCTGGTTAGATGGAATACCCCCATGATGTTTCAGATACCACAGGGCCTTTTGAAAATTTTCAATTGATGTTTTTTTTATTTGAGACAGATACCTAAGAACAGATAAACACAGATGTCCACAATTAACATCTTTGAAATTTTGAACACGGGCATTATTGTAATAAAGAATAGCTGAATTTAGATATTTTATTAAATTTTCAGGTGGAACACCTCCAAATGAATCAAACACAAATGCCTCATTTTTTAAATATTTAAGATAACAGATCCAGTGAGTGCGCTGATTTTTGTACTTATCCAAATTAACAATGCCACACTCTTTGTTGAGTGGTTGTTCTGGTAAAGAATCAGACATGTACACTAGGGTGATGACTTTTTCATTTTTTTTCTCAAAAAGTATTTCCTGTAGCACAAATGGTTGAACTTTTGCCTATTAATGACTAAAATGAGGTATATTCCATTGAAATATTGAAAAAGGTCACGCACAAACCATTTTTAAATTTTATGTATGCCATTTTACCATTTCATAAAATTGTATTAACAATATTTATATATAATATAATTCAGCAAACGGAGGTGTGCAATAATTTATTCACCAGAGAATTGTATGGAATATTCCAGAAAATCATAGAACGCCGTGCGCCATCCGGCCGGACTGAGACGTCACGGTGACGTAATTACTCGGGAAGCTTCTGTACAGTACTAAAATTTTCTTCAGCTGTTTCGCAGTGTGGTATAAACTGCTATATAAGCGAGGTGTTCAAAGCTGGTAGTTGAGTTTTAATTAGATTAATTTGGTGTCAACATTATTATTGCCTTATTATAACTATTGCACAATGCGCAATTGCGCATTATCCAGAGTATATTATAAAGAAATCCTTGTATTATTTGGTGAGCTACATTGAATTATCTCGCTAATTATAATTGAGCATCTAATATATTATTAGTGTCTGTCTTTTTTATTATTTTCTATAATTCTTTTTTGTTTGTTTTTAAATAATATATATGGAAACTCAACAACAGTTTCTTTAATTTGTTACGTATTTAATATTTACGTTAGGGCCTTTTCTATATAAGTTGCTGAGTAGAGACAACATGTCGTTCAAGAAGAGTTCTTCTAACATGGAGAAGAACAAGGAAACCTGGACAAAGAACATAGTCCAGTTTCAAGCGCCATCAAGAAGAGGCAACGTGGCAATTTATGAAGCACCCTTGAGTGAACGGAGTCGCATGCCCCTGAAAAGCCACGTCATTGGACACTTCAAATTTCTTGAATCCACTGCCAAATAACGGAGAGAGAGAGGATCGGTCTAATTGCTGTGGAGCTTAAAGCCCTATGGAGCAAAACATTGAACTTCCCGCATGTATCTGATCAAGCCATTTGTGCAAAACTAGCAAACCTTCTGAAAGACTATGAGCGATGAAGAAAGAAACAAAACTTTGATTCATTGAATGAACTGTTTGACGTGACCAAGGTGAAAGGCGAATGGATGTGCAAAGAGGATGAGAACCTCTACAAACTGCAAATTGAGAGCAAGGGCCAGGTTGGTTATTCCAGTTGCAATCGTGCTACTGCAAAGACCATCCACCCATCCAAGCGCCACCTGATTGTCCCGACAGTTACACAGCAGAGACAGTCCTTGGGAGGATGAAAATGAAGCGTCAACGAGCACAACGAAGCATAACCCAACAGGCATTGCAAGACGCCTTGTTACAAGCTCAAAGCTGTCGTCCCACGGAGCAGCAAAGGTGTGCCGCCAGCTTTCTGGTGAGGGCATTGAAATCCCAACCCCATGTCAGTCAGTAATTCACAAGGCTATCTCCACGAGAGCTGCTCAGATGAAGAAGCACTTGGTGAGTACGCTTCATCTGGAGAAGTGGAGCATACACTTTGACGGCAAACACATTGATGGCTTTGAATATCAGGCCGTGGTCCTCAAGAATAAAGCAAAGTAAATTAAGTTGTCTGTACTGAAATTGAAAGATGGGAAAGCTCAAACAATCGCAGAAGGACTCCAGGATGTGTTAGAGGAGTTCAACCTGTGGGGATCAACTGTGATGATTGTTGCCGACACAACAAGCGTGAATACCGGCAAGAAGACAGGCGTTGTTGTTGTGTCGGCTGCAGCAAATATTCGAAGAGAAAGGTCACCCCAAACCCAAGTTCATCAGTTGCCAGCACCATGTGCTGGATCGCGTTCTTCGCGTTGTCATGTTCGACTAAATCACCAAACATAGAGTACTGCTTTGTGCAGGTTTTGATGAGCAATTATGATAAATTGAAAGCAGCCTTCAGCAACGGTAAAACTGAGATAAAGGAAACAGGCGGCTGGAGAAACGACATGAAGTTTCTCTACCACCTCACTCGTGTCTTCCGTCACTTCACTTACAGGAATGAGATCCCCTTCGTGAAGTTTCAACAGATCCCAAACATCAGCAATGCACGATGGAACTCTCGTGCCATTCTAGCCCTTCTTGCGTTTATTCAGATGCCTGAAGCCCGGAACAGGCTGCGTAAAATTTGTTCATTCATTTACTACTCGTGTGCTGACCATTGGTTCAGCAGTCAATTGTTCCACGCTGAAGATTTTGATGAACTATCTGCAGTTCTAAATGACTACCCAACAGGTCTCAAATGCTTGAAAACCCACTGGAAAACAGATGAATCTCCAATCAACATTGCCCGAAGCAATCAGTGCTGTGAGTGTGCGATCAAATTTATGCAAGATTTGCACGACTCCTGCCGCAACAAGGACAACCTCCCACTGAGATTCATCCTGTCCTATGACATTATCGTGAATAATTGACTTCCTTGTGTGTTTGATGACCCTATAATATATGTGACTAAAGCTTGTGTTCAATTTTATATCTGCTTACAGTGATTTCAAAAAATGGGCAAAAATACTCATAAATAAAAATTTTAAAATCATTTTGTGCGTGAGGTTTTTTTTATCTAATCACCTTGAAAGTAAGATTTTATCTAATATTTAATGAAAGCTCATCAAATTATGGTACAGGGAAATGAGGTTGTAAAAAAGTCATCACCCTAATGTACACACCTCTAAAATGTTTGATGCCCAGTGGCTTGATTAAAGCTTCAATATCTTGGTTTGTAAGCGGCTCTTGTTTTTTTAAACTTATTCATGACTCTCTTAACACCTTTGCCTTGTTTCTCCATGGCCAGGTTATGGCGCCTCTGCTCATCTAATTCTGCCTTATTCTTTTTGGCATCTATTACTGTTTTTGCTATGGCGGCTGATCCCCCGGCCAAGCTCCCAACAGCCCCGAGAGCAGCTAAGATGGCAGGGATAGTAAATATAAATCCCCCCACATGTGATTTTTTTCTTGATTGCTGTAATTTTTTTAATTGGAGGGTACTAAGTAACAATTTCATACCATGGTCCTTGGCAAGACAAGAATTTTTTTCTTGCGCTGCTTTTTGGTTAGAAGATTATTAATAGGCCCAAGAGATTAAAGACCTGCATAAGGTACCTGATACATAACACCCTTGGCCTTCATCCTAGGTTTATTATATATATATTCACAACCCCCACCCCAGTTTTTGTTTTGTGTTCATAGCTATGGTGGTTCCCAATGCTGCTATTCTTTCACTTAAAGAAGCATCTTTGCTTACAAATCTACCAAATGCAGCCTCTTCTAATTTCTTGTCTGCAACATGTCTCTTGTCAAGATCAGAATGTGTGTTGTATGCTATGTCATGGTCTCTACAAGCAGCATCTAGGGTATTTACACCAGGATCACCTCTGTTTAATCTATGGTCCAATTTTGTGCCTGGACCACAATACTGATAGCCTGGAATGTGTAGTTCAAATGGCAGCTTGTTTATAATGTCATTAACCAGCCCCCGACCCTCAGAAAAATTCCAAAATTTAGGTGGTAGAGTATTAATAATTTTTATAAGATTAATAAAAAAAATCAAAATTTGATCACAGAGCTTGTACCTGTAGCTGCAAGGAACATATTAGATTATCCAATCACCCCACTTTCTAGTATTCATACACCTAGTCCTGTTGCTCCTCGAAGAATTGAAGCTAGTCAGGATCCTATTGAATTGGGTCTTCTTGCTCAAAAATATTTAAGCACACCTAAAGACAACAAAGATGAGGTGTTTGGCTTATATGCTGACACAGAGCGTGATGGTAGCATCATTCATAGAATTGGCAATTTCAGAGTAAAATTTATGGGAGATGATCTCATTGTATATTCAGAATCTCGTCTTGGAGAAAGAGGTGCTTTTGTTAAGTATCTCGGAACACCTGGGTTGTGGGAACTGATGACTAGGAAAAGGCCTGGCAACTACACAGATCAAGATTATGAGCATTACAAAGAAATATTAATAAAATCAGATGCTCTATACCAGAACAATGATACCACACAAAAAAGAGTCAAGTCTAGCAGTGGAGCAAAATACAACAATTTAATCAAGCCCATATATTCACAGATCAAGACAGGTAGTGGAATCAAACAATACAACACCCTGCCTAAAGAATTTGTGTGGGTTGATGATGTCAGGAAACTTGTAGATAGGTTGTTGGTGATAGCTGGGGAGGAAAATGCTGGCAAGCACAATTTTTACAATGAAAAGGTTGGAATTATGGACATGATAAGCACAAAATTGTCTAATTTTATAGTGAATGACACTAAGGGGATTGGATATCTTATAAAAAATTATTAATACTCTACCACCTAAATTTTGGAATTTTTCTGAGGGTCGGGGGCTGGTTAATGACATTATAAACAAGCTGCCATTTGAACTACACATTCCAGGCTATCAGTATTGTGGTCCAGGCACAAAATTTGACCATAGATTAAACAGAGGTGATCCTGGTGTTAATACCCTAGATGCTGCTTGTAGAGACCATGACATAGCATACAACACACATTCTGATCTTGACAAGAGACATGTTGCAGACAAGAAATTAGAAGAGGCTGCATTTGGTAGATTTGTAAGCAAAGATGCTTCTTTAAGTGAAAGAATAGCAGCATTGGGAACCACCATAGCTATGAACACAAAACAAAAACTGGGGTGGGGGTTGTGAATATATATATAATAAACCTAGGATGAAGGCCAAGGGTGTTATGTATCAGGTACCTTATGCAGGTCTTTAATCTCTTGGGCCTATTAATAATCTTCTAACCAAAAAGCAGCGCAAGAAAAAAAATTCTTGTCTTGCCAAGGGCCATGGTATGAAATTGTTACTTAGTACCCCCCAATTAAAAAAATTACAGCAATCAAGAAAACAATCACATGTGGGGGGATTTATATTTACTATCCCTGCCATCTTAGCTGCTCTCGGGGCTGTTGGGAGCTTGGCCGGGGGATCAGCCGCCATAGCAAAAACAGTAATAGATGCCAAAAAGAATAAGGCAGAATTAGATGAGCAGAGGCGCCAAAACCTGGCCATGGAGAAACAAGGCAAAGGTGTTAAGAGAGTCATGAATAAGTTTAAAAAAAACAAGAGCCGCTTACAAACCAAGATATTGAAGCTTTAATCAAGCCACTGGGCATCAAACATTTTAGAGGTGTGTACATGTCTGATTCTTTACCAGAACAACCACTCAACAAAGAGTGTGGCATTGTTAATTTGGATAAGTACAAAAATCAGCGCACTCGCTGGATCTGTTATCTTAAATATTTAAAAAATGAGGCATTTGTGTTTGATTCATTTGGAGGTGTTCCACCTGAAAATTTAATAAAATATCTAAATTCAGCTAATCTTTATTACAATAATGCCCGTGTTCAAAATTTCAAAGATGTTAATTGTGGACATCTGTGTTTATCTGTTCTTAGGTATCTGTCTCAAATAAAAAAAACATCAATTGAAAATTTTCAAAAGGCCCTGTGGTATCTGAAACATCATGGGGGTATTCCATCTCACCAGCCAAAATTCAATATTGAAACTTAGATTACATGATGATATAGTGTATCCCAAAACAATAGCTCTCAGAGCATTTTATGGCATGTACTTGATAACTAATATTACACACCACAACAACACAATTGCAGTAGGGGATCAAAAAATTGTCATCACTCCAGGGCAGTATAATCTGTCCACTTTAAATGTTCAGTTACCCAGAGGTATAGTATTAACTCAAAATTCTGTCACTCACAGAGTAGAGATTGTATCTGCTACAGAGACAGTGGATCTGGGTACTATAGGAGAGCTGTTAGGATTTGAGAACAACACAAAACTTGAAGCGGCCATCAAACACACTGCTATTAATATACCTAAATTCTTAGCCATAGAGACTCTGAATATTCACTGTAATGTGGCTGAGGGTATGATCACCAAATCAAATGGCATAGGCACTCACAAACAAACTGGCATCATTGCAACATTTAAACCTAATTCTGAATTTATGGAGCCCATCATCTACACTCCATCCCCAACATTATATTTTCCTGTGTGCCATAATAGAATAGATTACATTGAGTTGATGGTCACTAATGAAAAAGAAGAATTAGTTGATTTTGCTGGAGCCACAACAACTGCAATCATAGAGATTAATATTTAAATAAAAATACATACAAAAAAATGGAAAATATTGAGAGTTATGAGCTACAATCATTCCCTCCAAACAGGAGGACATTTGCAAATTTAAATCAACCCAACACAGAAATTGAGGTTGATCTTGATGTAGGGGATGGCTTTATACACCCTCACAGAGCAGATCTATACATCAAATTTGATGTTGTAAAGCTCGATGGTACCGATTATCCGGCAAACACAAATATAAGATTGGTGGATAATTTTGTGCCGCATCTGTTCTCTGAAATTGAGATCAGAAAACATGGTGTTGTTATAAACAGAGTAGATTATCCCGGCATTACCTCCACAGCTTTGGCCACACTAAAATTATCCAAAACCGAGACATCATACTACAAAATAGGTGGATTTGAGGCTGGTGATAAAATTATATCTAAAAGCCACACAGTGCTGTTCCCCATGCGCCTGTTGCCAGGATTCTTCTCAGATTACAAAGACATTATGTGGAAGGGTGGTTTAAGAATCACATTTAGAAGAGCTGCCAATGATAATAATGCTTTGATGAGGTACAGTGCAATAAACTCTACCGGGGAAGCTCTGTCTAATACCCTACCTGATGAGGGCAAGTGTATTATTCAGACTGTGGAGCTAAGAATCCCGGTTGTTGAATATGAAGCCAGTTATGCTCTTAAATACAAAGCTGATATCCTAAAAAATCCACAGGTTCCTTTACAATTTTATACATATCAATGTGTCCAGAAGCCTGCCACTGGTACCTATTATGAGTTTGATGCTACAAATTCATTCTCCAGTATACAATATGACATGCTAGATTTTGTGGTGGTACTGTTTCAGACTGGAAGACACAACAATGAGGAAAAAAAATTCAAGTAAATTTGATAGCTGCAACATCAAGAACATATATCTTAAAAATGGCAGAAATGAGGTATTTCCCAGAGAAAATTATAATTTAGACATGTCCAAGGATTATTTCCTCAAATTATATGAAGCATTTACAGCATACAAAAGGTCACTACTGGCAATACTGACATGTATTACACACCAGATGAATTCAAAGCACAGAGACCCATGCTTGTTATCAATACTTCAAAAAGGAAACAAGTTGTGGTTAATGACAGGACAAACATTAAAATTATCTGTGAATTCCACGATACACTCCCTGATGACACTATATGTAGTGTTATTCTTATAGGTGAAAAATCATATGTTTATGATGTAAGAAATGAGAGAGTCACAGAGCAATTCTAGAAGATTTCTGCATATTACATTGTCTTAGTACTAGATATATGAGTTGAGGCTGGTGTCCAATTAAAATATTGAGCATATTCCAGGTAATAAGTATTTAAGCATATATTACATTATATTATTGTGTAAGCAAAAGCTCTTATAAGCATTTTTGCCCTGGTTTTAAGTGTAGTCAAAACAATATCAAGGGGGGCATATTTTTGACAAGTTTATGGACAACAAACTGAGAGATGTAGCTTTTACACACATGGGCAAATCTGTCTAAGAGGAGTTCTTCATTTCTACACTAGGATTCAAAATTCTTTAGATTTAAATATGTACACACATAGCCGAATGGGCTATATGCCCTTTTTGACATAGTTTTAAGTGTAGGCAAATCTGTCTATTGAGGATTCTTCTTTTCTACACTAGAATTCAGAATTCTTAGAATTAAGAGCATATCGCACTTGAAGAAATAGGGAATAAGGCCATCTTGGCATAGTTTTAAGTGTAGGCAAATCGGGCTGTTTAATCAAATGACCTCTTCTTTTGTACAATTTTTGTGCTTATATTATCATCAATCATACTACTGAAATTGGAAGAAAAATTCAAACTAATTTACTTCAACGTGAAGACTCTGCTCACGTGTGATGAAGTTTTCCGTAGGATTGTCAAGCATGTGGAGGTCTATCAGAGCCGAATCGAGGACATGCAGAACCAAGTTCAAACCCATGTGAGTACCCTGAACACCAGCATCGACAACCTGAAATTGAAAGTCGACATTGATTTTACAGGGTTCCAACCCGAGAGATCGTGTCACCCTTCAATCCGCACACTAAACTGTGCATGCTGACTCCTGCTAAACCTTATCACCAATTTCTCCTGAGCAACAAATATCAATTTGTCAAGATTTCTTACCGATATTTGCTACAAGCGTTGCAACACCTCATCTTCACGGTGACGAATATGACGAATATAGGAGAAAACCTAAAATATGTAACGTGGAATTGGTCAATTTCAAGTATACTGTAAGCCGCGAAACAGTTTTCTCCGAAGACCATTCACAAATCATTGAAATCAAAGTTGGCGACAAACTGTACATCGAAAGCAGATTCTTATCGGCAGAGACAAACCAAATTTTATAGTTGTTCCTGTTTTCACACTATATCGTGGACGAGCTCCTCAGAGCCGCAAATACGAACCGCTACTGTTGGTGACCAAACGCATTGATGATTTATGGCAATCAAACTTAGCTGGAATGAGAAGCAACAGCAGGAAAAAGTTACGCAATGTACACAGAAATTACAAGTACCTCCTGATAGTCATGGACACTTCTTTCCAAATTGTAATGGGCATTTCTCTGAAAGACATAACAGGCAAATGTGTTACGGAAACCTTAGGGATCATCTTGGAGCAAAACTAATCACCACGCAACTTGAAAACAGATAATTGCAAATAATTCAGGACTAAATGTAATAAACATTGTTAGTGCCAAAAGTGAAAGTGTTGGAAAATCGCATTGTTCAGCACATCAGCCCGTACGAACGTTCAAACTATTACTTTTTAGACGCCCTTTGAATTACTTAGAGGGCTACCAGCCACATTTCACGTCTACCACACTATCAAGCATGACACATTTCACAGTTGAACGTGGAAAACGGTGTTCAGATTCTTGTGACACTTACAGCGTTTACCAATTTTAGTCATCAATTATATAACGCAGTCCTTAGACAATTCATTCGAAGATATAAAATTGAGGAGTATTCGACCTACAGGACATGAAAGCCTACATCGTGAAACGGTTAAACAGGATATTGGAGACACATATGTGGAAACAATTCACGCTACGTTGAAACTACAAACGGATCTACGTGCTGCTGGAACTCCTCGTTTGCATGAAACCCTCCCACGTTACGAAGCTTGACGAACAACAGTTGATCTTGTCCGTTTACTGTCCGAAGTATGTTTCACATCCAAGAAGCCTAAATTACTTACACAGTAGGAGATCGAGAAAGTATCAGCAAATTCAAAAGTTTTCTAGACAAAGGCTTCATCAGAAACTGAAGTGCCGAACTTTTCACAGTAGTTTGTGTCTTGCAAATGACCAAACACATCTACTTAAAATAGGATAATCACGAAAATATTTAAGGAGGCCATTTTACAAGAACGAAAAGCTCGATTGAACGGCAAATATCTGCCTTAGAGCAATCGAATTCAATGTTCCATGATGGGTCCCTTCAACTGTGGATATAACTCATTGCTCGTGGACAACATTCTCCTCGCTCTTACCTACTTAGATAGGAAGAACCAGCATCTGTATGTCTTTCCCAAATGTTTAGAGCAACGTAAATACCAGTAACTGATGAGGATAATCACTTTTAATCGAGAAAAATATATGTCATTGTCACGAACATTTGCTGGTGAGTTTCTACGACTTGATTCTGGAAAATCATAACGAGATGCGTAATTCCTTTACACACAGGAAAGATCCCAAGATTCCAAGACTCACAACTAACTTCTTCGCCATAACGCCTAACTACCTTGTTCGTCTCTAAAAAAATTACACGGACCTGAAACAGGTATTGTATGAATAAGTTGGCGGTAACCTCAACTACAGCCAAATTCAATAATTCCTTCTGATCTTGTTGAAACCACTACGACTTCGGCTTCGTGTCGATCGACATGAAGCGAATACCAATCGATGGAAGTGTACAAAAGACAATACCAATGATTTCTTAAATGATGCGGCGTTACGAGAAACGTTGTGACTTTTAAAATAAATATTTCCGAAAAAATTGCTAAACGTAAAATACAAACATCTTGAAATTACCCGACTTACTGCCGAAACGCTTCAAGGGTTAGAAATCCGAGATGCGCATATTATACGAGGAGCACATGCACCAGGATCAACTACCATCGAATGCCGTCAGCGGTCTTGGCAAGGAAATCTAAGCTGTTACTGATCAGAAAAAGGATCTGATCAAGATGCTCGTCCGGTGTCAGGATATTTTTCCAACACCGCCCTCTAGCATTCACATTCTACTCGTTGTGTTATGATTCATTATCTGAACCGGTTAAGAAATGAAGATTGTGAATATGCAGTGTGAGAGAAGAATCATTTTAAAATCCAAATCCTCCATTTCTCAAGTTTTAAAAGTGATAAAAGCAGTGTATAAACGACCGGAGAAGATATCAAATATGAATAAAAGTGTCAAGAAAGAGAGTAATGACCAACAATAGGAATTATTATGTACATCTTCATTTACACGAGATACCTTATTTTCAAGATTTAAAAATAACTCCTTTAACCTACTATCAATGAATTGACGATGATGCTTATAGTGTATGAGAGCTTCCATTAATACAGTTAGGAGATAGTACTCACATTACTGAAAGTATAATTCGTTTCTCACTTATCCATATTAATGAAGTGAAAATGTACATTTTATAGCAATCTAAAAATAATATTATTTCATATTTTCACTCTAGAGATATAATCTGTTGATTGTTATATGTAATATTGTCCGTACAAATATAAGTTACGTAAATACCTAAAAAGTGATTATGAATAATTTCTGACATTGCATACTTTTTCACAGGTGTTGTTTAACTCTCCATACAATTATCCTGCGCCGTGGCAAATTCAACCTCTGAAAACGACAAAAGTGTCAATCTATTATTACACAATGGATCCAACAGTAAGCAGTTCTGACCTTAGATCGCTTAGAAGGACGCAAAGGAAATGCGTGTTCAGAGATGAAATGGATTTGAATATCGGAGAAATATACAGTTACGAAGCTTGCATTTTACAATGTAAAATTCTCTTCTATAATAGCACTTGTCGCTGTGCTCCACATATCTACAACGTATCAGGTACGAGCTTTTGTCATGTTACTTCATACATCAGAGAATACTTAAAACATATAGATTTGTAATGTCGTTTGAACACAAATTTCTCGTTTACCTTTCTTCAATATTTTATCATTTTAAGACTCTATTGAATACACACATGAAACCTCCCTTACTTGAAATTGTAATTCGATTAAACTATTCGACATAGAGCCTTGCCGCATCACGTAAAGGAGGCTGATATTTTCTATTTAAATATTGTACTTGTCCTTGCGCTCTTTTCTTAACACTTAATATATCCAGCCCATACTCGCTCTCAAATCTCTTGTGACCTGACTGTCGGTTATACTCCAAGAAGTAAGGAACAATTCATGCCATGCAATATTTGTCTTTATGTTAGGTGACTACCTTTCTAACGCACGTCTGAAATGCCTTTGGACTTAAAGCGGCGACTTCATTCCTTATACCACACCACAAACTGCTCTGAGCTCTCTCTTGTCTTGTCGTCATTGTTGTTTTTTACTTTGCACATAAAAAATATCGAGTGGCTAAACACGGAGCCGCCAACCGCAAGGTTCTATGTTGAATAGTCTACTCACGATTAAAAATTGAACTCAGGTAGGTATTTTGTGCTTGTATTACAATATTCAACTTGTTTAAGATATCATATGTCCTGAGGTAAGAAGTATCGAAACAAAGTAATATTTGTGCTATCTATTCTCGTGCGGTGGTATTTAAAGTCTACATTGCCATAGGCTACTTGAAGATTCTTCTCCTGAGGAATGCGGGTGTGATGTAGCAATCAAAAAATAGATTTTTTGTTATTATTAATAATTTTAGATATAGTTAACTTCTGCGGTACTTTAGAAAATAACATTATTGTATTTAAGCCATTTTGAATTGATTGAGACTGTGTCCCGTGTGCCTATATGCAGTAACCATGAAATAATCTGCGTGTGTTGTGTAGTTTCATTTACCTAGCTACATTGCCATGTGACAGACAATTGTTTCTCACATTGTAGTGCGATAGGTGGACATGTACGGTACTACCAACTGGAGGTGTATGATATAAGCATGGAAGGCGACTACTATGGTCAAAGATTGGCCACTGATTCCTGTGGATATAACGTAAGCCTAAAGGCTATGATTCATAATACGATACAAGCATTGTTTGTGAATCTGCTGCAAGTCCTAGAACTGTGATCCGCTTGATGGCAGGTTTCACTGACGGAAGTGCGACTGTTCAGAAAGGAACCAAACCTAGATATCGTCTCTGGTTTCGAACCTTTGGCATGATTCAGCAAGTGTCTAACATAGTATTTGACAACAGGAATGTGACTCTGGAGGGTTTACACTATGCAACAAGTCTGGAAAAGACGATGATCTACGTCATCATTACCATTGATCTGAAGATGAAAAAGTGTGTTTCCATTGTATTCTTCATAACCTCACCCACATTCATGAGATGTAGCCTCCTCGTACTATCCTCTCTTTGACGACATGAAAAATTTAGCTACTACTGGGAGAGCTTTTCAGGATTCTCTCTATAGGAACGTCTAAATCAGGTGCTTATGGAACGTTTAGATTGTGGGCGACATTGATTTCAACTAGAGTGAGGATATATCCAAGAGTCCTGAAAAGTTCAAGATCCCAGCTGAAGTTTTCCCCCCAAAAAATGAGGTCAGTCTCAATAAATCCTAAGCAGCCTTAGTATTACAAGTGCGTTACCAAACCAAAAGAGGTTCTTGTACTCGGACGGTATGCAATCCGGCCAACGGAAACAGGTTATTAAATCCATAGTACAAACTCATGCGTACTACATGGTCCGACAGGAGAATAAGACGTTACTTCTTTCCATAATACTCACCTTACTCTATGAAGTTATAGCTGGTAAATGGTATAAAATGTATATGAATACAATTATATGAATGCACTAATCGAATAGAAAACAGACGAAACACTCAAACGCACAACCATTTATTCTAAAATCAGTTGGTATCACCAACAGTTTACTGAAGAAAGGTAAGATTGGACGCTTCATACAAAACATTAATCGTTTGGATTACGACCTCTTCTCCTCCCCTCTTCTCTCTCGCTTTTACTTTAATGCTGGTTTGTCTTTCTCATGAATTAAATTTTAAACTACCAATAGACAATGCGAGGGACGAAAAGTGCGATATGCAATAGTTGGCAGTACTGTTGCCTGCAATGGTTACACAATGACAGTATGACACCATGAAGGTACTCCTGGGTTCAAAAAAGAGTTTTCTGCAATTTCTTCATCCTGCATTCCACATACATTCTTTCGAGGCTGGTTCCAGTTTCTCTCATTCTGTTTTTTTTTTAATCCAGAATGTAATTCTACCGGCATCCTTCTTTGGGAATCTTCTGTTTCCATTAATTTCTTGGTTTGTCTGCTCGGGTCTCTTTATTTTATACTTCTCCATTCTTCCTGGAAAGCCCAATATTTCTAACTCGTGCTGAGGATTTTGTCGTTCTTCAGTTCGTTGGTTATCTTCTCTCCATCTTTCCATTTGTTCGGAAGCTACGAGCCTTCCCAGGATGCTCGTGAGTTCATCTATGTTGGCTGGATCCCGATTTATTATCAATTGTCGCACTATTGAGGGAAATGGGTTGATTATCAAATTTAGCACTTCTGCCTGGTTGATGTCTTCTCTTAGATTGCAGTACACCTCTGAATAATATTCTTCTAACGATAATCAGCTAACTTTGCTGTAACGCCTATTCCTCAGCGTACTCATTTCCCTGTTTTCCGTCGGGAGATGCACTGCTTCCTAAATGAAGAGCGGTAATTTTCAAATGTCTTCCTTTTCTTCTCATTCACCATAAAACAAGCCTTGGCCTTACCCACCATTACCGAGGGTAAAACTTTTAGTCGATACATCATGGGTATCTTCGTTATTTCAACGTAGGTATTTATCTCCTCTACATACCTCTCTGCAGATACTGAGTTTCCTTCCCCATTGAACTTAGAGATGGAACTGACGTCAGACATTCTGAATAATCGATTCAACGAACATTTGAAGTAGAAACTGGACTCCTCAAATTGTTCCTTAGAGCTGCCCCTAGTTCGTCTCATCCTGCCGTTCCGTTTTCGACTGTTTCCTCGGCAAGGTTCAGAGAGATCATGAAATTCAGAACTAGAATAATACTAGGTGCAAGATGTTCTTGCACATATCCTCATAGGCAGAGTTCCCTCTCTTCGTTTGTATTCTCTTTGCTTAGCGGCAAGGTTTTCAGTTTCGAAGATAAGGTTTTCATAATATCAATTTGTTGTGTTTGGACCTCTTTCGTCTTACGAGGCGCATCCAGAAAGTAAGTTTCCCTATTTTTTTAAAGAAAACCAACACAGTTTCAGGAAACCATTTATTGGCAACAGGTACAGCAAAGGTTCAGCTATTTATCAACATAACAACCACCAGAATTGAGACACTTGTCGTATCGTGGTATCAACTTTTGGATCCCACTGTCGTAGAACTCTGCCGCCTGTGAATGGAACCAGCGTGTGACAGACGTCTTCAGCTCTTCGTCGTTGCCAAAACGCTCACCGGAGGACAGGGATTTCTTGAGGTCTAAGAAAACGTGAAAATCGCAGGGAGCTAGATCAGGACTGTAAGGTAGATGATCAAACAACTCCCAGCCAAATTCCGTCAAAACAGCTGCTGTGCGCCGAGCCGTATGTGGACGAGCATTGTCATGGAGGAGCACAACACCTGCAGTAAGCATACCACGCCTCTTGTTTTGAATGGCACGTCGCAATTTCCTTAGTGTTTCACAGTAATGGTCAGCGTTCACCGTTTCCCCTCTGGGGAGGAAGTCAATGAGCAAAATGCCCTTCCTGTCCCAAAACACGGTGCACATCACTTTCTGTACAGACAGCGTCTGTTTGAATTTCTTCTTGACCGGAGATCCACTATGCCGCCAATGCATTGACTACTGCTTGGTTTCCGGGGTGAAGTGCGAAATCCACGTCTCATCGCCCGTGACGATCCTGTGGAGGAAATCATCGCCGTCATCATGGTACCGTTGCAGGAATGTCAGTGCTGCTCCTGAACGTTTCATTTTGTGTTCGGGTGTCAGGTTTTTCGGCACCCACCTGGCACACAATTTTTTGAACAGCAGGCGCTGCGTGATAATCTCATGCAACACGGATCGCGATATCTGCGGAAAAAGGCTACTCAACTCCGTAATCGTGAAGCGGCGGTTCTCTACGATGCGCTGCCGCACCAGCTCAACCAGATCATCAGTGATGAGGGAAGGACGCCCACTGCGCTCTTCATCATGGACACTTTGACAATCTTCCGAAAACTGCCGACACCAGCGACACACCATCTGCTTACTCATAATGTTCGGCCCATAGACCTCACAGAGCTGATGATGAATGTCAATTGGCGCAATGCTTTGTGCATTCAGGAACTTTATCACCGACCGAACCTCGCATGCGGCGGGAGAAGGAATACAAGCTTCCACTTCAGACCACTGCTGCCTCGCTACTGGCGCCGGGCGGGATCTGTCCGCTTGGCATATGATTGATATTTCTTAACTCTGCTGCGCATGCGCAATTTACACGGCTCATTATGTTTGCTTTCACGGGAGAAAAATAGGGAAACTTACTTTCTGGATGCGCCTCGTACTTTACTCATTTTTCAAATTTAAGAATATTTCCATCTGGCTTTCCTTCAGCTTGTTAAGGAAACCGTAGTTTACATTTTATTTGTGAACTTTAATTTTTTGGTTCAAACTTTCCTGTAGATGTTTAAAACGGTCTTCATCTATTTGTCGATCTTCTCTCCAATTTTTTCACTACCTCTTCATATCTCTCGTCTCCCTCTTCTCTGATTTTAGCTATAGCTTCGCATATTTGTTTTCCCAGATTTACTTTAAAATCTTCAAATATCTTCTTATTAATTTCAGGTTCCCTTTCTCTTTGTGCTTTCTGTTCAGCATCTCGTTCACCCAACACCCAACGTTTCAATAAAACGTGCGAAATATTCTGTATTTTCTTCAATACCTTTTTGTTTTAGTTTCATTTCTTTTTCCTTTTCTTTTATAGTCTTTATTTCTTTTCTTACTTAATTTCTTTCTGTCTTCCCTATTGCAGTTTAATTCCTGGTTCTTCCAGCCTCTCTATCAAACGTACGAACTTCTGATCACTTTCTACTTTATCCTCTTGCTTTAATGTATTTCTTCTTCTCACTCCCGTTTAAAGTAAGCCATAAAGGAGATCATCATCGCCGAGTGAATTACTGCCTCTGTACCAACAAACACGGTATCAACTGGGGAGTTGGGTGTATACCGTATGATAAATTTGGAGACCTTATATATTTTGTGCTTGTGAATCAGGAAGTGTTCGTCAAGGGTACGGACAAAGTAAAATGGTTGGAAAAATTACTTGTAGAAAAGTAGGTGGGTAAAATATCTATAGGCAACACCGAAGAACTTGAATGTCCAAAATTAGATAATGTGAAAAATACTTCAGGATAAAGCAGAGAACATAGCAAATTTGAAAATGTAAAAAAAGAAACCTGTGCAGTTGAAAATGCCTGGAAGATGTACAGTTTGTATTGTAATAAGTGCAAAAAATGAAAAAGTTCTAAAATATACAAATCTTTTGTTCACAATTGATAATATGGATATATGTTTAAATACCTGAAAGTTTGTTTTAGAATACATAAAAATAATACAAATTTGCTATATGCAATTCATAATATGTAAGGTTTACAATAACACAAGGGTTATATTACAATACATAAAATAATAATGGTTATTTTACAATACATGAAATCAACAATGGTTAATTTACAATATGAAATACATTTACAATGGATACTTTACAACATCAAATAGATTTACAATGGATACTTTACAACATCAAATACATAAAAGTAACAGAACTTATTTTCAATGTCAATGTGTATCCATGATTGTTCTGAAGATAAATTTTAATCATTAATTTGTTTTACCAGAATACGTAAAATTGTTCACTAAATCGGGAACTTCTTTTCTTCTGAAACCATATTCTTTATGATACAATTTTAAAAAGTCTCTATCTCGGATTGCAATTTATGATTACGTTCGTTCATTAATTTTTGCAGAGATCTAAAAGGGTTACACAAAAATAAGTGTAGTTCAGAGGCTGTGAAAATAAAAGCATCCGTTGAAAGATGTTGATACATTGGAGATACAACGTTTCCCGAAAAACAATTACCCCACTAACAGTGATATTTCCTGTAACCGTACCAGAGAATTGTCAACCTCTTTCAACTTAATTTAGTAAGTCAAATTTCAAAGCACACGGTTATCTAATTTGTTTAGAAACGATGCGTACCGGTGATCTCCCCTGTTGCGAAAACTCCCACACCAAATTGAAAGGGGATTTCTTTTCGAATCTTATTGCTATCCTTGTTTTTATTTTTGTTCAGAAAATATGTATTTACAAGATACAGATCTAAAACTGCCTCTACGTCTTGTAGTTCAGAACAATTCCATTGTATCTGAGGAAAAGCCAATTTTCCTTCGTCTTTTTTATGAACTAACACTCCGTAGTCACATCCATTCCCTCGTCCACCGTCTTATTCTTGACAGTGAAGGTCTCGAATTTGACTGGTTGCACACGTTTGCGGGTTTTACGTTTCAAAAATCATCCGAATCGGTCATACGTTTCACAAGTTTGTCGTGGTTATTCATTGTACAATCCGCAGCAGTTTCCTCTTGGTTTTCAGTAGAGCGGTCTCGATGACACTGATGGAAAGATGTGGCAGCACACATTTTATATAGCTCTTTTCATCACACGCCACCGGATCGCGTGGATAGAAGAACACATTTGTTCCGCACTGAGGCACTTCAAATGTGGTAAACATTTGAAGATCCATCTTTACTAATGCCTATCTGAAATGTCTGAATTAAATCCTTTGTTGTACCATGGCGAGCTTTAAAATAAGCATACATGCAAGAGTAATGTCGGCATGTCATGGCCTATACTCCCTTTAAGGGAATTTGTGTTGTAAGTCCAAACCGATGAGTGACGATTCAGGAAATTTAAGTATTCTTGATAGGAAGGATGAAATCCGTATGAAGAGAAATATTGAGCCACATTGTTTATGTCAAAATGGTAGGCCACCCAGTATGTACCACGGGGGTCGAAATTGTCCTTGTTTGCGATTATCAAAGCGGGGGTAGAAAACCTCCGAGGTAGAAGATCTCTTGGGTATACACCACAGAATATGTTTTTGGTGGAACAGTTACGAGATGGAATCTGCCTGACCTACGACGTGTTCATGCTGCTAATGTTTTCGAAAACGTATAATTATAATGTAGTCTTCGATTAGTTTTATACTCCCAGGGTAAAATCCGTCTAAAATTCGGGGGGACGATTGCTTGTCAACAGTGTTGGCAGTTGTCACTTTGGAAGAAACACTATTATGAATAGTATCACGGGTTACCAGTTCGACGAGTTTTCCCATTACAGGTAGTATAATGTGTGCATCAGAGCTGTTTCGATAACACTGTGACAGTGATTTTGAGGACAGCCTTTAAAATTTTTATTTTGGTGGTAGGTGAAGTCCGGTCTCCCCAGATGTAAAATTTGTCACGTTATCTGGTTAGATCGATACGTACTTCGACACCGTTGATCAGGTATTTAGGCTGGTGGAAGAAATCTATATGAAGTTTTCTCATAAGTACGACTACGGCTGAAATTTCCGTAGGATTTCCGGTTGTCTGGACGTCCTGGAAAAAAGTATTTTCGGAGGGTGAAAGCCTTTTTGTCGGCTGTGATTTTATCTTGGTGTTCAGGGGTGTCCAAATACCACAAGACATTTGTGAGATGCATGTTTGCAGAATTGCTACTGCAATTGATATGTGCTTCGAAGATTGAATTATATGCGTAATTGCTATCGGCAGTCGTTACAGCAATACCTTTGATAGTCACTCTACATTGTGAAGAAAGTGAATGAAGAAGATAATTTGAAACCCCACAATTTTTTGTGGGGACGTTGCAGTGTTCAGAAGCACTCATGGGACTCCGAACTCGATTGACCATCTGCAATTACAGACGGAGATAGGCATATGCAAGATCGAGAAAATCCGTTCCTGCCCCTTGTATGACAAACTGAATCACAGTCTGGTTATCGATGGAAGAGATAGGGTTGTGGGTAGCTGTGTAAGTTTTTTCGACAATTTGCTTATTAGTTTTTGTTTTTTTGTTTTGTTTTTGGAAAAAATCGAACTGCGAGATATCCTCCTCCATTATTCTATAACTTATTCCCTGTGGTCTTCTGTGTGATGATTCTTTTACGTGTTCTCCTAGATCTTGTGGATGTTTTCCATCGTTTTTTTTTGGATGCGCGTTACTTACGGATCGCATATGTTCAAACACGGATGGTTGAGTGTTTTAACATCAACTGAGCAAATTTTGTTTTAGGTTTTGTTCCTATACCAGAACCTACCAGAGAGTCGTTTTTCCGTTTTGCTTAATTTTGAAGATTTAGATCCGCTTCACCTACCAGTTGACGAACGACAGTTTTCGGAGTTTGTTGGGTTGTTGCAATATCAGTGATAATGTTGGCGCCTGCTTTAATAGCTTCTTTTCAAATTGCTTTGCAACGCTCTAGAGTAAAAGTTTCACAATTCTAAAAAGTCCTGGGATAAGATAACCCAATCCTCTCCCTTTCTGAACTCTCTTCGAACGGTAGAGACGTCAAATTCCTCCACGGATTTGGTTAATGTAATATTCGGTCTGTGAATTTATGGTGAATCATCTGCCTTTCGTCATAGACTGAAACAAAAATCATATCATACACTTTTTTAAAAGGACTTTGCTTATCTACGAAAATGTAAGACAGCAATTGTGGACACTAAGTTGGTTCTTAAAGGCAGGACATTTCCTTTTCTATAATAGAACCAAATTTCTATTGTTTCGAAAAAACCTTTATGCAGATAAACATAATAAATAGGGTTGAATATATGATGGAATACGTGTACTGTGCAAGATGTATCTGTTCCACAAAACTGTTTTCGGGTAAGGCGTAAAAGACGTACCATTTCTTCACCGACCAATTTTTGTTTCACGAGGTTGGAGTAAATAAATGTAAAGAGTTTTTTATCCACGTCGTCATTGGGCATCGCGTGCTTAGAATAAATAGATTTCAATATGTCATATCGAAATTTAGCATAATCATCAGTTTCTTCAATGAGCGTAACGGTATTTGACACACTCTCTTTACAGAAAAACCTGATATGCGTGGGAACAACAAAATTAGTAGTGTTTGTTTTCAGGAAATAAATCAGATCCTCTATTATATATGTTGTTGCAGGAAAATAAATTGGTTGTTAGTTAATCGAGAGTGTATTATCCGTAGATACAGTAGATCCAAATGTTCTTTTTTGCGGATCCGTACAAAAATGCCAGAAATTGTCGAAAAATGATTTCCGTATTTCCAGGTCACCGGGGATAGATTCGGTGATAGAGATAAGGTCCTGAGCACTTGTATATATCCGAACAAGAAAAGATAACGTTCCAGAATCTATTTCCGAAACATTGACGTATATAGTTGAATAATGTAGTTATGGTAATCCGACATCCCACAATTCTGGAGACAGATCGATCTGTTTTCCAAGTGAAATAGGTGAGCGTGTAGCTTGGATAATATCCCTCCGATGCCGATGACGGGAGGTAATAAGAAATTATCGTCCATTCTCGCCGAATACAGAGAACTCACTGTATCGCAGTAACGTTATATTTTGAAATAAATATATTTTGGAAATTATTTTCTCGATGACTGTTTTACAGAAGATCCCTTGATGAACGAATCGAAACTAGGCGGATATCCGAGCCAGCAAACCAGGTATTAGAAATATTTGCCTTTTTCCCAGGTGTTCAAAATTTTATCAATTTTATAATCTTCGCCAGGATCTCAATCGACATTTTGAAGTTCATGTTTGTAAAATGCACCTTTTACTGGTTCTTCATTTAAGTCGTCTAATATGTATTCAGGTACAGGTGTTCGCTGACAAGGGAATGGATTTTGAAAAGTTGTCTTGACCACTATTGTTCGTATCCTTTCTCGGAATGTCATTTGACGACAGAAATTTGTACGATATCACCAACATTTAGATCTAAAGATGACTGTGAAATATGTTTTTCAGGTTTGTTGAGCCGCTCGCACACAATGAAAACGTTTGTTTCGTTGACATCTTGAAGTGCCATTTTTATAGAACTGTGGATTGCTATATTGTAACGTCCGAGAAGTTACATTAAAATATATTAGCAACGTCTTGTTTGTTTCGATGTGATATATTTCCACATCCGTTCCTTTAATGTTCTGTTGAAACATTCCACTACACTTGCTTTCACAGGATAATATGAAGCTATCGAAAATTTTACATGTTCCTCTGTTAAAAATTTCAATTTAGAATTTGTAAATTCCTTTCCTTGATCGGTCTGTAGTGTGACAGGTATTCGTTTGATTTGTCAGAAAATAAGTTTGAAAGCTTCCTTTACCGAATTGCTTGCTTTATATCTTAGCGGCAATGCAAAGGCTTATTTTGAAAATAAGTCGATTACTATCACAATATATATTTATCCATCGTTATGGTTATGTATCGATGTCATGTCGTTGAGATCAGAATGTCCATGTTCAACACATTGTAATGATTTCGGTGGGAACATTTTTCTTGCTGTTAAGGTGTACGTTTCCTGATGGATCAATCATCTTTCTACCATATCGCTGGAAATATCCATTAACGATTTACAGATGAAAATGATTCTGCGTATTTGGGATTCTAATATGTTTTGTTGATAATTTTATCGTGTTTTTATTTAGGGACTCCCATGACTCATCTCTTTTTCTACGGTACTTTCTAAGAGAACCCAGGTTGTATGCGTCGGGTGTTCTGAGGAAAAAATGTAGCTTTTCTGGAAACACGGACAGCCACTTTCTTATTTTTCAATTTCTGTCGACGAGACGGTCCAGGGCTTTCTGTTGGCGACGATGAGAAGTTTAGAGTTTTTGGATCCGATAATGTTTAACTGACGTTTGTCTATAAAATGCTATGCCGTAAAATCTTACGCATCGATGATATTGTGTAATTGGTGACTTCTATTAAGGGGTTTTGGAGGAAAATGTGTCGACCCCAGTGAAATAGTTGTAGAATTGTCGTTATCTTTAACAATAATAATCTCTAATGGTTTTTGAATGTTCGGCTTAACCATAAATACTCGTCCAATTCTTTTCTGCAAAGACGCCATTTTTGATCTTCTGATATATTTTTCATAACATTCATCTTCTTATCCAGATCGGATACTCCTTGAGTTTCAGACGCTTCGGAACCAGGAATACGTGCTATCTGTTCCGGTGAAGGGACGATCATTTTATTTGTAAGAATATGTCATTTCTCAATGAGGAATGTTAGTTCCGAGAAGATCTGAAAACAAAGAGCATATAAGTAATTGTAGAAATCCTCCTATCTGGATTAGAAGTTTTCTTCGATTTTCGATGTTCACTTTCGGTTTTACGAGATTGCGTAAGACCGTCTTGCAAGGTTTCAGGTGACGTTTTGTGGATGGTTTAGTTTTCAAGTTTTCTTTTAAAACGTTCAGACAGCATCTGCTGATGAAACTGATTGTCCTTTTCCGAACACTTTTCAATAATGATCTACGGAATTTTGTCGGTGAATTTTTCAACAAATGCAAGTAAGATGAATGTTTCTTGAAATAAGTGAAATGTATATTCCTTTCAGAACGTGAGTTGGTACGTGTCTTCCACGTTTTCCTCATCTCGATGTTTTAAACATTCCTTAGGAAGATATGAAATTTAGTAATTCTGGTTGAAAATGTCTCTCTGATAACATGAAGGATCCGGTGTTGACTGTGAGAAATCAAAATACAAATAACTGAAAGCTTGCGTAGTAGCATGTGTATATATACACTTCTAAACACTTGTAAAATGACACACACACGCTTAAAAGACTCACGAAAATTTCACAGAGGACCTCCGCTTCAACATTTCCGTGAAGGTACATACATTTGCATGGTTGATACAATATTTTATTCTAATGCACATAATTGTATGCCAGAAAACCAGATTCACAAATATCCTACCGCTTGGTGAAGCACAGCGCCAGAGATCCATGGATCAATTCTATAGCTTTTACACTTGTGTTCGTTTGGAGTTTTCTCTTATCAATTGCATCATGTCATCATTTGTCCTCACCGTCGCCGTTACCCAACAAGAGAAAAAGCTACAGTACATTACAAAAGGTATATTTTTAAGAATGCTGGCGCGCCAGAAGCTCCCTTGTTCTAATCCCAACTTAGACAATAATCATATTTGTAAATCGTAACAGGTTTCCCTGATTAGAGAAAAGTTGCAAGCCAAAAGCAATAACCTCCTTCGTCGGTCTTTAATCTCTCAAGCATTCAAAGAATGCTAGGTCAGGATGAAATCAATCTTCTTGGTTGATTGGAATTAAGTTGCTTATCAACTGGTATTAGGAACCAACAACCAGGTGGTGGAAGAAAGGATAAGTTTGAGTGTAACGGGCGACGTAGGGTCTTTTGCTTTGGATCGAGGAACAAGGACATTGGGGAGCTTGAGCGAACCTGCATAGCGCAATTCTAAGAGTCTTCTCCGAGGAACTCTTCATCACCGAATAGATAGATATCATCCTGCTCTAACCATGTTGATCTAAACTATAAGATATAAACCCAAATTCTTAGTGTTGTGCTATTTCGTGTGTGAAAAGTAACCACTCGCTCATTACCATCTAGTTATCTGCCAAGGGAGAGTGCTCGCCACTGAGGATGAATTAATGACAAAGCTACATCACCCAAGCTTAATGGTTAAGATTCTTGGTAAGATTCCAGGAACCTCACAGTTCGTTATGTGGATGGTGGTTCTGGAATTTTCATTAATTTCGTTTTGAAATAAATGAAAATTAAGAATCTAGATCCAGGATTTCAGCCATATATTTTTTATTTATTTAAGCTTGATCAGTTACGCTTAATCATTACAAGAAATTATGAAACTCATGAAGAAAATGTTAAAATCATTAACTGTTTACGTACGCATTTAAAATATAGAATTCATAAGTCGGCATGCTTTTTCTTAATGCTTGAAGTGAGGGAAAGTTATTTTTACTGTCATAAATGTCAAGTTCTAGCCCAGAGGATGAACTGAATGAAACTCTTAACCAAATAATTAGATTGGCCGAAGGAACTGTAAATGTTAACATAGATCAAAACGGTCCTAGGGCAAGCTCCAGGCCAATACGAAAACGCAACCCAATAAATACCAGACAACGCACCAAGCACTTAGAACAGCAATTTTACAATAACTAAGAAAACTAACCCCCAATTTCGTCTCCCGGTATCAGCCCTAAGACATTAGGACTTCCAATTAGGAACATGGCTCTTTCACACTTTGACCAACCTATGATTCTAGAAAGTAGGGTGTAACAAAGGGAGATATTTCTAAATTATTGGACAAATTTGAGAACCTAGACATTTTAAGTGGCTGGGACAACGCAAACAAAATAGAAATGTTACTAGCTTTGTTGGGTGGACCAGCTTTAAGATGATATGAAGTTTGGTACAGGAAACTCAAAATAGGACTTACGACATTTTAAAGACCAAACTTCGCGAGGAATGCACTGGGTCGTTAGACAAACTCCTATTAGAGGAGCCGATTAGATACAGACTACATCTGGAGAACGAGCCAGTTTCTAATTATGTTAGAGACTAACAACTATTACTTGTAAATTTAGATCCTAATATGCCAATGCATTAGCAGATATAACATATAAGTCAGGGTTTCTTACCTGATTACATAAGTGAAACAAATAAGAAGCGTTATGGATCAGTTCCCGAATTGCTCACAGATTTAAAGGCGTTCGAGAAGGCTCAATATTTAATGAGGCAACGTAAAATGCAAGAAATTGCATGCGAAGCTTATAAGGAGAGTTTATATCTTCCTTCCGGTGGAACATGCATGCCACAGCAGTATATTAACTTTCAAGGGATGAGCGCTGAAACTCGCGAGTCAGCACATGCACAGGCTACTCTCGATTTGAATACAAGAGTGAAGTCCTTGCAGGTTGAAGTCGAGCAGTTAAAATAAACTCAAACGAAAACATCGAACCCAGGAGTCCAGGCTCAAGAAACCAGACTAGAAGCACAATTAGCTAGCTAGCCTTACCTTATAATTAAATGAAGTTATTGAAAAACAGGGAAAGAAAGCTGCACTGATTCAGAGCGCCATAACAAAATAGAGATAATACAATTGCAAGTGAATTTCGAAGAATCAGTTATGAAAGAGGGCATACCGGGGTAATTACAGAAGAACAAATTACTATAGACGACCAAGAAATTACAAGCCGAACTTTGAAAATCGCGATAGATATTACAACTAACGGACATAGGGTGGTTGGCGCGGACACGATCTGCACGGATTTTCATCTTCTTGCCGCATGTTCGAAATTTTGAACACGCGACCATACTGGGCAATGATCTTTTAAGGGACCAGAAGGCAACATTAGATTTTAATGAAAATCGGCTCACTTTACGGCGATTTGGAACGCCTCCGCGAAACCAGATTAGAACTGAACACAATAAAATCTTCGATGTGTCTGTAAAAGTTGCGAATCTGATGAGTACTGCTCTAGTGCCGGAATATATCGATTCTAAGAAAATTAGTCTCAATCCTAGGGCCCACTTGTGTGTACCAGTAGAACTTGTAAATTCAAATGACAAGAAATTAAGCTTTCTATAACAATTTGCAATTACATGCAAAAGCAGGGTTATTAGTGCCCAGAGCTGTCATGAATACAGAATGACCTTTAATTTAGATCACGAATGCTAATAATTATAATGTCATAATCACAAAGGGGGCTATGATTGGTACAGCTGAAAATTAGTAAAGCCCCAATTCAAGTGAGGAAAAAAATATCATAGTGCTCAGATTAATGTAGTCAGATAATCAGGAACTGAACCCAGTACTATGTCAGACATAATTAAACGGTATGTAAATCTAGTACTTGAGCCTCATCAGAAGCTGAAATTTTAAAGTTATAGAAATGTATATAAATATTTTTGCGTTGTCAGATTAGGACATCGGACGGACCAAGAATTTCACCCATAAAATAAGACTTAAACACGATTCTGAATTTCAATTTCCAGCATAAAAATTCCAGTACATTTGCGCTCAGAAATAAATTAAGAAATAGACACTCTTTTGGAAAATGGCATTACAATCCGGCTACATCACCTTCTAACTCTCCCATCATACTTGTTTAGAAGAAGATCGGTAATTTAGAACCTTCGGGCTCTTAAAGTAAGGTCTGTGCCATACCGAATATTTCCGAAATTCTCCACAACATGGGTGGCAATCGGTATTACTGCACGGCAGATTTATAATCGGGCAATTTTCAGATACCATTATCGGACGATTCTAAGCAGTATACCGCTTTCACCTTACCATTCAAAGGTCAATTTGTGATGGACTTCTGTCCCATGGGACACGTTACGTCACCAGCGGCAATAACAAGATGTGTACAACTCGAGTCCTCCGGCTTAGATACAAGTAATTTCGCCTTTTATGTAGATGTCATATTTATATTTTCTAGCACGTTTGAAGAAATGCTGACGACTCTACAAGAAATGTTCATTAGCTTACAGAAGCCAAGTTTAAAGTTAAATTACGAGAGGTGTAGTTTTGCCTACAGCCAGGTAGTAGCACTTGGCCACAATGTGGGACGCCAGGGATATCTAATTTCAGATAAGACAAATTCATCAATAAAAAAGTACAGGACTCCATCTACTAACAAGAAAATTAGAAGGTTCCTTGGAGTATGTTTATACGTAAGGAAATACATCAAACATTTTTTAGACATCGCTATGCCCTTACAGAAATTTGTCAGCAAAGGCAAAACATTCACGTGTGGCCCGGAACAACAAGCAGCTTCTGAAAAACTAAAATAAGTATTACTTTCAGCTCCTTGTCCTACTTCCTTCCAGTGCGGAAAAGAATATCAAAGTGTTTACGGATGCGAGTTCACATGCGGTCAGTGGCGTGCTCAAGCAGCCTAATGCATAAGGAGAATACCAGCCAGTCTGTTATTGTAACAGAGTACTTAGAGAAAGAGAGAAGAACTAAGTGTCATCGAACAACAATTGACAGTGTATTTATACGCTTTCAAATCCTTTCGTTTCATTTTGATAGGCTCTCACTTCGACCTTTACACAGACAACCAAGCTATAACATACATTAAATGAAATACAAATGTCAGTTCGAAATTATATAGGTGGAATATTTGACAGGAAGTGTTTACATTTACTCCTATCCACGTGAAGACAACGCAGAACATAGCGGAACAACTAAGGAGGGAATGTGGAAAAGGGCCTGAAGAAAACGACAACGAAGAACAGCCGCCCGAACCCAGGACCCTACTACTTTGGAACGACACTGTAGCTGTGGCCAAACACCAGGGCAATGACTCCTTTTCGGCCCAATAATCAGAGTTTTGGAAGACCAGGAAAATGGAGAGGAGGGGAACGAACACCGCTCTCAGTTGAAAGAAAAGTTCATTTATTGAAAGACTGACTATTGTCAGACAGCGATACTTCCAAAAAAATATAACAGATTGCATCACTTGTCAGCAAAATAAACGAATCACGGGATTGCCATATGGAGAATTGCGTTCATTTCCGCCACAAAGGCGATTCCAGCGCATTGCAATAGACTTCTCAGGACCTTTTCTAGCATCGGGAGAATTACGCCACCGTTATATTATCGCCGCCACAGATTTCGCACCTTGTACATGAAAGCAAAAGCAGTAGCCGATACATCAGTTAGTACAGCAGCAGGATTTTTATACGACGAAATAATACTACTCTATGGTACTCTAAGTGAGATATATACGGACAGAGGATCCGGTTTCACTTCAAAACTATTCCAGGAATGAAGTGATAAATTGGGTATAATGGTAAGTTTACCCCTGTTGCACACCATAATTTACTAGCTCTGCAGGCGGTAAATAATGGCGCATTACAAAGTATGATGAAGCACTGTGTTAGCTCAAATCGCAAGAATTGGCCGGACTACTTACAACCAAGTGGATAAGTTCACAAATAATCAAAACTTGCTTTTTTTCTCCATTCTACTTGTTGCACGGCTTTGAAACAAGATTACCATTTGAACAGGATTTATATAACAGCAGCCCATGCCAGAAGGTAGCAAACGAACTTCGAGTTCTGGAAAAGGCCAGAACAGCAGCAGCCGAAAATGTACAGAAGAGACACCAGAATCTTAAAAAATACTATGACAGGAAAGGAAAAATACCCATTTCGCTCAAGGAGACAACGTGTTGATTATAACGGGTATCGTTATGCGAGTCGTATTATATTCAACTGTAATCATGTTTTACTCTCAATTATTGATAATGATTATTGATAATTAACCACGACTGTTGCTGCGCGCATGTTTATATCCTTGAGGACTCACAGAACAAAATCTTTATAGCTGTTGGCAACATTGTGCAGCACGTTACGAGTAACAGATCTTTTGAACGGTTCAATGGTAATAACTGATCTTGATTTCCGAACGGGATCCAGGAAGAAAATGCTTCTTCCTTTAATGTGTTTTGGTGAATTTGTGAAAAACAAAGATCAAACACAGGGTTATTGATCATTCTCGGAAATACGTTGTATGCGAAAGCAGTTCTGCGCTGAGGTTTGGACCTGTTGCACGAAATCGCAGGTTGGAATCTTAACGTGAGGAACGGGTCGCGGAAGAGCGATTCAGGAGTTCGAGAAGAAGGAATGGTAGACACAGAAGTGAGCTGTTTGGAGGCTTGAGATATCAAGGGATATCGGACAATCCATAGGCTAACCGTCCAAATTGAATGATGCCTGTGATTCACAAAGGATAATATTACCTTCTTCACGAGAAGTCTGTGAGCGCAAGTGAAGGTGTGGGCGGATAGGTGAAATTTATTTTCGCTCAATGTTCACAAATTGATGGACCCGGATGCATTGTAAGTAGGAATCCTTTTCTATCTAAGTGCTTACGGATAAACTCAAATCCAACTTGGAATACATGAAACTCATCGGCTTTATACGTGATTTAAGCTAGCTTTCGTGTGCGTATATTATGGCCATAATACGGAACTTAAAACGTCGTTAATTTGGGCGCGAAGCACATGCTAAGGGTAGGCATCTTGACGAGGAAATCTCTCGCTGCCTAAGACTGTGTAAATAATAATTATTGTATATAATCTTAATTTATCGTGCTCGATTTATCCATTATTTTCTGTGTTATTTGTCAAAATTTACCTCATATTGAATGAGAGATTTTAGGACGCATGTTTACGTCCGTCAGCTGTCAATAATTGAGGCAGCTTCAACTTACATTGTGAAATTTTGTTGATTGTTTTCATGTGTTGATATGGTAGAAAGTTGTATTCGTCAGCAACGTTAAAATGGTCTAAATGATAATCCTTCAGATTTTATCACACGTAATAATCGACTGTGTCAACGAGCTTGGTGTGATCGGTTTTAAGGGAAAGATAGCAGTCACATCAGTTGATATTCATGTTTTAATACGCAATTGTTTGGCATGTTGGTTAGATGAAAAATGTTGTTTACACAAAATAATGTGTTCTCTTGTCGTCGTAAATTAAAGTAAAATCCAGCAGATCTTATTTCTGCAATTTTTTCAGTTAATAAATGCTCATATATCAACTTTCTAGTGTGAATATTATTAATATACAGATTTTCAATTCATGTAAGATAACCATGTGTATACTAATGTCGGTGATCTCTTACAGGTGGGGGTTCATTTCTTACTTGTCACTCGTGCATGAATATTAACTCAAGTAGTTGTAACTTAATGTTATCTTAACGTATACTTTACCGGGAAAGAATTTGAATTAAATTCATCTTTCGGGTGCGTCATTAAGTCAACGAAGATGGGTTCATTCTAAGGTACAGGGTGATCTGGTGTCAGTGGAATTTTGTACAAAACATAAGTTCATTTTTGCTGCGGTTTTATAATTCTTGAGTGCAAGAGTGATGAACGTAAACCTTTAGGATAATTTAGGTCAAGATTCTTTGGTTTGTTTAAGCTTAATCGTTGTAATTCTTTAACACGGCAACCGGCGTTACCGAAGTGAGGGGTGGGGTCACGTGTGGGAATTTGGCGTGATTTCAGTGATCTGCTATTGAGATGTAATCTAAATTGTTTACACTAATTTAGTATACCACCCTCCAGGCATTGATATACTGATTGGGAGCTCTCGTCTCTTAGGGTGCGTCACATACGATGCCAACCAAAGAATCGGGACCGCTAACTGCTTCAGTGGACGTTTCAAGGATTAAGGGACTATTCTTGAACAGGAAGATCCAAATATATACAGATTCCAGTTTAAAAATAAACGAGGCAAAACCATTATTGACTCTATAGCGATTCAACGCCTGAAGAAGTATTACCCCCCGGATGACGGATGAGGCGAAGAGAACGAGAACGTTGAAGAAGAAGAGGAAGAAGATACTATACAGCAAGAAACAGTTCATTAAGATAAGAAGAATAACGCTCGAACAACAGGTCTCACAAAATAACATCAAAAGTACTTATTTTCTTTGTACGGCTCTAATTTACCAAAAGGTAATCTAATTACTCTAAATGTGATGAAATACACCCCCAGCGGTATAAAAAGCACCAGCATAAGATCATGTCACAAAATTTCTAGTGTATAGGTAAAGAGGAAAGAAGAAGAAGCGCCAAGGTATTTATAATGTATTCCCCATGGAAAACAAGAAGACAAGAAAGAAGCGACAAAAATCGCAGGTGTAAACAATACGAATTTTCGATTTTGGGTGACAACCCAAAAATCGAAAAGTTTATCATTTTGCTATTCTCAAAAAGATGAAGTTTTAATCACTATTGGTTATAGATATAATTTACAACCAACACAGTATGCTAAGCATATCTAAAAATGAAAAGAGAGAACACATTCTACATTTTTGTGACATTAGTAATCATCGCATAATTATAGAAACATTTTTCTTTTACTTTTCAGATGGGCGGGCTCAAATAGTTTATTCACCTCACCATAAACCCGTACCAATACCTCGTAAAAATCAAATTGTAAAGTTTAAGTACAAAGTAAGGCGGCCGCAATAACATTTAGTTAGTAGCGAAAGAGCTCAGTTACCAAGTAACAATGCAAATTTTAGGATTTTTATTTATCATAAATTGTTTTCTCTTAGATATTAAAGCCTTGTTCTTCCTAGTATTGTTAAAATAATATTTCAAATATCCCAACAATATCTTTATAGGATTAATTTTAGCCATTTTCATCTTTTGCCTTATGTTATTTATGATAACATGTTATTTTAATTGCAAAAGCACCAGACCTGTTTAAACAAAGAAAGAAAGTAACGAAGACATATATTTAACCAACCAAAATAATGACTTTTCTTTAGTAGAACATTTGTACGACAACGTAGATACAACTCTGGAACATTCAGCCCATCTTTATGTCAATGTACCCCCTTTCCCTTCTCTTGTACAGTCAGGACAATAAGAAAACTCGCCGGAAATAACAGCAATTATTAGAGCAAATTCAGACCAATTCATTTGCAATAATAGTAGAGAACCCAGTTTGTCACCCCTTGTACAGTGGAACGAAGAAGTTTTAGAAACGGAATACAACACCAACACCTGTGTACAATACACGCAAACCCCTTCAATTCCCATCCCTCCCACCCAGACAAACAAGGTAGCAAGTGCCCAAGTACCTATCCCAAGCCAGTAATAACCCGTTTCACAAGATAAAATCTCAAGTAATCCTTGTAACAGATAGAATATAAATAATAATCCTTCCATAGTAACAATAAAGATTAGTTTCATCAATCACGACACTTTTGACGACCTCTCAGACTGAAAGAAAATCTCCCGTCTTAAGAACATTTTCGTCCTACAGAGCCTGCCTGCCTGGTAATCCTTAAATAAACCATGGCTTCAGGTTGAAGCTTTATCACTCGCCTCGAGACACGAAACATCGCCGGAATCAAATGTTTAAAAAGTTTCAATTTAAAGGACGGTCATTTAGTATAAACAGGGTTTAATTTCTGCATGCGTAGCGGAAAGCAGCAATCCGCAACCAACAATCAAACCTCAGCACGGTGGCGACGAAACTAATTTCCCCCGTTTCCTCCCTCCCCCCTTGCCTACCCGCGAAAGTTATCCTCCCAGCCATAAACTTCCGCCCGCGCGGGCCGAAGGCGAAGTCTTCATCGATAACCTCTTCGGCCATTTTCATATTCACCCAGTTACCCGAAGATTCTTAACACGCCACAGCATATTTTTCTCTCCTTAGTTCAAATGTTAGATTCCTTTTATCTCACTGCATTTATGTATATAACACCAAGGCTTATTTCCCTTGTTATTCTTCATAACTTGAGCGAGTTTTAGATTAATTTAATGCTATTAGAAATCAATAATAATTAGGAATTGTAGAACAATTTAATCTCAATCTACGGTAATTTCAGTATTTATTTTGTGACAATGTTGGTTATAATTAACTGTACTTGACAAATCACTCGAGACTATTTTTATTTAAGGGGGGAACGCAGTGACGCCAAACACCCCTATCCTTTAACGTTATTTTCAAGCAAAATTATTTTCAGTTTAAATCTTTTATGTCCATTGGCGGGCACTTTAAGAACAATCAAAACAAATTTCCATCTAAATGTTCTACATTTTTAATAACTTTCGTTGTGGCAGAAATTTGAAGGTTTTAAAATAAGCAAACAAATCGAATTCAGGATACAACAGCATCACTTCCATGTTTACGGGGTAATCGATATGTATTCTCTCATGTATTTGGACCAGCAGTGAACCGTCACAAATAGGCACCGTGACTAATTGTTACTATGTTTTAAAGATCACAAATTAGCACCTTTTGGCATGTCACTAAAGAAATTCCATTTCAAGGTATACTCATCCTTTAATTGACAACAAAACATCTCTTATAGCACAAGGGAAAATAGAAGTAACAGTTTCAATATATTTGACAAATATTTAATTAGTTTCTTTATGAACTCTCACATAAATGTGACAAATCTGATTTATTATAAGCTTATCTGTATATTTTATTCTTATAATAGTGAAAAATAAATATGCTGACCAAGGCAGTAATTTATTATATTAAAAACAAAAACTAAACGTAACCTTTCAACCTTCTAGTAAGGTCTTCATCAGACTCTGTATCAAGTTCAAAAGTAACAAGATACAAAAACAGGGCATTATATATACACAAACATTACTGCCTCCAGACTATTAGAAAGTTATTCTGGAACTTTCTAGCAGGTGGCTTTCCCTTGTCAACTGTAGTGTTACCTAAAAGGCTAAATATATTTACTTCCATATAGAATGTGGTTGGGCTTTATATCTCACGCTCTTTTTCCTTCATTTTTCCCTTCTTCTCTCCTCTCTCTCTCATGTCCTTTCAACTGTTTCTAACACCTTCTTCCATTTTTTGTTTAACTTCAGTCCCCAATTCCAGTTCATTGTGTCTTATTCACCTTTCTTCTCTATTTCCTTGGCTTCCTTCCATTTTCCCACTAGCATTCTCTTCACCCTTCCTATCTCCTTAACCTCATCCCAATCTATGTCATGACCTGTATCTCTCGTGTGTTTTAAGATCACATTTCTCTCTCTCTTAAGTCGTACATCATCCCTATGTTGTTTCAACCTGTCTTTCAGCATCTTTTACGTTTCTCCTATGTACACAATTAGACACCTTAGTTCCACAAACTTCATACCCATTGTTCCAAAATTTCAATACATGACCCCTCATAAAATGGTCATGTCACAAGGCTTCTAGAAGTTCATCGATGTGATAAAGTCAGTAAATTACATACAATTACACACGTTTTCATGCAAGATAGTTTTGAAAATTAATTTTCCAGTATGTGAAATCTTCCTTCAACTATTAGTGCGAAGTAGTGAACCAAGTGAGAAAACATTAGGAATTGTTCACTTCTCAAAGAATGCACAGAACAATGTCAATTAACAGTGCATTTGATCCAGTTTAAGTGAACGTCCAGCACGACAACTTTTATATTTTGCAAGTGCTTACCGGTTACATTGACCGTTTTCTCTTCCTCCTCGTTAGCTTTTAGGAAGAAAATATTGCAACGGAAATCAGTGTGTGCAAAATATTCTAAGATAGATTGTGTTTCACTGGAATTATCATCCACAAAAGTATGTGTGTGTATTTACAAAGAAATATTGGAAAGGAAACAATACTCACATGTAGTATTGAACATCACAGTGGTCCAAAATTTATCCTGTTCAACGCACACCTTCTCTGCAATTACGCCAGTGATTAAAATTTATCATTCAGTGAATGTGTGCATCACACTATAACACAAGAAAAAACACGGTGGAATAATATTTATTATCCACAAACTTCAATGTTACGTAGTGCATCCACGATATTACTGTACATAACTCAAGTGACCATGCAAAACGTATGAGACTATTTTGTGTTGACAAAGGGAATACAAACGTGATCACGCGATTTCCAGTGAACTGAGGTATTAAGCAGCCATCATTGTTGCTTGGCCACACCCTTGACATATTATGTCAATTTCGTCAGTGTTTTCGTATGTCACTCACCAGAAGCCATTGCGAAAGGCGGTACACTTATTTCATGCATGTTTATGTGAGTCAGTATCAAAGTGCAAGTTAAGAACTGTGTTATACATTTTTTCTTACTCGGCAAAGATGCGAGCTTGTTATTTGGCCAGTTACATAAACAGTTAAGACTTAAAAAATTACTTATGGCATATTACCGCATCTGCACTTGATGTGTTCATACAATTTTCATTTTGTTAATTTTTTGGTTTTGGCAGGGAAAATATGGTTTATTTTATTTCCTTTCTTACATTTTAATAAAAAAATATCCAACTTCTAAGGATAGATCAGCATGGGTAGTAGTGTAGGTGGCCGGGTTCTGGAACCGAAAATGAGGCTCGGTGAGGCTCGCCTTAATGGATTTCTCTCGTAAGGCATGAGCCTCATTTTCTCGCAGTGTTGCCAGCTCCTTACTTGAAAAAATCACCAAGGTTTTTTTCTGGTCTAACCTAACCTAAAGCAAGGAGCTGGCAACACTGCTTGAGGCTTGCTTTAATGGTTTGCTCTTGTAAGGCATAAGCCTTATTTTCTCGCAGTGTGGCCAACACCTTACTTGAAAAAATCACCAAGGTTTTTTTTTTTTGTCTAATCTAACCTAAAGCAAGGAGCTGGCAATCTTGTGTGCTCGCAGTGTTGCCAACACTTTACTCGAAAAAATCACCAAGGTTTTTTTTTTGGTCTAACCTAACCTAAAGCAAGGAGCTGGCAACCTTGCTTGAGGCTTGCCTTACAGTGCATAAAGCAAGGTTGCGAACCTACTGGTATTTTTGCCATAGCTTTTTACAAAAAAAAAGAGAGAGGAGAGAGAGAGAGAGGGGGGGGAAAAGTTAAACAACCGACAATGTTGCTAATATTTACCTACAGCTTTTTTTTTACTTGGCAAGGGCTTAGCCAATTTATATACTGGCGTAACATACATACACTGGGCAAGGAGAGCCGGCAACAAACACACACTGCCGTAAAAGAGAAAGAGATGGATGGATGGATGGATGGATGGCAACACAGTATGTGTGTGCGTGTGTGTGTGTATAATATGTAGCATTATTAACTAGAGTGTGTTGGCAACCCACCTGCAACTAAAAAAAGATAGATACCAACATTGCTGTAAGATGAAGAGAGAGAGAGACCTAGAGCTGGCAACAGTGGTGAGCGAATATGCATTATTTCCAAGTCCCGGGCGCCAATGTATATCGTGACCTTTGTAAACCTCTCTCGCGGGAACGATGTGCTGCACACGCACACACACGTACGTACTTCTCTTTATTTCCGTATTGTGACGCAAACACATCTAGAAAAACTACAATTTTGTTTCCTCTCCTCTCTGCGTGTGCTATCAATGTTGACGCAATGACACAAATTCAACAATACATAGGCCTTGGGACGACGGAAGTTAACTTTCTGCCCCACTGACGTATACAATATACATGATGCTATCTGTACAGCAGGTTGTTAACAAATTCAACAATACGTAGGCCTTGGGGCCACTGCTACCTATGCTGCTAACGGACGTCACTATTTCTCAACAATTGCCAGAGCTGATGTTAACAACCTGCTGTACAGATAGCATCATGTGTATTGTATACGTCAGTAGGGCAGGAAGTTAACTTGTGAATTTTTGAACTCGCAAAATGATGTGGCTGAAATGTAGGGGAAGAATGTTCTAGAGCAGATTGTCTCGGATTTCTATTGGTCCACGTTGCGTTGGCTAACATTTCACTTTCGACCTCATTAGAAAACTGTATAAAACTTAAAGCACTGGTGTAGAAAGTTCTGTTTTCATTTTGAACGTTAGTGAAGAGCATTTCTGCAGTATTTTCCAAAAGTAAGTAACTTTGTTTCTTAGCTTGCATGAGTTGGCTTTGATTTATAAGTATGGCTTTGCTTTTGTGAGTTGATTTTTGAAACTAGCCAAACAGATATAAGAGATTGTGGAAGGAAGGTATAACTTCTTGAAAACCAAATAGCTCTTATGTATTGTGGAAGAAAATATACTCACAAAACATGCAAAAAGAGAGAGAATATAGAAGATGTTTCATGTCTCTCTCTGCTTTTATATATTTGAAGCATGCATCTTGGTAGCTGGAATATTTTTTTTTCTTCCGTGTGCCGTTGTTGGTAGGTAGGAAATATGTGTGCGGGGCATATTTTAAAAAATAAATGTGTTAAATTGTTAGAGGAACGCAAGAAAAATGGAGGAGAGTTGCGTGTTTTTAATATCTAGTGGAAGTACTGATTGATTGATTGAGTTGGTGTTTTTTAAGTCTATTTTATGCACGTAAGGTTAATCGGGACTGGACCTACAGTTTCAAGAACCACTTATGCCTCCACCGGGTATCGAACTCTTGATTACAAGACAACAACGTTATCGCTGCGCCATCGCAGAAACTGGTGGAAGTACTGATTGATTTGATGTTTTAAGTCCATTTTATGCACAGTAAGGCTAATCGGGACTGGACCTACAGTTTCAAGAACCACTTGTGCGGGTATCGAATTTTTGATTACAAGGCTATTGCTGTGCCATCGCAGAGGCTAGTGGAAATACTGATTGATTTGATGTTTTAAGTCTATTTTATGTACAGTAAGGCTAATCGGGACTGGACCTACAGTTTCAAGAACCACTTGTGCGGGTATCGAATTTTTGATTACAAGGCTATTGCTGTGCCATCGCAGAGGCTAGTGGAAATACTGATTGATTTGATGTTTTAAGTCTATTTTATGTACAGTAAGGCTAATCGGGACTGGACCTACAGTTTCAAGAACTACTTGTGCGGGTATCGAACTTTTGATTACAATGCTACCGCTACGCCATTGCAAAGGCTAGTGGAAGTACATAGTTATTCGAATTTTATTTATTTAAAATATTTAGTTTTTTTTATGCACGCTTATTGATTTTTAAACCTAAAGTTAAATAAAATCCGGCAATTATATCCAAATATACTTATGGCTACAATGAGCATTCGTAAAAAAATGGCTTGAGATTTTTTTTTTGCTACGTAAACAAAATGGTCGACATGCCAAATATGAACAGGCTATATAGATTTGAGAGATGGATAGAAAAAAAATTAATTAAAATTTAATTTCATGATTGCAACACGGAACTTAATGATTGATTGATTGATTGATTTAGTTTATTTTAACTTCACGTTTTGTGCCTCTTGGCTAATTTGCGAAGATGGGGATGAGTGATGAAATTGATGAAAATGGATATTCACAAACAACCATACCCGACCGGGATTTGAACCCGGGACCCTTGGCGTCGTAGCGCGATGTGCTAACCACTCGGCCACAGGGTCGGGCAAGTACTGGTATATACATAGACCAAAGTTACATGGTTCTAGGCCCCATAGGAGTCGAGAAAATCAATGTCTTGGAAAACATCTTAAGACAAATATCTTAATCTTTAAGAAAGTCGACTTCCGGTATCTCAAGATGTTACTTCCGGTCTGTCAAGAAAATTTTCTTAAGACAAAAATCTTAAGACGTTTTCCAAGACATTGATTTTCTCGGCTCCTAATTGAGCTAGGATGATGATTTTAGGTTTGTTGGATAGGATTCGACGAAAACTATTCGACTAGCAAATAAAATCGATTCCACCCCCTCAAGTTTTGGAAATACAGACAATTTTTTTATTTTTTGAGAAACTTGATTTGCCGGCTTAGTTTTTACTCTAATTCAAAAATTTTAATGATATTTGATAAAAAATTGAAGGTACTCTGCAACCTATTGGAAACATAATGATTAGTGCTTACTGTTTTTGAGTTATTTTAAATTAAAATTTCAAGATGTAATTTCTAAGTTGTTTTGTAACTCGTAAAGTATGGGTCGTAGAAAACCTATTTTTGTTTTTATCTGCTATTGCCCGACAAATACTATAAACACAAATAAATTTTTTAAAAAAATGGAGATCGAAAATAATTTTGTTTTCTGAAAATAAAAAAAATATGTATATGGAAAAAAAATACGATTGTGTAATTTTTTATGATGTATGTTTGCATGTAAAAAATAAGTATACCTGAAAATTTTAGAATTTCAAAATAGCTATATATATATATTTGCTATTATATCAGCCAAAACAAAAGAATATATATAAACAAGAACATTTTCATAGTTTTACACCTCTATTAGATTGGTAGAAAAATATATTAGTGGGCAATAAAATCTGAAGAAGATTTGTGTCTAGCAAAAATAAGCTAAATAGAATTACACATGCATACAATATTTATTGTGTTTTTTTTTCTATCTGCAATCATATTTTTCTTATATATTTTTTTAATTTTTTATAGGGTTGATTAAAGCACATATTTGAGGAAGACAACACTGCCCATATATAAATAAACCCCTCAAACTAACACCAATTAGAATTAGCTTACAAAATTTTTCTCATAAGGCATTTTTGTTTTGTAAACACTCTACCACCAAGAGATCACATATAAATAAACATACCCCGAAAAAATGCGCTCCATGAAAAGTTGCCCTGTGTGCAAAAAAACTATATCAAGCAAAAATTTTGCAAGACATTGTCGCACCTGCGTGCCAGGCAAGCATTTGGCTGCCACCGAACTGTGTTCCGGATGCAATAAACACATTACAATTGCGTATGCCAAGAAGCATAAGCTTATTTGTCAAAGCAAAAATACATCTAGGGCCCAGCCTTCGACCTCCACCAAGAGGAAGGCAGAAGCAGCCTCCATCAATGCACCACCCGCCAAACGCGTCAAGCCTGCGATAAAAGCAGACCGGTCTGCTTTCGGAGGAATTTTAGGAGATTACGTCCAATTGTCGGATGACTCTTGCGATGTTCGTAGCTTTTTAGAGGAGAAGCGAGCAGAGATAGTTTATATTCTAAGTAATGCACTGGCTACGCACTCCTCCACTAAATTCTACGCATCGCTACGTTGCTGGTACAAGAAACCGTCTGATGAAATTTACAGCTTCTGCCACAACACCAAGGCGAAGACGCTACATCTGGCGGATGTCGACAACCTCGAGGTCATCTACAACAAGTTTGTCGAGGAGCTGCTGGTTAAACAAGAAGAACATGAAGCTAAGGGTTCGGGGGGTTCGCTGTGTGGCGAGCCTCACGAACTGCGCGTCAAACTTTCCAAGTTTATGCCTCTCTCCGCCTCCAGCTACGTCCCCTTACCATCTTATATCGCGACAAAGAAGGCCGTCCTGAACATCCAAAATAAAGATAACAAGTGCTTCGTATGGTGTGTGCTTGCAGCGTTACACCCTGTCCACAGGAAAAACCAACCACGCCGAGTTAACCACTACCTACCCTACGAGCCAGAGCTGGAAGATGCGATGGCTGGGATCGACTACCCGGTGGCGCTTTCGGACATTCGAAAGTTTGAGACTCGTGCGCGGTTGGCCATCAATGTTTATGGCCTCACCGACGAAAATGTGGTTTTCCCTATCCGGGTGAGCGACGTAGACGACGATGGTGCGCAGGAAATTCACCTTCTGCTCATCAAGGATGAAACTCGCCATCACTACACCCTCATTCGCTCGCTCTCTCGGCTTGTTTCGAGCCAACGGAGCAAAGACAAAACCCACATAGAAGTTTGTCGCAGGTGCTTGTCTACATTTCGTAATCGAGAACAGCAGGATTACCAGCGCATCAGAGGTCCCAACATCGCTGCCGAGAAGCTCGCTAACCACAAACTTTATTGCAATGCCAACGAACCGGGGGTGGCAGACTTGCCCGAACCTGGCGAGGTGGAGCGTTTCCACATGCACGGTGCCATGGTGGAGCACCCCGCTATCATCATCGCGGATTTCGAGGCCTTCCTCAAACCCCTGCCCACTTGCGATCCCGATCCCGAAGTTTCCTCCACCACCCCTTACCAACTCCACGAGGCATCCAGTTTCGCATACGTTGTGGTGCGACGAGATCAACACATCGCCCCCGAGCCCTACGTGTACCGTGGTCCCGACGCAGCTAAACACTTCGTCGAGAGGATGGTTGTCGAGGCCATCGAGATAGGGAAGGTATTGTTGACCCCCAAGTCTATGCTCCCACTGTCCCCCGACGATCAACGTAGACACGACGAGGCCATCGCTTGCCCTGTCTGCATCGAGGAGTACGTCGCCAAAAACCGTAAAGTCCATCACCACGATCACTTTAACGGTAGGTACGTTGGTCCTTGGTGCAACGACTGCAACCGCTTGGCCCGGGACCCACGCTTCATCCCTGTGTTTTTTCACAATGGCTCGGGGTACGACTTTCACCACCTGATCAAGCATCTTGGGTACGACGACATGCAAATCAACGTTCTTGCCCAGAACGAGGAGTGTTATATTAGCTTGAGCAAGTGGGTTCGAATCCCAGAATTATGCTCTACCGTCGAGCTTCGCTTCCTCGACTCCCTGAGGTTCCTCCCGGCCAGCCTCGATGCCCTGGCGAAAAAGCTCAGTGACGAGCAAATGCTCATTACCTCTGCAAATTTTCCAAACTTGGACGCCGGTCTCTTCAGGCGTAAGGGGGTCTACCCCTACGAATACGTCACCGACTCTACCAAGTTTGCGGAGACGTCGCTACCACCCCAGGCTAAGTTCTACAGTCAGCTACGAGGCTCGAACATCACCGACGAAGAATATCACCACGCCCAGTCCATGTGGCACGAGCTAGGTTGTCGAACTCTCGGAGACTACCACGACGCCTACCTCAGACTTGATGTGACGCTCCTCGCCGATGTGTTCCAGACGTTCCGGGCGACTGCAATGAAGATCTACCACCTGGATCCTGCCTACTTCTATAGTCTCCCCGGACTGGCGTTGTCAGCCATGTTTCTGGTGACGAAAATCGAGCTGGAGCTTCTTTCGGACGTGGACATGGTGCTGTTTGTGGAACGCGCTATCCGGGGTGGAATGGTTCAGGTGTCGCAACGGCACGCGCGCGCCAACAACCATCACATGGCTACTGGTTACGACTCCACCCAACCGTCGAGCTACATCATGCACACGGACGTGAATAACTTGTACGGGCACTCCATGATGCGGCCACTCCCCTTTTAGAGGGTTCGAGTGGGCTGATCCTACCAAATTTGACGTTGAAGGTTTCGACGATTCGGAATGAGGATTTTTCGCCGAGGTGGACCTTGAGTTCTCCGAGAAGCTGCAGGATTTGTTCTGCGATCTTCCCCCTGCACCCGAGTTCAAGTGTCCACCCGATTCCAACCAGACGAAGCTCGTCATGGATTTCGAACCCAAGAAGAATTACGTCCTTCACTACCAGAATCTCCGGTGGTTGATGCAGCGAGGGGTCACGGTCTACGCAGTTCACCGCATCCTCAAGTTCGAGCATTCTCCATGGTTGCGTCCATATATTGAAGTCAACACTGAATACCGCACCGCAGCCACGTCCGAGCTTGATAAGGATTTCTTCAAGCTCATGAATAATGCGGTGTTTGTCAAGACCATGGAGAATGTACGGAATCGCGTGGACATAAAATTGGTGACGAAGAAAGAGCGATGTCGTCAGCTTGTCGCGAGTCCATTGTTCAAGTCTCGAACAATCTACAACGAGCAGCTGGCTCTGATTCACATGAAGCAAGGTGTGGTGAGGCTCACCAAGCCCATCTACGTTGGAGCCACGGTTCTGGATCTGAGCAAGCTCCACATGTTCGAGACGTACTACGACAAAGTGAGGAAGATTGCCCTGGATCCCAACGACGACAAGAGGTACGTTCTCCAATGTGGAATCCACACACTGCCGTGGGGGCACTATCGCTTAGCAGAAAGCAAAACCTGCAACATATGCCCATCTTCAACAGAAGATTCATAAAAAACAAAAAACAAAAAAAAAAAAATCATTTTGTTAGTTATTACAAAAAAAAACACTGACTGTTATTGCAAAAAACTTTGACCGTATTCTTAAATAACCAGCATACCTATGAATCTCTTTGGTTTCCGAAAACAAACCAACATGGAGACTGTACACCGCGCGACGACAGATCATGAATTTCTACCTTCCATGTTAACTAAACTCAATGGTCTACTGATTGTTCACCTTAACAGCATTTGGACAAAATTGGATGACGATGTGGGCAAGATGTTTTACGTCTTCAACAACAATTTACATTTCTACGAAATTCCGATCGATGGAAAACTTCAAATCATCGTGAATCCGGAAAACGTAGGCGAAATCAAAATATCTACCGGCAAGAACATTTTTCGAATCAAGCACGACAAGATGCTTTCTAACATTACGTACGATGTTTCTGCAGGAGATTGTTTATACGTGGAACTCCTAGGAGATTACGACAAACTTGTTCCTCTCTTCGTAGAATTACGAATCGTCCATCCTATTATAAATAACCGTTAACCAAAATGCCTAACGATATTTTCGGCAACACTAAGCGTGTAGACCACGCAGAAGAGATTCTCATGTTGGACGTCCGAATTAAAAAGTTGAGGAGCGATTTGATCGCTTTGCAGGAGACCTTAAACAAAAGTTTAGAGTCGGAGATCGCTACGCTCCAAACGCAATGTCTCGACCCCATTCTGAAAATCGATTCCGAACTGAAAACGCTCATAAAAAATTATGTCGACGTACCTTCTTACGACAACGTTCAAAATATACAGTTGAGCGTGGATAAGTTTCAAAATGATTTGCTCAAATTGCAGCAATTTCAATCGAAAAATGAAGATTTGGAAAAATTGAAACTCGAAATCGAAGAACGAACTTCGGCAATCGAAAAGAATTTCTCTGAACTTCAAACCGTCATGAAAGATATTGATGTAGAACGCTTGCATGTTGTTGTTTCCAAATTACAAGAAGAATTCGCCAGCACGTTGGAAGAAATTAAATCCAAGTTACAGACTTTGGAAGATACCATGACGAACCTACCATCGTCAGACGAACTGCAGGTCATCGGCAAAAGCGTCGCGAACATAAAAATTCAATTGGAGGCTTATCAAGATTTCGAACACATTCAAACCACCATCGCTACGCTTCAGGCATCTCTGGAGTTGATCAACGAAGAAATTAAAAATATTCACGCTGAAGCGAACGCGTTGACGAGCATACAAGACACGTTGAGCACGGTTCAGCAGAAGATCGAATATTTAGAAAATTTGAACGTCGAAACGAATCTTGCTCATTTTCATCACGTACTGGACAACATACAGGGTGACTTGGAATCGTTACGGACGAGTGTACCTTCGAGCGAAGATTTGGAAAAATTGAAAACGGCGGTGACGGCACTATCCGATTCGAGCGACATCAAAAGTTCATTGAGCGATCTCGAGAGTAGGGTGGCCAATCTCCCCACCTCAAAAGAATTGCACGCTTTGAAAAGGAACATATCACGTATGCTGAAACGACTGGAAACGGTAAACGGCGAACGTGGAACAGATTCGAGACGAACTTACTTCGCTGGTGTCGACGCTGCCCACTTCGCAGAGCGTCGCCGACCTTCACACGCAGTTTACCGAGATGAGAAGCATCGTGAACGATCTTACCGAGAAGAGCTCGAAATTGAATCAAGTCGAGAACCTTCAGAGTATCGTCGTTAACATCAGAGATCAAGTTGGAGTGCTGGAATCCACGCAGGAATCGACGCTGGCCTCTTTCGGTGCCAAATTACAAGAACTCAACGAAAACTTCAAGCAGTTGAACGTGGAAGTGAAAATCAAGCCGTCATTTTCTACAGTAACGGATACCATCGTCGAACATTTGTTGCCCGTACAAAATACACTGGGACAGCTTCACAGCAACCTCGTTAGCGTCGATACTAAATTCGCTAAACTGCATTCTCTGCAAGCCATCGAAATTAACAGCGTACCCAATCAACAGAGAATCTCCACGTTCGTCGAAGGTAACAAACTGTACATGTTACATCCTTATCATCCGTACTACAAGTTTCTCCTCGATGGCACGATTCAGATAAATGAATTTTCGTACTGGTCTCACGGCAGAAAAGCTAGCGTTCCCACCATGACCTTGATATCGAATCGTGGTGTCCAGAAAGCAGGAAACATTCCTCTGGCACGTTGGAACGAAACGCGCAACATATATGAAATACACGAAGACGAAGATCTTACCGTTTTTGACGTGAGTGCCGGCGATAAGCTGATCATTCAAAACACGAGCGAAGTGCCACCCTCTTTGAATCCCATCACGCTGGTGCTTCTCTTCAAACGTAATCTCTAAAAAAATGTCTAGGCAAGCCATCGTCGAAGAATTGCATAAACCTGCACGCCGCAACTACGAACGTTTGGCGGTGGTAACCAAGGGAATCGATGACCTCTGGCAAAGTGACCTCGTGGAGATGAGTAGCGGCAATCTAAAAAATGTACATAAATTAAACAAGGGCAACAAGTATCTCCTCACCGTCATAGACACGTTTTCGAAATTCGCATGGGCTCTACCTTTGAAAGCCAAAACGGGAACGTGCGTCACGAAAGCATTCAAGACAATTTTTCGCGAAAGCGACAGACGACCTCGGTTTTTGCAAACGGACAAGGGGAAGGAATTTTACAATGCCGTATTCCAAAAGTTTATTCAAAAACATGACATTCGACATTATTCAACCTTCAGTCACATCAAAGCCAGCATCGTGGAAAGATTTAATCGAACCTTGAAAACACACATGTGGAAACGATTCACGCTTCGAGGAAATTACAAATGGGTCGACATACTGCCGGAACTCGTCGACACCTATAATGATAAAGTACACAGAACGATAGGCATGAAGCCAGCTGACGTTACGAAATCTGACGAGCAGCGTTTAATTTCTACAGTTTACTGTCCAAAGTACACTCCCACGACTACCAAGAAATCAAAATTCAAAATTGGAGACCAGGTGAGGATCAGCAAATTCAAACGCACCTTCGAGAAGGGGTTCACAAAAAATTGGAGCACGGAACTTTTTATGGTGGTTCGAGTTTTACCCGGAAACCGGCACACGTATATAATAAAAGATAGTAGCGGCGAGATTTTGAAAGGAAGAATTTACGAAGAGGAACTCTCTAAAACAAAACATCCCGACACGTACCTCATCGAGAAAGTATTGCGTAGGAAAGGCGACAAACTGTTTGTCAAATGGCTGGGACTTCCGGAAAAGAGTTGGATCGACGCGAACGAAGTGATTCTATGAGTGCGTAGAACATGGTGAAGCGTCTACCGGATTCGGAAAGTCAAACGAAAAAAAAGAACGGCGAGTTGCTTCCCGACAGCATCTAATCTGTCTAATCGTAGGTCCTTCGGGGTGTGGGAAAACGACACTGCTCGTGGACAATTTTCTCCTCGCACCGAATTGGTTAGATTGGAAGAACAGGCACCTCTACGTATTTTCGAAAAGTCTCGAACAAGCGAAATACCGGCAACTGATAAAACTGTACGATATTCTGGACATTGCAACGTTCGCTTCGGAAATAAAACCACTCGACCATTGTCGTAAAAATTCAGTCGTTGTGTTCGACGATGTTATCCTGGAAAATCAAAATGAAATTCGCAATTTTTTCACGCAAGGTCGTCACAAAGGAATAGATTGCTTCTTCCTAGCTCAAACGTTTTCCAAAATTCCAAAACAGTTAGTACGCGACAACGCTAATTTCATATGTTTGTTTCGTCAAGATCACACCAACCTCAAGCACGCGTACGATGACTACGTAGACGGAGACATGAACTACAATCAATTTTCGGAACGCTGCTGCTCCCACTGTTGGAACAGTGACGATTTCGGATCCGCGACGATCGACATGACGAGAAAACCCAACGACGGAAAATACAGAAACAAAATCAACGACTTTCTAAACGTTGCAACGTTGTGAGAAACGACGTGTATAAATAACGTTATGACGAAACGAAAAATCGAAGACGAAAATTTCAAGCTTCGCGATTACCTCGCGAAACGCTTCAAAGGTTGGAAATCCGAGAATCGCGGATTCTACGAAGAGAAGAAACGTCAAGATCAACCTGTGATCGACGCCATCAGCGATCTAGGTAAAGAAATTAAAGGCGTCACGGAACAAAATAAAAATTTGATCAACGAACTCGTACCACTTGCAGCTAAAAGTTACACCGTACCCACGCCCATTTCGAGCATTCCTTCGACGCCGTTCGAACTGAAGGACGTACAGGCACGACGTCGAGCCATAGGTAGCACGTCGTCGTCTTTGGATAAGATCGAGTTGGGACCTTTGGCACGAGACTACCTGAGCACGGGGAAATTCGACAAAGATGAAGTGTTCGGATTGTATCCGAGCATGGAGAGCAACGAAGGCGGTGGTGTGGTTTGGAAGATAGGAAAATCGAAAGTTACCTTCGAAGGCAACGACATTAAAGTTAATTTAGGCGACAAGGATAGTTGGACCAGGTATCCGGGTACGGTGGGACTGTGGGAACTCGTTGCCAAAAAGCAGCCGAAAGATTACACTGACGAAGATTACCAGAGTTACAAGGAAATTTTGATCATGACGGATGCCTTATACCAAAACAACGACGCTACGCAGAATAGGGTCAAATCCAGCAGCGGCGAGAAGTACAGGAATCTCATCAAGCCGATATGGAACCAGGTGAAAACAGGCAGCGGCGTCAAACTCTACAACACCCTGCCAAAGAGTTTGTGTGGGTGGACGACGTGCGCAAGCTCATAGACAGGTTGTTGGTTATTGCAGGAGATTAGAATGCAGGCAATCGTAATTTCTACATTGAGAAGGTAGGAATTGTGGACATGATCAGCACAAAACTTTCCAACTTCATCGTGAACGACGACAAGGGCATAGGTTACCTCATTAAAATTATCAACACGCTGCCTCCGAGATTCTGGAACGTTGCCGAAGGAAAGGGACTCGTGAACGACATCATCAACAAGTTACCTTTCGAGATGCATTTACCCGGCTACCAGTACTGCGGACCGGGTACCAAACTCGAGAAAAGATTGGAGAGAGGAGACAAGGGTGTGAATCCGTTGGACGCCGCATGCAAAGATCACGACATCGCCTACAACACCACTCGCACCGATCTGGATGCACGTCACGAAGCAGACAGAAAGTTAGAGCACGCAGCTTTCGAAAGATTCGTTAGCAGAGACGCTTCGCTGGGAGAAAGAGTTGCAGCACTGGGCACCACCATCGCCATGAACACGAAACAAAAATTTGGATGGGGTGTGTAGAAATAAAAAAAATTCTCGAACCGTGAAAAAAATTTCTTCGGTATATAAATAACACTACGTAAAAAAAAAAACTCCAGTTGTGTTTGTCATCTTATAAAAAAATGAGTAAACAATCACTAGACGCCCAAGCATTAAAACAAATGCTAAATTCATCAGTCGAATATGTAAAAATTCAGGAATTGGAAGTGGACAAACCTTACACGATAACTTAAGGTTCAATTGTTTCTACCCAGTATGGTCCCAAGGCGCGTCTGTTGCTCAACGCACAATACAGGCTATTTTTACCAGATCGATACGCTAACATGTTATCCGAAGAGAAGCCAGCTATTTTAATCGAGAACAAAACTCGAATCGTGTACAAGGGTACAAAGGAACTTCTTGGTAAGAAAACAAAGCACGTAATAGAATTTGTGTAACGGCTCTGCGTGGAGTATATTCTTGAAAAAAAAATTACACGGAACAAAAAAAATCTCAGAACATATATATAAATAACATACCGTGAAGATAACATATAGAGCATCAACCAATTACCAAAATAAAAAAAAACTTATCACGTGAAACGAGTGAGTCAAAACAAAGAGTTTTCCCAGAACATATAAATAAAAAAAACACAACATCACAATGAAGCCGAAGGGTGTCGTTTACAAGTTACCGTACCCGAATTTCAAAAATCTGTTTCCCTCGATGGGTTACTCACCAAGAAACAACGCGAGAAGAAACGTTCTTGCTTGACGAAAGGACACGGAATGAAATTACTTCTCAGCACACCTCAATTGAGACGCTTGCAGCGTTCGCGGAAACAGCAAAAGATCGGAGGATTCATATTCAGCATCCCAGCCATCCTGGCAGCATTGGGGGCCGTTGGAAGTTTGGCCGGCGGTAGCGCCGCCATCGCGAAAACCGTCATCGACTCGAAGAAGAACAAGGCAGAATTGGAAGAACAGAAACGTCACAACCTGGCTATGGAGAAGAAGGGGAAAGGTATAACCAAAAAACAAAAAAGCAACCTCGATGCTTTGAAAAAATATAAAAAAAAGAAGAAGCCCTGTCCAACTTCGATATTGAATCTCTGATCGAACTCTTGGGAATAAAAAACTTCAGGGGTGTTTTCATGTCCGATTCTCTACCCTCTGCTGTGAAGAAAAAGGAGTATGGCGTGGTCAACCTGGACAGTTACAAAAATCCTGGTACACATTGGATATGCTACCTCAAAATTGACGATAACAATCCATTTGTTTTCGATTCGTTCGGTGGCACACCACCTGCCAGGTTGGTGAAGTATCTCAGTGTTGCCAACCTCTACTACAATGACAAAATCATCCAGGGTTTCACCGATGTTAACTGCGGCCACCTATGCCTTTCCGTTCTCGCATACATGTCTAAAATAGATAACCCGTCGGTGGAACATTTTCAGAAAGCATTGTGGAATCTTAAACACGATGGGCGTGTTCCATCTCACGAGCGAATCTTCATTCTTGAAACTCACGCTGCACGACGACATCGTCTATCCTAAATCCGTAGCTCTGCGTGCATTCTACAGCATGTACCTCATACCTAACGTCACGCAGCACAACAACAAAATTAGCGTCGGAAGCGAACACATCGTCGTCACGCCAGGCCAATACAATCTTTCCACTTTGCAAGCTCAGTTACCCAAAGGCACGTACCTTTCTCAAAATTCGGTCACGCACAGAGTGGAAATCGTGTCGGCGACGGAGACCGTGGACCTGGGTACCATGGGTGAACTTTTAGGTTTCGAGAACAACACAAAACTCGAAGCTGGCATCAAGCACACGGCAGCAAACATTCCTAAATTTCTGGCCATAGAGACTCTGAACGTTCACTGTAACGTGGCAGAAGGAATGATCACTAAATCTTCGGACGGGGAGTTGCTGGGAAGTCACAAGCAGACGGGAATCATAGCCACGTTCAAACCAAGTTCCGAATTCATGGAACCGATCATCTACACGCCCTCTTCGCCGATCTATTTTCCAGTATGTCGCAACCGCATAGACGACATAAAGTTGGTGGTGACGAACGAGAAAGGAGAGGTGGTGGATTTCGCAGGTGCCACTACGACGGCCATCGTGGAGATCAACGTATAATAAATAACACGCATAGTGAAAATGGAACAAATCGAAAGTTACGAATTGCAATCTTTCCCTCCGAACCGTCGCACGTTCGCCAATCTCAACGAAGCGAACAGGGAGATCGAGTACGACGTGGACTTAGGGGACGGGTTCGTTCATCCTCACAGAGCGGACCTCTACCTTCAATTCGACGTGGCGAAGAAGGAAAGCGGAGACGCGTTTCCACCCAATGCAAATTTGAAACTCGTGGACAACTTCGTGCCTCACCTGTTCTCGCAGGTGGAGGTGAGGAAACACAACACCGTCATCGACAGAATAGATTATCCAGGCATCGCGTCGACGGCAGTGGGAACATTGAAATTATCCAAAACGGACGCGGCATACTACCAGGCGGGAGGATTCGAAGCGGGAACGAAAATATCGACGAGAAGTCACACGGTGCTCTTTCCCGTGCGTCTGCTACCGGGATTCTTCTCCGACTACAAAGAGATCATGTGGAAGGGAGGATTGCGCGTCACGTTTCGAAGAGCAGCCAACGACAACGACGCACTGATGCGATACACCAACTTGAACGCCGACGGCACGCCGATAGCCAACACATTACCCGAAGCAGCCAAGTGGGTCATACGGAGCATGGAATTGAGAATGCCGATCGTGGAATACGAGACGAACTACGCCCTCAAGTACAAAGCAGAGATCTTGAAGAATCCGCAGGTGCCGATTCACTTTCACAGTTACCAGTGCGTGCAGAAGATGGCGTCGGGAAGTCACATGGAATTCGACGTGACGACGCAGTTCAACAACATACAGTTCGACATGCCAGATTTCGTCGTGGTGCTCTTTCAAACCGGTCGCGATAACAACCAGGAAAAAGATTCCAGCAAATTCGACGACTGCAAGATCAAGAACGTTTATCTGAAGAATGGACGCAACGAAGTCTTCCCGCGCGAGAATTACAACCTCGACATGACCAAAGACGATAACTTAAAACTTTACGAAGCTTACACCTCTTTCAAACGCGTGACCGAGGGAAGCATGGACATGTACTACACGCCCAGCGAATTTAAAACCCGCAGACCCATGTTCGTCATCAACACATCTAAGAGAAAGCAGGTGGTGGTCAACGATCGAACCAACATCAAGGTCGTCTGCGAGTTCCACGAAGCCTTGCCCGAGGACACCGTGTGCAGCGTCATCCTGATTGCAGAGAAGTCCTTCGTCCACGACGTGAAGAACGAGAGGGTCACAGAGCAGTTTTAACATGTTTAACATCTTTTCTTGCACAAATAAGAAATTTTTTGTACTAGCACAATCAGTTTCAATAGCACAATACTAATTTCACTAGTTCAGATCAGTTACAAATGTCAATTTCATCAGTTATCAGTTACAATATCTTTTTTTGCACTATAGCACAAGAGACAAATCAGAAAATTTGCACAAAAAAATTTGTTGTTGTTTTTTACACGAGAAAATTAACAATAAAATTCTTTCTTTTTTATCGTTTCAGATGCTGTCGAAACATCAAAAACACATACACACACACTAGAAAAAAAAGCATGCAACTTTATTTGTAACACACACACATACATTCTCCATCTTCATCAAGAAAATATTATAATAAACATAATTATTTTTATCTATATCTCACAATAAAACTCTATATCCAAAAATATTACAACATCAAAAATAACACTAGAGTCGTTAGTACAAGTTGCATGCATTACGGAGGTCCTCTGTAGAGTTTCATGGAAGTTTGAGAAAAAAAAAACACGTGAAACTCTACAGAGGTGCGGTTATCTAGAACCGCAGCCGTTAGAAAACCTTTTACTTTTTTTTGGTTGGGCACCACGCACCCTGGCGAGGTTATAGGGGCCAGGCATCCTAAAAAACAACAATTATTATTTGTCTGTTTGCGTCACAATACGGAAATAAAAATAAGCACGCGCGCGCGCATGCATGTGCAGCACATCGTTTCCGCGAGAGAGGTTTACAAAGGTCACGATATACCAGCTCTAGGTCTCTCTCTTTTTATCTTACAGCAATGTTGGTATCTCTATCTTTTTTTAGTTGCAGGTGGGTTGCCAACACACTCTAGTTAATAATGCTACATATTATACACACACACGCACACACATACTGTGTTGCCATCCATCCATCTCTCTTTTTTACGGCAGTGTGTGTTTGTTGTCGGCTCTCCTTGCCCAGTGTATGTATGTTGCGCCAGTGTATAAATTGGCTAAGCCCTTGCCAAGTAAAAAAAGCTGTAGGTAAATATTAGCAACATTGTCGGTTGTTTAACTTTTCCCCCTCTCTCTCTCTCTCTCCTCTCTCTTTTTTTTTGTAAAAAGCTATGGCAAAAATACCAGTAGGTTGGCAACCTTGCTTTATGCACTGTAAGGCAAGCCTCAAGCAAGGTTGCCAGCTCCTTGCTTTAGGTTAGGTTCGACCAAAAAAAAACCTTGGTGATTTTTTCGAGTAAATTGTTGGCAACACTGCGAGCACACAAGATTGCCAGCTCCTTGCTTTAGGTTAGATTAGACCAAAAAAAACCTTGGTGATTTTTTCAAGTAAGGTGTTGGCCACACTGCGAGAAAATAAGGCTTATGCCTTACAAGAGCAAACCATTAAAGCAAGCCTCAAGCAGTGTTGCCAGCTCCTTGCTTTAGGTTAGGTTAGACCAGAAAAAAAACCTTGGTGATTTTTTCAAGTAAGGAGCTGGCAACACTGCGAGAAAATGAGGCTCATGCCTTACGAGAGAAATCCATTAAGGCGAGCCTCACCGAGACTCATTTTCGGTTCCAGAACCCGGCCACCTACACTACTATGGGTACTTCGAATATAAACTTCAACTTTGGAAATTTATTCTCAAATGAGGTATCGCAGTGACTCTGAGTGATAAATCATAAGCAACAAAATCTAAAAGTTATAAAATTTGATACCGGAAAGTTTACTGATGAAAGAATTAAGAAAGATTACCAAATTAAACTGTCAAATAGATTTGATGTTTTGCAGGATTTAAGTGATGATGGAAATATAAATGAAACAGACGTAAATAAGAATTGGGAGCACATACGTAATGCAATAGAATCAGCAGCTAAAGAAAGTATAGGATACCATAAACCAAGAGAAAGTAAGCCATGGTTTGATAATGAATTTCATAATCTAATAGAAATAAGAAATCAGGCTAGACTTAGGTGGTTAAATAACTCTGATGATACAAATCTAAACAATTATAATAGAATAAAGCGAGAAGTTAACCGCACGTATAGAAGTAAAAAACGAGATTACTTGAAAAGCAAAATTAACGAAATTGAAACAAACAGCAAAAATAAAAATATCAGAGATCTATATAAAGGTGTAAATGAGTTTAGAAAGGGGTGGCAACCTAAAGTAAACTTGATAAAAGATAAATACGTTGATTTTCTAGCTGACCCAAGCGATATTCTAAATAGATGGAAGAACTACTTTAATGACCTTTTAAATGTCCATGTAGGAGATAAATCAGAAGTAAATGAAGTCCACACAGCAGAACCTTTAGTTCCAGAACCTAACTTGACTGAAATTAAAGATGCTATTAAAAGGCTAAAGAATAACAAAGCACCTGGCATTGATTTAATACCAGCTGAGTTAATTAAATATGGTGGAAATTCATTAATATGTCAAATTCATAAATTAATTTGTTTAATATGGAATAAAGAAGAAATCCCTCAACCGTGGAAAGAATCCATAATTGTTCCTGTGTTTAAAAAAGGTGATAAAATGAACTGCAATAATTACCGTGGAATTTCTCTACTCTCAACAACATACAAAATATTGTCTAACATTCTTTCAACAAGACTAACCCCATATGCTAATGAAATTATAGGTGATTATCAATGTGGATTTAAACGTAACAGATCAACTACAGATCAAATTTTTCACATCAGACAGACACTTGAAAAAAAGTGGGAATATAATCAAAATGTCCATCAGCTATTCATTGATTTAAAAAAAGCATATGATTCGGTCAAAAGAGATAAATTATATAATATATTAGTAGAGCTTGGAATACGTAAGAAGCTTGTTATTATGATAAAAATATGCACCAGTGAAACAGAAATAAAATTCGTGTAGGTATTAATATGTCTGACAAATTTACAAGGAGATGCATTATCTCCATTGCTCTTTAATTTTGCCTTAGAATATGCTGTTTGGAAGGTAAAAGAAACTAAAGAAGGACTAAAATTAAATGGTATGACTCAGTTGTTAGCATATGCAGATGATGTAGACTTACTAGGAGATGATGTGATTACAATTAAGAATAATGCTAAAATATTTTTCATAACTGCTAAAGAGATAGGTTTGGAAGTTAACAAAGAGAAATCTAAATATATGTTTACAAGCCGAAACCAAATGTTAGGTAATAATCAAAATCTAATTATTGATAACAACTCGTTTGAACCAGTTTCCAAATGCAAATACTTAGGAGTAATATTAAAAATGAAAATTATATTAAAGAGGAAATAAAAAGTAGGCTTAATTCAGGAAATGCATGTTACTTCTCTCTTCATAAACTTTTGTCTTCTCTTTTAATATCTAAGAAACTAAAAGTTATTATATACAAAACAGTAATTTTGCCTATAGTATTATATGGATGTGAAACTTGGTCCTTTACATTGAAAGAGGAACATAAATTTAGAGTATTTGAAAATAAGATCCTTAGGAAAATCTTTGGACCTAAAAGGGATGAGGAAACAGGTGAGTGGAGAAGGTGACATAATTTAGAACTACATAATTTGTATTCATGTCCAGATATTATTAGAATAATTAAATCAAGAAGACTTAGGAGGGCATGCCATGTGGCACGAATGGGAGAGGAAAGAGGAATTTACAGGATTCTTGTTGGGAAACCTGATGGTAAGAGACCTGTAGGAAGGCCAAGACGAAGATGGAGGGACAACGTTGAGATGGACCTAAGGGAAATCGGTAGAGATGGAAAAGAATATATAGAACTTGCTCAAGATAGGGAAAGATGGAAGGCCTGTGTTATTGCAGCCATGAACCTTCGGGTTTAAGAAGGGTAGGGAGTTAGTTAGTTAGTTAGTTTGTTATTTAGTGAGGTACCGCAACAGGTTCCCCTGATTAGAGAAAAGTAGCAAGCCAAAAGCAATAAACTCCTTCGTCGGCCGTTACTTTCACAAGAATTCAAAAAATGCGAAATCAGGATTCAATAAACCTTTATGGTTTATTGGAATTATGTTGCTGATCAAGTGGTATAAGGGAGCAACAACCATCTGGTAGAAGAAAAGATAAGTTATAGAGTGTAACGGGCGACGTGGGGTCTATTGCTTTGGATCAAGGAACGAGGAACATCGGGGAGCTTGAGCGAGCCTGCATAGCGCAATTCTAAGAGTCTTCTCCGAGGAAATCTTCATCACCGAATAGACAGGTATCATCCTGCTCTAAACATGCTGATCTGAACTAGAAGATATAAACCCAAATTCTTAGTGTTCTGCCATTTCATGTGTGAAAAGTAACGTTCCCGATACCATCATTACCATCAAGTTATCTGCCAAGGGCGAGTGCTCAGCAGTGAGGATGAATGAATGACAAAGCTACATCACCCAAGCATAATGGTTAAGATTATTGGTAAGATCCTCGAACCTCACAGTTCTTTACGAAATATCCTTTCATCACATCATTACTGATCGTCGTGTTTAGCCAAAATTGGCAGAATAAACAACATAAAATAAAATAAATTCTTGGTGCGCAATCATAATAAAAATAATAAAAATATTATAATTGAATCCTAAAGGTGCCAGTTCCACATTTGGCTGAATTTTCTATTGAAGCGTTTGTTTTCAATTGTTATAGCGGATGAGTTAACTAATACACAACCATCTGCTCCCACTGTTACTGTCTACTGAACTACTGCGCACAACGCCACAGGACTGACGTCGGTATCCCCGGCTATTTCTCACACATGCGCACACGGAATTTTTTTTTCCAAATTGCCCTACTATTACCACTCAATCTCATCCTTAAAATTAGTCAAAACTGTCATAAAAGAGAAGTAAATAAACCAAGTCAATGAATCCCCGATTTCGCAATTATTTCTCTTCTATGTAGTTTCGTTCTTATTAATGCCAGTTCTAGAACAGCCAAGTCCGTCTTCAAGATCTCTTAAACATTACAGTTAGCACAAGCGGTAGGCTCTTTATACAGAAAAATCGGTGTACTGTGTGAAAATACCAACACCAGACTAACGTTGATCGTACCTTGACCGGGGCGAATTTTCACCCCATGAATGGATACACCCTGATCATGGCCAGAGCATCAGAGGAGAGTGACCTCAGTGTTGCTAATAGTAACACACACTCCTTGGCCAGATTTTGAGTTGTGTGTGTTGCCTAAATACAGGCGGCAGAGAGACAATTGTGTGAATTCTTGAAATTGATGGTATCGGAAGTTTTTCTTGTAATTGGCGTTTACGGTTTGACCACGTTGATGAGTGAAATTCTGGGATAAAAGTATCGTTTCTGGGAATTCCAGGAATGGCGGCTGTTAGAGGAGATGTTATTGATGTTGTTCATTTTTCTGTTTGATAAGAATAGTGTTTGTCGGAAACAGGGAAGGTCGACTCTTAATGGAAAGGTGAAGTTTGTTTTATATGAAGTAGTGGTATTGGTACTATTATAAACCCAGGAAAGTATGAACCCCCCTCAAGCAGATTTGGCTACACTTAAAACAAGCTCAACATGCCCATAAGAGCTTTTTGCTCAAGTGTGGAACCCTGTCTAATCCAAGATTTTAGTAAAAAATGCCCTCGGGAATTTCTCGGAAAGTATGAGCCCCCTCAGATTGATGAGGCTACACTTATAAAGGCACTTCTGTGAGATTGTTGTCCATAATCCTGTCAAAAATAAGCCCCTCTTGATATTTTTTTTGCCCACACTTAAAACTAAGATAAGCTGCTCATAAGAGCCACACACCCATACCCACCCACACATATTTACTTCCGGTTTAAGTTCAATTGGGCACCAGGCTCAACTTGTATATCTAGTATTAAAATAATGTAATATGCAGAGCCCCTCTAGAATTGCTCTGTGACCCTCTCATTTCTTACATCATAAACATATGATTTTTCACCTATGAGAGTAACACTACATATGGTGTCATCAGGTAATGCCTCATGGAATTCACAGATAATTTTAATATTTGTTCTGTCATTCACCACAACTTGTTTTCTTTTTGAAGTGTTGATTACAAACATGGGTCTCTGTGCTTTGAATTCATCTGGTGTGTAATACATGTCAGTATTGCCAGTAGTGACCCTTTTGAATGCTGTAAATGCCTCATATAATTTAAGGAAATCATCCTTGGACATGTCTAAATTGTAATTTTCTCTAGAAAATACCTCATTTCTGCCATTTTTAAGATATATGTTCTTGATGTTGCAGCTATCAAATTTACTTGAATTTTTTTCCTGATTGTTGTGTCTTCCAGTCTGAAACAATACCACTACAAAATCAGGCATGTCATATTGAATACTGGAGAATGAATTTGTGGCATCAAATTCATAATAAGAACCAGATGCGGGCTTCTGTACACATTGATATGTATAAAATTGTAGAAAAATCTGTGGATTCTTTATTATATCTGCTTTGTATTTAAGAGCATAACTGGCCTCATATTCAACAACAGGGATTCTTAGCTCCATGGTCTGAATAATGCATTTGCCTGCATCTGGTAAGGTATTAGGCAGAGCTTCTCCTGTGGGGTTTATTGCACTGTACCTCATCAAAGCATTATTATCATTTGCAGCTCTTCTAAATGTAATTCTTAAATTCCCCTTCCACATAATATCTTTGAAATCTGAGAAGAATCCTGGCAATAGGCGCATAGGGAACAGCACTGTGTGGTTCTTAGATAATATCTTATCACCAGCCTCAAATCCACCTATTTTGTAGTAAGAAGACTCGGTTTTGGATAATTTTAATGTGGCCAAAGCTGTGGAGGTAATACCGGGATAATCCACGCTGTTTATAACAACGCCATGCTTTCTGATCTCAATTTCAGAGAATAGATGCGGCACAAAATTGTCTACAAGTCTTATATTTGAATTTGCCGGATAATCTGTTCCATCGAGCTTTACAACATCAAATTTGATGTATAGATCTGCTCTGTGGGGGTGTATAAATCCATCCCCTACATCAAGATCAACCTCAATCTCTGTGTTGGGTTGATTTAAATTTGCAAATGTCCTCCTGTTTGGGGGGAATGATTATAGCTCATAACTCTCAATATTTTCCATTTTCTTCTTGTATGTATTTTTATTTAAATGTTAATCTCTATGATAGCAGTTGTTGTGGCTCCAGCAAAATCAACTAATTCTTCTTTTTCATTAGTGACCATCAATTCAATATAATCTATTCTATTATGGCACACAGGAAAATATAATGTTGGGGATGGATTGTAGATGATGGGCTCCATGAATTCAGAATTAGGTTTGAATGTTGCAATGATCCCAGTTTGTTTGTGAGTGCCTATGCCATTTGATTTGGTGATCATACCCTCTGCCACATTACAGTGAATATTTAGAGTCTCTATGGCTAAGAATTTAGGTATATTAATAGCAGTGTGTTTGATGCCTGGTTCAAGTTTGTGTTGTTCTCAAATCCTAACAGCTCTCCTATAGTACCCAGATCCACTGTTTCTGTAGCAGATACAATTTCTACTCTGTGAGTGACAGAATTTTGAGTTAATACTACACCTCTGGGTAATTGAGCATTTAGAGTGGAGAGATTATACTATCCTGGAGTGATGATAATTTTTTCATCCCCTACTGCAATTGTGTTATTGTGGTGTGTAATATTAGGGATCAGGTACATGCCATAAAATGCCCTGAGAGCTATTGTTTTGGGATACACAATGTCATCATGTAATTTGAGTTTCAATATTGAATTTTGGCTGGTGAGATGAAATACCCCCATGATGTTTTAAATACCACAAGACTTTTTGAAAATCTTCAATTGATGGTTTATTTATTTGAGACATATATCTAAGAACAGATAAACACAAATGTCCGCAATTAACATCTCTGAAGTTTTGAACACGGGCATTATTGTAATAAAGATTAGATGAATTTAAATATTTTATTAAATTTTCAGGTGGAACACCCCCAAATGAATCAAATACAAATGCCTCATTTTTTAAATATTTAAGATAACAAATCCAGTGAGTGCCCTGATTTTTGTACTCATCCAAATTAACAATGCCACACTCTTTGTTGAGTGGTTGTTCTGGCAAAGAATCAGACATGTACACACCTCTAAAATGTTTGATGCCCAGTGGCTTGATTAAAACTTCAATATCTTGGTTTGTAAGCGGCTCTTGTTTTTTTTAAACTTATTCATGGCTCTCTTAACACCTTTGCCTTGTTTCTCAATGGCCAGGTTATGGCGCCTCTGCTCATCTAATTCTGCCCTATTTTTCTTGGCATCTATTACTGTTTTTGCTATGGCTGCTGATCCCCCGGCCAAGCTCCCAACAGCCCCGAGAGCAGCTAAGATGGCAGGGATGGTAAATATAAATCCCCCCACATGTGATTTTTTTCTTGATTGCTGTAATTTTTTTAATTGGGGGGTACTAAGCAACAATTTCATACCATGCCCCTTTGCAATACAAGAATTTTTTTTCTTGCGCTGTTTTTTGGTTAAAAGACTGTCAATAGTTTTAGGAGATTTGAGACCTGCATAAGGTATTTGATACATAACACCCTTGGCCTTCATTGTAGGTTTATTATATACATATTCACAACCCCCACCCCAGTTTTTGTTTGGTGCTCATGGCTATGGTGGTTCCCAATGCTGCTATTTTTTCACTCAAAGATGCATCTTTGCTTACAAATCTACCAAATGCAGCCTCTTCTAATTTCTTGTCTGCAACATGTCTCTTGTCAAGATCAGAATGTGTGTTGTATGCAATATCATGGTCTCTACAAGCAGCATCTAAAGGATTAACACCAGGATCACCTCTGTTTAATCTATGATCCAGTTTTGTGCCTGGACCACAATATTGATAGCCTGGAATGTGTAGTTCAAATGGCAGCTTGTTTATAATGTCATTAACAAGGCCCCGACCCTCAGAAATATTCCAAAATTTAGGTGGTAGAGTATTAATAATTTTTATGAGATATCCAATCCCCTTAGTGTCATTCACTATAAAATTAGACAATTTGGTGCTTATCATGTCCATAATTGCAACCTTTTCATTGTAAAAATTGTGGTTGCCAGCATTTTCCTCCCCAGTTATCACCAATAACCTATCTACAAGTTTCCTGACATCATCAACCCACACAAATTCTTTGGGCAGGGTGTTGTATTGTTTGATTCCACTTCCAGTCTTGATCTGTGACCATATGGGCTTGATTAAATTGTTGTATTTTGCTCCACTGCTAGACTTGACTCTTTTTTGTGTGGGATCATTGTTCTGGTATAGAGCATCTGATTTTATTAATATTTCTTTGTAATCCTCATAATCTTGATCTGTATAGCTGCCAGGCCTTTTCCTAGACATCAGTTCCCACAATCCAGGTGTTCCGGAGTACTTAACAAAAGCACCTTTTTCTCCAAGTCGAGATTCTGAATATACAATTATATCATCTCCCATAAATGTTACTCTGAAATTGCCAATTCTATGTATGATGCTGCCATCAAGCTCTGTGTCAGCATATAAGCCAAAAACCTCATCTTTATTGTCTTTAGGTGTGGTTAAATATTTTTGAGCAAGAAGACCCAATTCAATAGGATCCTGACTAGCCTCAATTCTTCTAGGAGCAATAGGACTAGGTGTATGAATACTTGAAAGTGGGGTGAATGGATAATCTAATATGTTCCTTGCAGCTACAGGTACAAGCTCTGTGAGCAAATTTTGATTTTGCTCTGTAACAGTTTTGATATTCTTACCTAAATTATTAATAGCATCAATTACAGGCTGTTCTGTTTGTTTGTGTTTTTCATAAATTCCACGGTTCTCTGATTTCCATCCCTTAAATCTTTTTACAAGATAATCTCTTAACTTAAGATCATCAATAATTGGCCTTTTCATGGTTATTTATTTATGTTTCAATGTCTAAAAATTGTTGATTTTATTTCTGTATTTGCCACTATTGGGTGTTCTTGTCATATCAATTGTGACAAAACCCATAACTGTCCTGGTTCCAGCACTTGCTGCAAAACTTGATGAAATACACATATAAAATTGCTGTTGTCTCGGATCAGCTGCTTGGGTATTTTTGAAAAAGTCTGTGCCAGGTAGAAGCAATCAATGTTTTTGTGCCGGCCCTGTGTAAAGAAGTTTCTAACCTTGTTTTGATTATCCAGTATAATGTCATCAAACACAACAACAGAATTATCGAGACATTCATGAAGTGGCTTAACATCTGGTTCAAAAGTGGCAATATTCAATCCATCATATAGCTTCATCAGCTGCTGATATTTTAATTGTTCCAAGCTCTTAGAAAAAATATACAAGTGCCTGTTTTTCCAGTCTAACCAGTTGGGTGCCAATAAAAAATTATCAACCATTAGTGTAGTTTTACCACAAGCAGATGGCCCAACAATAAGACACCTAATATTATCAGGTAGCAATTTGCCATTTCTCTTATTCTGTTGTTCAGGTTCTGGCAGCCTTTTTATAACATCCCAGGTGCTCATATTATTATTTTGTTTGCATCGATCCAGCTGTGTTCTGGAAGTCCCAGCCATTTGACAAGTAACTTTTTGCCTTTTCTGCGGATGATTTTTTCTATGAGATATGTGTCAGGCTGTTTAGTTTTGCTGAGCTCTTGTTCATAAAACCTGCCTTTGAGAATTTCTCCTCGGTGGTCTTTTATTATATATGTGTTAAGAGTCCCGGGTTTAACCTGAACCACTGTAAATAATTCAGTGCTCCAGTTTCTTGTAAAACCTCTCTTGAATAAGTGCTTATATTTACTGATTCTTACTTGATCACCAATCTTGTATTTGGCCTTTCTTGTTGTTGGCCGGTATTTAGGATAATAAACAGTGCTGATCAATTTTTGCTCATCAGATGAAGTTACTTCAGAGGGTTTCATGTTGATTGTGGAATGGACCGAGTTGTTATATTTATGTAAAAGTTCTGGAAGAATATTAACCCATTTATAATTACCCTGCAGTGTAAATTGTTTATACATAAGATTTTTTAAGGTTCTGTTGAATCTCTCTACAATTGAGGCCTTGAGATCACTGTAACTCGAGTAATGTTGTATTGCCTGGCTTTTAATAAATTGTTGAAACACTGAATTATAAAATTCTTTGCCATTATCTGTTTGCAAATAGCGCGGGGATCTTCCACTCTGATTGATAATTGTTCTCAAAGCTACTGTAACACATTTTCCAGTCTTGGATTTGAGGGGCACAGCCCAGGCAAATTTTGAAAATGTGTATATGATAGTGAGTAGATACTTGTAGCCCTTGTTGATTTTGTCTAAGTTTTTCAACTGCCCACTTGCCATTTCAATCAAGTCGCTTTGCCATAAATCATCTATGCCCTTTGTGACTACTGGGAGTCTCTTAAAATTATGTCGGGCCTGTCTGTGTAATTCATCAACAATAATTTCTCTAGACATAATATGTAAACAAGAATATTGCAACTATAGGGTGTTCAGCAGCTGATACTGCAGGTTTTTCTAAATATAATTTGTCCCCTATTGGTATTTTAAATTCCAAAGTGCCATCATCTTCAGTATAGGCTGTTTCCAATGTATTGGGATCTGTAAAATCCTCTAATTCCACACTGGTGATTTTCACTTTGTTATCAGCATTTGTTATTGATAAGGTAGGGTAGTGGTGTGCCTGTGGCTGAAGCCAATATTTGATCTTGATTGGTCTCAATGTGCCCCCAACAAAAAATTGGTAATAAAATTGTGCAGGGGACAGCATATATATTTTGCCACCTGGTGTAAATGGAGAATCATATTCTTTGTTGGGGATGCTGTACAATTCAAGAATTACTGTATGTTTAGGATTTTCAATTATGCCTGTTATTTCTTTTTCTGCTGTGAGCAATCTGCTTGTTACAGATTCAAGGTGCTCATTGATGGTCCTAACAACATCATCATGGCCTGGCTTCATTTTTATGTCCACAACAAGTTTTTTGTATTGTTGCACAATTTCTTGTAGCTGGGTGGCAAAAACAGACAGAGCATTTGCTTGATTGGATTCCATGGTCCCTAGCTGTTGCTTGATATTAGCTACAATTTGTTGCAAATTTTCAACAATTGCCAATTTTGAATTTTGAGCTGTAAGATCATGGACCTGTCTTCTGATATCCTCAAACAGGGCATTCAGTTCATTAATATGTTGATTAGTTGGTAGAGTGGCCACTGTCTGAGTGAGATGTTTGATCTCTGCCTGGATATTCTTGATATCTTCTGATTTTAATATCCTATTCACTGCTCTCTTAATATTTTTCAGTTCCTGTGATGTGGGCAAATTTGATACTGTATTTTGCAAAAATTCAAGTGCCAATTTCACATTGTTTAATTCAGAAGCATCAGCCACATTTTGCATAGCATCTTGGAGCAGGGCTATATCTGCCTGAGTGGGTGTTGAATGTTGTAAAATTTCAAGTTTTGTTTGGATATCATCGATCAAGTGATGAAAATGAGATAGCTCAGATTCAGTGTTGAGGTTTTCAAGCTTTGTGATTTGTTGCTGGACACTGACAAGGGTATCTACAATCCCGGGCAATCGGGATTCTAGTACATTTGTCAAATCACTTTGCACTGCTGCTATTGTACTTTCAAGATGGGTTATGGAACTTTGAATTTTTCCAAAATCTTCATATGTTTCAAGTTGCAGCTTAATATTTGCAACACTCCGAGTTATTGCATTCAAAGCATCAGAAGATGGCAAATTGTTCATAAAATTTTCAAGTGTCTCAATTTTTTCTTTAACCTCGGCTATGGCATTGTTCAGAGGGTCCAGATTAGGTATTTGGAGTGACTGAATCTGTTCTTTTAGAGTGGAAATCACTAGATCAAAATCTTCTTGTGATTTTATGCTTTTGACAATTGTTTGGAGGTGTGTCTGGACATTATTTATCTGCTCCTCTAATTGTTGTTTCAATTGCTCAGAGTTGTTAGCCTGGGTCTTAAATTTGGCTTGAAGAGCTGCTACAGCTTCTTCCAAACTTTGAAAATTATCTAATGTGGCCAAATCAGTATATTTCTGAAGCAGCAATTTGAGTTCAGAATCAATTTTAAGAAGAGGGTCCATGCATTGTGATTGCAAATTTGTAATTTCTAATTGAAGACTGGCATTGAGTGTAGTTTGTAAAGCTTGTAAATCACTTCTTAATTTCTTGACTCTGACATCAAGCATCAGAATCTCATCACTGTGATCTTCATGTCTTGTATGGCCAAAAATATCATTAGGCATTTTTGATTTAGTAGTTATTTATTATAGAGTATCTGATTCTTAATTCTATAAAAAAGGGTATAAGCTTGTCATAAGATCCAGGAACCTCAATATATAAGCAGTCACCAGCAGAAACAGTATAAACAGTGCCAGAAACCATGTTTGAGTGCTTAATTCTGTAAATATTTCTCCCTACTGAAATTTTAACATCACCCTCAGGGGTTGTAATAAATTGCAATTGCCCACCTACAGGTAATTGGTAATGATTTAAATTATTGTTAAATATGTACAATGTTTTGCCTGTTTCATCATCAACATCTGTAAATATGCTGTTCAGATGAATAATTAACAAGCCACTCAGTTTAGACAGCATATCAGAAGAGGGTTGTGGTGCTGGCAGGTCCATAATACCTTGTTTTTTAAACCCAAATAAGTTCATAGGCATGTTTATTTATTTCAAATTATGCTCTGTAATTGGGCATTGATTGCCATTTTTCAAATCACAATGACCCCATGGTAGAGTATGTATGCCACATGACAAAATGCATCTCTTATCATCATGTGGGTCCAGAGCCACTTTTCTTACAACATTTGAAGTCAATAAGTGATCCACACTCTGAATTCTGGATTCTGATGTTTTGATTAAGCTCTGGGATTTGAGGCAATTTTTATAATTTTCAAATTGGAGCTCTTTTTCCACAGTTACTCTGCCAATGCCCTTGGCTTTTTTGACAACAGCATTACATGTTTTAAAACTATACATCTTGGCACTTAACCCAGCAAATTCCACAATAACATCACCAAGTGTCTCATCTTTTAACTTGCCAGGCACTTTTTTGTTGTGGGGTTGAATCCTTGTATGTTCACTGGTATCAAAATATTTAATCAATTCAGGCTGTGACATATCTTGATAAACATCTTCTGTTTGAATATCAAGAACAAAACTATCCGTGTCCATGTACATCAATTTTATATTATCACCATAAAAAGGTTTCAACACATCATAATACAATGTTAACATATGTAATTTGGACAATTCCAATATTGCAGCCCCTACATAAATAGGTTTATCAAACTTAATCTTTGTTTTTTTCATGTTGAAAAGTGCCATATTTTCATCATAAATTCTTCTATAATTGAAGTTGGGCTTTGCAACCAATTTTTTGCTCAGGCTGGGGTCAGTAATTATTTTAACATCGGTATGTTTTCTGACATTTTCAATTGTTTTGCCATATACAGAATTGACCATCAATTTAAACAAGGCCTTATCAAATTGGCTCTTTGCAGATGTTCGAAGCTCTGTATTTGTATTAATGTATGGTTTCAACCATTCTGAGTGCCTGAACCTCAAAACTTTTCTAACTTTGGTTACTTGAACACCATGTTTCATCAGGAACTGGAGGTTCTTGTAATATATGACATAGCCCTGTTTTGACTCCAGTGTCATCATGAGCTTCTTCTGTTTAGAGCCAGGTGAGCACTGAACCTCAGGAATTGGGGGCAGATCAGAAAATTTGTTATGTAAATGATCTGGAATTATCAGATCAACCTCTAAGAAGAGGCCATGTTCACGGTCATCAAAGTCCTGAAGATCCTCAATATTAAAATCTTCAACCCATTCAAGCCCTGCATATGGCAGTTTTTGCATCATGGCATAACCATACAGGCTGTTGGCATCTACATACACTATATAATTTGATGGCAATTCTGGATTATAATCACGCATATATTTGTTATTTGCTCTGGCATATCTCTGAGAACATTGCACCATCCCCCCTCTTATACCTTGCTCCATAAACAAGTACATATTTTGATCTGGGATCAAATCCAATGGCTTTTTGGTGTTTAAGAACATTGCAGCCCATGCTAGGCCCGGGGCACTGTAAAAATACACTGGATCCAGTCCATAATTTTGCATACAAGATTTTCTGAATGCCTGCAATATATCAGCTAAGAGGGTCACATCAAGTTTCAAATATGCCATGTGATAATCACCAAATGTCTGGCATTTTAAATTGTTAAACATCAATTGGGCATGGTGATAATCATCATCAGTGATTCCAGATCCTCTGATTTTGCTGTAAAACTCATGTTGTGGTGGCAGAGAACACTCATCAAATTTAGAAAAATCTGTGACATAATCATAAGGATATACACCTTTCCGCCTAATTAATTTCAGGTCCTGATTTGGAAACAATGCACGTGTGATTTTGAATTGATCATCAGATAATTGAGTGGCCAGTGTAGCCAGGCTAGCAGATAAAATTCTGTAAGAATCAAGAAATCTTATGTGAATAGCAGCTCCATTAACTTTAATTATTTTGCTAATAGCAATATATTTCTCATCATTTTCAGCTAAAATATTTAAATTCTGCTTGTCAAACCCCTCATATCTGATCAGATGATGGAAAATATAGGGACAAATTTTGGTCTCTGGATCTTAATATTACAGCTATTACACAGGGCCATTTTGAATTTACCATCTGTATGAGAATGGTGTTTCACCTTGATATTTGTATCTGAAAATTCAGAATCACATACCGGGCATTTTTCTGCTTTGTTGAAATCCTCAATCTGTTTCTCTGTTAAAGGCAACATGGGTTTTGATTTTAATAAAATATTAGATGCTATGTCACGGCACTCATTTTCTATTCTATGTGCAAATATTTTGATGGCATCTGGCCCCATGTATGAATATTCTTTAGTAACAACACCATCCTGTACAACCACATAACAAAAACTGGAAGGTTCATGTAGCTGGTATGGTGTAATTGAAGATTCTTCAGGATCTGGATTGCAGGATGCAAGAGATTTGAGGATTGATTCAAAATCACAGACAATATATACTGGGTGTTCCAACAAGGCTTCAAACTTTTTGAATTTGCAATTCTCACTTGGATTGGGCATCACCATATGAACAGGTTTATGATTGCCACAATATTTCAGATGCTCAATTAACTTGTTTTTTGCAATTTCTGCATTCACTTCCCGAACCCCCTTCACCATTTTCCTGCCATCAAATACACATAAACATCTTCTGCACAACTTGAATATTATATTGGATTTGTCTAGTTGTGCTCTCACTAAAGCTTCAAGATTATGTAACAGAGTGTAATGATATTTGCCATCCCCTTCAATTAAGAGCAAATCAATCGGAACAGCAGATTCATCATCAATTGTACTGATTCTGAGAGGTTCTATCGGGCAATTGCCAGTGGAACAAATAAATACATTAATAGATAATTGTTTGCCATTGATATGCCTGGCCTTTTTTTCAAATTTATCAATATTCTGAACTGACATTGGATATTCCAAACCCTCCATTGCATCGTCAAAAAAGTGTTCATGTTGTTTATAACAACTTATTCTCTCAGGATGTCTTGAAACTAGAAACAAAGCAGCTAATATACACCACAAAAAGCATTTCTGGTCGGTATTTTCTATATTAACCACGGCTCTTCTGTTTTTAATATTATCAGGTAATGGCAGATATGTAGATCCTTGTAATGGAGTGAATTCAGAAATATTAACATATAACTTGTGAGGAGAGCCGCATAGGCTCCATCCAGACTCTTTTGCTGCAAATTCAGAGTGTTTAATGTTCAATTGATCCATTAAACTGCTTATTATTGTGTCTGAATTTGCATTTGAATATACAGGTACAGTTTCTGTTATGTGGGGCTGTGTAAATTTTGTGCCATTTGGCTTCCTATATTGTGTATACAATTTGAGGGACAGCTTATAAGAACCATTTTGTGCATTAAGAATTGCCTGCAGATCAGGATTTACACTGCTCAAAAAATTCTCAATGCCACATCTTGGCTCTGATACAAACCGATAATCCCTAAGTTGGGTATTAAAACTGCTATGGATAGGTTCATAGCGTGGCTGCTTTGCTGCTCTGGCATTAAGAGGTGCTTCATGCTTCCTTTTCAGACCAGATGTAGATGCTTGTAGGGGCAATGTTGATGACTGTGCAGAACAAGTATCTTTATGTGTATATGTGAAATATTCCATGCTATATTTTCTATTGCATTTGGGGCAAATTTTTGTGGGAGTTCTGTATTTGTCCGGGTTACAAATCTTTTGGTGCTTGGCCCAATTGGGGCTGGATATATTCTTATTGCATTGATTACAATATTTTTGACTTGGCATTTTTGTTATTGTTTATTATATACAATTTCTTGGGATTCAATTCAAAACTTTATACTGAATAAAAAATATCAGTTGGGTTCAGCAGTGTGATTTGTGTGTGTGTATATATATATGTGTGTGTGTGTGTGTGTGTGTGTTAATATTTTTGGCCTTGGTATTTTTGTTCTTGGTTTATTATATAAAATTTCTTGGGAATCAAATCAAAATTCTATGCTTAATCAGTTGGGTTCAGTGCAGACAAAAAAACTGCATAGCTCTATGTCAATTAGTTCTTGAGATTTTGTATTTAGGAACCACTTTGACCCCCCTGCCAAAAATTGGCTTTTACTGCATCAGTGTATATTGTTTCTATGATCAAAATTCTATGCTTAATCAGTTGGGTTCAGTACAGACAAAAAAACTGCATAGCTCTATGTCAATTAGTTCTTGAGATATTAATTATTTTGTATTTAGGAACCACTTTGGGCTTTTCTCTTCCCCCCCCTCTTTCCCCCCCCTGCCAAAATTTGGCTTTTATTGTAATAGTGTATATGGTTTCTATGACCTTACTTGGGTTATTCCGCCAAATTATATGCTTCAATTCTCCTATACTTTGGTGGAGCCTGTTCAGGTTCTGCCCCCCACTTGTGGGTTCCACTGCCGATCCAGCAATGGTGAAGAATCTGCACTGTGCCCTGGCTTATATAGATTTACAGAGCCAATAGGAACTCTGCTTATTTAAACCAATCAGAAAACACCACATCAGCACATTATGTCATAAGCATTTAATCAATTAATATTGCACAACATAATGCAATAGAACTGGACTGGGAAGTAAATATGTATGGATGTGGGTAGGTGGGGGTGGGTGTGGGTGTGTGGGGGTGGGTGGGGGTGTGTGGGGGTGGGTGGGGGTGGGGGTGGGTGGGGGTGGGTGGGGGTGCATCTTGACTTAGTTTTAAGTGCTGTGTTCAAAATAAAAATATAGTGGCTAGTAGCTATATCCAAGCCCTATTATAATTTTTGTTTCTCTATTCTGTCACTAATTTTGATCCTAGGATAATTATATTTATGGGGGTGATTCTGCATGGCTGGAGTATTTTCTCCTGTGCGTACCTCCCATTTTTCTGCTAGGTGTACATGCAATCAACACGCAGCGCCATGCCCCCGGGACTCTCAGGAACTAATCCATCAAGGCAATAAAACTGCAGGAGCTGCTCCAAGTATTGATCGGATCGCACGGTGCAGAAATTGCCCAAAATATTGATTGGCTCTACGGTACAGAAACTGCCCCAGCCCGCACGGTGCAGGAATTGCCCAAAGTATTGATCTTATGTCCCCGCTCCATCCCACAGCGCCACGGGAATTGGAGGAACTACAGCCCCAAACATTGATCCGAGGTGCTTGCAGCGATCCGATGCTCACAGCGCCACGGGAATTGGAGGAACTAATGTATTGATTCTGCCTCGCTGCTCCATCCCACAGCGCCACGGGAATTGGAGGAACTAATGTATTGCCTACAATCTTGAGAATCAATATATTGATTCTCCCCGGTACTAGGGCATTGAGACTCTCTGGTATTAATATAAGCTCTAAAACAAAGCTGTGTTTTCAGACTTGTGGCTCATATACAAACATCTGCTTGGCCCCCTGAACAACATACTCAAATTTTGGAAAAAATCGATAATTTTGTTTCTTTGATATCTTCGGAACCATATGTCCTAGAGACATGGGGTTTGTTGCTTTGGCCTGAGCATAAAGAGATGCAACTTTTTGATCTCTATAAATTTTTCAAAATATCTTGTTGTTCTCTAGATCTTGAATAACTTGCCTATTTTTCAAGATAGAAGCATGGGGGTTGCATATTTGAAATCTAGAGGCTGTTTAGAAGTTTTGTTAAAAAATCGATAATTTCTTTAAATTTGAGATTTTTCAGAAACTATCAGTGCTGGAGACTTGAAATTTTGTAGACATATTCTAGGCATAATTCTCTATATTTTATGTCTCTATAATTTTCCTGTTATATGCAATATTTAAGCTGCAAATCTCTGATTTATGTCTGTTCTATAAATAGAATTTTCTGAAAAGTGCAATATTAACAAAGTTGTTAATATCTTCGGAACCATGAATGCTAGAGACATGGGGCTTGGTGATTTCTCATGGGCATTTCAAGATGCAACTTTTTGATCTCTATAATTTTTCAAAAATCTCTTGCCATTCTCTAGATCTTGAATAACTTGCCTATTTTTCTTGAATAACTCGCCTATATCATACAATATCATGAAGAGCATATTTTTAACAAATTTATGGACAACAATCTCACAGAAGTGCCTTTTATAAGTATAGCCTCATCAATCTGAGGGGGGTCATACTTTCCCGAGAAATTCCCGAGGGCATTTTTACAAAAATCTTGGATTAGGCAGGGTTCCACACTAGAGCAAAAAGCTCATATGCTCATGTTGAGCTTGTTTTAAGTGTAAGCAAATCTGCTTGAGGGGGGTTCATACTTTCTCGGGTTTATAATAGTACCAATACCACTACTATATGACTTTCATGTCGGACACGTGGATGTGTGGATGAATTCTAGGAAAGGGTGTGAGAGAAGAGTGGTCTGTAGAGGAATTCCATTATGTGAAAACAGATGTGTATCTGGATAAAAAGAGAAGACACGAGAGAGATGTTTCTTGTGTAGGATGCAATGGAGGAGAAAGTGTCGGAGAAGCCGGATGTAAAGAAAGAGAATATGGTAAAGAAGTGTATTTCTCGGAGGAGACGGCAGTATACATTATACCGGGAAAAGAAGAAGATTGGAGAGGTATGTGGGCGTTGTCATGCGACAGAATTCGTAGAAGAGATTCGTGAACATGTTGCCCTTGAGTGAATAAAGACAGAAGTCGTGAGAAAGATGTTTCCCGTGTGGGATGCGAAGGAGGAAGAACAAAATGAAAAAAATGTCGGAGAAAGAATGTAAAGAAAGGGAATGGAGCAAGAAGAGTGTATTTCTCGGAGGAGACGGCGGTATACCTGTGCACAGAATGTATTGATAACATAGGTCAGAAGGAAGTTATATACACGGTTAGAGGATCTTGAACTTATCAGAATCACCATCTTTTTTGTAGAATCGACAGAGCGGCCTATAGCCTGGAACAGACCAGCTCATATCGGTTCACCGTCGAAAGATATTCAAAGTCATCGCTATTTTCCGGAAATCCGAGCAGGTATCGAAGGTTAAGTACCCGAAGGTGAATAAAAATGGTCGTAGTATCATGGCTGTTATGATTTGTGAGCATCAGTATGAAGAAGTGAAACGTGGCAGGAAGAGACTATCGGTGGTGTTGGTGAACCGTCGAGGAAACGGAGACATAGTGCTGGCAGGAAGGTGGAGTGTAATCCTCTGTACGGGTATACAGAGCGTTATCCCAGAAGCACAACGTGTCTCGCATACCCTAGAACGATTTTCGGATCAAAAAAGATTAAAGGATGCAAAAGGAAAATATGTCATAGTGCAAATTCAAAATTGTTGATATTCGCCGTTCCAGTAAGACACAGGTAATAATTTGTGGTAACGTAGAAATTTACTGGAGGATACATGCATGCAGATTGACAGTCAAGGTTATCCGATCATCATGTATTGTATTAATAGTCTAAGAAGAGGTTTATGCGATACGCATTATCAGTTCGAGAGACTTTTGTGTACAGCCATCTGCCGTACCTTGTCTGGAGTGGTCGTCTAGCCGGCGAGGTGGTGACTGAACGATATCATGTAGGACATTTTATTGTAGTGTCTTGAATTTTCCCGATAGAATGTATCTGCATGGAAATGGAATATGAATTAAATTCACAACATATCTGAATGTTCCTCCACGCTGTTTGGCTAGGAAGTACATAATGATGGCTACCGAGAAATTGAACACGGATGTGAAAGGTTTAGAAATGATAAGTAAAGTAAAGTAAAGTGCTCCCCTGTGCATAGCACCACGCCATGAAGGCGTATAGGGGGTGTGGGGGTAACGCCACATTAGAAATGATAATGTATGAGAATTTGAATAAGTTACTTAATGGAGAAATTCCGCAATTTTACCGGATCGGGTGTCACGGGAAATATGTGATAGTTTCGGAGGGTTATGTCGCGTTACTTATCCACGAATTCCGTAAATACGAATGTGTTTTAAAAATGTCGGAGGTGTTACAATCGTGCAGGTGTGGTACGAATTTGGAAGAAACACTGAATGAGACACTAGGAATAAAATAACCTGAATTTGATCTGGAGGAGATGGTCGGATATTCCGAGCGATCTTCAAGCCATGAGAATCTGAAAGATAAATATATGTTTATTTCCAGCATGTACAAAATAGAAGACCAATTCGGAAATAGAAACCCCCATCGTGAGTTCCAGGATATCATAGAGGAAACCGACACGTCGGAAGCAGAAAACGATACAGAGTGAAAAGTGAGAAAGTAATAAATGTTACCTGAGTCATTAATATTTAATTTCAGTAGAGGCTTTACTGATGATGATGATGATGATTATGGCACTTCCAATGTTACGGCAGCCGTCGACGGTGTTCGGGCTGGCAGTTCCAAACCTTTTCTTGGTCGTGAGAAACGGCTTCTCTCTTCCTCTTCTTCCGCCAGATCGATGATGGGCAGATCCTTGTCCTGCTCCTCCTACTCCGGCAGAACACGAGTAGCAAAAGGAGAAGAATTTGAAATGGTAGGAGGGAGAGGAGGATAAATAGGAGCGAGGAGAGGAGATGGAGGAGGAGAAAGATATTCCCCGAGGACCGCAGGAGATGCAAGAAGGAGCAAGGAATTCGCCCAACGATTGTTTGGTAGGCGCATTCTGAAAAACAATAAATAATAATTTATAATATATTCCGTTTTATTTAGATATCGGTAATAAAGCAAAATGTGACATATATATGGTATGTGACATAGATAATAAAAAAACATTTGTGATAGTCAAAATGTATTCTTGATATTGGCGAAAATTATTGAGCAGCCTTTGCCGATTCCGGGTACGGCGAGCAACGAATACGTCCACTCGCACATACTCCTGACGAAAGAACTGTATATGTTCCTCGCCGAAATCGGCAATATAACGCTGCTGCTCAACTTCTATATGTTCCTTCGCAACCAGATACACTTCTGTTCACAGAAACTGACACATTCGTTTGAGTTAAAGATCAGCTTCGGAGCCGATCGACTGTGGTAGTACAGTCGAAGTAAAGGTTTGGGAAAACAGCACTATGCATTGTAGCTTACCACTAAAGTTTTTCACCGGTTGCAAGGAATTTTCTGACTTGCAGAGCGAAAAGAAGCGGTGACACGAAAGCATTGCATTTTAATTATTAATACAATCCAGTGTCCAATTTTAAAAGAGAATGGCAGGGAAAAAATCCGGAAAATATGTTTGAGATACTCTGCAACCCATAACCATTCTAAAAAATCGTACCTCAATCCCTTCGCTTGGGGGAAAGCTCATATTCATTTGATAGCAGAGGGGAGTGGATGGTGGTTACATCCTTACCTACGTTAACTTTTAAACGCAACCTTGAACGCAACGTTCAATATTCGCACACTTTCTTTCTAGAGGCTTGTCTACATTGAGAATGTAGGCAAATCTGGTGCCAGAAGTGGCTCTAGGAAGCATAATGCTTGTATTTGAGACCGTTAGTTTCTGCCCGGGTAGCGGCACTGTTGAGAGAGGATGTATTTAATTTGGCCTCTGATATTTTTAATCAAAATTCCACCCACTGGAAACTAAATATTGTGTTTTTATTTGATTGGCTTTCATTGTGGGGTTCTGATTGTTTTCAGCATTTAGTAAACACATGTATTTAAAGCTAATGATATTTTCTGGTCAAGAATTTGCATCACTTCTTCAATTTTTACTCATAACGGTGATCTTACCCTATGGTAACGCTATGCAGATACAGTAGCTACAGCCTTTTTCAACAATTACTTACTTCATTGAATCTAATATTATTACATGTAAACCATTAAATTTTATTTGTAACGCCAGCTTCGTAAGCTGAAATCCTAGGTTCGATTCCCAGTGTTTTCAACTTTTTTTTCTGCCAAACGGGTGCCTTGAAAAATATTTCACCTAGTAACAGCTTTATACTTTGTTGTTGTTCCTGTGGCAAGGAGAAAAGAATCATTGAATGAACTATGCGAGTGGCATAATTTTGAGTTTGGAACGTATATTTATTTCTTAATTGTGTTCTCCCTGAAACTCCTTGCATGTAACAACAACCTGTGATGTTTTCTTCAGGTAACAAATTCCACCGGAAGATCAAACTTTTTTCAACTGTGGAAAAAAAATCACATAATTTATGTACAAAACTTTGGTTTACATCAGGTTCTGAATATTAATGCTTTCAGCTATTAATTTGGCACTATCCTCGTTTCGCCCCCCTCTCCATACTCACACACAAAGGCACTGACAGACAAGTTGCAAGCTCGATTTTATATCAGTAATTTCTGGATGGAAATAGAAATATGTTGTTAAAGATTGTAAAATCGAGACATTTTTGTATGTCTGGTTGAAGGTGTTATTAGTATAAATATTCGAAATTTATTTTGATAGAGAGAAATGATAGTCATTTTGCGTTTACATGTAAAACAGGTTAAAATGCCTTATTGTTTGAGAAATAAATAATTAAATTTTAAATATGATGGAATTGTTAGTTTTACAGCGTTACTTGGTTCGTGTTCTCTGATGAGATATTGTTAACTACTTTTAGTATGATCAGACACGAAAGAAAGATTTTTTCATGAGATGTAGCAGAATTTGTCACATATATAGTACCTAAATGATCACAATACAAAACCTCGTACGCTTGCACAAGACAGTAATTCGAAGTTTCCTCTATTTAGAGCGAATTACGCCAAATTATCCCTTTTGAAAATTATGCATTTTTTTCTACAAAGTTGGATCTCATCTTAAATGTGTATAATTTTGAAAAAAAAAATACGTTGCTCTGTGATCTTGTCTCGCACAGAGATAAGCATATTGGATAAAATTTATTCCATAAATCCATTTTAAAGAATAAGGGAAAGAGACTTGGGACTAAACAATCAGGAAACTATTTTTTTTAAAACAATGACGGGAACCCTTAAATAATATTTTTTCTTCATGATGGAGTCGGAAGTTTGCTGTCTTTAATTTCGAAATACGACTGCTAGTTTTGAGTTTGGCGCCTATCTTAACTCATCAAGTTTGCCATATTTTGTGAGCATTTAATTGAGACCATAAAAACCATGATATCAATTTGCATGCTTTCTATGCAGCAACATGGGCTATTTCACTTTTTCTTTACTGAACTATGTTTAATTTCATGAATTTATTTAGAGTATCAAGTTTACACTTCCCTAACGTAATCGTGCATACAAACATTATAGAAGCAAATACCTCACTGATGGCATAGTGGTAAAGTTGTCACGTTGCAATAGCGTTGTTCGGATTTCGATACCCGATGGAGGTATGCAGTGTTTTGGATTCACCTCAAACTGTAGACCTAGCCCCTATTACACTGCATTTGCATGAGCGGGTTTAAATAAAAAATCAAGCTCATTTTGGAACAACTATAAAAAATATCAGCCTAGATGTATATTGAAGGTTCTAACTTTGTAACATTAAGTGCCTTAAACTCTACAGTAGTGAAGTGTGACATTTCGACATATTTGTGAGACATTATACAGGCAACAAAAGAAAGAAAAACAGTTTGCCAGAAGCAGAAATATTAAAACTTTCAAAATGAAATATATTTTAAAAGGAAGTCTAAATATTGTTAATTTCTGGGTATTTTTCACTGAATCGGGGAAACAAATATAGGTTTCTCTTTGGCACAACTTTCATTACATCTGATAGTTTGCAATTGAATTTATAGTTGGCGGCTTTGGCAATTATCTTATGCATTAATCATATTCGTAAATTTCAAATTGAGCCGAAATAAAGGAGTCTAATTCGAAGCCTGTCACATGTAACTTTTCACAAAGAAAAAAAGAAAAATCCAGTGTTAGAACTAACGTCACGAAATTTCAGACTAAAAGTTTCACAATAAATCTAGACGTGTCAGCCCAACGACGCATGCAGTATTTGCACTCATTGTGTGGGAAATGTCTTTGAAATCCTAGCTCTTGCATCTTGGTGAGAAGCCAGGAGCGACGGAAACAAGTGATTCCTTATCTTTGTCTAGATCTGTGGCCACAGCGCGAGAAGATGAAGTTTCAATTAGATAATTTGTTGGCTGATTTACTTTCGTTCATTTTACTTTAATTTTCTGTTAATTTTGGTTAATGGCGAAGATGATGATGAATGCTGATAAGGTGAATGATTCAACAAAAGAGCATACAGATGTTAGTCCGCAAGGGAAGCTAGGGTGGCTTGCCTCCCCTTGTATGTCAAAATAAAATATACGACGCAAGAAAAAATGACTTAAGGTCTAAATCACCATCCCTGAGACCTTCTGTAAACAAACGGTTTCACCGATTCGATGTATCACTCCGCGTCAGCTGATCCATGACCGCAATCATCTGCTGTTACACTCATAGTTCGCCGCACCTATTCATTTTATATAAGAGCCTCTGAATGTGAGAACCCGTTCTCAAAACATCAGACGAATATGCAGCCGCATACATTGTTACTCTCCCGGTCATTCTCTCTTTCATAACCCTTAAAACTGCAGACACTGACACACCACTGCACTGGGATACCAACTTAACCACTTCATTTACTGGTTTCTCAGGATACCACTGACAGAACGTTACATACATATTGAGTAGAATCTGTTCCTCACCCCTTTTCAAAGGCTGTCCTTGTTGGTGTTTTGAAAACAAGCTCGGAGAACACGGAGACTTTCCCTCACGCATAGAACTCGGCATGTTATTTTTCTAAAGATACGTCAGGCAATATTACTAAGTTGCACTACTTCCTTGCTGTTCACATGATTATTTTTAGAAAATAACCAATATTATAAAATATCATTATGTACACAAATCTCTAAGCTCATTGAAAGTTATATTACTACAAAATGTTCACACTTATCTTGCCTTGCCATGTAACCAAGTTATTTTTCGAAGTGCACTATATTTGGCGGAACAAAAATCATTATTAGGATGCTTGTCAAAGTTTCCAACCGCAAAAAGTTTACGAACTTTTTGTCTTGTTTTGATCATCATCAATATATTTATTGGACTTACAGCAATGCATATGGCTGTTTATGCCCATTATATATTTTATTTACATAAGATACAATTTACATAAAATGAACAAACAAATTTCAAATACACTCCTATCTATATCATCCTTAGAAATATGCATTACCATGTTATATCATTTTGTCTAAAAAATGCAAGTAAAATATATTCAAAGAAAGAAGCCAAATTTATGGGAAATGATTACTGGTGCAAAGAGTTAACCATAAAGGTGAAGCAATAAGTAAAAAAGAAAGAGCATTGGGTTTAAAGTGAGACGTCATTCGCGGCAGCGTATCCCATATTACAAATTTGCCATTGTTTTACCTTACGTAATGAATCCTGTAACATAGCTGGATTTTCATGTGGATTATTTTACTTCTATGAGTTTGCAATGCTTTCTGCATGCAGGTGGTTTTGTTTACAGAAGGTGTCAGGGTTTGTGATTTGAACTATCATGACGCATTAAAAGACTTAATAATATTAAACAGAGAATCAAACATACCTACGTTTAAGAATAAACAGGGTGTAGAATCTAATATTGATATTAGCATAACAAATCCAAAAGGAGCAGCAAATAATATAGACTGGAAGATTTTTGATAATCAGACTGTAAGTGATCATAATCTCATTAGAATAACAATGCAAAATAAAGATTATAAAAAGCGGAACACACAATACCATAGAGTAAACTGGATGAAGACAGACTGGGCAAATATAAGAAGACACATAAGTTCAGAATTGCCCCGGAAGGAATTAACAAACTTGGAAGAAAGAATCAAAGAACTCTATAAAGTAATGGAGTCCATCTTAAAAATGGAAGTAGCAAAAATTAAATTTGGAAACCACAAAAATACTTACATGTGGCAACATGTTAACATTGTTAAAAAGAAGACAAACCACCCGAAAACTAAAAAAAAGTAAAGTGCTCCCCTGTGCATAGCACCACGCCATGAAGGCGTATAGGGGGTGTGGGGGTAACGCAACACACTTTCTTGATCCGGTCGTGAGTGTAGGTGATGTGATCAGCATCAAGGCCCTGACCGCCTTTACCACACAGGGTTTCCCCCAGGTACCCATGTTATTCGACGCTGGGTGGGTGCCGGGGCCGCTTTCAACCAGAAAACTAAGGAAATCATATTAACAGGCGAAGACATTCCGAGATAAGCAGTTTTTCCTAGAGAAATATAGGGACTCCAAGTGTAGGTATAATCGTAGCGTTCCAACATGAACGCGGGGATCTTAAATAGGGATGTAACTTGCCCCTCCCGATTAATACTTGTTGATGGTAGAGACAGCCCTGAACGGGCAGGTACAAATATCTAACTTATCATTAAAATAGACTCATGATTCTGTTTAGACTGAAGTGAGCAATGCCAATGGCAGAATGGGGTGTAGACTAGCTTACCCTGTTCGGTTTAGAAATAAGACCAGTAGCTCCTGCTTCTCCGATGATTCCAAATAAAAAGAGCTCGTGTTGCTCTCATGCGCACCTATTTAAACCCTCGCTTGGCCTCTCGTCACCTCTTGCCAAAGGCCAGTGTTCTTACCATTTCCTTTGAAAGGCTTACCCAACACATTTCTGAGCAGGAGCTGACAAGGTCTGCCAGGGTCAATATTTCTTAATCGAACGGGTATGCTACGACACCCTTCTTGCGAGACAATTTCTAAAATTGAAATTGTAATAATTTAAAGTTTAAATCGAATCTTCTGCCATTCACCAAAATTTAAAAGGTTTTTTTATTACATGAAAAAAAAGGTTACATAAAATAAAAATAATAAAAAAAAATGTCGGAGACCCTTCACCAAAAATTAAATGGAACAGAATTAAGCTCAAGATTGACTGCTGAAATAAAGTATTTTGTTTTCATTAGCCACACGCTGGAAGAGTCTTTCGTAATGAGAGGTGCTGACTGTATATCAACATGCGATAGCAAGTGTTGTTCGCAGGTCCGCGGAGTCAGCGGAAAGTTCAACACACTGGATCGTAACCCGAGACATGCGAATGGCTTCTGCGTTTCACCTAACAACTCGGAGAGATTGGTAATGGCATCTGAACAACTGCTAACTAAGCGCCGAACCTAAGCCATGAGAAACTTTGAAGCCGTATGCTCGCAGTCTTCGGCCTAGTCAGGTTGATCGTTCGAGGCGAGAGCAAAAAAAGACGGTGGTAAACACCAATCTCCACTGGACTGTGCGGCATTGACATGGATGTACTAAAGCAAATAAAAGAAACAACACAAGCAGTATTCGCTATCCGCAACCACACGAAGAGAAGAATATAATTGAAGAATAAATTTTCACTTGCTATTGACGTTGGTAGCACACTATGCGTGCACACTATGACCTGCGAAATCAGAAGGCAGGGCAATCCAGACACACGCAAACCCCAGACTCCTGGGGTACGAAGCATTGTTCCGGGAGATGCACGGTCCTGGACCGATCACAATTTCACTGGGGGACCGGGTTCGAATCCCGGTGTGGAAAGTTCAGAAATACTGTTCAGCCGATGAAAGCACATTGACAGTGGGGCGGGCGACCACAGGATAGTCCATGGAGAGCCACTCCAAGTAGCGTTTGCAAGCCCCAAAATATGCCATGTCCAATGGCGAACACTGGGGGGGGGGGTATTTATGATAGGCCCCTGAAAGTTCACAGCAGACGCCATTCCATATTTCCGGCACACATCGTATGACGACACATTTCGTACGCTGGTTGCATGCGAAAACGGAAGGTGTACCGTGCCGTTGCATACAGTATGCAAGGTGTCCGGGGGGCTGCGACGCCTCGATCATTCCAAAATGGGGAAGACTAAACATTGCAACTGGTAGGATGAAACTGTTCACAGGCGGCCTGGCAGGTTGCTGTTCCACAGGGATGGGGTCTCAACACATATGGGTCGTTGACTGTAGCCGGAAAGTTCCAATATGTCGTGACGTACACTGCCTGGCCTTACAGAGCAAAAGGGGACGAAGTACATGAAAGATGTTCATGCTTCTTCTCAAGGGGGTTAAAGTCGTGGGGGGGTTGCTCTGTAAGGTGACATTTCTATGGATGTTTCTGACGGTGTTCCGATCCTGGGATGTCACTTGGGATAGGATTTTCGTTGCTGCTACGCTGGTCCCAATTGGTGGTAGATAATAGGAATAGGGGCGGAGACGACCAAAAAGGGGATAGGTCGTTCTGATTCTGATTATCGAAGATGCATAACAGTAGGAGAGGCGTCTTGAGGTGAAAATCCCTGGCGATTTCAGCTCTCACACCAGTGACATACACCGCTGAAATCCAAAGGAGGCTGGTGAGCTCCAAAGCCTTCAGGAATGCGTTTTTCTTCCGGCCTCAAAAAAATCGCTGGACTACTTTCGAAATTCCTTGAACTAGTGGAATTTCCGAACAGGGTAGGAAACAGGTAGGATACTGGAAAGACTACATTGCTCTCAGTCATTCAATATTTAAAATATATAAAAAATGTGTAAAGTAATCGTCTTTTATAGGCAAGTGAAAATCATGAGTAAAGATAAGTAAACTAAAATAAAATAAACTGCCCAATAAGTTATATAAATTATAAAAGAAAGTTTGAATGAAGGCTAAATAAAATAAAAGGCGGAAAATGTCATTTGACGCCTTAACAGTGGAACACCATTAAAATGAAAATATGACTTCATCAAAAGTAATATATGTATATATTGACTAAATTACATATAGCCTCTGAGTAGTTGAAAGGCATTGTTTCTACGCAATCCTTGTAGGTATGCCTAGTATTTAACCTCAGTTGCGGCATATTTTGATGATTTTTTTATGGATTTTATTGCGTTCGACGATGTTCTAGCCCTATTTTTTGCTCAATCTCATTTTGGAGCCTCATCTTTGTAGGTATGCTATGATCTTACGTGATATAACTTAACCTATTCACTTTTTTACAGCCTTTTACGGGTTAAAATAACCTACAAAGTGTAGAACTGGTTGTTTCTACGCAACCCTTGTAGGTGGAACTGGTATTTAACCTCACTTGTGACATATTTTGATGATTTTGATGTTTTTTGTTGATTTTATACTATTTGACGATGTTCTAGTCCTATTTTTTGCTCAATCTTATTTTTGTAGGTGGTGGGCCCTCAACGTAAATGCCTACGATGTATTTGGGTAGTTTTTTGTAGGTGGGGTGGGTCCTCAGCGTAAACGGCTATGATGTATTTTTTATGATGTGTGAGCCCCCCCTTTTCACGATGTATGTCAGGTTCAATGCCCCCACTACTACTTTTGGAGGGTGGGAGGGGCTCGCAGTGTTGCCAAACTACTCCACAAAAATTTCACCACATGATATTTCACAGGCGAAGCTAACCTACAAACAGAAGTTGGCACTACTCAGTATTGCCACAAATTTCTATAGGATAGTGATTTTTTTTATGTGTGAAGAACGTTTTGGATCTAAGGTCAGTGTAATTTTTATAGAATTATCCAATTTTTTTTGTATTTAAAACTGTTCAGTCACTCTTTCATTCTTGACATCATACACAAAAGTTTTCTCTGTAATAAGGATGACGCTGCACAGTGTGTTCGCAGGCAGAGCATCGTGGAACTCACAGACAATCTTGATGTTGGTGCGATCGTTAACAACCACCTGTTTTCTCTTCGATGTGTTAATGACGAACATGGGTCTGCGGGCTATGAACTCATTGGGGTTGTAGTACACGTCCACGTTGCCGGAGGTCACTCTCTTGTAAGCTGTGTATGCCTCGTACAGTTTCAGGTAGTCGTTGTTTGCAATGTTCAGGTTATAGTTCTCACGCGGGAATATCTCGTTCTTGCCATTTTTGAGGTAGATGTTTTTGATCTTGCAATTGTCGAACTGGCTCGAATCTTTTTCTTGGTTGTTGTCCTCCCCCGTCTGGAAGAGCACGACCACAAACTCTGGCATATCATACCGAATACTGTTAAACTGTGTAGTCACGTCAAATTCAAAATGGTTGCCGCAAGCAGGTTTCTGCACGCACTGGTAACCGTAAAATTGGATGGGTACTTGGGGATTCTTCAAAATGTCTGCTTTGTACTTGAGAGCGTAGTTAGTTTCGTATTCCACTACGGGCATGCGCAGCTCCATGGACTGGATGATGCACTTGTCAGGATCGGGTAGTGTGTTGGGAAGTGCTGAACCATCTGCACTCAAGGTGCTGTTGTCGTCGGCGCTTCTGCGAAGAGTGACGCGCAAACCACTCTTCCACATACTATCTGTGTAGTCGGAGAAGAAGCCAGGAAGCAGGCGCATGGGAAACAGTACTGTGTGACTTTGAGTTTTGATTTTTGTACCTGCCCCGAATCCATCTGCCTGGTAGTATGCTGCATCGGTCTTGGAGAGTTTCAGTGATCCCACAGCTGTAGAGGTAATCCCGGGGTAGTCAACCCTATCGATGACGGTGCCATGCTTTCTAAGTTCCACCTGCGAGAATAAGTACGGCACAAAATTATCTACGAGTCTTGCATTGGCAAGGAATGCATTTGCATTGGCAAGGAATGCTTCGCCGTTGTCTCTCTTCACAACATCAAACTTGATATACAAATCAGCTCTGTGAGGGTGAATAAACCCGTCCCCGACGTCCACGTCGTATTCTATCTCTCGATTTGCTTCGTTCAGGTTGGCAAACGTGCGACGATTGGGTGGGATGGACTGCAACTCGTAACTTTCGATTTTCTCCATGATGGTTATTTATTATATGTTAATCTCCACGACGGCAGTGGTCGTGGCTCCTGCAAAATCAACCACTTCTCCCTTCTCGTTGGTAATAGCTAATTCTATGTTGTCTATGCGATTACTAGATACAGTAAAGTATATCGGTGGGGAGGGTGTGTAGATAATTGGCTCCATGAACTCAGAGTTTGGTTTGAACATAGCGATAATACCTGTTTGCTTGTGACTAACTGGGATGCCGTCCGAGGATTTAGTGATCATACCTTCTGCCACAATGCAATGTATATTCAGAGTCTCGATGGCTAGAAATTTAGGAATGTTAGCACCGATGTGCTTGATGCCAGGTTCGAGCTTTGTGTTGTTCTCGAATCCCAAAAGCTCTCCAATGGTACCCAGGTCTACGGTTTCCGTGGCAGACACCAGTTCTACCCTGTGAGTTACAGAATTTTGCGACAGCAATACACTTCTTGGTAATTGAGCCTGCAAGGTAGACAGGTGTTACTGGCCAGGGGTGATGCTAATTTTCTCGCTGCCAATTTTAATGGTATTGTTGTGTACCGTCACTTTAGGTATCAGGTACATGCTGTAGAATGCGCGAAGAGCAATAGATTTAGGATAGATGATATCGTCATGCAATGCGAGTTTCAGAAGCGAAGTCTCGCTTGTGAGATGGAATACTCCCATAGTGCTTCAGGTGCCACAATGCTTTCTCGAAATCCTCGATTGTTGGGTTATTTAATTGCGAGAGGAAGACAAGCATGGAAATGCAGAGATGGCCTCAGTTCACATCGCTGAAACCCTGAATGCGTTCGTCATTGTACTAGAGGTTGGCAACACTGAGATACTTTACCAACCCAGCAGGTGGCGTGAATCCGAATGAATCGAAAACAAATGCTTTGTTGTTGTTGTTGGCTTTGAGGTAGCATATCCAATGTGTACCCGGATTTTCGTAACTGTCCAGGTTAACCACACCACACTCTTTTTTCTTCACAACAGAAGGTAGAGAATTAGACATGAAAACGCCCCTGAAGTGCTTGACCACCAACAATTCAATCAGAGATTCAATATCGAAGTTGGACAGTGGCTCTTCTTTTTTTTAAACTTTTTCAAAGCTTCGAGCTTGTTCTTTCGCTTTTTGGTCACACCTTTTCCCTTTTTCTCCATAGCCAGGTTGTGGCGTATCTGCTCTTCCAACTCGGCTTTATTCTTTTTTGCATCGATGAAGGTCTTGGCAATGGCGGCGCTGCCTCCTGCCAAGCTGCCAACAGCGCCCAATGCTGCCAAGATAGCCGGGATGCTGAATATGAAACCTCCAGTCTTCTGCTGCTGCTTTCGCGAACCTTGTAACCTCCTCAACTGAGGAATGCTAAGCAGCAATTTTATTCCATGACCTTTTGCCAGGCAGGAATGTTTCTTCTCGCGCTGCTTTTTGGTGAGCAAACCATCAAGAGCTCCGAGAGGCTTGAGGTTTGCGTAAGGTATTTGGTAAACAACACCTTTGGGTTTCATGGTAATAGTATGTTATTTATATATATCGTGAAAGGGTAATGCTTTGCCCCCTAATAGGTCGGTTATACAAGTTGCATTTTTCACAGGGTGTTATTTATTTACAGCCCCCACCCCAATTTTCGTTTTGTGTTCATGGCGATGGTCGTACCCAATGCAGCAACCCGTTCACCTAGCGAGGCATCTCTGCTGGCGAGTCTCCCAAAAGCTGCATGCTCCATCTTCCTGTCGGCATCATGACGTGCGTCGAGATCTGTGTGAGTATTGTAAGCAATGTCATGATCCTTGATTGCTGCATCCAGTGGGTTCACACCCTTGTCTCCTTTCTCCAGTCGCTGTTCGAGCTTGGTACCCGGACCGCAGTACTGGTAACCTGGCAGGTGCATTTCGAAGGGTAGCTTGTTGATAATATCGTTCACCAAACCTCGACCCTCGGCTATATTCCAGAATTTGGGAGGCAGGGTGTTGATGATTTTGATGAGGTGGCCTATACCCTTGCTGTCGTTGACAATGAAGTTGCTAAGCTTGGTGCTAATCATGTCCATGATGCCCACCTTCTCGTTGTGGAAGTTGCGATTGCCTGCATTTTCTTCGCCTGCGATAACCAGCAATCGATCTACAAGCTTCCTTACGTCGTCTACCCAAACAAACTCTTTAGGTAGGGTATTGTAGAGTTTGACACCACTGCCAGTCTTGAGCTGGGTCCATATTGGCTTGATGAGGTTCCTGTACTTTTCTCCACTGCTGGATTTCACGCGATTCTGTGTTGCATCGTTGTTTTGGTACAGGGCGTCAATCATGATAAAAATTTCTGTGTAACTTTGATAATCCTCGTCTGTATAATCTTTATGTTGCTTCTTAGTGATAAGTTCCCACAGTCCCACGGTGCCAGGATACCTAGTCAAGCTGTTCTTCTCGCCCAAATTGATTTTTACTTCGTCGCCCTCGAACGTGACTTTCGATTTTCCAATTTTCCAAATCACACCCTCGTTATGTTCCATGGTCGGGTATAATCCGAATACCTCGTCTTTTTCGAATTTCCCGGTGCTTAGGTAATCCCTCGCCAACGGACCCAGCTCGACTAGCTTGTCCGAAGAGGTACTGCCTAGGGCCTGACGTCTCGGAGCCGGAGCAAGTTCGAACGGAGTAGTGTGAATGCTGGATATCGGTGTGGGTATGGTATAATTTCGAGCACTAAGTGGCACAAGCTCGTTGATTAACTCTTTGTTTTGCTCGGTGACATCTTTGATTTCTTTACCAAGACCACGGATGGCATCGATGATAGGTTGGTCCTGACGCTTTTTCTCTTCGTAAATTCCGCGATTCTCGGATTTCTAACCCTTAAACCGTTTTGCCAGGTAGCTAGGTAGCTACGCAGCTTCAGGTTGTCGTCTACAAATTTGCGTTTCATTTTTTTTGTATGTAGTTTTTTATAATAGGTCAATACGTTTCTTGTAACGTTGCAACGTTTAGAAAATTATTAATTTTGTTTCTGTATTTTCCGTTATTGGGTTTCCTCGTCATGTCTATTGTGACAAATCCGAAATCATCTTGGTTCCAGCATGAAGAGCAAAATTTGGAAAACTGATTGTAGTTTATGTCCCCTCCTACATAATCATCGTAAGCGTGTTTTAAATTGGTGTAGTCTTGACGAAACAAACAAATAAAATTAGCATTGTCTCGGAGTAGCTGCTTGGGGATTTTGGAAAAAGTGTGAGCAAGGTAGAAGCAGTCCATGCCTCTGTGCCGACCCTGAGTAAAATAATTGCGAATTTCATTCTGGTTCTAGAGGATCACATCGTCAAAAACAACCACCGAATTTTCGAGACAGCAGTCTAATGGTATCACTTCAGAAGCAAATATAGCTATGCCTAGTCCCTCGTACAGTTTCGACAGTTGGCGATACTTCGATTGCTCCAAAACTTTGGAGAAAACGTACAGGTGCCTGTGAAGCCATTTTCGAACGCACGCTTAACTTTACTGATTCTCACCTGATCTCCAATTTTGTATTTCGGTTTCTTGCTTGTAAATTTGTACTTTGGACAATAGACCGTAGAAATTAAACGTCGCTCGTCAGATTTGTTGACGTCAGCCAGTTTCATGTTTATCATGCGATGCACACTGTGATTATAATCGCTTACAAGTTCCGGAAGCATGTCGAGCCACTTGTAGTTCCCCTGAATCGTGAACTGTTTCCACATCCGTGTTTTGAGAGTTCGGTTGAAACGTTCCACTATGCTGGCTTTGATGTGACTAAAAGTGGAGTAATATTGAATATTTCGTTTTTGAATAAATTGCCGAAAGACAGAGTTGTAGAATTCTTTTCCGTTGTCTGTGTGAAGAAACCGAGGTTGCCTGCCACTTTCATCGAAAATAGTTTATAATGCTTCCACCACGCAGGTTCCTGTTTTTGCCTTGAGGAGTAAAGCCCACGCAAATTTTGAAAATGTGTCTATGACGGTGAGAAGATACTTGTATCCCTTGTTGATTTTATGTAATTTTTTTAAATTGCCACTGCTCATTTCCACAAGGTCAGCTTCCCACAAGTGGTCTATGTCTTTGGTCACTACCGCCAGTCGTTTGTAGTTTCGCCGTGCAGGTTTGTGCAGCTCGTTCACAATAGCCTACCTAGACATTGCGCGAAAATAAGAATATAGCTTGGATGGGATTTCTGGCCGCAGACTGCCGGGTTTTCTATGTACAGCTTATCACCTATTTATATTTCGATAATTTGAGTTGCATCTTCGGCAAAGGCAGTCTCGCGACTTTCGGGGTGTGTGAAATCGACCAACTCCACTCATCTTATTTTAGGCTCGTCACTGATGTTCGTCACGGTCATGGTTGGGTTGTGGGTAGCGTGAGGCAAAGACCAGTATGAAACCTTAACGAACTGAAGTGTGCCGGCGAGGAAAAACTGGTGATAGGCTTTGGCAGGAGTCAGCATGTAGAGTTTGGCACCCGGATGGAAGAGCGAGGAAAATTCCCTGTTTGGAATGCTTTGCAGTTCGATGACAACGGTGGACTTGAGATTATCGATGCTGGCGTTCAAGGTGTTTACATTGGTTCGAACCTCGCTCTCCACATCCTCCACTCTACCGTTCACCGATTCCAGGTGTTCCTCGATAGCACGGACAACAGTGTCGTAATCGGGCTTGATCTTCACATCGACAATTAGCCTCTTGAATTTTTCGTTTAACTCATGTAGTTGGGTACTGAAATTGGTTATGGCCGATTCCTGGCCTGCTTCTTTTTCACATTGGCGATAATCTGCTGCAGGCTTTCCACGAGTGTCAACTTGGAGCTCTGGGTTGCGAAGTCGTGGACCTGGGTTCTAATTTCCGCAAACAAGGCATGTAGCTCGCTGATGTTCTGGTTGGTGTGTTAGGTTGCAACAGACTCCCGAAGCAATTCAATTTTGGTTTGGATATTTTTGATGTCGTCGGATTTGAGTATTCTTCTGAGAGCCCTCTTCACGCTTTTCAGTTCCTTCGAGGTAGGCAGGGTGGCCACCGTGTTTTGGAGCGACTCCAAAGCTTTTTTCATCGCTTCCAACTCCGAGGCAGCAGCAGCAGCACTTATGCCTTCTTGTAATTGTGTCATGTCGTCCTGGGTGGGGGTGGATTGTTGCAAAGTTTCCAACTTAGTCTGTATGTCGTCGATCAAGTGATGAAAATGCGACAACTCTGATTCGGTGTTTAGATTTTCCAGCTTGGTGATCTGCTGTTGGACGCTGGCCAGAGTATCCCTGATGCCAGGCAGTTTGGATTCCAGTGCTTCGTGTACGTTTGCCAGATCATTTTTGATGACGGCGAGAGCATCCTCAATATGGGCTATGGTGCCTTGCAGCTTCCCGAAATCCTCGTAGGTCTCAAGTTGGAGTTTTATGTTGGCCACGCTACGGGCAATGGCATTCAGCTCGCTGGACGATGGTAGATTGTCGATTAAGTCCTGTAGCGTTTCGAGTTTAGTTTTAACTTCGTTGATGGCTGCATGCAAAGCATCCGTTTGAAGCTCAGCCTTGATGCTTTCCAACGTATTAATTTCGAACGATTGAAACTGTTCGTGCAATTTGGCAATACTGGCATTCACGCGATTGTAGTCATCTTGAGTTTTTATACTCTGGATAATGTTTTGCAGTTCTGTCTGGATGGTGCTCGTTTGGTCCTGCAAGTGTCGCTTCAGCTGTTCGACATCGGAGGTCTGCGTTTGCTGCAGCTTCACAAGTTCATTTTGGAGCTTGCCTACACTCAGTGCCAAGTTGTCAAAGTTGTCTATTGACCCGAGATCGGTGTACTTTTGCAGCAGCGATTTAAGCTCGGCGTCAATTTTGAGTACGGGGTCCAGGCACTGAGACTGCAGGCTGGCTATCTCTGACTGGAGGCTGGAGTTGAGCGTGGACTGCAGGACCTGCAGGTCGCTTCGCAACTTCTTAACCCTGACGTCGAGCATTAGAAGCTCGTCGCCGTGGTCATCGCGTTTGGTGTGACCAAAAAAATCGTTAGGCATTTTTACCACTGTGGTTATTTATTATAGGGTAGGTGATTCGCATCTCCACAAAAAGAGGGATGAGTTTATCGTAGTCGTCCAAGAGCTCCAAGTACAGGCGATCGCCAGCAGACACATCGTACGTTGTAGTCGCATCCATCCTATCATGCTTGATGCGATAGATGTTCTTGCCTGAGGAATCCTTGGCCTCCCCTATGTTCTCGGTGTTCATGTCGAACTGCAGTTTGCCGGAGATGGGGAACCGGTAATAATTCAAGTTGTTGTTGAATACATAGAAAGTTTTGCCCACATCCTCGTCGTACTGCGTCAGGATGCTATTCAAGTGTATAATTAACAGACCGTTAAGTTTAGATAGCATGGAAGGCAGGAGTTCGTTGAAACTCGACGACGACGTAGGCTGGACGGGCACTTCCATAACTTGCTTCCTGAAGCCAAACAGGTTCATAGGCATGGTTATTTTATATGCTTGTGTTGATAGAAATATTGACAGCCATAAGTTTTTTTAAGTGCATTGTATGCATTTCTTAGTACTATCTAAACGATAGTGCCCCCAAGGCAACGTGTGGATCCCACAAGACAAAATACATCTTTTATCATCATGTGGATCTGATGCTACTTTCCTAACTTTGTTTGTTGTAATCAAATGGTCTACACTTTGTATTCTTTTTTCCAATTGTAGCTGCTTCTTCAATTCCTTCACACAATCAATATAGTCTTGAAATGAAAGTTTGTTTTGTACAGTATTTTTACAAACACCTTTAGCTTTCTTCGTGATGCTGCTCTCAGTTCTAAATGTATACATTTTGGAACGCAAACCGGCAAACTCGAGAATGATGTCACCGTTACACTAGTCTTTCAATTTACCTAGAACTTTTTTGTTACTAGAGGGAATTCCAAATCTCTATGGTTGAGGGTGGGAAGAAGTATCATAATAATCAAGCAAGGACGGATTTTTTTAAATCTTCATATAGATTGGCTGTTTTAATGTTATAAATAAAACTGTCGGTGTCCATGTAAAGTAATGAAATGCTATCGTTGTAGAAAGGATGCATAACATTGTAGTGAAATTGAAACATGTGAAGTTCCGATAAATCTAAAACTGTTGCTTTCACATAAATTGGTTTTCGGAATTTTATCACTTTTATATCTAGATTGAAAAGTGACAGATTCTCGTTGTAAATTTTTCGTGATATAAATCTAGGATCAGTCACCAACCTGCTGCATTTATTTTCAGATGAAACCAATCTCACGTCCACGTGATTTCTCACGTTCTCCATTGTCTTGCCATATACAGCATTATTCATCAATTTGAAAAAATCTTTGTCTAAATCGGAAGTGGCAACTGTTCTATGTTGTGTGTTTGTTTCAATGTATGGTTTTAGCTACTCGGAATGTTTAAACCTGAGGACTCTTCTAATATCCAATACTTTAACACCCATCGCAATCAAAAACTGAAGACTTTTGTAATGGAGAACATATCTTTCTTTTTTCTCCAAAGTTAATAAAAGCTTGCGTTGATTAGAATTAGGCGGACATTTGAGTTCGGGTGCCGGTGGTAAATCGGAAAAAATATCAAGCAAATTGTCTGGAAATTCAATATCCACTTCTGCAAAGAAACCAAATTCACAATCGTCAAAATCAATAATATTTATGGAGGTTGTTTCTATCCATTCGAAACCTCCATAAGGAAGTTTCTGTACCATAGCATATCCATAGAGATTATTAACGTCGATGTAAAAAATATGATTCGATGGTTTATTTGCATCATATTTTTCTTCCATGTGCATGTTGTTGGCTTCTGCATGTCTCTGTACACATTGCACCATCCCACCTCGAATCCGTCTCTCGATGAAAAGTAACATGTCTACATCTGTTAATAATTCTAACTTAATTTTTGTTTGCAACAACATTGCAGACCACGCTAATCCCGGGAGGCTGAAGAAATGCGCAGGGCCCAACTTGTAAATAGACATTGACGTTTTCCTGAATGCTTGAAAAACATCCGCAAGTATTGTTACGTCTAATTTCAAGTATGCGTTGTGATAATCTCCGAATGTTTTACATTCTAGTTTATCCCACATCAGTTGTGCATGTTCGTATTCTTTGTCTGCAATTCCTGCTTTTCTCAGTTGACTGAAGAATTCTTTTTGAGGAGGGAGAGTGTCGTCATTAAATTTATATTCATTGTTTACGTATTCATACGGATAAATCCCTTTACTTCTAATCAGTTTTATATCCATGTTGGGAAAACTAGCTTTCGTAATTTTGAATTGTTCGTCACAAAGTTTACTTGCTAGAGCGTCCAAACTTGCAGAGAGAAATCTGAATGAGTCAAGAAACCTCATCTCTATGGTTTCATTTGTCCCCGAAATCTTAACTTTCTTACTTATAGAAATGTATCGTTCTTCATTTTGAGCAAGAATATATATTTTTTGTGTGTCATATCCAAGATTCCGAATTAAGTGATGAAAATCGTAATTCGATCCATTATGAAAAAATATGGGGACAAATTTGGGCCTTTGAATTTTGAGGTTGCAAGCATTACATATTCCGCTGATGAAACGACCGTCTGTGTGCGAATGGTGAAACACTTTACGATTCTCGTTTGTGAAGTATTGATTGCACACTGGACACTCGACAGTTTCATCAAATATTTTTTGTTCCTCTGGTGTCAACGAATTCATCGGTTTGGATATTTGCAAGAAGCTGCCAATTTTCTCAACCTCCTCTTCCATTTTTTCAAAAAAGTATTCGATAACATTCGGTCCACGGTATACATATGGTTTACTTATTTCATCTTGTCGTATGACAGTGTAACCAAACTATTTGGTTCATGAAGCTGGTATGGCGTTGTGGAGGAAATATCTGGATTTGGTTTGCAGGAGGACAGTGGCTTCAGAAATGATTCAACATCTGCAACGATAATGGCTGGATGTTCAAACAAAGCCTTGTACATTTTGAATTCTTCGACTTCGTTCTTTTTGGGCATCAACATTCGAGCTGGTTTGTTGTGACCGCAATATATTTCATGTTCGACACGTTTTTCAATAGCAATTTGCCGTGTGGTATATATTTTGTGATTGAATTTTCTTCGATCATTAAACGTGGTCAAACACCTGGGACAAACCTCGATATGATTTGCATACTTCGTTGCTTGACTTCTGATTAGTCGTGATAGTGAACGAATAAGGCAGTAATGGTAAATATTGTTGTTTGAAATTAAAAGAAGATTAATTATTTGAGCATTATTATCGTTGATATCATTTATCCTGATGGGATGCACAAGATGGTTTTCTGACGTATAAGAATATACATTAATAGCAATGCGTTTTCCATCAGAATCTCGTGCACGCGACTCAAACTTTGATATGTCTGACAAATCCACGGGGTATTCAATGCTAGACATTACATTTTCAAACTCTGTCTCGTACTGCTTGTAATGATAAACTTGCTCTGGATGATGTTTCCAATAAACAGGATACAGAGCTGCCAAGATGCACCAAAGAAAGCATTTTGAGTCGTTATTTTGAATATTTAACACTGCTTTCTTGCTTTGAATGGTCGGTGGTAGAGGAACGTAGCTCGATGCAGAGAAAGGCATGAATTTGTTCACGTAAACGGTTAATGTATGAGGACTACACATAAAGACCATCCCGACCCCATAGCCTCGAAAGTGTCATGTTTCATAATTAACTCAACAGACAGATTAGAGAAACACTCGTCCAAATTTTCAACATCTGCCAAATAAAGAGCCTGGTTTTTGGTACGATGATAAAAAACTTCTGTTGTACCATCGACTTTCTCATATTCAGATTATAAATCAACGTATACTTTTATGGAATTATTTTCAAGATTACTTTTCAGAGAATTCAGTACAAAATTTTTCGCTTCACGCAAGAAACTAGGAATGTCACGTCCTGCTTCCGACGTAAATGATAAATCCTGAAGTCGACCATTAAATGCAGACCTGACTCGTTTATATTTATTATTTAATTTAATTTGTTTTGGAGCAGAAGCTTCAGCTTCAGAATAATCAATTTTTCTTTTCAATGTTTCTTCTCTGGTCGATGGTTTGCAAATTTTCAGATGTCTACTTAGATTTGGAATTATAATTTCTTTCCCACATTGAGCACAAGCTTTAGAATGTAACAAACGATTTGCTCCGTTACACCTTGTCTTATGTATCGATAAATTATTCTTTGAAATTAGTTTCCCACAAGTGACACATTCGATCTTATCATTCTTGCGAGTAAAACAGATAGGTGATTCCATTCTTTATATGCTTTAAAATATGAGCAAACAAACGATAGAAATTTCAGATATGTTATTTATATAAATTTTTTTTTTTATATATAAAATTTAATGGGATATCGCCAACCTGATAAAACTATTCCCTATGAAAAACTCTATGACCTTACTTGGGTTTTTCCGCCAAATTATATGCTTCTAGTCTCCTATACTTTGGTGGAGCCCGTTCAGGTTCTATCCCCCGCGATGTGGGTTCCTCTGCTGATCCAGCAAAGGTGAGAAATCAGCACTGTGCCCTGACTTATATAGATTTATAGAGCCAATAGAAATCTTGCTTACTTAACCCAATCAGAAAACACCACGTATAAATTATTAGCCAATCAAAATCTCTGTTATTTTAGCTATCATATAAAAAAAATGCAAAATATCCCAGTTTCAATTGGATCCATTTATCTGAATCAAAGAAACCGACAATTCACATATCCGCATATCATTGTATGCGTGCCCTAAGCACCTCTTTTGCTGTTGTGCTCAATTAGTTTTCACTAATTGGCGATTTTCTTGAAGAGGTCTAATAGAACAAGATACGGCGGTATGAGAAATATGCAAATTTAAAGATATTTTAGAGAATTACGCCGGCATAATCTAAGTTCGTATTGCTAGAAGGCCATCGTCGTTGCAAGTCACCTAACCCATTCACTGGCAAAAAAAAGTTAAAAATGTTGACGTACTGAAAAAAAAATGACTTGTCCCACTCAAGCATTCATCGAGTTCCAACATTTGTACAGAGATGGCTCTGTTGTTGTCGCTTATCAAATATATATATATATTTTGGAATATCTCTAAAACAAAAAAAACAGACAAAATCTGTTTGCAGATTTCTAATGTACACTCGAAGATATGTAAAAGTGTGAATACAACCTATGATCGGAAATCCAAAATGGCGACCGGAAGTAGGTTTATCTCTTAAACGGTACGAGATAGCCAAAATTTGTTTGCAAATTTGTAATGTACACTCGAAGATAAGTAAAAGTGTGAATACAACCTATGCTCGGAAATCCAAAATGGCGACCAGAAGTAGGTTTATCTCTTAAACGGTACGAGTTAGCCAAAATCTGTTTGCAGATTTGTAATGTACACTCGAAGATAAGTAAAAGTGTGAATACAACCTATGCTCGGAAATCCAAAATGGCGACCGGAAGTAGGTTTATCTCTTAAACGGTACGAGTTAGCCAAAATCTGTTTTCAGATTTGTAATGTACATTCGAAGATATGTAAAAGTGTGAATACAACCTATGCTCGGAAATCCAAAATGGCGACCGGAAGTAGGTTTATCTCTTAAACGGTACGAGTTAACCAAAATCTGTTTGCAGATTTGTAATGTTCACTCGACGATGTGTAAAAGTGTGAACACAACCTATGCTCGGAAATCCAAAATGGCGACCGGAAGTAGGTTTATCTCTTAAACGGTACGAGATAGCCAAAATCGTTTTGCAGATTTGTAATGTACGCTCGAAGATAAGTAAAAGTGTGAACACAACCTATGATCAGAAATTCAAAATGGCGACCCGAAGTAGGTTTATCTCTTAAACGATACGAGATAGCCAAAATCTGTTTCCGAATTTGTAATGTACACTCGAAGATAAGTAAAAATATGAATACAACATACGAGGGGCGATCAGGTTGCTCCGACCCTAACATAGAAGGAATGACGTCACGATTGATTTTTTATTTTGTTATTGTTTAGTGATCCTTTATATGCTTTCAATCTGAATTGCAAGTCTGAGTAGCGTACAGTTTTCTTTTTACAGGGGTTTAACTGAGTGAAGTTGTGTCAATGTGCCAGAATGGAGAAAACTGAGGTGAGAGCTGTGATTAAATATTTTGTGAAGAAGAAGTGGACGGTATCCAAAATTCATGAGGACTTGGTGGATACATTAGGGGACAGTGCTCCTTCATACAGTATGGTGAGGAGATGGTGTCGTGAGTTTAATTGTGGGAGAGAGTCGTGTGAGAATGAACATGCAGGTGGAGCACCAAAAACTGTCATGACGACCGAAAACATTAACAAAGTCCACGATATCGTGCTGAAGGATCGTCGAGTCACTATGCGTCATGTTGCTGAGATGTGTGGCCTGTCATATGGCACTGTGCAAAACATAATTACCCAGGAATTGCAAATGAAAAAAATTGCTGCAAGATGGGTCCCTCGAAACCTCAACCCAGATCAGAAGCGCACCCGAGTGCTCATCAGTCAAGAACTTCTTGACAAGTTTCGTGCTGACATAGACGATTTCCTTGCCCGATTTGTAACTATGGATGAAACATGGGTCCATCACTTCGACCCAAGAACAAAATCACGAAGCATGGAGTGGAAATACCCACATTCTCCACCAACGAAGAAGTTCAAGGTGCAAACGTCAGCCAAGAAGGTGATGGCCTCAATTTTCTGGGACTGCAAGGGTGTCCTTCTTGTGGACTATCTACAAAGAGGCCAAACCATCACTGGCACATACTACAGTGACCTAATCAAGAAATTACGTGATTCCATCAAGAAAAAGAGGCGTGGGATGTTGACCCGTGGTGTGCTCCTTCACCAGGACAATGCACCTGTCCACACCTCACGCAATGCGAGGGCCGCTATCGCAGATGCATCGTTCGAATTGCTGCCCCACCCACCCTATTCCCCAGATTTGACCCCCACTGATTTCCATTTGTTCAAACATTTGAAGAATGACATTCGTGGGCAAAAATTTTCTGATGATTCTGAGGTGATAAGGGCTGTGGACTCATGGTTGGAGGACCAGTCGGAAGAATTTTTTGTAAGGTATCCACGCGTTGGAGCACTGACGGGAGAAGTGCATTGGTGTTGCAGGGGAGTATGTTGAAAAATAAAAAAAAATGAAACCCTATTGCCGCTCTTTCTATGTTAGGGTCAGAGCAACCTGATCGCCCCTCGTATGATCGGAAATTTACAGAGTTCATAGGAATTGTTATTTTATAGACCATTGGCAGCCATAAGGTTAATTGACCCTCTTCCCCTCAAATCGCATTACATGCATGTGGAAGACAGAGGTATGCATATTTCCGTCCGTGGCATTACAAAAACAAGCCTGTCTCCCAAAATTGCTTAAGAGTTTTTGGTTAGCATGCAATAGATCAGTATGCTAGAAAAAACAGAAGGGGAGTAACAAAAGCATCAACACTGCACCACCACTATTGCCAGTTAGCGTACTCACCAACTCTCCACCTTTCTGCATACCTATCATCTTAGAAGACTACAAAATATTACAGCATAGATCGCTGTCAACTCCTATTAGATTAGCCTCGCCTGTGAAATATCATGTGGCAAAATTTAAAAAAAGGGGGGTTGTGAAGCAAATTTCTTGGTACTAGTCTGTGTTGCAAACTTCTGTTTGTAGGTTAGCTTCGCCTGTGAAATATCATGTGGTGAAATTTTTGTGGAGTAGTTTGGCAACACTGCGAGCCCCTCCCACCCTCCAAAAGTAGTAGTGGGGGCATTGAACCTGACATACATCGTGAAAAGGAGGGGTAGGCTGACACATCATAAAAAATACATCGTAGCCGTTTACGCTGAGGACCCACCCCACCTACAAAAATCACCCAAATACATCGTAGGCTTTTACGTTGAGGGCCCACCACCTACAAAAATAAGATTGAGCAAAAAAATAGGACTAGAACATCTTCAAATGGTATAAAATCAACAAAAAACATCAAAATCATCAAAATATGTCACAAGTGAGGTTAAATACCAGGTCCACATACAAGGGTTGCGTAGAAACAACCAGTTCTACACTTTGTAGGTTATTTTAACTCGTAAAAGGCTGTAAAAAAGTGAATAGGTTAAGTTATATCACGTAAGATCATTGCATACCTACAAAGATGAGGCTCCAAAATGAGATTGAGCAAAAAATAGGGCTAGAACATCGTCGAACGCAATAAAATCCATAAAAAAATCATCAAAATATGCCACAACTGAGGTTAAATACTAGGTATACCCAAAAGGATTGCGTAGAAACAATACCTTTCAACTACTCCTCTGGCTTCTCCCAAAATATAAAATAATGTGCAATATAAAACTAAAGTTATGAAATGGCACTAAATGCCCTTTGTTGGCACATGATCAATATACAATAAAATAAACGAAAATATATAAGATTAAATATTGATAAATATATAAAAGTAATATGTAGATGGTATAAAATATATCCCCTGGTATCAGAAAAGTAACCCGACAAAATCCATTAATATCATGTCAGAAATGTCAAAACATTGTAAAAAATGAGGAACTGACGAAAAAGAAATTAACCCAACAATTTGGTAACGTCACAGCTGTTAAAACGGACCTAGACAAAATAAAATAAAAGAGTAAATTACATGGCTCCAATGACGTTAAATTCATTAAATTACGAAAGATACATAATAAAATGGATGAATAAATCAAGGCGACATAGTGACGCATTGTTAACGCTCACTAGTCAAGGTTGGTTTGCGCTTGCATACGCCTGACGTATAGCATAAGTACACAGTTAAAATGAAGTTTCAAATTAGTAATAGGATAACAGTAACGGGAAAATGGGACAAAAATATTTCATGAAATTTTGGGTCGTTCGCGAGTGACTGATTCAATTTCTCCATGGCCAGTCGAAAGTCAGTCCAATCAGGAAGAATTACATTTGAAAAATTTACAGAGGTATTAAAAAGTGGAGAAATTGCTCGAATAGCTATTTCTGTATCTAAAGCCCTACGAGTGTGGATAATTTCATCATCAAAAATCAATTAATCAAAATTCTGATAATTACAGAAAAAGTATGTTCCTTCAGACACTGTTATTGTTATGTGTGTATTTAAATTGCCGTTTAAAGTTTGTGATTGGAAGAATTTGCCTGTGCCGGAAACTATCACTCCTGTTCGAGTACGAACTTTCGTGAGGTGGCCCCCGACGTTGGATTTTATTTCTGTGGAGCAGGAAATAGTGGAATTATGAAATAGAATATTTGCTAAGCATTTTATATTATCGTGAATTGAAAGTTCCGTATGAATACAAACATAAATAAAGGAATTAAATTTACAATGACTGTCAAGAATTTCCACGATTTGGGTTTGACCATTATGTTCCTTTTTATACGATAATTGTTGAACCTTAACCCGTAAGAATTTATTATCAACAAAAGTGCCAACATTTATAGTCCGATAAACGGGAGAAATAGCATTACGGGGTAAATTTGGAGTTTCTAACAAAGTATGAAAAAAATGAGTGGATAAGTCATAATTGACAAAGTAACATTGTTTAAAGCGTAAAAGAGACCAAGATCCGTCATATACAGGGTGTCCTTAAAGTCAAAATGAAGACTCAGAAAAACACAGAGCCAATCGGGAGAAATCATATGATAAGACTGTTTATTCATCGATAGATCGGTTACCATAAAATCAATACGGGTAAATAATTCTGACGCGTGCAAAAGTGTCATTAGGTGCCTTTCTTCCGTATAGATGTCACAAAATTTCGAAACTAAATCCGCTTTAAGAGCAATAAGAGAAAGTTTGAATATTACCAAAATGTTATTAACAACTTGGAAAGTCTGGATTTCGTCTTTCTTCATTTCCTGTAATTCTGCCTGAATCTGATATTGATTATGTTTTAGAGCTTGAACAGAAGAGCTAAGGTGATGAATTGAAAAGGAGTTATAAATTGAAAGGCCTGCCGAAAATAAATTCATTAAATTTAAAAAAATCGACCTTTTCCCTCGAGTGCTCCCAGATACATTTTTCCACATCCCATGTCAATTCGGCCGGCTATCGCTGGCTTTAAAACGACAAGGAAGGTAAAGTGAAATTTCGCGCAAGTATTGCTGAATACGATCATGGGTATCATTTTGAATAGCTGACCACTTAACACAGCCTGAGTGGTTATCAGTCCGAATGTTAATATCAATATGAATATTAGCAGTTGTGTATATGTAATCGGAACTGTGAACCATAAGACCTTGTTGTTCGTAAAATAAACCTAATCCACTGACAAAAATATCCTCATTTTCAGTTGCCACTGTATTTTGAAGGGTGGCAAGGGTCGTCAGGAATAGAAAAAGACACCTCGAATAAAATAGCGCGATGTCAGCCATGCTTGGTATCTGGAAGGGAGAGAAAAGTTGGTGACGTAAACAAAAGGTGTTCCAAATGTAAAATATGTAGATTCACTAGTAAACCAATAAAATACAGAATGACAAAATCAGGGGTCAAGAAGGGTAAAATCAGCAAAACATTTTCAAAATTGATGAGCATGGTGTGCTATATGAATTCTGCTGGTGAGAAGCTCAAAACTGAAACCACGGCAATTTAGTGAGGTATATAAAAGAAATAAATGTATGTTTTGTATCATTTGTTCTTAACTCAAACAAGAAACATGATGCAAAATATGCTCATGGGGATTTGTCTGGCCATACTAAGATGGATTCCAGATGTGGAGATAGCCCTCCAGCAATATCTCCACCTGGCAGGAATATCCCCTGGTTGGCGGGAGGCCCTGGAAACCTTAACGAAAAGGGTTATGTGGAAGGTGACCCGCAGGGTCGTTTGCAACCTTAAGGATCTGGATGGATTATGTGCAGCAGCCTTTGAAGATGCGGCCATCGCATGCGATGCCCGAGCGGAATATGTGTCGCGCCATTGCGAGCCCTATCTGGAACTAAAGCGCGTAATGGACGAGAAACTTGAACTATTAATGTGGGTATCGGGCGTGCGGTACCACTGCGCACAAAATGGTGTGTTGGAGGTGTGAATTTGTAAATAATTGGAATAAAATGTAAAAAAGGAGGGTGGAGAAAGTGAGGAAAAAAATAATTGCCTTAGCTGGTCTTAAAACCGTTGGCAAAATAGGGGGTGGCCCATTTGTCTCTCTTAGGTAAAATGTAAATTCAGAACTGAAACTAAACTGGGTTATTGATTTAGATAACATTTCTTGGCTATCTGGGAAGTAAATTTACGGTTCTGAGAAATAAAGGAAAAATATATAAGGCATTGCGTTAAACAGAAAAGAGGAAAAAAAACTACTCTACGTCATGCTATAGCCCGCCGTGTATTTTCTTTGTCACTTAGCATAAATGCTCGCCGCGTAAGAGATTACACTTTACCCATGACAACTGTAGGCGTCTAAATCCAATCTTTTGAGTTTTTAGCCTAATAAGATAAACAAAAAATACTACTTTTTATGGTCGCCTAAGGAAAAAAATTGAAACGGAACCGTAAATGACACATCATGACGCCGGGCCGGGAGAAAAGGTATAGAATTTGGCATGGGCAGTCACAATTATCCGGGTTGGTGTTGTGCGACGATTTCCTCACCCCTACAAATAACCTGGGAATCTCGTTCCTTTCGTATGATATTACTTCAACTAAAGTCTATGACGTGTGGGAGTTTAAAATATAAACACAATTACAGGCTATTACCTACTTTACGAAGATTAACGCAAAATTAATCTGTAAGAAGTAATTAATTTCATTCGGGAAACTTTTGAAAATTCTGAAGGAACGAGAAAAAATCGCATAAATAAGCGCCCTTGAAGAGGCTCTTATTAACACCTCGGTTTGAGGCTAGGAATGTCAGTGTCGAAGCCACCTGAGTGTAAAGTTCATCTACAACAAATTCCGCATCCATCCCGACACTAGACGAAAAGAAAGGTGTTATCAAATTCTCTCTCTCTGAGACTGAAATAGGATATGTTTCTTCCGCTTTCTCGAATCTGGAGTAGAAACTGAGCACAGAAGTGGCCTCGACGATGATAACTGCGAGGGAAGTGCAATTCAGCATAAAACATGAACTCGAGGAGTCTTGGTAATGACATCTTTCAACTCTCCTGGAGGTTTGATCTCAGTCAGGGGGAAAGAGGGGGAAGGGGAGAAAGGTATATGGCTGCCGTTCTGGATGGGCGGAGCTCCCGTGAGTGATGACTAATAACAGGAACGTGTTCTTCCTCTGCGAGGAACATGACGATGGAAACTTAGTACTGGTAACGAGGGAGGTGGTGCCAAGGAGCAAATAGGAAGAGGAAGAGAGTACCTGTCATGAACTTTTGGTTCTTGAAGTAGCTGGATTTCCTAAAGATAAAAGCGGAGGGAAATAAAAAAACGGGACAAGTTTGCTCGGCGCCCCAAGCTTCTACGAACTCGGTTGCATAACTGCTAGGGGAGTGCGTGGAAAAAGCAGCTTGATTATATGTCGTCGTAAAACATGTTTTGAATGAAGGGGACAATTGGTTCAGAGTGAGGCTGGGGGTCGTCGGTTCGAGACACATCTACGTTTTGTATTTTCACCGTAACTCCTTTAACTTTCTTTACTTTAACAGGATTAGTTTGAACAGAGCGAGATAAGGTGTTAACATCTAACTTTAATGGATGAAGAGTTTGACATGCAACATTAAATATATCTAGACGGACGGGGGAAATTTCAAGTTGGAAAATTTCGTTTTGAGTACATGCTTGGTCATAAAATAGGTCTTGAAAGGAAAAAACTGACGGAAGATTTCGACATGTAACGGTTGGTTGGGACCACTGTGCCAAGAGTCGCTATCCGACAGGGATATATTTAAAAATTGTACACTTGAAGACTTATTTACTAGTTCCATTTCCCTTGGTCAACTTTTTTCCAAAACTTTTAACTTTTTACATCTTCGCTGACAACAAATGAAGGCAATAATTAACATACAAATAAAAATTAGTGTTAACGTAATTCCTGAACAAATGATGTACGGGTATTGGAAGGATCTTATGACCACTTCCTTGAAGGATAGGGAATTGACGTGAGAAATAAATGCAATTAAAATTAATAAATATGGGAAAAACTGTATCTTGTTGAATTAGGTAGCAATTAGTGAACCTAAACTTGCTTAAATTACCACAACCTTTATTTTTAGTTATGATTGAAAAATGAATTACTTTTCGGCCAATAAATGTCAGATCAATAAATTTGAAAAATCCCATATTTTTACACAAAACAAATTTAAATTAAAATTTTCACAGGTATTTTAGTTGGTTTTTAGAAACATTGCAATTAGTGCAATGCAAATAGGAATTATTCAAGGAGGGGTCGAGAAGATAAAAGTCAAACTGTCGGCCAGGAATAATTTTAACTGAAAATAGATAAAAAAAAATATCTCGTCAAACGTATGGAACTTCACACCTTGCTTATTATTGGCACAAATTTTATTGTCTAAATGAGAACTTGGTTCTCTGCTTCATTTTAGTCGGTTTACGCAGACTTCTTTCTTTATTTAGGGCTAAATGTCACGGGGACATTATCATTTCTTACGTTATTAACTATAATAACGGGTCTTTTCACACACTACCGGTAGGTTTAATATACACAATAGAAATTACAAATATACACTAAATAAAGCTTGTGCCGCACTTTCGTTGCTTTAATTAACTAAGTGAGCTCACTGACAACATATTTAATTCTTTTTATAACTCATGCATGGATGGAAAAATGCACATATATTTCAGAGCGTGTTTATACATAACTTCATATATAAAACATGCAATTGCATAACAAAATATTTTTACATCTACGAGAAAACAGCAATGGTGCGTACATTAGGTTTTATACGTTTGGCGAGAAAACGAATTGACGTATTGATACTTTAGAGAAATGGAACGAAACTTAAAAATTAAAATAAAATATATAAAAAAAATATAAAAATAAGGTCCACACAGAAAGTAAACAATTATGACATGTGCTTTGGGCTACGTATGGGCGGTTACTGGTTCGAAATCTTCCTCTTGAAGAGATACAATATTCGTTTCTTCCTCACCCCCTGAATGGCGGTGATAGCGTTTTAACCTTTGTACAGCGACTAAATCGGACACAATTTTGCCTCGTTTATTTTCATATTTCACTAAATAGGAATTGCTATTTTCCTTTCTTACTATTACCGCGGGCCCAAAATAAACACCTGAAAAGCACTTAGCCGTATTTGCCTTCTGAGTGGGGTCATATAATAATACCAATTCACCAGGATCGTAACTTGTTGCTTGATGACGTCTGTCATAATACTTCTTTTGGGACTCAAATCGTTTACGTAAATTTTCATGAGCCGCGTCTCGTGCCTTGTTTAGCCTTTCACGTTTGTCTGTGTTTGCACTATTTTCGCAGGGATCTGCGTGAAGCATACTTTCACAGGACAGGCGCGCTTCGAACCCATGCATCAGGTAAAACGGACTAAATCGACTTGAGTAGCAGCGCGTAACATTATACGTAAACACAGCTGGTTGAAGATAGGTGATCCAGTCATCATGTTTTGGGGTTACAAAATGCTTACTTATATTCTGTACAATACCATAACCTCGTTCCTCTAAACCGGAAGTATAATGGTGATACGCAGTAACAAATTTTAAGTGAATACCGAGTTTATCACTAAGTTTTTTAAATACAGAGGAATTAAATGAACCACCCCTGTCAGAGTTGAGAATTTTTGGACATCCAAATCTTAATATTATGTGCTCGTAGAGAAAGTTAGCAGCCGTTTGAGCAGTAGTATCGACCACAGGAGCAGAAATCATATATCGGGTACCAAAGTCCATGCATGATGAAATGTATTTACATTTATTTGGGCCACTGGGAGGGAAAGGTCCCGCGAAATCTATAGCTAGGCGTTCAAAAGGGCGACAGCTTGCAAAGGTCTGGAGCTCGCCTTGTGGCAACCCTGTAGGGCGCTTGTCTGTTTTACAAGATAGGCACTGGCGACATTTGTCCTGTATAAAGCGTTTCATATAGGGAAAATATATGCAATTGAGCGCATTGTAATATGTTTTAGTAAACTCTAAATCACCACCACCACACGGGTGAGAATGTAATTGTTCTACTACAGTATGACGTAAGGACTTAGGCATACAAAGTAATTTCTTACTTCCCCCACCCATCTTATGGTTCCTGTATAAAATACCATTTCCAGCACAAGTAGTATAAGTGGCCCGGTTCTACGCCCGAAAATGAGGCTCGGTGAGGCTCGCAGTGTTGCCAACCCCTTATTCGAAAAAATCACCAAGGTTTTTATCTCGGTCTAACCTAATTTAAAGCAAAAAGCTGGCAATACTGCGAATCTCACCGAGCCTCATTTTCTTGCAGTGTTGCCAGCTCGAGCGAGGCGTAGCCTTTTATGGTGTATGTTAACGGTTTGCTCTCGTAAGGCATGAGCCTTATTTTCTCGCAGTGTTGCTAGCTCACCCCAAGAATATTTCACCATGTGATATTTTACAGGCGAAGCTAACCTACAAATGGGAGTTGGCAACACTGGCAACATCAATTGCGGTTTAGTGTTGCTAACTCACCTCAAGAATATTTTACCATGTGATATTTTACAGGCGAAGCTAACTTACAGAGTAGTAGGATCAAGCCGGTTGACCAACCGAAAATGGCGCTCGGTGGCGCTCGCAGTGTTACCAACTCCTCACTTGAAAAAATCACCAAGGTTTTTGTTTTTGGGTCTAACCTAACCTCAAGCAAGGAGCTGGCAACACTGCTTGAGGCTTTTCTCGCAGTGTGGCCAACTCACCCCAAGAAAATTTCACCATGTGATATTTTACAAGCGAAGCTAACCTACAAATGGGAGTTGCCAACACTGATTAGTGGAGGTGCACGGGTTGAGTGCCATCAATTGGCGATCAGTGTTGCCAACTCACCCCAAGAATATTTCACCACATATTATTTTACAGGCGAAGCTAACCTACAAATGGGAATTGGCAACTCTGGCAACATCAATTGCGATTCAATATTGCCAACTCACCTCAAAAATATTTCACCATGTGATATTTTACAGGCGAAGCTAACCTACAAATAGAAGTTGACAACACTGGTAACATCAATTGCGATTCAATGTTGCCAACTCACCTGAAGAATATTTCACCATGTGATATTTTACAGGCGAAGCTAACCTACAAATAGAAGTTGACAACTCTGGCAACATCAATTGCGGTTCAATGTTGCCAACTTACCTGAAGAATATTTCATCATGTGATATTTTACAGGCGAAGCTAACCTACGAATGGGCAACACTGACTAATAGAAGTGGCCGGGGTTGCGTCCGAATCAGCAGCAGATGTCACCTAGAGCGCTGTTCCATCCGGGACTCAGCCAATCTCTGTTGTCTGAATTTGCGGTAGACGTGGAGTCGGAGGGAGGCGCGACAGATGCACGCTTGAACTCGCTGTGACGCTGCGCTTGGCAGCCATATTCTAACTTTCATTTTGTACAGACAATATTTACTGATTAGAGGATGTAAAACTCAGTTATATTTTAATATTTTATCGATAATGAATGCAGAAAACGTAAATGATGAAATAGCGTGTTATATTTTTTAATGTGAGTAGTTAGGTGGAAATCATTGTCATGTTTGTTTGCGCCCCAGAGCGCGGTGGGTGAAGTTCGGGCTGACACCTGGCGGGAAAAGTGACAGGCGTACTACAAGGGGACATGCAGATTCGGACGACTTGGACGCGACTTCGAGTGCGCGCGAGAGCAACGGGGGAGAACGGGATGGAGCGCTTGCCAATCCGGACACGGCTTTTGTAAACCTCTCTCGGGAACGATGTGCCACACACGCGCGCGCGCGCCTATCGGTAGATTACGTTTCGCGTATTTATTCGTTGTGCTGGCACAGCGTGATGAGTAAATAATGCATTTTCTCATTTTTGAAGTACGAATGCACTTTATCGTAATCTTCCAAGTCCCGGGGACACTAATGTTTGTATATCGTGACTTTTGTAAACCTCTCTCGGGAACGATGTGCCACACACACACACACGTGCACGCGCTGGCGCCTCTTATTATTTGTGCAAGAAAAAAGATGTTAAACATGTTAAAACTGCTCTGTGACCCTCTCGTTCTTCACGTCGTGGACGAAGGACTTCTCGGCGACCAGGATCACACTGCATACGGTGTCCTCGGGCAACGGACTGTTGAACTCGCAGACGATCTTGATGTTGGTTCGATCGTTGACCACCACCTGCTTCCTCTTAGATGTGTTGATGACGAACATCGGCCTGCGGGTTTTGAATTCACTGGGGGTGTAGTACATGTCCATGCTTCCCTCGGTCACGCGTTTGAAAGCCGTGTAAGCTTCGTAAAGTTTGAGATAATCGTCTTTGGTCATGTCGAGGTTGTAATTCTCGCGCGGGAACACTTCGTTGCGTCCATTTTTGAGATAAATGTTTTTGATCTTGCAGTCGTCGAATTTGCTGGAATCTTTTTCCTGGTTGTTATCGCGCCCGGTTTGAAAGAACACTACGACGAAATCTGGCATGTCGAACTGTATGTTGTTGAACTGCGTCGTCACGTCGAATTCCATGTGACTTCCCGATGCCATCTTCTGCACGCACTGGTAACCGTGAAAATGAATCGGCACCTGCGGACTCTTCAAGATCTCCGCTTTGTACTTGAGGGCGTAGTTTGTTTCGTATTCCACGATCGGCATTCTCAACTCCATGCTCCGGATGACGCACTTGGCCGCTTCGGGTAATGTGTTGGCTATCGGCGTGCCGTCAGCGTTCAAGTTGGTGTATCGCATCAGTGCGTTGTTGTCGTTGGCTGCTCTTCGAAACGTGACGCGCAATCCCCCCTTCCACATGATCTCCTTGTAGTCCGAGAAGAATCCCGGTAGCAGACGCATGGGAAAGAGTACCGTGTGACTTCTAGTCGATATTTTGGTCCCCGCTTCGAATCCTCCCGCCTGGTAGTATGCTGCGTCAGTTTTGGATAATTTCAATGTTCCCACTGCCGTCGACGTGATGCCTGGATAATCTATTCTGTCTATGACGGTGTTGTGTTTCCTCACCTCCACCTGCGAGAACAGGTGAGGCACGAAGTTGTCCACGAGTATCAAATTTGCTGTTGCGGGAAACGCGTCTCCGCTTTCCTTCTTCACCACGTCGAATTGAAGGTAGAGGTCCGCTCTGTGAGGATGAACAAACCCGTCCCCTACGTCCACGTCGTATTCGATCTCCCTGTTCGCTTCGTTGAGATTAGCGAACGTGCGACGGTTCGGAGGGAAAGATTGCAATTCGTAACTTTCGATTTGTTCCATTTTTACTATGTATGGTTATTTATTATACGTTGATCTCCACGATGGCCGTCGTAGTGGCACCTGCGAAATCCACCACCTCGTCTTTCTCGTTCGTCACTACCAACTCTATGTCGTCTATGCGGTTGCGACATACTGGAAAATAGATCGGCGAAGAGGGCGTGTAGATGATCGGTTCCATGAATTCGGAATTGGGTTTGAATGTGGCGATGATTCCCGTCTGCTTGTGACTTCCCAGCAACTCCCCGTCCGAAGATTTAGTGATCATGCCTTCCGCCACGTTGCAGTGAACGTTTAGAGTTTCTATGGCTAGAAATTTAGGAATGTTTGCTGCCGTGTGCTTGATACCAGCTTCGAGTTTTGTGTCGTTCTCGAAACCTAAAAGTTCTCCCATGGTGCCCAGGTCCACGGTCTCCGTCGCGGATAGGATTTCCACTCTGTGCGTGACCGAATTTTGAGAAAAGTACGTGCCTTTGGGTAATTGAGCTTGCAAAGTGGAAAGATTGTATTGGCCTGGCGTGACGATGATGTGTTTGTTTCCGACGCTAATTTTGTTGTTGTGCTGCGTGACGTTAGGTATGAGGTACATGCTGTAGAATGCACGCAGAGCTACGGATTTAGGATAGACGATGTCGTCGTGCAGCGTGAGTTTCAAGATCGAAGATTCGCTCGTGAGATGGAACACGCCCATCGTGTTTAAGATTCCACAATACTTTCTGAAAATGTTCCACCGACGGGTTATTTATTTTAGACATGTATGCGAGAACGGAAAGACATAGGTGGCCGCAGTTAACATCGGTGAAACCCTGGATGCGTTTGTCATTGTAGTAGAGGTTGGCAACACTGAGATACTTCACCAACCTGGCAGGTGGTGTGCCACCGAACGAATCGAAAACAAATGCATTGTTATCGTTAATTTTGAGGTAGCATATCCAATGTGTACCAGGATTTTTGTAATTGTCCAGGTTGACCACGCCATACTCCTTTTTCTTCACAGCAGAGGGTAGAGAATCGGACATGAAAACACCCCTGAAGTTTCTTATTCCCAACAGTTCGATTAGAGATTCAATATCGAAGTTGGACAGGGCTTCTTCTTTTTTTTATATTTCTTCAAAGCATCGAGGTTGCTTTTTCGCTTTTTGGTCACACCTTTCCCCTTCTTCTCCATAGCCAGGTTGTGACGTTTCTGTTCTTCCAATTCTGCCTTGTTTTTCTTCGAGTCGATGACGGTTTTCGCGATGGCGGCACTTCCGCCGGCCAAACTTCCAACGGCCCCCAATGCTGCCAGGATGGCTGGGATGCTGAATATGAAACCTCCGATCTTTTGCTGTTTTCGCGAACGCTGCAAGCGTTTCAATTGAGGTGTGCTGAGAAGTAATTTCATTCCGTGTCCTTTCGTCAAGCAAGAACGTTTCTTCTCGCGTTGTTTCTTGGTGAGTAACCCATCGAGGGCACCTAGATTTTTCAGATTGGAGTATGGTATCTGGTACACGACACCTTTGGGCTTCATGTTGATGCTCTATATGTTATCTTCACGGTATGTTATTTATATATATGTTCTGAGATTTTTTTTGTTTTGTGTAATTTTTTTTCGGTATGTTATTTATATATAAATGTTCTGAGATTTTTTTTGTGTAATTTTTTTTTTCAAGGATATACTCCGCGCAGAGCCCTTACACAAATTCTATTACGTGCTTTGTTTTCTTACCAAGAAGTTCCTTTGTACCCTTGTACACGATTTGAGTTTTGTTCTCGATTAAAATAGCTAGCTTCTCGTCGGATAACATGTTAGCGTATCGATCTGGTAAAAATAGACTGTATTGTGCGTTGAGCAACAGACGCGCCTTGGGGCCATACTGGGTAGAAACAATTGAACCGGAAGTTATCGTGTAAGGTTTGTCCACTTCTAATTCCTGAATTTTTACATATTCGACTGATGAATTTAGCATTTGTTTTAATGCTTGGGCGTCTAGTGATTGTTTACTCATTTTATAAATGGCAAACACAATTGGAGTTTTTTTTTTACGTAGTGTTATTTATATACCGAAGAAATTTTTTTCACGGTTCGAGAAATTCTTTTATTTCTACACACCCCATCCAAGTTTTTGTTTCGTGTTCATGGCGATGGTGGTGCCCAGTGCTGCAACTCTTTCTCCCAGCGAAGCGTCTTTGCTAACGAATCTTTCGAAAGCTGCGTGCTCTAACTTTCTGTCTGCTTCGTGACGTGCATCCAGATCGGAGCGAGTGGTGTTGTAAGCGATGTCGTGATCTTTGCATGCGGCGTCCAACAGATTCACACCCTTGTCTCCTCTCTCCAATCTTTTCTCGAGTTTGGTACCTGGTCCGCAGTACTGGTAGCCAGGTAAATGCATCTCGAAAGGTAACTTGTTGATGATGTCGTTCACGAGACCCTTTCCTTCGGCCACGTTCCAGAATCTCGGAGGCAGCGTGTTGATGATTTTAATGAGGTACCCTATGCCCTTGTCGTCGTTCACGATGAAGTTGGAAAGTTTTGTGCTGATCATGTCCACGATGCCAACCTTCTCGTTGTAGAAATTACGATTGCCTGCATTCTCCTCTCCTGCAATAACCAACAACCTGTCTATGAGCTTGCGCACGTCGTCCACCCAAACGAATTCTTTGGGCAGGGTGTTGTAGAGTTTGACGCCGCTGCCTGTTTTCACCTGGTTCCATATCGGCTTGATGAGATTCCTGTATTTTTCGCCGCTGCTCGATTTCACCCTATTCTGCGTAGCGTCGTTGTTTTGGTATAAGGCGTCCGTCATGATCAGAATTTCCTTGTAACTCTGGTAATCTTCGTCGGTGTAATCTTTCGGCTGCTTTTTGGCAACAAGTTCCCACAGTCCCACCGTACCCGGATACCTGTTCCAGCTATTCTTATCGCCTAAATTGACTTTAATGTCGTTGCCTTCGAAGGTAACTTTCGATTTTCCAATCTTCCAAACCACACCGCCGCCTTCGTTGCTCTCCATGCTCGGATACAATCCGAAAACTTCATCCTTGTCGAATTTCGCCGTGCTCAGGTAGTCTCGTGCCAAAGGTCCCAACTCGATCTTATCCAAAGACGACGACGTGCTGCTTATGGCTCGACGTCCTGGCGGTACGTCCTTCAGTTCGAACGGCGTTGAAGGAATGCTCGAAATAGGCGTGGGTACGGTGTAATTTTTAGCTGCAAGTGGTACGAGTTCGTTGATCAAATTTTTATTTTGTTCTGTGACGCCTTTAATTTCTTTACCTAGATCGCTGATGGCATCGATCACAGGTTGATCTTGACGTTTCTTCTCTTCGTAGAATCCGCGATTCTCGGATTTCCAACCTTTGAAGCGTTTCGCGAGGTAGTTTCGCAACTTGAGATTTTCGTCTTCGATTTTTCGTTTCGCCATAACGTTATTTATACACGTTGTTGCTCACAACGTTGCAACGTTTAGAAAGTCGTTGATTTTGTTTCTGTATTTTCCGTCGTTGGGTTTTCTTGTCATGTCGATCGTCGCGAATCCGAAATCGTCACTGTTCCAACAGTGGGAGCAGCAGCGTTCCGAAAATTGATTGTAGTTCATGTCTCCGCCTACGTAGTCATCGTACGCGTGCTTGAGGTTGGTGTGATCTTGACGAAACAAACATATGAAATTAGCGTTGTCGCGTACTAACTGTTTTGGAATTTTGGAAAACGTTTGAGCTAGGAAGAAGCAATCTATTCCTTTGTGACGACCTTGCGTGAAAAAGTTGCGAATTTCATTTTGATTTTCCAGGATGACATCGTCGAACACAACGACTGAATTTTCACGACAATCGTCGAGTGGTTTTATTTCCGAAGAGAACGTTGCAATGTCCAGACCATCGTACAGTTTTATCAGTTGCTGGTATTTCGCTTGTTCGAGACTTTTCGAAAATACGTAGAGGTGCCTGTTCTTCCAATCTAACCAATTCGGTGCGAGGAGAAAATTGTCCACGAGCAGTGTTGTTTTCCCACACCCTGAAGGACCTACGATCAGACAGCGGATGCTGTCGGGAAGCAACTCGCCGTTCTTTTTTCTCGTTTGACTTTCCGAATCCGGTAGACGTTTCACGACATTCCATGTACTTACAAGATCACTTCGTTCGCGTCGATCCAACTTTTTTCCGGAAGTCCCAGCCATTTGACAAACAGTTTGTCGCCTTTCCTACGCAATACTTTCTCGATGAGGTACGTGTCGGGATGTTTTGTTTTAGAGAGTTCCTCTTCGTAAAATCTTCCTTTCAAAATCTCGTCGCTACTATCTTTTATTATATACGTGTGTCGGTTTCCGGGTAAAACTCGAACCACCGTAAAAAGTTCCGTGCTCCAATTTTTTGTGAATCCCTTCTCGAAGGTGCGTTTGAATTTGCTGATCCTCACCTGGTCTCCAATTTTGAATTTTGATTTTTTGGTAGTCGTGGGAGTGTACTTTGGACAGTAAACTGTAGAAATTAAACGCTGCTCGTCAGATTTCGTAACGTCAGCTGGCTTCATGCCTATCGTTCTGTGTACCGTATTATTATAGGTGTCGACGAGTTCCGGCAGTATGTCGACCCATTTGTAATTTCCTCGAAGCGTGAATCGTTTCCACATGTGTGTTTTCAAGGTTCGATTAAATCTTTCCACGATGCTGGCTTTGATGTGACTGAAGGTCGAATAATGTCGAATGTCATGTTTTTGAATAAACTTTTGGAATACGGCATTGTAAAATTCCTTCCCCCTGTCCGTTTGCAAAAACCGAGGCCGTCTGTCGCTTTCGCGAAAAATTGTCTTGAATGCTTCCGTGACGCACGTTCCTGTTTTGGCTTTCAAAGGTAGAGCCCATGCGAATTTCGAAAACGTGTCTATGACGGTGAGGAGGTACTTGTTGCCCTTGTTCAATTTATGCACATTTTTTAGATTGCCGCTACTCATCTCCACGAGGTCACTTTGCCAGAGGTCGTCGATTCCCTTGGTTACCACAGCTAAACGTTTGTAGTTGCGGCGTGCAGGTTTATGCAATTCTTCGACGATGGCTTGCCTAGACATTTTTTAGAGATTACGTTTGAAGAGAAGCACCAGCGTGATGGGATTCAAAGAGGGTGGCACTTCGCTCGTGTTTTGAATGATCAGCTTATCGCCGGCACTCACGTCGAAAACGGTGAGATCTTCGTCTTCGTGTATTTCATATATGTTGCGCGTTTCGTTCCAACGTGCCAGAGGAATGTTTCCTGCTTTCTGAACACCACGATTCGATATCAAGGTCATGGTGGGAACGCTAGCTTTTCTGCCGTGAGACCAGTACGAAAATTCGTTTATCTGAATTGTACCATCGAGGAGAAACTTGTAGTACGGATGATAAGGATGTAACATGTATAGTTTGCTACCTTCGACGAACGTGGAGATTCTCTGTTGATTGGGTACGCTGTTGATTTCGATGGCTTGCAGAGAATGCAGTTTAGCGAATTTAGTATCGACGCTAACGAGGTTGCTGTGAAGCTGTCCCAGTGTATTTTGTACGGGCAACAAATGTTCGACGATGGTATTTGTTACTGTAGAAAATGACGGTTTGATTTTCACTTCCACGTTCAACTGCTTGAAGTTTTCGTTGAGTTCTTGCAATTTGGCACCGAAAGAGGCCAGCGTCGATTCCTGCGTGGATTCCAGCACTCCAACTTGATCTCTGATGTTAACGACGATACTCTGAAGGTTCTCGACTTGATTTAATTTCGAGCTCTTCTCGGTAAGATCGTTCACGATGCTTCGCATCTCGGTAAACTGTGTGTGAAGGTCGGCGACGCTCTGCGAAGTGGGCAGCGTCGACACCAGCGAAGTAAGTTCGTCTCGAATCTGTTCCACGTTCGCCGTTTCCGTTTCCAGTCGTTTCAGCATACGTGATATGCTCCTTTTCAAAGCGTGTAATTCTTTGGAGGTGGGGAGATTGGCCACCCTACTCTCGAGATCGCTCAATGAATTTTTGATGTCGCTCGAATCGGATAGTGCCGTCACCGCCGTTTTCAATTTTTCCAAATCTTCGCTCGAAGGTACGCTCGTCCGTAACGATTCCAAGTCACCCTGTATGTTGTCCAGTACGTGATGAAAATGAGCAAGGTTCGTTTCGACGTTCAAATTTTCTAAATATTCGATCTTCTGCTGAACCGTGCTCAACGTGTCTTGTATGCTCGTCAACGCACTTGCTTCAGCGTGAATATTTTTAATTTCTTCGTTGATCAACTCCAGAGATGCCTGAAGCGTAGCGATGGTGGTTTGAATGTGTTCGAAATCTTGATAAGCCTCCAATTGAATTTTTATGTTCGCGACGCTTTTGCTGATGACTTGCAGTTCGTCTGACGATGGTAGGTTGGTCATGGTATCTTCCAAAGTCTGTAACTTGGATTTAATTTCTTCCAACGTGCTGGCGAATTCTTCTTGTAATTTGGAAACGACGACGTGCAAGCGTTCTACATCAATATCCTTCACGACGGTTTGAAGTTCAGAGAAATTCTTTTCGATTGCGGAAGTTCGTTCTTCGATTTCGAGTTTCAATTTTTCCAAATCTTCATTTTTCGATTGAAATTGCTGCAATTTGGCCAAATCATTTTGAAGCTTATCCACGCTCAACTGTATATTTTGAACGTTGTCGTAAGAAGGTACGTCGACATAATTTTTTATGAGCGTTTTCAGTTCGGAATCGATTTTCAGAATGGGGTCGAGACATTGCGTTTGGAGCGTAGCGATTTCCGACTCTAAACTTTTGTTTAAGGTCTCCTGCAAAGCGATCAAATCGCTCCTCAACTTTTTAATTCGGACGTCCAACATGAGAATCTCTTCTGCGTGGTCTACACGCTTGGTGTTGCCGAAAATATCGTTAGGCATTTTGGTTAACGGTTATTTATAATAGGATAGACGATTCGTAATTCTACGAAGAGAGGAATAAGTTTGTCGTAATCTCCTAGGAGTTCGACGTACAGGTAATCTCCTGCGGAAACATCGTACGTAATGTTAGAAAGCATCTTGTCGTGCTTGATTCGAAAAATGTTCTTGCCGGTAGATATTTTGATTTCGCCTACGTTTTCCGGATTCACGACGATTTGAAGTTTTCCATCGATCGGAATTTCGTAGAAATGTAAATTGTTGTTGAAGACGTAAAACATCTTGCCCACATCGTCATCCAATTTCGTCCAAATGCTGTTAAGGTGAACAATCAGTAGACCGTTGAGTTTAGTTAACATGGAAGGTAGAAATTCATGATCTGTCGTCGCGCGGTGTACAGTCTCCATGTTGGTTTGTTTTCGGAAACCAAAAAGATTCATATTATGCTGGTTATTTAAAATACGGTCAAAGTTTTTTGTAATAACAGTCAGTGTTGTTTTTTTTTGTTTTTTTTTTGTTTTTGTTTTATGAATCTTCTGTTGAAGATGGACATATGTTGCAGGTTTTGCTTTCTGCTAAGCGATAGTGCCCCCACGGCAGTGTGTGGATTCCACATTAGAGAACGCACCTCTTGTCGTCGTTGGGATCCAGGGCAATCTTCCTCACTTTGTTGGTGGTCAACACATGGTCGACGCTCTGGATGCGCTGTTCTGCTCTTAGAACCGACGACCTGGTCTTGAGGCAATCCACGAAGTCCTCGAATGTGAGATGCTGCCGAACCACCTGTCTGCCGACACCCTTGGCCTTCTTGGTAACGCTACCCTCGGCTTTGATGGTATAGGCCTTGGCGCGAAGACCTGCAAACTCAAGAATCACATCTCCGTCCTTCTCATCTTTGAGTTTGCCAGGCACCTTCTTGTTGCGGGCCAGGATACCGCTCTGGTTCGGTTGGGGATAGCCTGACGTGTCAAAGAGGTTAACCAAAGATGGAACTGTGGCTATATCCCCGTATGCGTCGGTTGTGTGAACGTGGTACATCAAACTATCTGTGTCCGTGTAGAGTAGGTTGATATTGTCGTTATAGTGCTGGCGTAGTATCCCATAATATATTTGAAACATGTGCAGTTTGCTCAGGTCTAATACTGAGGCACCAACATAAATTGGCTTGTTGAGCATCACCTTGTTCTTCCTCATATGCACCAGAGCAAGCTGCTCATTATAAATAGTCCTCGATTTGAATAACGGGTTTGCTACGAGCCTGCGACATTGTGCTTTGTTTGATATTAGCCTCACATCTACATGATTTCGCACATTCTCCATGGTCTTGCCAAACACCGCATTATTCATGAGCTTGAAGAAATCCTTATCAAGCTCGGACGTGGCTGCGATGCGGTGTTTAGTGTTGACTTCGATATATGGACGCAACCACGGAGAATGCTCGAACTTGAGGATACGGTGAACTGCGTGGACTGTGACCCCTTGCTGCATCAACCACCGGAGATTCTGGTAGTGAAGGACGTAATTCTTTTTGGGTTCGAAATCCATGACGAGCTTCTTCTGGTTGCAATCGGGTGGAGACTTGAACTCGGGTGCAGGGGGAAGATCGCAGAACGAATCCTGCAGCTTCTCGGAGAACTCAAGGTCCACCTCGGCGAAGAACCCATGTTTCGAATCGTCGAAACCTTTAATGTTGAAGTTGGAAGGGTCAGCCCACTCGAACCCTCTAAAGGGGAGTGGCTGCATCATGGAGTGCCCATACAAGTTATTCACGTCCGTGTGCATGATGTAGCTGGACGGTTGGGTGGAGTCGTAGCCAGTAGCCATGTGGTGATTGTTGGCGTGCGAGTGTCGCTGCGACACCTGGACCATTCCACCCCGCACGGCACGTTCCACAAACAGCATCATGTCCACGTCCGAAAGAAGCTCCAGCTCAATTTTCGTCACCAGAAACATGGCTGACCATGCCAGTCCGGGGAGACTATAGAAGTAGGCGGGATCCAGGTGGTAGATGGTCTTCGCAGTTGCACGAAACGCCTGGATCACGTCGGCGAGGAGCGTCACATCAAGTCTGAGGTAGGCGTCGTGGTAGTCTCCGAGATTTTGGCAATCCAGCTCACACCACATGGACTGAGCATGGTTATAGTCATCCTCAGAGATGCCCGAGCCTCGCAGTTTGCTATAGAAGTTTGCTCGAGGAGGAAGCGACGTCTCCGCAAACTTGGTAGGGTCTGTGATGTATTCGTAGGGGTAGACCCCCTTACGCCTAAAGAGACCGGCGTCCAAGTTCGGAAAATTCGCAGAGGTGATAAGCATTTTCTCGTCGCTAAGCTTCCCCGCAAGAGCATCGAGGCTGGCTGGGAGAAACCTCAGGGAGTCGAGGAAGCGAAGTTCGACGGTAGAGTCGGATTCTGGGATTGGCACTCGTTTGCTCACACTGATGTAACGCTCCTCGTTCTGCGCCAGGACGTTGATTCGCTCGTTGTCGTACCCAAGATGCTTGATCAGGTGGTGAAAATCGTACCCCGAGCCGTTGTGAAAAAACACAGGGATGAAGCGCGGGTCCCGGGCCAAGCGGTTGCAATCGTTGCACCAAGAACCAACGTACCTACCGTTAAAATGATCGTGGTGTCGGACTTTACAGTTGTTGGCGGTGTACTCCTTGACGCAGACAGGGCAAGCAATGGCCTCGTCGTGTCTACGTTGATCGTCGGGGGTCAGTGGGAGCATAGACTTGGGGGTCAACAGCACCTTCCCTATCTTGATAGCCTCGACAACCATCCTCTCGAGGAAGTGTTTGGCAGCGTCGGGACCACGGTACACGTAGGGCTCGGGGGCGATGTGTTGGTCTCGTCGCACGACAACGTATGCGAAACTGGATGCCTCGTGGAGTTGGTAAGGGGTGGTGGAAGAAACTTCAGGATCGGGATCGCAAGTGGACAGGGGTTTGAGGAAGGCCTCGAAATCCGCGATGATGATGGCGGGGTGCTCTACCATGGCACCGTGCATGTGGAAACGTTCCACGGTGCCAGGTTCGGGCAAGTCTGCCAGCCCAGGTTCGTTGGCATTGCAGTAGAGCTTGTGGTTAGCAAGCTTCTCGGCAGCGATGTTGCGGCCTCTGATGCGCTGGTAATCCTGCCATTCTCGATTACGAAATTTAGACAAGCACCTGGGACAAACTTCTATGTGGTGTTCGTCTTTGCTCAGCTGGCTCGAAACAAGTCTAGAGAGAGAACGGATGAGGGTGTAGTGATGGTGAGTTTCATTCTTGATGAGCAGAAGGTGAATTTCCTGCGCACCGTCGTCGTCTACGTCGCTCACCCGAATGGGGTACACCACATTTTCGTCGATGAGGCCATAAACGTTGATGGCCAACCGAGGGTTGTGTGTACGGGCCTCAAACTTGCGAATGTCCGAAAGCGCCACCGGATAGTCAATCCCAGCAATGGCATCTTCCAGCTCAGGCTCGTAGGGTAGGTAGTGGTTAACTCAGTATGGATGGTTTTTCCAGTCGACAGGGTGCAATGCTGCAAGCACAGACCAGAGAAAGCACTTGGCGTCACTGTTTTGAATGTTCAGGACGGCCTTTTTATCCTCAATCGCTTCTGGTAAGCGGACGTAGCTGGAGGCGGAGAGAGGCACAAACTTGGAAAGTTTGACGCGCAGCTCGTGAGGCTCACCACACAGCGAACCCCCCGAGCCCTTAGCTTCATGTTCTTCTTGCTTTGCCAGCAGCTCCTCGACAAACTTGTTGTAGATGTCCTCGAGGTTGTCGACATCCGCCAAATGCAGCGTCTTCGCCTTGGTGTTGTGGCAGAAGCTGTAAATTTCATCAGACGGCTTCTTGTACCAGCAACAAAGCGATGCGTAGAATTTAGTGGAGGAGTGCGTAGCCAGTGCATTACTAAAAATAGAAACTATTTCTGCTTGCTTCTCCTCTAAAAAGCTACGCACGTCGCATGAGCCATCCGACAATTGAATGTAATCTCCTAATATTCCCCCAAAAGCAGACCGGTCTGCTTTTATCGCAGGCTTGACGCGTTTAGCAGGTGGTGCATTGATGGAGGCTGCTTCTGCCTTCCTCTTGGTTGAGCTGGTCGACGGTTGAGCCCCAGATGTATTTTTGCTTAGACAAGTAAGCTTATGCTTCTTGACATACGCAATTGTAATGTATTTATTGCATCCGGAACACAATTCGGTGGCAGCCAAATGCTTGCTTGGCACGCAGGTGCGACAATGTCTTGCAAAATTTTTGCTTGATATGGCTGTTTTGCACACAGGGCAACTTTTCATGGAGCGCATTTTTTTTTGGGTATGTTTATTTATATGTGATCGGTTGGTGGTAGAGCGTTGTCTTCTTCAAATATGTGCTTTAATCAACCCTATAAAAAAATTGAAAAAATATATAAGAAAAATATGATTGTAGATAGAAAAAAAATAAATATTGTATGCATGTGTAATTCTATTTAGCTTATTTTTGCTAGACACAAATCTTCTTCAGATTTTATTGCCCACTAATATATTTTTTCTACCAATTTAATAGAAGTGTGAAACTATGAAAATGTTCTGAGACAATCTTCTCTAGAATATTCTTCCCCAAAGCTAATGTTAACAACCTGTTGTAATCTAAGCATCGTGTGTATTGCATCCGGCGAAGCCACGCTAACGCCCAAGCAGCTCGCTATTATGTACCTGCACGCTCCGGATATGCTGATGATCTTCCATCCCAGCTCGCTGTTGTGTGCCTGCATGCTCCGGTTATCTCGCTTGCTTTGAAACAAAATATAAATAAAACAAATTGTATACACCCAAGCGACCCGCTATTTATGTATTTGCACGCTCCAGATGTTGCGGGGTAGGTGTATTGACGAGGCTCACCGTTGTGTAATTTTCGTCGTCCCAAGGCTTACGTATTGTTGATAGCACACGCAGAGAGGAGAGGGAGCAAAATTGTAGTTTTTCTAGATGTGTTTGCGCCATAATACAGAAATAATAAGAGGCGCCAGCGCGTGCACGTGTGTGTGTGTGTGGCACATCGTTCCCGAGAGAGGTTTACAAAAGTCACGATATACAAACATTAGTGTCCCCGGGACTTGGAAGATTACGATAAAGTGCATTCATACTTCAAAAATGAGAAAATGCATTATTTACTCATCACGCTGTGCCAGCACAACGAATAAATACGCGAAACGTAATCTACCGATAGGCGCGCGCGCGCGTGTGTGGCACATCGTTTCCGAGAGAGGTTTACAAAAGCCGTGTCCGGATTGGCAAGCGCTCCATCCCGTTCTCCCCCGTTGCTCTCGCGTGCACTCGAAGTCGCGTCCAAGTCGTCCGAATCTGCATGTCCCCTTGTAGTACGCCTGTCACTTTTCCCGCCAGGTGTCAGCCCGAACTTCACCCACCGCGCTCTGGGGCGCAAACAAACATGACAATGATTTCCACCTAACTACTCACATTAAAAAATATAACACGCTATTTCATCATTTACGTTTTCTGCATTCATTATCGATAAAATATTAAAATATAACTGAGTTTTACATCCTCTAATCAGTAAATATTGTCTGTACAAAATGAAAGTTAGAATATGGCTGCCAAGCGCAGCGTCACAGCGAGTTCAAGCGTGCATCTGTCGCGCCTCCCTCCGACTCCACGTCTACCGCAAATTCAGACAACAGAGATTGGCTGAGTCCCGGATGGAACAGCGCTCTAGGTGACATCTGCTGCTGATTCGGACGCAACCCCGGCCACTTCTATTAGTCAGTGTTGCCCATTCGTAGGTTAGCTTCGCCTGTAAAATATCACATGATGAAATATTCTTCAGGTAAGTTGGCAACATTGAACCGCAATTGATGTTGCCAGAGTTGTCAACTTCTATTTGTAGGTTAGCTTCGCCTGCAAAATATCACATGGTGAAATATTCTTCAGGTGAGTTGGCAACATTGAATCGCAATTGATGTTACCAGTGTTGTCAACTTCTATTTGTAGGTTAGCTTCGCCTGTAAAATATCACATGGTGAAATATTTTTGAGGTGAGTTGGCAATATTGAATCGCAATTGATGTTGCCAGAGTTGCCAATTCCCATTTGTAGGTTAGCTTCGCCTGTAAAATAATATGTGGTGAAATATTCTTGGGGTGAGTTGGCAACACTGATCGCCAATTCATGGCACTCAACCCGTGCACCTCCACTAATCAGTGTTGGCAACTCCCATTTGTAGGTTAGCTTCGCTTGTAAAATATCACATGGTGAAATTTTCTTGGGGTGAGTTGGCCACACTGCGAGAAAAGCCTCAAGCAGTGTTGCCAGCTCCTTGCTTGAGGTTAGGTTAGACCCAAAAACAAAAACCTTGGTGATTTTTTCAAGTGAGGAGTTGGTAACACTGCGAGCGCCACCGAGCGCCATTTTCGGTTGGTCAACCGGCTTGATCCTACTACTCTGTAAGTTAGCTTCGCCTGTAAAATATCACATGGTAAAATATTCTTGAGGTGAGTTAGCAACACTAAACCGCAATTGATGTTGCCAGTGTTGCCAACTCCCATTTGTAGGTTAGCTTCGCCTGTAAAATATCACATGGTGAAATATTCTTGGGGTGAGCTAGCAACACTGCGAGAAAATAAGGCTCATGCCTTACGAGAGCAAACCGTTAACATACACCATAAAAGGCTACGCCTCGCTCGAGCTGGCAACACTGCAAGAAAATGAGGCTCGGTGAGATTCGCAGTATTGCCAGCTTTTTGCTTTAAATTAGGTTAGACCGAGATAAAAACCTTGGTGATTTTTTCGAATAAGGGGTTGGCAACACTGCGAGCCTCACCGAGCCTCATTTTCGGGCGTAGAACCGGGCCCACTGTACTACTAGCACATAATAAAGATCCTGTCTTTCGAAGGGGGGTTGGGCGTCATCTGCCCCCTCCAAAACTTTTATGATTTCTGAAAAAAATGAGTCGTCGCGCTGGTGTTTTCCCACATCTATTGATTCATCCTGGAGAAGAAATATAATTCTGGCGATTCGTCGTCCGGGGGGTTGGTTTATTCCCTGCTAATAGCGTCAGAAATATTTTGTGTAGATTTACAATGAACGACCGTGAAATCGTATGAATCCAGCTCTGCAATCAACCGCGAGAGCTTCGAACTCAAATTACGGGTGGTACGTAAATAACTGACTGCTTTATCTTCTGTTACAATTTCGAAATGTTTCCAAATTAAGTAAAACCTAAAGGTTTTGAGTGCATAAAGAACCGCTGATAGTTCTAGTTCCATGATGGACAATTTTTCTTCCCCTTTTTTGAGTGTTTTACTTGCATATGCTACAGGAAGGAAATCATTATTTGCATTTGGCTGTGTTAAAATAGCCCCAAGACCTTTCAGACTTGCATCACCGTAAACGCGTGTTTCTTTAGAGGGGTCATAGGGTAGCAAAACTGGGGCAGATATTAAAGCGTGTTTTAAGATTGTAAAAGCTGTTTCAAGGTCCTCCCCCCATACAAATTTTTTGCCTTTGCCCAAAAGGGACTGGAGAGGTTGGGCCTTCTCTGAAAAGGATGGGACGTATCTACGGACATATGAACATAAACCTAAATATCGTTTAACTTGTTTTGTGGTGGAGGGGGTGCGGAACGATTCTGCAACCGGCCGTTGTTTCAACGATAGCCTCTACTTCCCCTGCTTTGAAAGCCTCGTTTTGTTGTTTGAACCACGATTGTGATTAAACTTACCCCTTTGATAATTTTGGCCTACAGTTTGAAAATTTTCGTGATCATGTGACTGTATAACTTCCTCGATTTTAACGCTAGGTTGCTGACCTGCTTAGCCAAAGCTTCTACAGTGGACGATTCTGAAGTTGGGAGAGACGTTTGTTGTCTTTTGACAAGGTCCAATTAAGCTTGCAAGGCTTGCAGCTGATTAGTCATGTCTTGATTAGCCCGAGGTGCTGATTCCGGAGCAACCGCTGTAGTGATAACTACGGGGTTCTGGTGAGAAATGGGCAACTCAGCAGGATACGGAAAAAGAGTTTCCTTCTCAGCCGAATGCAAGAGCTCTTGCACCGTTCTACGGAGCATAAGCAACTTTGCTTTTTCATATTCCTTGAGGTCTTTCAAAATATCACGAACTGAATTATATTGTTTTGAAATATCTCCCTGATAAATTCCGGTTGAAGACCTGCGTTTATATATTTAAGCTGCTTATTCACAGCCATGTTATTGACAATCTTAAACAAGAGGGTCTGCTTATCCCTAACGTAAGATGATACCGGTTCATCGTCCCTGTGGAACCGATATCTGATCTGCTCCTCGATCTGCAGCTGATCAAGGGAGCCTGTGAATTCTTCAATAAGCTTTTTCTAGACGCCTGGTTGCTGGATAATTGCATTAAACCAGCGGAGGGTTGCCCCACATAACAACGCCGGGAACATTTGCCGTTTTTTTCGTCTCCTACCAATTATTCAAAATCGCCGCACTTTCGAAACGATCTATGAATTTAGTAACATCCTCCCCCAAGGCACCCTGAAACTGAATGCTCTCGAAAAGGAGGGGATGAACAAAAGGTAGTTGAGCCATGGTGGGTGGGTCCACAAGAATTGTGGGACGATTATCAATTTGAAAGTTAGCCTGCGTGCGTGCGCGACTTCTAGTTAATGGAGGACTTCTGATTGGGGTGGATGAGGCACAAGGTAGGCCCTCCACATCAAAAGACGGACCAACAGCATTATTGGCCTATCCAATGTGGTATCAAGCTCGTCCTCCAACTCAATAAATAACATAAGGCATTACTGACAATGGTGACGTACCTTATTTAAAAAAATAACCCCATGTTAGTAAAAAATTCCGCGAAGAAACAAGTCTAACATGATATTAGCGAGTAGTGTAATTGGCTATAGGATGAGCGCACACATAGCGTACAAATGAAGAGGTTATTTGATTAAACAGCCCGATTTGGCTACACTTAAAACTATGCCAAGATGCCCATAAGCCCTAATTGCTCAAGTGTGATATGTTCTCAAAATCCCAAGAACCCTGAATCCTAGTGTATAAATGAAGAACCCTCAATAGACAGATTTGGCTACACTTAAAATTAAGCCAAGTACCCATATGATCTTATTGCTTATAGTGTGTTACTCTTTCAAAATCCCAAGAATCCTGAATTCTAGTGTACAAATGAAGAATCCCCTCAGATTGATTCGGCCATGTGTGTAAAAGCTGAATCTGCCAGATTGTTGTCCATAAGCTTATCAAAAATATGCCCCTCTTGATATTATTATAGCTACACTTAAAACTATGCCAAAAATGCTCATATCCTCATGCTCTAACAACTTATAGATCTAATTCAATACAGGATTACTTGGACAAAGGCAGGCTGCAAAATTGAACTGTTACATGTTTTCTTTCTAATCTTTGATCAGTTTTATTGCCCGGGCAAGCAATTACTTAGCTCAGAAATGCATCAATTTTCCCGATCGAAACTGTCTGACAGACTAATTGCTTACCCCGGACAATAAATTATGCACGCTTAGGAGATATCATATTCCATTATTGTTGGCATGCATAAGAAAAATATGCTAAAAGGGGCATTATTGATATGGCATTGACTCCAATTCACTGAAAGGGCATAAAACTTCCATTAATATTTCTGTGTAATAGGGGGAAATTCTTAGTAAAATAACAATACCCTCTTGCATGACAGCATGACTCCAATCCAAAATGCTTTGCTCTGATAATATATACACAAGTAAGATATTGAGAATATTCACTGCACAGTTCAAAGTCCAACTTTGACTGTATTTAGCTGATATATACAGCTCATAGCTCCTGGGCTCTGATACTCAGTAGAGTGTGGGCATAGTCCCATGCCTATATGCATTGTAATCAAAGGCTTCTGGGTTTGAGGCCTCCCCATGGAGAAGTGCTAGTCTTGCTGCCTTGTAATCAGGGGCTCCGGGTTTGAAACCTGGTAAAAATGTGTAGGCCTTCCTCATGGCAAAGTGTTGGTATTATTGCCTTGTAATCAAGAGGCTCCTGGGTTTAAGACCTGTTGAAATGTGTGAGATTGAAATACATGTGGCAGAATAATATCCCCACACTTGAGACTTTGAGAATATTCACTGCTAGCTGATATCCAGCTGAGGTTTGAAACCTGGTAAAGTGTGTTGTACAACAGCATAATAGAGCAAAATTATTTTATATTGGGGATCACCACAGCCTAGTTACTGCTGTTGTCTGGGTATAAAAGCACCAGCTCAGCCACTAACTGCTGTTATAATTGTTTTGGCATTATATCCATAGTTCTGTTTTTTTGGAGCAAGAAATTTTATATAATCAAACAATAAAAATGCCAAACTTGAAATATTGCAATCAATGCAATAAATTAAATCTAGTTCTAATTGAGCTAGGCACCGGCATAATTGTGATCGTAAGAAATGCAGAAAGGCTACAAAAATATGCCCAAGATGCCATAAAATATTAAGCAAAGCATATTACAATAGCCATAAGTGTACTTGTTATGTACAGTCATCAACATTTCCCCCACAACCATCTTGATCTGGTCTGAAAAGGAAGCATGAAGCACCTGTTAATGCTAGAGCAGCAAAGCAGCCACGCTATGCGCCACCCATCCATAGCAGTTTTGCTGGCCAACTTAGGGATTACCGGTTTGTATCAGAGCCAAGATGTGACATTAAGAATTTTTTGAACAGTATTAATACTGATGTGCAGGCAATTCTAAATGCACAAAATGGCTCTTATAAGCTGTCCCTCAAATTGTTTACACAATATAAGAGACCAAATGGCACAAAATTTACACATCCCCACATAACAGAAACTGTAGCTGTATATTCAAATACAAATTCAGACAAAATAATAAGCAGTTTGATAGAGCAATTGGATATTAAGCACTCTGAATTTGCAGCAAAAGAATCAGGATGGAGCCTATGTGGATCTCCACACAAATTATATATTAATATTTCTGAATTCAGCCCACTACAAGGTTCTACATATCTGCCATTACCTGCCAATATTAAAAACAAAAAAGCCGTAGTTAACATAAAAAATAATGATGAGAAATGTTTTCTGTGGTGTATTTTAGCTGCTTTGTATCCAGTTTTAAGGGATCCACAAATAATAATTTATTATAAACAATATGAACACAATTTTGATGAAGCTATGGAGGGCTTAGAATATCCAATGTCTGTTCAGAATATTGATAAATTTGAAAAAAAAGGCCAGGGATATCAATGGTAAACAATTATCTATTAATGTTTTTATTTGTTCTACTGGCCGTGGCAATTGATTGATAGCACCTCTCAGAATAAGTACACTTGATGATGATTCTGCTGTTCCGATTGATCTGCTCTTAATTGAAGGGGATGACACACACAATTACACTCTAATACACAGTCTTGAAGCTTTAGTCAGAAAACAACTAGACAAATCTAAGACAATATTCAAGTTGTGTAGAAGATGTTTGACTGTATTTGATGGTAGAAAAATGGTGAATGGGGTTCGGGAAGTGAATGCAGAAATTGCTGAAAACAAGTTAATTGAACATTTAAAATACTGTGGCAACCATAAACCTGTTCGTATGGTGATGCCTTGGACAAATGAATATACCAAATTCAAAAAATTTGAAGCCTTGTTGGAACACCCAGCATATATAGTCTGTGATTTTGAATCAAACCTCAAACCCCTTGCATTCTGCAGCCCAGATCCTGATGAATCTTCAATTACATCATACCAGTTACATGAACCTTCTAGTTTTTATTATGTGGTTGTAGAGGATGGGGTTGTTAGTGAAGAATATTTATACATGGGACCAGATGCCATCAAAGAATTTGCACATAGAATAGAAGATGAGTGCCATGACATAGCATCTAATGTTTTATTAAAATCAAAACCTATGTTGCCTTTAACAGAGAAACAGATTGAAGATTTCAACAATGCAGAAAAATGCCCGGTATGTGATTCTGAATTTTCAGATACAAATATCAAGGTGAAACACCATTCTCATACAGATGGTAAATTCAAAATGGCCCTGTGTAATAGCTGTAATATTAAGATCCAGAGACCAAAATTTGTCCCTATATTTTGCAATGGTGCATCCAATTATGATTTTCATCATCTGATCAGGTACGAGGTGTTTGACAAGCAGAATTTAAATATTTTAGCAGAAAATAATGAGAAATATATTGCTATTAGCAAGATAATTAAAGTTAATGGTGTTCCCATTCACTTAAGATTTCTTGATTCCTAACGAATTCTGTCCGCTAGCCTGGCTACACTGGCCACTCAATTATCTGATGATCAATTCAAAATCACATGTGCTATTTTTCCAAATCAGGACCTGAAATTAATTAGGCGGAAGGGTGTATATCCATATGATTATGTTACAGGTTTTTCTAAATTTGATGAGTGTTCTCTGCCACCACAACAAGAGTTCTGCAGCAAACTCAGAGCATCTGGAATCACTGATGAAGATTATCACCATGCCCAGTTGATGTGGAACAATTTAAAATGCCAGACATTTGGTGATTATCACATGGCATATTTAAAACGTGATGTCACTCTCTTAGCTGATATACTTCAGTCATTTAGAAAATCTTCCATGGAAAATTATAAGCTGGATCCAATGTATTTTACAGTGCACCAGGCCTAGCATGGTCTGCAATGTTTTTAAACATTAAATGCAATTGGATCTGATCCAGGATCAGGACATGTATCTGTTTATGGAGCAATGTATAAGAGGAGGCATGGTGCAATATTCTCAGAGATATGCCAGAACAAATAACAAATATATTCTCAATTATGATCCAGCACTGACATCAAATTATATACTGTATGTGGATGCCAACAGCCTGTATGGTTATGCTATGATGGATAAATTGCCATATGCAGGGCTTGAGTGGGTTGAAGATTTCAATATTGAAGATCTTCTGGATTTTGATGACAGTAACTATGGCCTGTTCTTAGAGGTTGATCTGACAATTCCTGATGATTTACACAAGAAATTTTCTGATCTGCCCCCAATTCCTGAGGTTCAGTGCTCACCTGGCTCTAAACAAAAGTAATTGATGATGACTCTGGAGCCAAAACAGGATTATCTCATATATTACAAAAACCTCCAGTTCCTAATGAATCATGGTGTTCAAGTGACCAAAGTTGGCAAAATTTTGAGGTTCAGGCACTCAAGATGGTTGGAGCCATATATTGATACAAACACAGAGCTTCGAACATCTGCAGTGAGCCAATTTGATAAAACTTTGTTTAAATTGATGGTAAATTCAGTGTATGACAAAACCATAGAAAATGTCAGAAAACATACTGATGTTAAATTAATTACTGACCCCAGCCTGAGCAAAAAATTGATAGCAAAGCCTAATTTCACCTACAGAAGAATTTATGATGAACATATGGCACTTTTTAATATGAAAAAAACAAAGATTAAGTTTGATAAGCCTATTTATGTAGGGGCTGTGATATTGGAAATGGCCAAATTACACATGTAAAAATTGTATTATAATGTGTTGAAGCCTATTTATGGTGATTGTGTAAAACTGATGTACACGAACACAGATAGTTTTATTCTTGATATTCAGACAGAAGATGTTTATCAAGATATGTCACAGCCTGCATTGCTTGAATATTTTGATACCAGTGAAAATACAAAGATTCAGCACCACAAAAAAATGTGCCTGGCAAGTTAAAAGATGAGACACTTGGTGATGTTATTGTGGCATTTGCTGGGTTAAGGGCCAAGATGTACAGCTTTGAAACATGTAGTGGTGCCGTTGCAAAAAAAGCCAAGGGCATTGGCAGAGTAACTGTAGACAAAGAGCTCCAATTTAAAGATTACAAAAATTGTCTCAAATCACAGAGTTCAATCAATTCAGAATATGGATCACTTGTTGACTACAAATGTTGTAAGAAAAGTGGGTCTGGACCCACATGAGGATAAGAGATGTATTTTATCATGTGGCATACATACTCTACCATGGGGTCATTGTGATTTGAAAAATGGCAATCAATGCCCAATTACAGAGCATGATTTGAAATAAATAAACATGCCAATGAACTTATTTGGGTTCAAAAAACTGGCTATTATGGACCTGCCAACACCAGCACCCTCTTCTGATATAATATCTAAATTAAGTGCTTTGTTAATTTTTCATCTGAACAGCATACTTACAGATGTTGATGATGAAACAGGTAAAATATTGTACATATTTAACAATAATTTAAATTATTACCAATTACCTGTAGGTGGTCAATTACAATTTATTACAACTCCCGAGGGTAATATCAAGATTTCAATAGGCTAAAATATTTAGAGGATAAAGCACTCAAACATGATTTCTGGAAATGTATATACTGTTTCTGCTGGTGACTGCTTATATATAGAGGTCCCGGGATCCTATGACAAGCTTATACCTTTTTTTTATAGAATTAAGAATTAGATATTCAATAATAAATAACCACTAAATCAAAATGCCTAATGATATATTTGGCCATACAAGACATGAAGATCACAGTGATGAGATTCTGATGCTTGATGTCAGAGTCAAAAAATTAAGAAGTGATTTACAAGGTTTACAAACCACACTCAATGCCAGTCTTCAACTAGAAATTACAAATTTACAATCACAATGCATGGACCCTCTTCTTAAAATTGAATCTGAACTCAATTTGCTGCTTCAAAAATATACTGATTTGGCTACATTGGATAATTTTCAAAGTTTAGAGGAGGCTGTAGCAGCTCTTCAAGCCAAATTTAAGACCCAGGCCACCAACTCTGAGCAATTAAAACAGCAATTAGAAGAGCAGATAAATAATGTCCAGTCACAGCTCCAAACAATTGTCAAAAGCATAAAGTCACAAGAAGATTTTGATCTAGTGATTTCCACTCTAAAAGAACAGATTCAATCACTGGAGATTCCTAATCTGGACCCTCAGAACAATGCCATAGCCGAGGTTAAAGAAAAAATTTAGACACTTCAAAATTTTATTAACAACTTGCCATCTTCTGATGCTTTGAGTGCAATAACTCGGAGTGTAGCTAACATCAAACTGCAACTTGAAACATATGAAGATTTTCGAAAAATTCCGAGTACCATAACTCATCTTGAGGGTACAATAGCAGCAGTGCAAAGTGATCTGACAAATGTACAAGATTGTAGATACCCTTGTCAGTGTTCAGCAACAGATCACAAAACTTGAAAACCTCAACACTGAATCTGAGCTATCTCATTTTCATCACTTGATCGATGATATCCAAACAAAGCTTGAAATTTTACAACAATCCACACCTACTCAGGCAGATATAGCCCTGCTCCAAGATGCTATGCGTGGTGTGGTTGATGCTTCTGAATTAAATTATGTGAAATTGGCACTTGAATCTTTGCAAAATACTGTATCAAATCTGCCTACTTCACAGGAACTTAAAAATATTAAGAGAGCTGTGAATCGCATATTGGAATCTGAAGATATCAAGAATATCCAAACAGAGATGAAACAACTTACTCAGACAGTGGCCACTCTACCAACTAATCGACATATTAATGAACTGCATGTTTGAGGATATCAGAAGACAAGTCCATGATCTTACAGCAAAAAATTCAAAATTGGCAGTTGTTGAAAATTTACAGCAAATTGTAGCTAATATCAAGCAACAGCTAGGTACCATGGAATCCAATCAAGCAAATGCTTTGTCTGTTTTTGCCACCCAGCTACAAGAGATTGTGCAACAATACAAGAAACTTGTTGTGAACATAAAGATCAAGCCAGGCCATGATGATGTTGTTAGGACTATCAATGAGCACCTTGAATCTGTAACAATTAGATTGCTTACAGCAGAAAAAGAAATATCTGGCATAATCGAGAATCCTAAACATACAGTAATTCTTGAATTGTACAGTATCCCCAACAAAGAATATGATTTACCATTTACCGTAGGTGGCAAAATATATATGCTGTCCCCTGCACAATTTTATTACCAGTTTTTTGTTGGGGGCACACTTAGACGAATCAAGATCAAATATTGGCTACAACGACAGGCACACCACTACCCTACCTTATCAATAACAAATGCTGACAACAAACCAAAAATCACCAGTGTAGAGTTAGAGGATTTTACAGGCCCCAATACATTACATCTTATGCTGAAGATGATGGCTCTCTGGAATTTAATATACAAATAGGGGACAAATTATATTTAGAAAATCCTGTAGTATCAGCTACTGAACACCCTATAGTTGCAATATTGTTGTTTAAATACTATGTCTAGACAAATTATTGTTGATGAATTACACAGACAAGCCAGACATAATTATAAGAGACTGCCAGTGGTTACAAAATGCATAGATGATTTATGGCAGTGTGACTTTGTTGAGATGGCAATTGGACAGCTGAAAAACTTAGACAAGATCAACAAGGGCTACAAGTATCTACTCACTGTCATAGATACATTTTCAAAATTTGCCTGGGCTGTGCCACTCAAATCCAAGACTGGAAAATGTGTTACGGAAGCCTTCAGGACAATCATCAATCAGAGTGGAAGATCACCTCGATATTTGCAAACAGATAATGGCAAAGAATTTTATAATTCTGTGTTCCAACAATTTATTAAAAGCCAGTCAATACAACATTACTCGAGTTACAGTGATCTCAAGGCCTCAATTGTAGAGAGATTCAACAAAACCCTAAAAAAATCATATGTATAAACAATTTACCCTTCAAGGTAATTATAAATGGCTTAATATTCTTCCAGAAATTCTACATAAATATAACAACTCGGTCCATTCCACAATCAACATGAAACCCTCTGAGGTAACTTCATCTGATGAGCAAAAATTGATCAGCACTTTTTATTATCCTAGATACCAGCCAACAACAGGAAAAGCCAAATACAAGGTGGGTGATCAAGTAAGAATCAGCAAATATAAGCACTTATTCAAAAGAGGCTTTACCAGAAACTGGAGCACTGAATTATTTACAGTGGCTCAAGTTAAACCTGGGACCCGATACACATATATAATAAAAGATCACCGAGGAGAAATTCTCAAAGACAGGTTCTATGAAGAAGAACTTAGCAAAACTAAACAGCCTGACACATATCTCATAGAAAAAATCATCCGCAGAAAAGGCAACAAGATACTTGTCAAATGGCTAGGACTTCCAGAACACAGCTGGATCGAGGCAGACAATGTGATTCTATGAACACCTGGGATGTTATAAAGAGACTGCCAGATCCTGAACAGCAGAATAAGAGAAATGGCAAGCTGCTGCCTGATAATATTAGATGTCTTATTGTTGGGCCATCGGCTTGTGGTAAAACTAAACTAATGATTGATAATTTTTTATTGGCACCCAACTGGTTACACTGGAAAAACAGGCATTTGCATGTCTTCTCTAAGAGCTTGGAACAATTAAAATATCAGCAGCTGATGAAGCTATATGATGGACTGGATATAGCCACTCCATGAATGTCTTGATAACTCTGTTGTTGTGTTTGATGACATTATACTGGATAATCAAAACAAGGTTAGACATTTTTTTACACAGGGCCGACACAAAAACATAGATTGCTACTACCTGCCACAGACTTTTTCTAAAATACCGAAGCAGCTGACCCGAGACAACAGCAATTTTATATGTGTATTTCATCAAGATTATACCAACCTCAAACACATACATGATGAATATGTAGGTGGTGACTTGAGCTACAATGATTTTTCTAAGTTTTGCAGTAGGTGCTGGAACCAGTACAGTTATGGCTTTGTCACAATTGATATGACAAGAAAACCCAATAGTGGCAAATACAGAAATAAAATCAACAACTTTCTAGACATTTAAACATATATAAATAACCATGAAAAGGCCAATCATTGATGATCTTAAATTAAGAGATTATCTTGTAAAAAGATTTAAGGGATGGAAATCAGAGAACCGAGGAATCTATGAACAACACAAGCAAACAGAACAGCCTATTATTGATGCTATTAGTGAATTAGGTAAAAATATCAAAACTGTTACAGAGCAAAATCAAAATTTGATCACAGAGCTTGTACCTGTAGCTGCTAGGAACATACTAGATTATCCAATCACCCCACTTTCTAGTATTCATACACCTAGTCCTGTTGCTCCTCGAAGAATTGAAGCTACTCAGGATCCTATTGAATTTGGTCTTCTTGCTCAAAAATATCTAAGCACACCTAAAGACAACAAAGATGAGGTCTTTGGCTTATATGCTGACACAGAGCGTGATGGTAGCATCATACATAGAATTGGCAATTTCAGAGTAACATTTATGGGAGATGATCTGATTGTATATTCAGAATCTCATCTTGGAGAAAAAGGTGCTTTTGTTAAGTATCCTGGCACACCTGGATTGTGGGAACTGATGAATAGGAAGAGACGTGGCAGCTATACAGATCAAGATTATGAGCATTACAAAGAAATATTAATAAAATCAGATGCTCTATACCAGAACAATGATCCCACACAAAAAAGAGTCAAGTCTAGCAGTGGAGCAAAATACAACAACTTAATCAAGCCCATATGGTCACAGATCAAGACTGGTAGTGGAATCAAACATTACAACACCCAGCTTAAAGAATTTGTCTGGGTTGATAGATAGGTTGCTGGTGATAGCTGGGGAGGAAATTGCTGGCAACCACAATTTTTATAATGAAAAGGTTGGAATTATGGACATGATAAGCACCAAATTGTCTAATTTTATAGTGAATGACACTAAGGGCATTGGATATCTTATAAAAATTATTAATACTCAACCCCCTAAATTTTGGAATATCTCTAAGGGTCGGGGGCTGGTTAATGACATTATAAACAAGCTGCCATTTGAACTACACATTCCAGGCTATCAGTATTGTGGTCCAGGTACAAAATTGGACCATAGATTAAACAGAGGGGACCCTGGTGTTAATCCCCTAGATGCTGCTTGTAGAGACCATGACATAGCATACAACAAACATTCTGATCTTGATAGGCGACATGTTGCAGACAAGAAATTATAAGAGGCTGCATCTGGTAGATTTGTAAGCAAAGATGCTTCTTTAAGTGAAATAATAGTAGCATTGGGGACCACCATAGCTATGAACACCAAACAAAAACTGGGGTGGGGGTTGTGAATATGTATATAATAAACCTAGGATGAAGGCCAAGTGTGTTATGTATCAGATACCTTATGCAGGTATTAAATCTCTTAAAACTATTGATAGTCTTTTAACCAAAAAGCAGCGCAAGAAAAAAAATTCTTGTGTTGCAAAGGGCCATGGTATGAAATTGTTACTTAGCACCCCCCAATTAAAAAAATTACAGCAATCTAGGAAAAAATCACATGTGGGTGGATTTATATTTACTATCCCGGCCATCTTAGCAGCTTTGGGGGCTGTGGGGAGCTTGGCCGGGGGATCAACTGCCATAGCAAAAACAGTAATAGATGCCATAAAGAATAGGGCAGAATTTGATGAACAAAAGCGCCATAATCTGGCCATGGAAAAACAAGGCAAGGGTATAAAGAGAGCCATGAATAAGTTTAAAAAAAACAAGAGCCGCTTACAAACCAAGATATTGAAGCTTTAATCAAGCCACTGGTCATCAAAAATTTTAGAGGTGTGTACATGTCTGATTCTTTACCAGAACAACCACTCAACAAAGAGTGTGGCATAGTTAATTTGGATAAGTACAAAAATCAGGGCACTCACTGGATCTGTTATCTTAAATATTTAAACAATGAGGCATTTGTGTTTGATTCATTTGGAGGTATTCCACCTGAAAATTTAGTAAAATATCTAAAATCAACTAATCTTTATTACAATAATGCCCGTGTTCAAAATTTCAAAGATGTTAATTGTGGACATCTGTGTTTATCTGTTCTTAGATATCTGTCTCAAATAAATAAACCATCAATTGAAGATTTTCAAAAGGCCCTGTGATATCTGAAGCATCATGGGGGTATTCCTTCTCACCAGCCAAAATTCAATGTTGAAACTTAGATTACATGATGATATAGTGTATCCCAAAACAATAGCTCTCAGAGCATTTTACGGCATGTACTTCATCCCTAATATTACACTCCACAACAACAAGATTGCAGTTGGTGATCAAAACATTGTCATCACTCCAGGGCAGTATAATCTGTCTACTCTAAATGCTCAGTTACCCAGAGGTAACTCAAAATTCTGTCACTCACAGAGTAGAGATTGTGTCTGCTACAGAAACAGTGGATCTGGGTACTATAGGAGAGCTGTTAGGCTTTGAGAACAACACAAAACTTGAAACGGCCATCAAACACACTGCTATTAATATACCTAAATTCATAGCCATAGAAACACTAAATATTCACTGTAATGTGGCCGAGGGTATGATCACCAAATCAAATGGCATAGGCACTCACAAACAAACTGGCATCATTGCAACATTCAAACCTAACACTGAATTTATGGAGCCCATCATCTACACTCCATCACCAACATTATATTTTCCTGTGTGCCATAATAGAATAGATTATATTGAGTTGAGGGTCACTAATGAAAAAGAAGAATTAGTTGATTTTGCTGGAGCCACAACAACTGCTATCATAGAGATTAATATTTAAATAAAAATACATACAAAAAAATGGAAAATATAGAGAGTTATGAGCTACAATCATTCCCCCCAAACAGGACGACATTTGCAAATTTAAATCAACCCAACGCAGAGTTTGAGGTTGATCTTGATGTAGGGGATGGCTTTATACACCCCCACAGAGCAGATCTATACATCAAATTTGATGTTGTAAAGCTCGATAGTACAGATTATCCGACAAATTCAAATATAAGATTTGTAGACAATTTTGTGCCACATCTGTTCTCTGAAATTGAGATCAGAAAACATGGTGTTGTTATTAACAGAGTGGATTACCCTGGTATTACCTCTACAGCTTTGGCCACACTAAAAGTATCTAAAACCGAGGCTTCTTACTACAAAATAAGTGGATTTGAAGCTGGTGATAAAATATTATCCAAGAGCCACACAGTGCTGTTCCCCATGCGCCTGTTGCCAGGATTCTTCTCAGATTACAAAGATATTATGTGGAATGGTGGTTTAAGAATCACATTTAGAATAGCTGCAAATGATAATAATGCTTTGATGAGGTAGAGTACATTAAACTCTACAGGGGAAGCTCTGCCTAATACTCTACCTGATGAAGGCAAGTGCATTATTCACACTATGGAGCTAAGAATTCCAGTTGTTGAATATGAAGCCAGTTATGCCCTTACATACAAAGCAGATATCCTAAAAAAATCCACAGGTGCCTTTACAATTTTATACATATCAATGTGTGCAGAAGCCTGCATCTGGTACCTATTATGAATTTGATGCTACAAACTCATTCTCCAGTACACAATATGATATGCCAGATTTTGTGGTGGTACTGTTTCAGACTGGAAGACACAATAATCAAGAAAAAAATTCAAGTAAGTTTGATAGCTGCAACATCAAGAACATATATCTCAAAAATGGAAGAAATGAGGTGTTCCCCAGAGAAAATTATAATTTAAACATGTCCAAGGATGATTTCCTCAAATTATATGAAGAATTTACAGCATACAAAAGGGTCACTACTGGCAATACTGACACGTATAACACACCAGATGAATTTAAAACACAGAGACCCATGTTTGTCATCAACACTTCAAAAAGGAAACAAGTTGTGGTTAATGACAGGACAAACATCTGTGAAATATCTGTGAATTCCATGATACACTCCCTGATGACACTATATGTAGTGTTATTGTTATAGGTGAAAAATATTTATGATGTAAGAAATGAGAGAGTCACAGAGCAATTCTAGAAGACTTCTGCATATTGCACAAGTTGGGCCTGGAGTCCAATTAAACATAAACCGGAAGTAAATATGTGTGGGTGTGGGTGGGTGTGGGTGTGCATGGGTATAGATATAGCTAATAAGATTACATTTTACAGGGTATTACACTTAAAGCAATAAGCTCATATGAGCATTTTTGGCTTAGTTTTAAGTGTAGCTATAATAATATCAAGAGGGGCATATTTTTGATAAGCTTATGGACAACAATCTGGCAGATTCAGCTTTTACACACATGGCCGAATCAATCTGAGGGGGGTTCTTCATTTGTACACTAGAATTCAGGATTCTTGGGATTTTGACAGAGTAACACACTATAAGCAATAAGATCATATGGGTACTTGGCTTAATTTTAAGTGTAGCCAAATCTGTCTATTGAGGGTTCTTCATTTATACACTAGGATTCAGGGTTCTTGGGATTTTGAGAACATATCACACTTGAGCAATTAGGGCTTATGGGCATCTTGGCATAGTTTTAAGTGTAGCCAAATCGGGCTGTTTAATCAAATAACCTCTTCATTTGTACGCTATGTGTGCGCTCACCTATAGCCAATTACACTACAACTCCACGCAACTCCAACCGCGATGCCTACCTTTCAATTTTCATGTCTGTTTAGGAAAACAAGGCATGACGCTTTTCATTTCCAAATGAAAATGAAAAGGACCGCATCAATCCACCACGTAGTGTTCCAACATGAACGCGGGGATCTTAAATAGGGATGTAACTTGCCCCTCCCGATTAATACTTGTTGATGGTAGAGACAGCCCTGAACGGGCAGGTACAAATATCTAACTTATCATTAAAATAGACTCATGATTCTGTTTAGACTGAAGTGAGCAATGCCAATGGCAGAATGGGGGTGTAGACTAGCTTACCCTGTTCGGTTTAGAATTAAGACCAGTAGCTCCTGCTTCTCCGATGATTCCAAATAAAAAGAGCTCGTGTTGCTCTCATGCGCACCTATTTAAACCCTCGCTTGGCCTCTCGTCACCTCTGGCCAAAGGCCAGTGTTCTTACCATTTCCTGTGAAAGGCTTACCCAACACATTTCTGAGCAGGAGCTGACAAGGTCTGCCAGGGTCAATATTTCTTAATCGAACGGGTATGCTACGTAATAAATTGCTAAAACAACATAAGCACAAATTTTTGACGAACTTTGTTGAAAGAGAATTGGCTCGAGATCCGTGGATTTTTCCCTATAGGGTGGTGACAGGCAAGTTAAAGCAATCAATAATACTCACAACAATTAAGAAACAAAATGGTGAGTATATTAAAAATGGAGGAAACGGTGAGTTACCTCATGGAACATCTTCTTCCATTGGATTATCCCCATGAAGATAATGATATACAAGCTGAAATAAGAAGCAGAAGAAGAAATCAAATATATACATCAAAGACTCTTTTGTTACACTTTACGTTTGAGGAGGTGTCTTCTGTTATAGATAAATTAAAGCCGAAGAAAGCGTCTGGGCAGAACGCAGTCCCGAATGAATTCGTTAAGATTTCTAAGAATGAGATATCGTGTCATCTTCAACAGATCTACAACCCATGTTTAATACAGGGTGTCATTCCAGCATGCTGGAAAGAAGCTAATCTAACCCTAATACTGAAGAATAAAAATAAAGATCAAACTGATGTCAAATCTTATAGACCAATATGCCTGCTGGACACTTTTGGGAAGATCCTAGAAAAACTACTGCTTAAAAGGATAGAGGAAAGAGAGCTCCTCAGAGGCACATCACAAAGGCAATATGGATTTAGCAGAGGACTGTCAACGGAGGATGCTATTAACCATGTTAAGAGAACAGACCATGAATCCACTTACAAGTATGTACTTGGAATAGCTGCTTATATAAAAGGAGCTTTTGACAACGTATGGTGGTCCTGTACACTCGCTACATTGAGGGAGCTTGATCTCCCAACAGATATTTATAATGTGATCAGTGATTATCTAAATAACAGAGGGATCAACTACGTTTGGCAGGATCAGAGTGTCCATCGTGAAGTCAATAAAGGATGTCCCCAGGGCTCCGTATTAAGCCCCAAGTTATGGAACATCACCATAGAACCGCTGCTAAAAGAACTGAATGAGAATCCCTTGTCCATTGGAGCAATTGCTTACGCAGATGATCTGATGATCATGGTAGGCGCCAACAGTAGTAGAGAACTGGAACTAAAGGCTATGAATCTTTTAACACAGTTAGATGCTTGGTGTTGCAAGGCAAAACTTACCATCGCAACTCATTTAACTCTCTCAGTATTACTAAAGGGGAAGCTTATGAGATCTCCTAGTGTACAACTTAATGGTAGACCAATTCGGAATGTTAAGTCCCTTAAATACCTAGGAGTATACACTGACTCAGGTTTAAGATTTAGATCGCACGTTGACTACGTTATAGAAAAAGCGAAGACGGAGTTACATCGAACGTTGAGCATGGGGAATACAGTCTTCAAGGTTCCCTTTGATATCGCATTGATTTATTATAATGCGATTTTTCGGTCAATTATAACATACGCTGCCAGCACCTGGGCTAATATAGCTTTCGAAGAACGGGTGAAGTCCAAACTTAGATCAGCGCAGCGCAACGTTCTTCTTCGGATCTTGGGAGGTTTTAAAACCACTCCAACTCTCTCACTTATTGCGATTGCTGAGGTCCTCCCCCTGGACATTGCGGTACAGCAGGCGGCTACCAAGTATTATATGACCAAAGGCACTGGACAGAACTTCCTTGCGAACCATCATATTAATATTATGAGGAAACAAGAGGTTAAAGCCTTCTTCGGAAATAAGTGGGAGCACGAATGGAGTCAAGATGCTTCAATACGTCCTAGGAATTTCATAACGACCATTGGCAAGAGAAACAAGTAGGTATACTTTAAACTATCCAAAGGTCTCACACACTTTATAACAGGGCATGGGCCCCTTAAAATGTATCTCAGGAGATTCAACTTGAGAAATAACGACACCTGTGATAACTGTGGCGAATTGGACAAAACCGAACATAAGGTGTTAAAGTGTAAGGAACACGCCTCAAGATATGTGAGTGAACTTAGACGTAACCTAGGCCAGTACACAAAGGAGACAATTTTTGACAGCCAAATTAAGTTTAACATTTTATACCAACTAGCTGCTGAAATTTCATATATGGAAGAACTTAATTATAGTGTCAGATCCTCGTCTCAACAAAATGAAGTTTCGTCTGTTCCTACATATGTGAGAACAATCAATACTAGATCAATGACAAGGAGATCACCCAGGGCAGAATCCCATGAACAGTGTTAGACTAGATTTTATGAAGAAGGTCCCTCTTGCATAAACAGACGGAAATTTTATATTACGTCAAGTAGATCAAAGTGAAGTCGGTCATAACTAATTAGTACATACACGTTGGTTTATAACATAGGTATCAAGGTATAGAACCCACTCTCCTTTCCCTGTCCTTACCTGTTTACCAAGCTGTAAATCTCTTTACCTGCCTCCCCTTGTATGTCAAAATAAAATATAGGATGCAAGGAAAAATGGGTTGGAAATTTAAGATAAATAATTGAGAAGTTTGAAAAATTGTAAATGCATTCTTATTGGAGGAAGGAGCGGTTACCGAAGGCAAGGGAGATGAGAAAATGCATAAGAATAAATGGCAAATAATTATTTATATGAAAATAATTCAAATATCTAATTATCAATAATATGAATTTAAATTCGTTTTCTAAACATAACATCAATGCTTTTCGTCCAATAATAGTAGTTGAAGATTATCTGTATTGGTGTTTAATAAAAAACAATCTCAAATAGGCAGACAGGAATGTCTTGACTTTACAACTTAAATATTAAATTCCTTCTCTCATTGAAAAATAACTGATAGAGATTCGAGCGTGCAAACAGTCTGTCAGTGTTTGTGTGCGTGTGTGCGTCTGTGTTTGTGTTGAGGGAGGGTTTCAATTGAGAGACATGGCAAAGGAATGAAGGAAGGCATTCATATTCAACTATCGATGTAACCCAAAGTTTCCAACTTAAATTATCTGTTGTTTTTTTTTTCACAGGAGAATAACGTTTGATCTTCTGGCGATGTAACAATGGGATAAAGGAAAATTCACTCCAAACTCAAAATTACGCCACACGCAAATCCTCCAATGATTATTTTCTCCGTGCCACACGAACAACAACAAAGTATAACGCTGTGACTCTGTGAAATACTTTTCGTGGTACCCGTCTGGCAGAAAAGAAACGTTGACCACACGTGAAATCGAACCTAGGATTTCAGCTTAGGAAGCTGCTGGCGTTTTACCCACATGGACACAAGCCGCGGTGCGAAAAAGCATGCTATTTGGGTGATTACTCATAAAGATTGCACTTTTAATTGTTCGGTTCCAAACTTTCAATGTCGCTTTTATCTCATAATATTAATTTGAAACAAATACGCTTGATGGTATAGTGTATCTGTACTGTGCACACATTACTATGATACTAAAAGTTATTTTGTGTGTGTATATTAATGAAGACCATCAGAAACTTGCTTTTGTGCAAGGATAGTGTTTCCAAACACTAATAATCTTCGTGCTCTAGCTTCTGTCAACATTGGAGATTGTGATATGTGGCCAGGAATCTTATAAGTCAAAGACACATACATAATTATATTCTAAACCAACTATTTGACGTAGAAGAGTGATTTCGCAGGAAAATATGAAGCATTCATCATGGTTTTGAAAGCTTCAATATAATAATTTTGTGATTAATTACAAGCTAGAAAAGCAGTTTGCATACGTAAGAGAAAGTAACGAATGTGATCCTGAAATCTCCTCATTCGAGCCGTTATAGATATTGTTATTGTTAATTTTCTCATATTCACATCTTCATGTTAATTTTATTTTATTTTTGCGTTTCTTTTCTTCCACTTTCAGTTAATTGAGACAAAGAAGACAAATTATGATATGGGAAAATTGATGAAGGGACACTCCCAAAGAACACCCACGACAGGTCGGACTTTGAACCTGGGTACTTTTGGTGAACGACGACGTTGCTGTTACGTTAAACTACGGAAAGAGTTAATGGAATAAACATTTACAACCTCTGCTTTCAAATGAACATGAGCTTTTCCTCAAGCGAAGGGATTGAGGTAGTTTTTTTTAAGATTACGTATGGGATACTGAGTATCTGTAACATATTTTCCAGAATTTTTATCTGCCATTTCCTTTTAAAACTAGACACTTAAGTGCATTTATATTTAAAATGCAAGGTTTTATTTTGACCCATGCCTTTCACCTGCCAGGTCAGAAAATTCCCTGCATCCGGTGAAAAACTTTAATGGTAAGCAACACTATAGAGTGTTGTTTTCCCGAACATTTACTTCAGCTGTACTACCACACTCGATCGGCAACGAAGCTGATATTGAACTCAAACGAGTGTACCAGTTTCTCTGAATAAAAGTGTAATTCTGGACGAACCTGGTGAGCTCTCCAAAAAGATCAGCATCTTCAACACCCATCTCAAGCAGATAATTATTAGTTCGCAGAGCCTCTTCTTGTACCATCATATTTTCCTGAAAATATATATGACCGTAACTATATTTTATGTAAAATATGTAACTAACATATTTTCTGTATTTTAAGATGACGAAACTACCACTAGTGTTTAGTATACTGTATGGTGACGTGAGAAAGGACACGGGATGTGCGGAATAGAGAAGACATTTATGTAGCAAAGTTCACGGACTACAGGTAGAAAAGCATGTCTCCAGCTACGTCAATTTTTGGGGAGAAAACAGGTTTGTCGAAAATTTATTGCGGCAACTGGAAGAAATTTGTAAAGATTTAGAAGTGAATGTAGACACATTGGTTAAGATATTCAGTAGTTTTATTGAAATGAAAAGAAGTGTTGCAGTGTTTTGTGATTTTATAGAAATCGTACAGAGAGGGCAATATATACTTTCACACTTATCGTAAATAATCTGTTTGGAGTTGAAGGAACTTTTTAAAGGTGTGAGGAATGAGAGAGCAGAAAATAATAATGCAGGAGAAACTGGGAAAGACATTGAGAATAGTATGGCGGAGATGTTAAAAAGGAGAAAACTGAACGAATAAACTAAAAATTACTAATACATTAACACATGTTTGTTCACATTTCCGTGCGAGGTCGTCACGGACACTTCCGGCATGTAACACTTGTATAACCTTTCAATGCAATCATATCAAGTCGAAAATGTCGGTGACTGTACATATTGCGGGTCATGGTGTATAACCGAAACTTGGTAATTATTATAGAAAATGGTCAATAGTCGTGTTCGAAAATCAAAATATTTATATATCGAAAAACCTATACTAATGTTTCAGTATTTTACAAGGAACGTGTAAATAAATATCCAAAAGCCTGCACTATGAGTTGAAGGAATGAAACAATTTGTACACACAAGTAAATGTTATTATTATATCGAAAAATAATAGACTTCATATACTTACACATCGTTCTCCCTCCATCGCTACACTGTACCGGTAAAGACGTTACAGAAGAATAAAAACTCTGTAGCGATGGTCTAAAACATATACATATCTGTTTCGTATAAGGTTCAACCATTTACAGAACGGAAACGACTTCTTCGTTGATTCTGCATGACAAAGATATCTACAGGGTGGCTCAATAAGTCACTTAACACCCCCAGTACAAGGCCACTGCAGCGCGCAACATGGAAATGGTGATGACCAATCGTTATCAGGCCAAGGGGGAACCACATTGACGCCACCCACACGGTCGGCGGCCATCTTGATGTCCGCCATCTTGAATTCAACTTCAGAATTTTAAATGGGAAGGGGGTCGTGCGCCATGAACTTCCTTATGAACATAAACATTAGCCTTGTCACTGTGAAGGACTTTTAATTCAATGGGAGCGTCACACTGTAAATTGTTCGCGACAACCATTCATAATGCACGTCTAGCTCTTCATGGAAGTATCCGATTAAAATAATGTGCAATGGCATGCGATCGTCTCTCCATAGACGTCACTTTGATCTCGATGCATTACCGAAGCGCTAAACAAATTTTAAGGCATTTTTCTAACACCTCGAAAAGGAGCAAATTGGTACACGAATTCAGTCATAACTTTTTACTGGTTAAAGATACGTCGAAAGAACCTTCACTATTGCATTTCTCGTGAAATTCTAGCCCATTTTGATGTGTGGCAAGACCCCCTTCCCATTTAAAATTCTGAAGTTGAATTCAAGATGGCGGACATAAAGATGGCCGCCGACCGTGTGGGTGGCGTCAATGTGGTTCTTCCTTGGCCTGATAACGATTGGTCATCACCATTTCCATGTTGCGCGCTGCAGTGGCCTTGTACTGGGGGTGTTAAGTGACTTATTGAGCCACCCTGTATAATGCACATCTATACAACTTCCTCTTTGAGTCTGCATGAAAGAGATAACTTTAATTCACACTACTTCCTTGTTACATCCCGACACATATTCTCCATGTGTCACGAATGATACCATCTAAATAAATATAATGCAAGAACGAAAATTATTTTATTGTTGAACATAATGCTAGGGAAAAATTGCTTATAAATATACAAGGGTATGGTAAAAAATGTGGTACCTTTTTCAGCGTACGAACGGAACAGAGTCTATAGTTTATAGTAACATCACTACTACCGTCATATGTCTCCACTAAAAATTGAACCCGATTGGAAATTGTCTACAGTTTAAAGTAGAATCCGAACCGTTGAGTCATGTTTATGCATATATAGGTAATCGGGACAGGGTCTACACTTTATAATAGGGATCACAACCACAGTGGTGTGCCTCCACAAAGAATCGATCCCTGTGGGACAGAGTCTACGGTTTATAGTCGAATCTGAATTACTGTAATTAATTAGGGTATTTGGTAATCTACAGTTTATCATAGCATCACGACAACTGTCATGTGTCTCAACATGTGTCTCGAACCCGGCACTCTATATTAAAAATGCAGATTTCAAAGCTCAGGACCTACACTCAAAGTGAATTATTCCCGACTTATGAACAGTATATCTAGAAGTAAGTGGGACAAGACCTACAGTTTTTGTCAGGTATGGTCATGGTCCGGTCACGGTCAGGTCAAAGTCCGTTATATATTTTGGGGAAATTTCAAATCGCCATATATCCGCATCTAATTGAGATAGGCGGATAGCGAATAAATTGTTAGACTCGGAGTAAAATAGAATTTCAGATGAAGGTTCATCTTCCTATGACCAGTGGTTTCCGAATTTCTTTATTTTGCCGGTAGACCATTTCCGTATACTCTATCCCAAGGTCATCACGCGTAGACTGCAAATTTACAATGAGATTCACTCCAGCTCGATTAGGAACGGATATATGACACCTTGAATATTTTTTGTTTTATAAAATTATTATTTTCATTTTTTTATTTTTTTGCAAAATTTTCAAGTCTCATATCTCCGTTCCTAATTGAGCTAGATGGATCGTTCGAGAGTGATCCTAGTCGGAATGAAGTCTTCTTTCCATTGAGAGTGATTTCATCGTTTTAGGACCAACGGTTTCCGAGGTTCTTTATTTTGATCCTAGACCCCTCCTTCCATATCCTCTACAGAAAGTTCTTGAAATGTATATTCGAATTCTGCAAACACTTTCACTATAACTCAATTAAGACTGGCTAGGAAAATCTTTGACTATATATTTTTTTAAATTTCACATTTTTTGCGAACATTTCAAATGCTCATATCTCCGTCCGTATTTTAACTAGAAGAATGGTTCGAACGTCATCGGATTCGGAATGAAGTCCTCTTTTAGTTGAACATGGTTCCATCGTGCTTGGGCCAAGAGTTTTCAAATCATTATCTTTTTGGATCGTAGACGCCCCCCTCTTCCAACAACTCAATATAAATGTCGTGACTTGAAGATTAGGAATCTGCAATAACTCTGACTTTAGGACAATTAAGGTTGGATCGGGGACCTTTAGAATAACAGAATGGTTCACTGCAAAGATACATCTGTTAAAGACTTAATTAGTTCCGAGAATTTTACATATGGTTTCATATCAGTCAGGAACAGCAAAACATCTGCTGAAGCCAATTAACGAGTTCCGCGAATTGTACAGGCAAACATCTGGTGAGGACAGTTAACTATTTCCAAGAAGATTACATATGATTCATATTAGTCAGGAACTCAGTACAAATGTAATGAAGGTGTTTCAACCAGTATTGTTGAAAGGACGATTCAATCGTCAACATTTATCCTTTCCTTTCGGTTACTGTGCAGACCAAAATATGTCTGTAGTGGCCCAGAGTTCAAACCCTTCTTCGAACTGTCAATTTACAAAATATATTTACAGAAAAACAGATCTTCATTTTTCTTAAAATCTCGTAGGATCAGAATCTGTAAGACGTTTCTTCAGCATAGAACATGTTTCATAGCTTTCTCATCCTTTCACCATGATTGTTTGCGGAGCATCAGGAAGTGGAAAACTACTTTTGTGACTAATATGGTCGACTCCATTGTTGATTATGTCGAAGGATCTCTTAAAAAAATGATATGGTGTTACGATCAGGAAAACAGTATTCCTCAAAATGTTTGAGATGTGGAATATCAATATCATAAAGGTATCGTCGATTAGCAGTCATGGAAAAGAAATAAAACCAATGTCACAATTCAGGATGGTAATATGTTGGTTGCTCAAGGAATAAGAGTCGCCAACCTTTTTACAAAACGCAGTGATCAGACGAATATTTCAGTGGTGTTCATGACACAGAATCTCTTTCATCAAGTGATAAATTGCAGGGACATTTCGTTCAACGTTAAACATTTTGTTGTTTTTAAAAATCAACGAGATATGAACCAAATTACTGTTTTTGCAAGACAACTTCATCCTCACCGTATGAATTAACTCGAAAAAGTTAATATGGATGCTACGACGCAAACTTACCTTTATTTGTATATTGATCTTTCACAGTCAACACCTGATCCTTTATGTTATCAGACACATATGTTTCGTCAGAATTGCTCAACTGCATATCTCTCACAGGAATGTTTAAAAAATCGAGATGAGGAAAATCAGGAAGACACCTACCAATTCACTTTCTAACAGTAATAGACATTCGACTTCACCTATTTTGCACGTGTGGAAAAATTCAGTGACGAAATTCCATAAATCATTATTGAAAATCGCTCCGAACAAGACAATTCGTTTCATCAGCGAATTTTGTCTGAATGTTTTAAAAGGGAACGTGAAAATTAGACCATCCACAAGACGTCATCTGACACCTTAAAAGACGGTTTTACGCAATATTGTAAAACCAAAAGTGAGCATCGAAAAAAGATTAAAAGTTCATGTTCAGAAAGTAGGATTTATACCCATATTTCTAGGCTCCTTGTTATCGGATCTTCTCCGTACTATCATTCCCCACTAAGAAATGACACCTTCTTACAAAAATATATTTTATCCTCTTACTGAAACAATTAGCACTTATTTGTTGTTCAGAATCGTCTGTAACTCAAACAGTTTACTTTCAAATTGAAAAATATATCAGACGTTCAAAAATGATGTCTTTACAGAGAATAACTGGAAGAGTATTTATGGTTAAGTCGAAAATCCAAGGAAACATTACAGATTCCTATTGTGGAAGATAACGTCGATTCTTCAATTATTTCACCAGGATCGACTTATTATCCTCTAAACCTGGCAGAAACATTATCCCGTAATACACGTCACCAGTTAGAAAATATCATCGATGAGTACCAATCTACGGCACAACATTTGAGAGACAAAAGTCAGGAAAAAACATTTCTGTATCCAAAGACTCTGAATTGCTCCACGCCCTCAACGGAAACGCCTAAGCCGTCTCATCCACAGAATCACAACAACATAGAAGTGGCTCTCCGTGTCTCCAGAAGAACTACACTTTTTCGGAGAACACCTGACGCACACAAGCTGCTTCCTCTGATTGATTGATTGAATTAAAATTTGTGGGTGCGTCGGCACTTAAGGCCATTTCGCACCCTTCTATGTATACGGGGAAATGTCCCCTTATCTAAAATTCTGACTTAAAATTTAAAAAAGGTGTGTAGATAGCCCCTTGGAAAAAAACTAAAAGTGCAAGGTTGTAAAGAGACCTGCACGAGACAAACACGACACATTAAAAAGTCAGAAAAAACAAACTAAAAACCTCCTTACAGACGGTGGAAGAGTCCAGCTCTTCGCAAAAACCTAAAAACATGGGATAAAATATTGCTGTCATCACCCAAGAGGGATGACAAACAGCCGGAAAGGTTAAAAGTCTGCCGGAGGTAAGCAAGATCGACACATTCAACGAGAATGTGTTGAATGCTTAATAAAACATTGCAAACACGACATAACGGAGGGTCCAGCAATTGTAGCAAGTGACTATGCGTAAGACGGCTGTGTCCTATACGCATGCGGGTAAGAATAACTTCTTCTCGCCGAGAGGGACGGGATGAGGAACGCCAAGCACCTATGGTGGGTTTAACAGCGTGAAGCTTGTTCCCCGTTTCCGTATCCCACTCGGCCTGCCAAGTGTCAAGAAGGCGACAACGGAACACGTTCTGCAGGTCGCTAGCAGGCAAAAGGTGGACTAGAACATCGCCATCTGCATCAGCAGACTTGGCGGCAGCATCAGCTGCTTCGTTCCCCTGGATGCCCACGTGGCTAGGGACCCAACAGAAGTGTACATCCGCACTGGCTGATAAGGACACAAGCCGTCTGAATATGCGTTGCGCTACCGGATGCCGGGAATACGGCGAATCCAGGGTCTGCAACACGCTGGTCGAATCACTGCACACAAGGACTTTCTTCAGACCATTGACGTCTGCAAAGTCCAGTGCCTTTAGAATGGCGTATAACTCTGCCGTAAAGATGGAACACGCAGGATGAAGCGAGTAACTGGAACTTTGAGAGTCTAGGACGAAGGCGCAACCAACTGATTCCACTGTCTTGGACCCATCCGTGTAAAACACATTAAAATTGGGGTGCTTCGCACGAAGTTCTAAAAACCGTTGCTGGTATACAACCATTGGTGTTTCTGCTTTTGGAAGAGCAGTTAGAGAAAAATCGATGGAAGGTGCAGGAAACTCCCAGGTAGGGAGAGGCGGAATGAGTGGAGAGACGCCAGGAAGATCACTGTCAACACCAAGTGCTGACAGGATCTCGTCTGCACGAACACCAAATGGTCTAGTGACACTAGGATGGAGCCGATACCTTTCCTGCCTATTCATGTCTGAAATGGTGTGAAATGAGGGATGTGAAGGCATCGAGCGAAGATGGAGGAAGTAGTTCACTACCAGCCGCTGTCTTCGCAGAGACAGCGACGGCTCAGATGCCTCTACGTACAAACTGGCGATTGGACTGGTCCGAAAGGCACCAGAGCACGTATACCAGCATGGTGGACGGTGTCTAGGATGCGAAGTCTAGATGGGCGGGCAGAAGAATACACAACACATCCATAATCAAGCTTCGACCTGATGAGTGCACGATACAATCGAAGCAGTACCGTCCTAGGAGAAAAATTCGTAGAAAGAGAGATCAGTCATTAGAGTCCTTAAGTGAAACACGACAAAATTCTCACCAAAATATATTACACTACAATATATATACAATACGTGCATCATTCTCATATGTAGTCAGTTTATGGAAGGCTGTACAGAATAAAAATATATCCCGCGATACGGTTAAAAAATAGCCGATGCACAAGGAAACGTACACTCTCCACAAAACTGCGACAAAAGGGTTCCCTTGAAATCATTACAATGTGTGGAATAAAGACATGCTTTGGTAAATTGATCTCAACAGCATGCCATCGATACAAAAACATGAAGTAGATAGGGATATCTTCTGACAGTAATCAACGTATTTTCAAAATATGGCTTTGCATTAACGCTAACAAAGAAAACAAGCAATTCAGTAACTGAAGCTTTCAAAACTATTTTCGAAAAAACCCTGAAGAAAACCGGTCACACGAAAGACCGACCAAGGAACGAAATTTACAAATTCCACATTCCATAAGTTTTTTAAAAATGAACAAGTAAAATTTTGGACCGTTTCAAATTATCCTGTGAAAGCAGGTGTAGTGGAACGTTTCGACAGAACATAAAAATAACGGATGTGGAAATATTTCAGCCCGAAACAAACAAAACGTTCCGTATATATGTTTCTGCAAATTCTGGAATTTTACAATACAGGAATCCATAATTCCATAGAAATGGCCTCTTCAAAATGTGAACGATACAAACGTTTACATTGTGTGCAAATGGCTCAACAAACCCGATAAAAAATTTTCACAGTCATCTTCAGATCTGAATATTGGTGATATCGTACGAATTTCTGTCGTCAAAGAACATTTCGAGAAACAATACGAACAGCCGTTGTAACGAGATTTTTCGAAACCCATTTCCTTGTTCAGCAAACACTTGTACCAGTTTATATATTAGGCGACTTAAATTAAGAACTTGTAAAATTTAATTCTACAAATATGAACTTCAAAAAGTTTTTTCAGATCCCGACGAAGAGTGTAAAATTGATACGTTTTTCAACACCCCGGTGATAGATACAAATTTGGAATATCATGTTCGCTGGCTTGGATATCCGCTTAATTTCAATTTGTTCATCAAGGAATCTTCCCTATAACATTTATCGGAAAAATATATTGATATGAAAATATATAGCTATTACGATCCAGTGAGTTCTTTGTGTTCGACAAGAATGGACGATAATTTCTGTATACCTTTCGCAAACTGCATCGGAGGAATATTTTCCAAACAACACGCTGACACATTTCACCGTAAAACTTGGGAATCGGATAGATCTGTCTCCAGAATTATGGGAAATCGAATTAGCAGAACTACATTATTCAATTACATATGACAATGTCTTGGAAACGGATTCTGGAATGGTAACTTTTCCTGTTCGTACATATGCAAGTGGTGGGGACCTGATCTCATCCATCACCGAATCTCCCCCGTTGACCTGGAAAGACGGATATCCCATGTCGATAAATTCTGCCGGTTTTTTTTTTTTTTTACGGAAACGCAATAACATTAATATAAAGAACGAAACGGTCGATGAGGGAATGGTTGTGGGAACGGACAGGGATTTCATGAAATGACATAGGGAAATTGGCTTTTCCACAAAGAAGATCGAGTGTCCTGAAAGACAGGATGTAGAGGCATGTTTAGATCTCTATCTTGCAAACACATATTTTCATAAAAAAAACAAATACGTAGCAATAGGATACGAAAATGTGTGGGAATTTTTGAAATACGTATCGATTGTTCACAAAGTAGAGAACTGTGTGCTTTGATTTCTGACTTACTATGTTACGCCGAAACAGGTCGACTATTCTTTTATACCGCTACAGGAAATACTCGTATCACCCTCAGTGGTGATTTTTTTGCGGGAAACGTTGTATTTCAATGTATCAGCATTCTTCACCAGCCAGATGATTTTATTTTGATTCTCTAAAATTCACTTAGTTTTGTGTAAATTTTTTATACCTCTGCAAAAATTTATGAACGAGCGTTATCATAAACTGCAACCCCATATGGAGTCTCTTGTACAGCCAAGGGCAAGTTAAATAGGAGGAAAAATATTTTCCCGACGGACAATAAGTTGCCAAAGCTGCGAACACCGTGGCATTCTTGATATGGCGATTGAGGAGCGTCGAGCAAACTCTCATGGAAAGCCCACCACTTTCCAAGGTCATGCTATACGTGAATTAGCAGCTTTCGGGAGCATTCTGTCTGTCTACACAGTTCTCCCCAATAGATTAATAGATTATCATTCACTACGAAGCAATAGCTATAAACATGGGATAAACCTGAAACGAGGGGCTAGTATTCACCATAAGAGAAGTGCAGCAGGTAAAACGAAATACATATGCAAAGAAGAGAGAGTTGTGTAAGTGTAAGTTTCTATGTTAAAATTGACTGAGTGGTAGCACTAGTTGTTTTTACGTCAGGTGTCCCAGGTTCGAATACAGATCTGGACATTGGTGTTATTTTTGAATGTTTTATTTATCATATGTACACTCATCTTCATCGGCACGACTGCCCAAAAGTGGCAGGAAAGCGTCACTAAATAACAAAAATAAGAACATATGTGAAAATTAAAAGGTGAATTAAAAGCTGATAGGCAAGATATATTACATGAGCGATGTTCGATAGAAGTTCCTTTAAGTTGTAAAACCTGTAGCAAGCATATAGCAAAGTTGTGTGAATGATTGACGATAAGCTTCTATCACATTTAATCTAAGCTCACACAAAGAAAGCGACTGATCGAGCCAGAGCAATGCAAAGCAAAGCTAGCACTTAATCATTTAGAGAAACTATGAGTTTCAAAGCAACACATTTCTGCAAATGTCAGAGTTTGAAGTCTCAATTAATAATTATTATGTGACGAATAGTATCATGTTGTAAGCTAGTAGGGATTATGAGGTGCTTTGCGTATTGCTGTTTCTCGAAATAATTTTCGTTGTTACAATTCTAGATATAGGCAGCATTTTACGATAAGTTCTTAATTAGTTTGGGTTTTTGTTTCAAGTCCATTTTATTCACAGATAGGCTAATCCAAACTGGCCTACAGTATACAGTGTGATCCAAACCTTTATGTGAATCCACCGTGTATGGAACTCAGGGCCTCTTGATTTGAAATCTTGACGTTATCACTACGTCATCGTGAAGGCCCTCCATAATCCATCTGCATAGATTAACATAAATTTATTTTAAACATAATTCGGACATTAAATAGAGTTCATTATTACCCCAGACTGGAAATTAGTTTTTGCGAGAAATACGAAAAATTCGTATCGCTCTTCTATTGTTACTATTCATTAGAAAGTATGAATTATTTCATTTTACTCTCACGGTCTATCGTTGCTATTGATTGATGAAATAACATTGCTTCAACCTCAGAAGCTGACACCGAAGGTTAGATTTTTGTTATTCCACGCCATTGTTATACCAGTCTCCGTTAATTTCGATACTAAAAATTAAAGCTGTGATAGGTGGAGGTGGGATAAAGACCAAGTTCTAATCTCAGCTATTCGACTTTGAAGCAAGTTACGCTAACCAATTTGCAAAAGGGGTTTCCTTTTCAGTCCATGAAATCACTCCATTCGTCATTATAATTCCAGAGGTAGCAAATCAACGTAAAATAACGAAAAGAGAGAACAAAAATATATCCATTTATCACCACCCAGCAAATCCACACACAAACCTCTTCTGGCATTCCGTTTGGAGAATGGCCTTGAGGATTAAAGACCGCCCACTTCCTGGTTCAGCTGGAGACAATTCAGATGCTTTATGAAAGCTGCCCTGAAGCACGCAGAGTTTTTAGCCCACTTCGCCTTGAAGTCTAATATTACCGTTGCCGTTGTTTGTACATTGTATCAAGAATAATATGGTTTCAGAAGAAAAGCTACACCCGAGATTTTAATAAACTATTGCTATGTTCTTTGGTACAACGAATGAATGATTGAAATATATCTTCAGAACAACCATGGTCACATATTAACATTTTAAATAAGTTTTGTTACTTTTTACTTTTTGACTTTGTGAAGTATCCATTGTAAATGTATTGTATATTTTAAGTGATCCTTTGTCATTTTATGTATTGTAATAACCATTCTGGTATTCTAAACTTTTCATATCCATACTTTCGATTGTACATAAATCATTTGTGTAATTTTTATGTATTGTAATATAACCATTCTGGTATTGTAAACTTTTCATATCGATACTTTCGATTGTACATAAACATTTGTGTATTTTTTATGTATTGTAATATAACCATTCTGGTATTGTAAACTTTTCATATCGATACTTTCGATTGTACATAAACATTTGTGTATTTTTTATGTAAAATAACCATTCTGGTATCGTAAGCGTTCCATATTATAGATTGTAAATAAAACATCTGTAAAGTTTCGAATTCCATTATTTTTTGTACTTATTACAATATAAATTTAATATCTCCCAGATATTTTCAAATGTACAGGTTTTCTTTTTACATTTTCACATTTGCTACTTTCTTAGCATTTTAAGTTTCCTGAAGGGTTTTTCACACTATCAAATTTTGGACATTCATTATCTTGGATGTTACGTACAGATATTTTACCAATACATTGTGCTCCAAGTAATTTTCCCAACCATTTAAATGTTTCCATCCATTTGACGTACACTTTTAATGATTCACAAGCACAAAATATAAAAAAGTATCCTAATTTATCACACTGTAGCCACCCATCTCGCCAGTTGAGACCGTGTTTGTTGGTACAGAGACAGTATAACTCGACTATACTATTCACTCAAAACGCCTAAACAATATGATTTCACCAAACAGTCAAGTGCTTTGCCAAACGGAAATTTTAAAATTCCAACTTCTTTCCACACAAATTCTCCTTCTCCTCCTCGAAAACCTTGAACTCAAACAAAATATATTTTGTTCAACAGGTTAAAACAGTCAATATATCTTAAATGCTGTCACGTTATACGACACAATTGTACAATTCAGAATAGGAGACGCAAGAAACCAAATGTTTACACGGAAGAATTACAACTCTGCATGGATTCTCAAAACATATCTTTCAAACGGTCACAGAATCCACACTAGGTTTTTTGGACAACTTTTAACAGGAGTTTCTACACTGTCGCAATATTTGCAACTCTTGGAGTTACGATGTAACGCCGCAACAGTCTGTACAAGAGGACAATGTGGTGTCAACAGGTAATCTTCTAGAATCGGACTATATTTGGAAGTCCAATCGAAAAGTCCATACTAACAATGAAAAGTTAATACCCGGTTACTAAGCCTTGAATATCAAACTTCTGCAGTGACTAATTCTTCTGGAGTCTGCAATAATCCTATCGGCCACTTTTTGTACGTTCTGTATTTCGAATTCACTGAAAGGTAATTGATAACATACGGCTCGATGCGAGTCCACCAAAAACACTCTCATATGTCGCAAATGGAAAAATAATCGGATACTCTAAGTCCCTGGTATCGGCGATAAAGGTACGGCCAGAATATCCTCAGGTATTCGGGGAACAATGATCTGTGAACATCAAAACCTTAGGGAGGAACAACAGGAGAAACAGTGATGTCCTTCTAATTTACGTAACAGAGGACGATCACAGAAGAAACACCACAATAAATTTATGCTCGACAACAAAGAAAGCCACTCTTCCACTCTCTCCTCCAAAGCTTCCTTCATCTTGTCCTCCTCCTTCCTGTGACGTAGTTCACACATATGCCCGTGACTTTGAACTCCTGTACTCTCGTCTGCTAGTAACTTTCTCTCTTCTACCTTTTCAACGTCTCGTAATGATAATGAACTCCGTTTCCTAATTCGTTGAACAGATAACATCCACAGTAAGAAGATTCACGTACGGCTACATAAATAAACAGGAAATACCTTAGTAGCGGATGCAGGGCCGTCCGGTTATTGTCCAAATCACCTCAAGATCAAAGAATTTCCCAGAACTCCTCGTAGCCGCTCTTGTAGAAATTCACGATATTATCAGACTGTCTTGTACAGCACACATCCACCCTGACATAATCCTATTATCTTCTACCCGTTGTATTTTTTACTTACGTTTTCCTACGACATGTTTTCCGTTAAACATACTTCAAGCAGTAACAATTTCTAGAATGCTACGTCCAAAACATTTTCAGACATGTTACCTTTCAGACAATTTAATATCTACCCATTTCAAACATAACGTCCATGGTTCCGATAATTGCAAAACATTTCCCTCATCTTCTTCAACCATCATCTTCTTTACCGACAAATTCTCACGGTTACTAGAAACTACAATTCTTATAAAAAGAAGGGGAAAAAGAATAAACTTATCCGCATTCCCCATTCCCAGAAATGATACATTGATCAGAACCAATTCGCAGAATTTCAAATCATTAAGGTCTGCAAACCAACACCTAATATTCCAAGAGTTCACACATTTGCCAATTTGTATCCTGCATTTAGGCAACACACATGACTCAAAACCTGGCCAAGGAGGGTATGTTACTACTTTGGTTGAGAGTAGATGTGAATCAAGTCTTAGGGATGTTGCGTTGCGGATTTTTTACTCACATATTTACATGTATTAATTGATGTTGAAAATTCAAGATAACTTTGCTACTACATTCTTATTTTTTCTTTCAGGAACGTACAAAGAATGTGACATTGAAGGACTTCTTTGCATCCACTCAAAAGGTATATGAATAGCCCTGCCAGCCCTCTTTGCTTTGACGTGTCTAATTGGTTACAAGGTGCAACACGAACTCGGCTACTTTCTCAATTTGATGTCAAGTAGGGTATTTGTAGTCTGGACTTAAACGCTTTATAAATGAGGTAGTATTTTGAATTTACACGTTGCTATAGCAAGGAGAATCAATAGTCGTATGTAGCAATGAGTAGTATATTGCAGGGACCTCATGTCCACGGCCGATGAGGCGAGCGAGTGAGATCATACCTTCATGGTACTTTTCCTTTATTGTAGGAGTTACTCAACCTTCATGCCCGTTTTCCTTTTAGTGTAAAAGTTTCACAATATTAGTGGCGATTTTCTTATTAGTGTATGAGTTTGACAACCTTCATGGCTATTTTCCTTGACATACCATCATGGTTGTTTGCACAACTCATAAAGTGTGAAAATAAATTTCAATAATGTCTCTAGCGAGGCTGAGGAACACCTTTCGCCATTCGGCTCTATTCTTGCGTCATTAACAAATAACATGTTTTGTTCTATTCTCTGCCTCATAAGAAATGCTTTACTTTGTTAGTCATAAGGTTGATTTGCCTAACAAAGCGAACATGCACTCTACCAAGATGAAGTGCAGTTGCCTTTTAGAACAAAGAAAAGTGAGATATAAAAATTCAACATTTAAGCTAAAGAGGCCGGGAGACTCTTTTCGTCATTCGGCTCTTTTGATGTTTAATTTCACAAAAAAACAACATAAACTGCTTTGGCTTCGCAAAAAAATGCTTTACTGTGTTAGTCAAGAGCTTGGCATTGTGAGGCGAACTGGCGCTCTTCAGGCATAAAAATAGGTCAGTTTGCTAAGTTCGGCCCTCTCCTTTTTAAAAGCAAAGGCGTCGGTATTACATCGCCTTTCCTCGCATTGCATCGGTCGCTCGCTTTGTGCTAAGTTCAGTCTCTCATTGCCAAACAAAACAATCTCTTTAATACGAAGCTCCACTCGACACGCAAACGACATCGATTTGCAATCTTTACTTTACCGAACGTCAGAAAGTGGAACACGATGGTTGATCGTTTGACAAAGAGTTAGATTAAGTTGTGTGCGATAAGTTGAGCTTACGTGAACATTGTGTGGGACAAATGAAAAGGGTAGAGAACCATGTCGTTTTTCCTTAGTTTTATAATTATTTACAATAACAAACAAATAATGAACTTTATTATTATTTTGGGAAATGCTGCTATACAATTAAGTGCACCAAACTTTCGTTTCTGCTGCCCGTATTAACTAATTATGCGTATTGGAAAAAAGTGCCTACTCTCTTCAAACTGTGTGATGTATATTTAGGCCGTTCGAGATTTTATTTTGCAAGTTAAATTGTATGTTGAGAATCTTTAGGTGACTTCATTATATTAGAACGTTATTTTATGAATACCTATAAACGGGCATACAGGCTCAATTTAGAATAAAATATCCAGGTATGGCTCTTTATAGAATGAAGCTCAATGTAAATGAGGTTCTAGTAAGCTGTTACAGTGCCGGGGTACATTGCAAAAACTTTCAATATCAAAATGGCGACCAGTCTGTGAGGCTGAATATAAAAATAGAAAATCATTGATCCCTAATTCTCGGCCACCAAATACCACAGAGAGCTCCTATTTGGAATGTTGATCGTGCCTAGTTGTCCTCTGTCCTCCACGGCAGCAATCTGCATCGTTAAACATAGGACTCAATTTGACCCTCTCGAAACGTCTCCAAGTTCAGTTTTGAAAAACATAAAATGTCAAATATCACGAACGGTGAGAGATAGACCATAAATGAATCGAAAAATCTCCAACGTTGTCGATTTCGGTGAAGTAGATTATCGGTTGCAAGTTCGTTGGTCCTAGTAGTGTGACAAACATTTTAGGGAAATCTTTCGTCACCCATTTCTCAGCGACCAAGCATGTAGAGACATGTTATTTTAAGTTCGCATCGTGTCGGTGTCCTCTCTCCTCCCACAACGGAATCCACATAGGTCATCATGTCAACACATTTCACCCCGGAGATTTTCTCAAGTGAGTGACTGCTGGACGAACTTTTTTCAGTGTCTCCGTTATTATCGTTTTTTTAAGCACACCAGACTATATTTCTTAATCAAATCGGGTGCTCTGAATCTATTGACAAGGTCCGTTTTCTTCTCCGAGGACTCATTATCTTGCAAAATGGATTTCCTTTAATATCTTCTTTACTTCGGCATTAAGCGGGCATATGGCTTTCTGATATGGAAACTGAGTTCTCTGAATCGATTGGCGAAGTCTGTTTCCTTCTTCGAGGAAGCGAAACTTAACAAGACAAATATACTAACGAAATATCGTGCTCACTACGAAAATATTCTTTTAAATGTTTTTTTTTAACACAACAAAACTTTACTATTACAAAGTTTGCAACAACGTCTCGTACATTAGCACGATCGTAATCGGTTCTTTAGCCAGAATGATTTTTTTGTACTTAGAGCCGATACCCTGCTTCGATAGCGGAAATTTCCTGGATTTTATCTTCCTCTTCCGCTTGCAAAGGGACGTCCATGTCACTGTTCCCGGTTTTGAAGAATCCGAGATTGCGTTGGCTTTATTTCAATCTGTAGTGGTTTTCGGAAATTTGCAGATAAGCATACAGGTACACGCGCCGTACTTTGTTGAACCACAAGTGCATCACATGAATTCTTTCCCTGTAAAAAAGAACTCGTATTACGGTTTGTAGACTTCCAAGATGTATATTCTAGCGTTCTCGTCGGACAGAGACTGCCTTTCACTGTTCGGCGCACGGGCTGTGCAAAACTATGATATGAATTGATTTAAGTCATGTTAGTATATCTTCCTCCTTATCTTCCTTTCCGGAGACTGAAGTCCGTACACCAGCCACAGCGCTTTCCACGGGATCCATGCGATCCGATGTAGCGGTGATAATTTGTGGAAGTGAAAGCTTCCTCTGAATGTGGGCGTGAAGATACCAGTTGTTCTTGAAAATTACGCACTTTCTCGCTTAAGTCAGGTAAAACCGATTCATGTTCAACTTTCTCGTCCTAAAACGAACTAATTCTTCCGCTAAAGTTAGCGACGATTTCATTCATGCTCACCACAACGGTCAATTTAGATTTTTTTCTCGTCATCTCTTCAACAAGAGAGTGCTGTTTCGTGAAAGCATGGCGAAATTATTTTACGTCTTGAAAGGTGGGAAGGTTCTAATGACATCCTGAAGTTCGTTCAATTCCTGTCGAATATTCTCATCCGTTTTGCTACCGATGTGAGTTATGATTCCGGCAACTGTCTCTTTGATTTTCGTAAATTCCTGGCTTGTGGGCAAATTGTCGACTGAGGTTTCCAAAGTGGACAGGTTGTTTCTCATTGTTTCCACGTCAGAGTCCTTCTCGTTTAATTGATAAAGAAAATTTGGGTAATGAATGATTGCAGGCTAGGAGCATCCTCTTGTATTGGAGTGGATTTATGCAGAATTTCTAGATCTCGCTGAAGGATACCAATGATGCCTGAAAATGTGCCAATCTTTCCAGGGAATTTTCTTTTTCAAGAGAAATCTCCTCTTGTTGAATTTTATCGATTATTTCGTACATGCTCTCTAGTTACGGAAATTTAGCTTGCAAATATTTCTGGATTTCCTGCAAAGTGTTCACAACATCGTTGATATTCTCCATTTCCTGATTGGTGTTTTGGAGCGTACCTGACATGTATGCTATGGTGCCGTGAAGTTTTCTAAAATCTCTGTAAGATTCTAACTGAAGTATTTTGCCGACCACACTCTTACCTAGAAATTTCAATTCTTTGGAAGACGGAAGGTTAGCGATGGCTTCATCGTCAACTTCAAGTTTTTCCCTGATGGTTCGCAGCGAGATTTCCAGTTCCGCAGAAGACTCCAGAGACGCGATTCCATATCGAAAGCCACTCAGTTCGTTCCGTATGTCCTAAATTGACAGATTGGTCAAAATAATGTCTCAGGGTTCCGGGTATGTTTCTACTTGAAACTTAATGCTGGCGATAAATCGTTGCAGTTCGCTGAAACTAGCATGCATGTTCGCATCCTGTTCCTCAAACTTCGTTCTCAGTTGAAGGACATTTTTGAGTTCCTGCAAGTTTGTCAACATTACTTGAAAAGCATAATTAACGAAATTAAAACAAACAGCAAAAAAAAATAAAAAAATCAGAGACTTGTATAAAGGTGTAAATGCGTTTAGGAAGGGGTGGCAACCTAAAGTAAACTTGATAAACGATAAAGACGGTGATTTTCTAGCTGACCCAAGCGATATTCTAAATAGATGGAAGAACTACTTTAATGACCTTTTAAATGTAGCTGTAGGAGATACATCAGAAGTAAATGAAGTACGCACAGCAGAACCTTTAGTTCCGGAACCTAACTTGACTGAAGTTAAAGATGCTATTAAAAGGCTAAAGAATAACAAAGCACCTGGAATTGATTTAATACCAGCCGAGTTAATTAAATATGGTGGAAATGCATTAATATGTCAAATTCACAAATTAATTTGTTTAATATGGAATAATGAAGAAAGCCCTCAACAGTGGAAAGAATCCATAATTGTTCCTGTGTTTAAAAAAGGTGATAGAATGAACTGCGATAATTGCCGTGGAATTTCTCTACTCTCAACAACATATAAAGTATTATCTACATTCTTTTAACAAGACTAACCCCATGTGCTAATGAAATTATAGGTGATTATCAATGTGGATTTAAACGTAACAGATCAACTACAGATCAAATTTTTCACATCAGACAGACACTTGAAAGAATGTGGGAATATAATCAAAATGTTCATCAGGCCATTATTTCTTTGATTTCAAAAAAGCATATGATTCTGTCAAAAGGGATAAATTATATAATACATTAGTAGAGTTTGGAATACCTAAGAAGCTTGTTAGTATGATAAAAATATGCACCAGTGAAACAGAAAGTAAAATTCGTGTGGGTATTAATATGTTTGACAAATTTACAATTCATGATGGGTTAAAACAAGGAGATGCATTCTTTCCATTGCTATTTAATTTTGCCTTAGAATACGCTTTTTGGAAGGTAAAAGAAACTAAAGAAGGACTAAAATTAAATAGTGTGACTCAGTTGTTAGCATATGCAGATGATGTAGACTTACTGGAGGATGATGTGAATACAATAGAGAATAATGCTAAAATATTTTTCAAAACAGCTAAAGAGATAGGTTAGAAAGTTAACAAAGAGAAAACTAAATATATGCTTACAGGCCGAAACCAAGTGTTATTTAATAATCAAAATCTAATTATTGATAACAACTCGTTTGAACCAGTTTCCAAATTCAAGTACTTAGAAGTAATATTAACAAATGAAAATAATATTAAAGAGGAAATAAAAAGTAGGCTTAATTCAGGAAATGCATGTTACTTCTCTCTTCGTAACCTCTTGTCTTCTCGTTTAATATCTAAGAAACTAAAAGTTAAAAAATACAAAACAGTAAATTTGCCTGTAATATTATATGGATGTGAAACTTGGTCCCTTACATTGAAAGAGGAACATAAATTGAGAGTATTTGATCCTTAGGATAGTCTTTGGACTTAAAAGAGATGAGGAGACAGGTGAGTGGAGAAGGTTACATAATTTGCATTCATGTCCAGATATTATTAGAATAATTAAATGAAGAAGACTTAGGTGGGCATGCCATGTGGCACGAATTGGAGAGGAAAAAGGAGTTTACAGGATGCTTGTTGCGAAACCTGATGGTAAGAGATCAGTACGAAGGCCAAGACGAAGATGGAGGGACAACGTTGAGATCGACCTAAGGGAAATCGGTAGGGATGGAAAAGATTATATAGAACTTGCTCAAGATAGGGAAAGATGGAAGGCCTGTGTTGCTGCAGCCATGAACCTTCGGTTATAAGAAGGCTAGAGAGTTAGTTAGTTAGCAAGTTTGTAATTTCGTTTCGTAAGTTGTTCACCGTTTCCTGAATACCGCTTTAACTTTCCAAGGAAGATAAATCAGCATACTTGGCAATCAGATATTTTAGTTCCCCTTCGATCTTCGAGATCGGGCACACTAATGTTTTCTGGGGACTTGTGATCTCATCTTGTATGCTCGAGAAAAGAGCGTTCTATAGAGTTAGCAGATCTCTACAAAGTTTCTACACCTGTTGGTAAATCTTCAGAGTGTGCGTGTTGCCGGGTGCCTCGATGTCCATGCTGCCTCTGGTGTGCCAAAATATATTGTTTGGCATCTTGGTATATTTCACTGTTTATTCACGGATTTGGATCTCAATCTATTTAAGTTTATGATTCGAAATGTTAAGAAAAATATGTAAAGCATAAAATCCACGTAGCTCCAAATACGTAATATAATAGTGTGCTGATTAAAATTAACGTACCCCACAGAAAACGTTTGAAAAGTACACATTCGCTGCTGCATGAAATTAACCAATCGCAATAAACATCCAGTCCATATCGTATCCCGAAGCTAAGAGAACTTCAAGTCATCTGTCTCTACTTCGGCATCCCTCAAAATAAGTCCCATATAAGACGGCAGAAAACAATATGTGTACAGCGCCCTGGGACGTCGAAATGCAGTGAGCAAATGACTCAAAACTTTGCCAGACACCAAAAGCTCTGCGGCGTTCAAAATCGAAAGCTTGCAGGCGACGCTGCAATCCACAAACATCTCCGAAAGAAGATGACAATCTCAGAACCAGTTTATGACTAGGATTTGTTTGATATGAAATTTACTACACCGAAGAGAACAGCGTTCAAGGAGACTTTGAAAGACTAGTTATTGAAGAATTCTTCAGCCTGTAGCACAAATACGTATCTGGAGGACAAGAAGGAATAGGCTTTAACAAGTTTGAAGTATAATCTCAATATGAGCCACCTGAATTTGAAACTGGTTCTGGATTCAGATTTTGTAAAACAACCATCGTGTAAACTCACGTATTCTCTCCAGCAGGACGAAGCAATAATATGTGCTGATAAGAGAAAGGAAAGGAATAGAAGATCTTTATGACAGGTTGGTGTATGAGTTAGCATGAAACAGGAATAATTCCAAGGGAAGGGTTCGGGTTTGAGTGTTTGCAACACCAGTCAAATCATGAACATTCACGTCAGTATATACAAACCTCTTGAAGGATCAACTTGCATATAGCTCCCGAAAGAAATTAAAGAGAAATACGCCGTATTGAAAATAGAAAAAGGACACCCAATGCTTCAAATGTTGTCTAATAGCATACTTTAACCAACGGCAAATAATGTGTAGGGCGTGGCAACATACGTGCCGTATCCGGAAGAATTGCACAAGCACTTTCAAGATGTCAACTTTCCCGTGGATTTGAACGAAATGAAATAAATCGAAATGGTTTACATCAAGAAGAACGAAATCCAAATCGCCGTTAATGTGTACGGCTATCATCTTGAGGGAAAGTTGACAATAGATTCACTTCCGATCAGCGACGTCACTGAAAATGATGAAGAAGTTCGATTGGTAAAGTTGTTGCTGATCAAAAGTTAGGAACATGATCATTAATGCCATATTCGAAATCCTTCGATGCTGGTATGAAGTGAAATGACGACACACAAAGGTAACTTCAAAATCTACTGTACTTCCTTGATATTTTTCGGCAAGCAAAGTAAAAATGGAGAAGGATAGACTAGAAGAGCATCTCAGAGATTGCAGACGACATAAGGCGACGGTGCCGCAAAGTTCGATGAAATATAACTCCCATGAATAGAAGCTTTCCGTTCAACGTTGACAGACTCGGATTGCTCTATAAAAATACTCACATGCCGAGCGTATGTGGATGGAACTCGGATGTCGTATTCTGTGCGACTCCACGATCGGATCTGGAACTTGATGTGCTGCTTTTCTTCGAATTGCTCCAAGCTTTCGCCAAACGACAATCAATGGGTACGAGGTCGACTCCGCTCACTTTGTGAACCTACCGGCCGTGATGTGGAACGACATGTTAAAATTCACCCTAGTGCAATTACCTACTTTCAGCGAAATAATGCTGATATATAATACCTTCGGGGTGGGTATAGTTCAATGCCCCTTGCGCCATACCAAAGCCAACAATAAATACATGGCCGAGGAGCACAATCCGGATCTGGAAACAACCTACATCATATGTATGGACGCTAACATCTTCTACGGATACGCCATGATGCAGAATCTTCCACGTGGAGCTTTCCGGTGGGAAACTGATATGTGAAAGGAAGCTCTGGAAGAACGTCTGAAAATGATGATTTTGAAGGACCTTTCGGATTCTTCGTGGAGGTGGACCTGGACTACCAAAGAGAATTGCACACATTGCATTAAGATTTTCCTTTCACACCTGAACTGAAATTACTCCCCAACTCCAATCAATCTACATTGCTTCTGACGATGAAGCCAAAGGAACCATACGTGGTACACTGCAAACTTCTAAAATCCTATTTCGAGCAGTGTCTCTTGCTCACCAAAGCACACATGGTTTTGCCATTCTTTCAAAGTGAATGGTTAAAAGACTACGTCGACGAGAAGGCCATGCGACGATAGGCAGAGAAATCCCATCTTCACAAAATTATATATACAAGCTGATAAACAACGCCATGTATGGAAGAAAACTGTGGAAAACATCACGAAATACCAAGACATCAATATGGTCTCCAATGTGAGAAATACAAGAATTGGGTTAGTGACCCACGATTTAAGAGTAGAAAGATTGTCTCTCAGAACCAAACGTTGTTACAACTGGACAAAAATAATACAATTTAGGAAACCATCTTACGTTGGTGCCGCCATCTTAGAGTTGTCGAAACCGAAGATGTACTTGTAGTTTCATTACAATATTATGAAACCCCGATACAAGAAAAATATCCAGGTAGCATAAATGGACACGGACAGCTTTGTCTTTGTAATGAAGGAAGATCCTTACAAAGCCATGGAAGGGGCATTGAAAAAACACTTCGACATTTTAGGATATACTCAAGGTATACAAAATTCAAGCCAGAGACAAGAAAGTGCCTGTATTGAAGGGCGAGATGAACGGGGAAGTCATCAGGGAGTTTGTTGGACTTCGGTCGAAGGTCTACTGCATCAAGACAGATGAAGTCATCCTTGAGAAATTTAAAGCGGTTGGAAAAAGCAAAATTCAGGGAAATCTTACAATTGACGACTACTTCGCGTGCCTCAAGATTGATCGCTCGATTATGAAGACAGATAGCAAAATGTGTGACGGTAAAATTGAACAGAGTGGCGTTGGATCCAAACGAAGACAAAAGGAATATTTTAAATTGAGAACTTTCAATTAGCCTATTTTTCGATGGAAGAGAAGACGTATAATATTTGTTCAAAATAATTCAGGATCTCACTTTGTACATAACACCGAAATAAGCACAATCATTTCTGTATCATATTGTAACTACTCACGTTCCCGGTCCCCGGGTGACATATCTTCCTTTTCCGGTCACAGGACCAGATATTACAATAGGTAGGGGATGCCGGTCGTGTGATTGCAAAAGATCCAGGATTTTAGTTCGGGTACTGAGACGGTCATTATTGTCGCGCTAGTGCGAGGAGGAAATAAAATACCTTGAAATATAACACATTTGGCTTTACCTTAGTTGAGTCGACTCAAACAATAACAAAACACAAATATCATTATACCTGAACACATCAAATGATAACTCGGACGAACGGAAAATTTTGAATATATTGAATCAAAGAAAGTATTGGAATAACAAACATCATACAGGTCCCCCTGATTCACTCTCTCATCCACTCACTCATTCTCTCTCCTGGGTTTTGTCAAATTGGAATATGCATACCAACCATGGATCTAATTAACGTACCATTTCCTTCTTGTTTAAACATTTACGTGAATTTAGGTCATTAGTCTGCCCGCTCCTGTAAACATTTAAATCAAATATGCTGTAGTCCTCGGAAAGTAATTATTTGAAACAATTAAGTCGCCGTAGGTAAAACTATCGTTCGAATGAACATACGCATCTAAGTCGTAAGCACGACATTTACCAAGTTTCTCGGACGGAGTTAATACACACATGCCTCTCTCGTCCTTTAAGAATGATTACACCATTACATAGTGATGCAAAACTTAATTGGCTCCAGCTGCCGTAATACACAAATTAATCATGGGTGCGAGGAAAAATTACAGCAATAAAACTATGCAATAAAGAATACTACACTAGCACGACCTTGCAATATAACATACGCTTTCAACAAATTAAATGACTAATCAGTCGACATTTGACAAGCTAATTAACGCGACTGAGTGGTTAGTTACTCAAAAAAATAGAAGCACACTTTGACAAGTTACACTGAAAATTAACGTAATCGAAAGGAGCTTCTAACTCTAAATGCAGACAATCAAATTAAAAAATATGAACATGAAATTACCTTTTACGTAACATTACTCAAAAAATTCAGACAAGGAAGTTAGGTTCGGAGCTCACTTTGCAAATCAATGAGACTTCGGCTTTTGTGATACGGCGTTGATACAAACAATACATGCGTACGTGGACATGAACCAGTTGAAGAATACTCAACTCTGATTCTTCTACATCTCTCCTGTATGTAGGGATTTGCAAAAGGTTCCTTTGCGGCGAAAATGTTCGTTTGAAGTCTACCGCGACGATTGGTGGTTGCGACATAATGGGGAACTTCCACTTTCACAGGACGTCGCTTATCCCTTCTTCTCACAAGCTTCGGTTGTACGTTCTCACGCGTCGATCTGGAATCTTTCTTGTGTATCCGACATCTAACAAGCGTCGTCCTGGAATTATCTCTCTCTCTCTCTCTCTCTCTCTCTCGCTCTCTCTCTCGGGTATGAGGCTTCTCTCGGGCGTCGATTTGGAAACATCCTTCTTCAAATCGGGCTTTTGTTGGCTTCGCAGCATTGTGCGTCTGTGGTTTGGGCGTTGGCGTCGGATGGCTTGGCCGGATGGTAGTGGCGCAGAGTCGTGTCGGGTTTCTGGGGTAGGGCGATGGCCCCCTTTCTCTATCGTGGTAGCCGACCATGGTTATGATAGTTGATGTTTCTTAAAAACAAATCACCGCGTATGGCTTCACAGGACACATTGATCACTTCAGATGCGGTCACTTTCTGATAGTCCTGTAATAAAACAAAGTCCGCGAAAACAAAATAATGTGTGCACGGAGTCTAGCTTGGAGATGCATTCTCTACAAAAGTTCTGATAAAGTCCTGCAGATTTATTTGATATTAAAAAATGTCAGTTGAAATGATGTTAAACTGGCTTGGCATCGGTTTTTGATTCAAGGTGAACCAACATCGGCCCTATTGTCTCGAAACGAGGTCAAAGTGCGTGTCATCAGGTTGGTGGGATTATTTAATTTCTCACTTGCCGGGCGCATATCTGGGAATGTGTGATCTGCCGTGCATCTCTGATGAAAAGCAGCTTGCCCTCCTGCAGCGATTTCTCTGTTGGTACTTACGAAAATAAGTGCATCGTTCCTCCCTTACGAGCCACTTCGGTTCCAAAATTGTCATGTACTTTGCGGTGTTGAAGGTTAGTGCTGCGACTCACAAAACACATTGACGTCTAGCTCAAATGTCAATTTTACCATATATGCATTTGAAATATTCAGATTACATAAACCAAACTTCACACTTTACACAAGTCTTAATATTATTAAATAAACCAAATGATATCCATGGAACTGTGATTTTATACGTCACTGTTATGACGAGACTAGGCTGGAGAGACTTTCCGGCACCTATAGTGTCCTCATACACCCTCACTACCAAGATCCAATCACTTTAAATCCCAACTCAAACATTTCACGACACGGTATTTCAGACACCCCCGTCACGTAGCGCACGAATACGCAGCATTGTGTTTGTCCTAGCGAACCAATCAGCACCAGCCTTGATTAAGAAAAAAAATCACTGCCAAACGTTTAGGTATTTTTGTTACTCCATTTTCCATATGTTTCTTGTGACACTAATTCCAAATGTTCAGAGTACCCCAGACACGCAAACGTATGCCAGTTATAATATCAGTTTCATGCTAATTGAACAGTCACCATGAACCCCTGGTAAGGTATGAAATCAGGATTATCCAATTTAAACTCCAACTTATAAACAAACCTCGCACATGTGACCAAATCAACAGGACCTAGTTGCATTACGATCGAAAGAGATTTGCATAACCCCGTATATTGTTGCTTAGAATGTGAGTATCGTGAACCTTATGTTATCGACTTCTCACATACCCTGATTTTACAATGCATTTATAAAGGTGGAAAATTAAAACCTCTGCATGACCACTGCATATACGGAACTCTTCCCTGCTGAAAGTAAAGTTCAACATTAGCATACATGAGTATATAGTATCAAGTAATTTTGGAATATAGAGACACAGATAAATTCCTGATTTCCGGTGTTTAAATTACATGCCTGTTTATTTAAGATAAACCAAAAGAAAAACTTACAAGAATCACGTTCATTTCTCACTATGAAAATATATTTATGAAATTCTGTTAGCATGTCCTTACATCTGTCTCGACAAGCTACAGTGCTTAACTGGCTCAAATTTACTCTTTACAATCGCCAGTTTTAATGAATGTCAATTATTTAACCGTTGACATGTTCGGATATTTGGATACACAAAATGTTTAATAACACGCTCACCAGACAAACAATCAGTCCGATACTTAGAATAATGGACCCATGTGAACATAACTCTTTTGAGCGGCGTGCGTTATCTAGATTTGAAAAATTGCACCCACTCTTCCATGTACATTTCTTTAACAGGTATGACGTCACTTAACAGACAATAAAATAAAGAAACAATCTTTCGGTATCAAGTCACTTATTCGAAAATAACAATGCAGGTTCAGTACATATAGCATCAGCCGACTATGAGACTGCCAATTATTTAGCAAATGGCGTCGTTAGCCCTAATCCTACAACCATGAGGTCTTGTGCACATGCATAACGACAATACCTTTCATCACGGAGCACTAAAATGCTAGCATTTAACGTACGTGTCACTACGGTAGATCTACCTTATACGCGCTTAGATACAAGCTTAGATACTGGTATACGAAAAGTCACTTCAAAGAATGTCGTTCTACTTACGAGCTCCTGAAGCGAGGAAGGAACGACATGCTGTCGGTCCGTTAATTTTTCAAGCATATCTCTATTACCTGACGTTGAGTTCCCAGTAATTTTACCAACAATTGTTCTTCGAAGTCTTGTGATCCCTTATCAGCATAGTAAGGAAGCGTACATCTATGCTAATTGCAAAGATTCTTCATTTTTTTTCTTCACGATAACATTGTTCATGCACTGTCCTTAAGTATTTTCCCTCGAGTTCCATCATCCCACACATTCCTCCATCTCGATTGTTTCCCTTCCGGCCCTCCTCTCCTGTTCCTTTGTCCAACCATTCGGCACTTCCGCAAAATTGTCCACTCCCAAACACACAATAAAGAAAACTGAAACCTTTAACAATGGATGGTGTGTTAAGGAACTACTACTATCTATACTTCTCTTTTTCTTGATTTGAACTGATGTCAAGCAACAATTAATAAATGAAACGTAAATAACCCACTGACGTTTTACCAAATTAAACGAATGTGTTTTCTGAACACGTCCATGACCGAGATTTAAGCAGAAATATCCCGAATGCGAAATACGTACTAACAAATTTGGATATTGTCGCTGTTCACTAATTACCAGGTCTAACAACTATTGTTTCGCAACGACAATGCTAAAAACAGATGACATTGTTTCTTTTCTGTTAAAAAGGTAAGTTTTACTAACAATACGGCTTTTTGAAAATAAATACGAGGTCCTTTGCTCACAAGATCATATGAAGGACATCTCGTGAAAGATTTTTGAACTCGATGTTGAATTGCTAGCTATGTTCGTGAATTCTCTTCAATTCGAAATATTTTCCTTGCTGGACGAGATAAAAGGTAACTCAATTTAATATTCAATCATTACAAATGTTGATGAATATATTTCTTATGACAACTAATGTCATAAATGGCGCCCAACAAGGGCTGGGACCATTCATACGTACAACATTTACAACAGAATGCATCATTATCAATAGTATTAAGCTTACTAAAACACCGTTTACTATTAGGTAAATACTACATATCGAGTTACATGTATTTGCAAACAAGATACATTACTGTATAATACTATATGCAAACAAGTATTACGTAAATTTGTTCACACTGCATACATTTCAATCAGAAAGGCAGAGCTCCCGTACGCAATGGTCATACCAATAGTTTTATTCATGAGCTATGCACCCCCCTATAAGACCACTAGTGCTGTGCTAGCCCTTCGTAAAATTGCCCTACTTAACCCATCGGCCCGCCGCTGGCGCAAATTCACTAGGCTCACAAGTCATTTATTATCTGATATTCCTAATCCTCACAAATATAAGCATCAACATTCTAGGTACTCCCATATTATCCCAATAATACATGTCAAACCCACAAATGAATAGTTTATTCTCGAGCTTGCCTAACCTTTCTTTCTAATCAACTCTAACTACCGTGAATAATTGTAGTGTTCTAACATACTCCGGTCCGCTGTTGATTCCCTCCTACTTGGCCATATCAGCCCGCCACAGGTGGTCTTCTACTTGACTCGTATGCGTCATTGCTGAACACTACACCTCACTCTTGATCAGTTTTAGCAGGCTCACTCACGTGACGAACGAGTGAGTCAAGGTCTAGCAACCCTTCCTCAATTAAACCCGAGTAAATCAGATTGAACCCTTTTAGTTTTGTCAACCAATGCTTCATTTTCTCCTGAGAGTACAACCATAGTTTTACGTTTTCGGTGGATTGATTTTCTAATAAATCCCCCGTGGTACAGTCTACAAATTTCAGCGTGGAATCCTTAAAGTTCTCTACACAGAGATAAGGTCCATAGTATAAATTGCAATATTTTTAATGATTTTGTAGCCCAAATTTCCAGGAGCATGACTTTTTACAAAAACCAAGCCTCCCTGCTTGATACTGCATCTGTTAGCTGCCTTTAAATTTATGTTCTTTAATCGGTCTTTTCTTGATTCCTTACTCCTTAAATCCGCCATAACCAATTTAGAGTTCCAAGAAAGGCTGTCCGTCCCCAAACTTACGGGATCAAGAAAGATTTTTTTTCCAAATTTAGACGTAACTCACTAGGAGTAAAACCGGTTTGAGATGAGATGGAATTATTCAACAAGTACAGAGCATCCTGTACATAATATAGTCACTTTGAGTGATTCGTGGAGCACAAAACCCTCATCAATCGATTAAGCTCTTCGTGATTACTCTCCACCATGTTAGAACTAGGTGGTAGGTAGGGACATAAGTTACATAAATTTCCCACCTTTTCATGGACTCCTGAAACATTTTAGATCTAAATTAGGGACCATTATCTGTGACAACCCGTCGAGGGACTCCCAAATGAATGAAATAATTTTTTTCCAACTTGTTAAGTATCGTTTTTGCATTACTATTTGATATTGGATACGACGCTAGAAACCTGGAAGCTGAATCCAGGACGGTAAGCAGAAATCTTTCCTTTTTCGGCCCTAAGGCGAAAGGTCCTTGCAAATCAAGGAATAACAACATGACCAGGTTTATCTGTGTTATGTGATTTCGCAACAAATTTAGAAGGATGCTTATTGGGTTCTGTTAGCTGGCAAATCTCACAATCCTTAACAGAAGACTTGATGTCTGATTCCATTCCTTTCCAGAAAAACAACCTATAGACTTCCGCCAAGGTGTTCGCCACCCAAAATGTCCAGCATCATCATGGCAACTTATGACTATTTTACCAATTAAGATAACCGGTATACATATTCTGAGCTTCTTATGATCATGATAATCGCGTATGTATAATATTTCATCAAGTATGCAATAGGTTTGATCCCAAGTTCTGGATCGAGGACTGACCACTGAACAATTTCCTTCAAGGTAATAAATTATTTCCTTAAGTTGAGAGTCCTCACGCTGGGACTTAATAATTTCCTCTTTGGAAATTACTATCTTTCCTGGAAACAACACCTGATTTTGATTTATTCGAAACACAGAGTTTGAAATATCCGGAAAAGTACGACTGGGCAAGTCCGCCAATTGATTATTGGAACCTTTACAGTACCGTAGCTGGAGTTGCATAAACCACCTAGTGAGTCTAGCATTCCACGTGTGGGCTGACTCCAACCAGGTGAGCGACATATGGTCTGATATTACCGCAAAATGCCTTCCACGAAGAAAGGATGAAAATTTGTCAATAGTGAAAAGAATCGCCAAGACCTCTAATTCCGTGGACGTATGCGACTTTTCGTAGGATTTCAGTAACCGACTGACATAACCTAAAGGTTGTATCTCACTCTCATTGATCTGATAACAATATCCGGCAACTCCAATTAAGGAGGCATCCGTTTGTACAAATAAATGAGGATAGTTTAAAGTGACTTCCTGAACTACTAATTCTTTTAACCTTTCAAAAGCACGCTCAGCCTCTATGGTCCACTGCCATTTCGATTTATGTTTCAAGAGGTCATACAAGGGGTGCGCAATCATGGCATAATTATGAATGTACTTACTCAACCGGTTGAAGCATCCTAAGATCGTTTGCAACTTCTTAATATTATAAGGCACAGGTAAATTTACTATGCACGTAGGAAGGGTCATTCTGATAACCGTGTGTGGTAATTATGTGACCAAGGAACTTCAACTTCTGAACACAAAATTTACACTTTTCGAGTTTCAAAGTAAAACCAGCTTCCTTTAATCTCGAAAGCACTCATCTGACGTGTTCTATATGCGAATCTAAATCCTTTGATTTTATAATTATGTCATCTACGTAGACAACAGTGAACTCGTGAAATATACCAAGAACTCGGTTCATCACATCCACGAAAACAGAAGTGCCATTGATTGAACCAAAAACTACATGTTTAAACTGGTATTGTACAGCGTCAAAAGAGAAGGCTGTGTACTTTCGGCTATTCGGGTGCAAAGGCTTTCCTTGCTGGACGAGATAAAAGTTAACTCTATTTAATATTCAAGCATTACAAATGTTGATGAATATATTTCTTATGACAACTAATGTCATACTGTATACAGTGATAGCTCCCCTTTCTTTCCAATAAATACAATCTGTAGGCGGATTAATATTTTACTCAACTCAGCTGTATGAAATTTTGAACACAATTTTTTTAACACCCTATACTAGAAATGCTATCCAGTTCGATATACAAACACATGACATAAATGATACCTTTAAATTACATTGGAAACAAACATATTACACTCTTTCAATATTTACATCAAAGTAGAATATATGTTCCTCATCACATTCTGAGCAGAGTTCAAAGTAAAGAACAGCTTGAGCCTGCTACGTATCAGTTTGCCAAAGACTCGCTCGTGCTCTTGTATTGCGCTAACAAATCTTGGCGCTTTTTGTCGGAGCAGTTCCGCCTTTTTCTGTTCTCTGCATGTTCTGGGGCTAGCGTTTTTCCTCTGGTGCAGTCTACCAGTTCAAGTATGTGGTTGGCAAGCTTGCTCTTGCAAATATACGGCCCGTCGTATATATATATATATATATATATATATATATATATATATATATATATATATATATATATATATATATATATATTAAAAAAAGCTTCTTGATCTTTTCTACAACTTGCGAGCTGAGTCCATGATTTTATACAAATGTCAGGTCCCATGATTTAACCTCTGCGCCGCCTAGTGCCCTCTCCTCATTTGCTGTTTGCCTTATCTTCCTCATCCTTTCCACAGTCATCAAGACCTTTTGGTTGACCGTTAAGTTTTGGTTATCCTCCTTCAGTCTGAAGTGGCGGATTACGTCCAGTTGCGTGCTGCCCTACTGAAGCTCTGCGGGTATTAACCCTATAGTGTCTGACTCTATGTTATTGAGCAGGAGCACCATAGATGTAATATGTTTGTTTCATTCGTTATGCTGCTTGTGTCAAAATACTCGCAAAAGACGATTCATTTCGCAATGCATGCGCCCTACTCTATTCGCCTGCGGTCTGTAGCTAATCGTCCATATGGGATTCACAGCGTACTCTTCCAACGTATTCTTCCATTGAATACTCGTAAACTGCCAAACCCTATCGGTGAGGACATAGCGTGGGGTTCGAATGTGTGCGTAGTAGCAGCCAACCAGTTTTCGAAGTAGCACTGTGATTGTGATTGTCCTAACTGGGTACGCCATGAAGAAACCGCTGCATACGTCCATAACAGTGAACAGGTATTTCGTTTCATCGCTGCTCCTTGGAGGTGGTCCCACGCAGTCTGCGAAGACTACCTCCAGCGGTTTTTCTGCCACTAGAGACGTCGGGATATTTGCCGCCTTTGCAAGATTAGGTTTGGTCTGCATACAGATCACGCTGTCTCGTGCCCATATCTTCTAATCCTTTTGCACCCTTCTCCAGAAATAGAGGCGGTCTAGGTATCTCCACATATGTCTTCCTTCGAAGTACCCCGACTTCTCGTGAGCCTCTTGCAAGATATTTCGCCTCGCTTCAGTTGGAACACAAAGCCTCAGGCATTTCGGGTTATGGATGTCCCCGTTGCATAGAATCCCGTTCGAAATGACAAAGTGCTCCCTTACACGCCGCTGGTGACTGGCATCGGTGGGTTGCTGACCCTACAGGAAACTGTAATACTCCACGCTCTCGGCATCTTCGCGCTGCATTTCGGCGAATCGCTCACGACTGAAGGTTGTTAGTTACGTGGAATCAATTGCATGAGATTCACGCGCACCTTAGTTAATCCATGTCCTTCGACGTATCTCGACAAGGCATCTGGAACTACGTTGTCACGGCCCTTCACATATTCCACTTCAAATGAATATATTTCAGCTGATTACTCCATCTCGTGAGGCACATGCTCCAGTTCTTCGCAGTTCGTCAAGGTCTTCATGAACTCGACGATAAATTCTTCGTCGCGATTAGCCATAGTTACGAAGTGCTTTCCGATGTTCAGGACCGAGGCATATCGACTGAGAAAGTCCATCCTGATTAACAAGTGGACAGACAAAGACTGGATCACCAAAACTTCAACTTCGACGGTTAGATCGTTCATGGTCGCATGCAGAACAGTGTGCCTAAGCGGCTTTTCTCTCGCTTTCCCGGAGAAATCTACGAGTATGAAATCTCGTAGGTTGTGGCCATAGTACCCCTTCTGTTACTCGCCCCCGTGTTGCCTCGGAACAAAGGCTCGCTCGCATCCCGTATCTAGAAGTACTGTTACAACCTCGTTGCCAACTCGAAACTTCACTAGCGGTGATCTTGTAGGACAAATGTCCTCGCGTTTCTCCTCTGCATTCTCATCTCCGTGTACATCTTCGCACAACCGGTCAGCTCGAATCCGGATTGGCGTAGTCTTCTTTCCTGGCTGGTTTGGCTCATTTTGAGGTGGGTTGGGTGTAGCTTGTAGAGCATCCGAGCCCTAACGTGAGAGATTTAACTGTTTCGAGTGTGGTGCTAATTCGACGCCCCCTGCTGCGGTGATCGGTGTCTCGATCTCGGGTCGTTTGCATTCCTTCTCTGGCTCCTCTGAAACCCCATCCGGCAGTGCCTTGCGTTCTCGTTTCAGAACGCGGGCTCCATGGTCTACTGTGAGTGTAACGTTGGTAGTAACCTTTACTTACTCGCCCGTTGAAGAAGTTGTTGATGCTGCTGTTGTTATAGTGACCCGACGACCTACGGGTTTGACCTTCTCGACGTCTCCTTCCTTGTCACTGGCGTCTTTGTAGTGGTGAAGACGGTTTGTCCTCAAAATAACTGGCTTCGTCTCCTGGAGCGTGTTGCTGCTCATACTATCTCCGCTGGACCTAATAATGGGTGCTTGTTTCCCCGACTCCCTTCGTCCCCCGGTCGTCTTCGTTTGTTCTAATCTATCATTTCGCTCCTTCTCGCGATGTTCCTTCGCACTGGGACAGGATCTCCAGCTTGAGTGACATAGCTATAGCATCAAAAACGCACGGCCCGTTGAGATGTCGTCTTATATCTTGCGAGTAGTTGTAAATTAGGCCGTAATTATCTCCGACGTGGTCATCTGTGGTTGGAGAGCTTGGAACTCGTTCAACTTTCGTCAGAAATTCTGAGATAAAGTAAGTCATCCTCTTCTATCGTACCAATCATTCCTCAGTTGGATGAGCATTCTTTACACCTGCAGAGTGCGTTGAAAGTGTGTTAGAAAGTCTTCTCTCATCTCTGAGTACGAATGGAAGTATCTTTCATTTCGGTACATCCAGTTATTTGCTGGGTCTTGCATTAAACCTTCCAGGACAAGTAATCTCTTCGAGTGGCTTCGAAGTCCTCGATGAATGTTGAACAACAAACGATAACTCGGACGAAAGGTAAAATTTGAATGTATTGTATCAAAGAAAATATTGGAATAACAAAAACCTTACAGGTCCTCCTGATTCACTCTCTCATTCTCTCACTCATTCTCGCTACTCGAATTTGTCCCATGGAAATATACATACAAATCATGGATATAACCATTTCCATTTTGTTTAAAAATTGATGTGAATTTAAGTCATTAGTCTGCCCGCTCCTGTGCACACTTAAATCAAATACATGCACGCCCTTGGCAAGCAGTTATGTGAAACAATTATGTCGGCGCAGGTAAATATTTCGTAGTAATGAACATTCTCATGAAAGTCGAAAGCACGACATTTAACCAAGTTTCTCGGAATGGGGTTTACACAAGCCTCTCTCGTTCATTGTAAACAATTACACAATTACGTATTGATGCAAATCGGCTCCAGCTCCCTGAATACACAAATTAATCTTCGGCGTGACCAAAAATTACAACAAAAACACTATGCAATAAGAAATTATACACTCGCACGACCCTGCAATATAACATAAGCTTTAAACAAATAAAATGACCTTTGACAAGATAATGCACGCGACTGGGCGGTTAGTTTCACAAAAAATTGGAGCACACTTTGACAAGTTATAGCGTAATTAACATAATCGAAAGTAGCGTCTAACTCTAAATGCAGACAACGAAATTATTACATGAAAATGAATTGACCGTTTATGTAACATTACTAAAAAATATAAGACACGGAAGTTAGGTTCGTAGCTCACTTTGCAAATTAATGAGACTTCGGCTTTTGTTGATACAAACAATACATGCGTACATGGACATGAACGAGCTGAAGAATACTCTACCTTGACTCTGCTACATCGTGGGATCGTTCAATTCTAATGGATGTGGGGATTTGCACAAGGTTCCTTTGCGGCGAAAATGTTCCTTTAAAGTCGACCAAGTCAAAGAGTGGTTGCGACGATATCGGGCACTTTCACTTTCACAGGACATCGCGTATCACTTCTTCTCACAAGCGTCGGCTGTACGTTCTCACCCGTCGATCCGGAATCTTTCATGTGTATCCGGCATCTATTAAGCGTCGTCCTGGAATCATCTCTCTCTCTCTCTCTCTCCCTCTCCCTCTCTCTCTCTCTCTCTCTCTCTCTCTCTCTCCCTTTGTCACTTTCTCTCTCTTTCTGTATCTCTCCATCTCTCTCTCTCTCCGGTGTCAGGCTTCTGTCTGGCGTTGATTTGGAAACATTCTTCTCGGCGTCGGCCGTTGGTTGGTTTCGCGGCATTGTGCGTCTGTGGTTTTGGCGTTGGCGTCGGATGGCTTCACCGTTTGGTGGTGGCGCATCGTCGTTGCGGGGTTAAGGGAAGTGTGATGGTCCCCTTTCTCTATCTTGTTAGGCGCCCATGGATATGATAGTTCTAGCAGGACAAAGCACACATTGATCATTCAGATGTGGTCACTTTCTGACGGTACGCAAATAAAACAAAGTTTGCGAAAAGAAAACAATAACTTCAAGGGAGTCTGGCGTGGAGATGCTCTATTTACAAAAATCCTGACAAACTGTGTGGCAAAGTCCTGCAGATTAATATGAGATTTAAAAATGTCAATTGAAAAGACGTTGAGATGGCGTAGCTTCGGATTTTGGGTGAGGTGTCTCGAAACGCTGTCAAAGGTGTGTCTTCAGGTTGGTGAGAGGAACTAAGTTCTCGCCTACCTGGTGCTTATGTTGGAATCTGTGATCTGACGTTCAGCTTTTATGAAAATAAGCGTCCCCTACTGCAGCGAATTCTTTGTTGGTACTGACGAAAATAAGTCAACCTTTCCTCCATGACGAGCCGCTTCGGATGCAAAAATATGATGTACTTTGCCGGTGCTGTGACACAGAAAACATGTCCCCTTACTCCCGATGTCTTGCTCGAATATCAATTTTGCCATATATGTATTGGAAATATTCAGATTACTTAAACAAAACTTCAAATTTACACAAGTCATGATATGATTAAATAAAGAATATGATAAATACCGAACTGTAATTTTATAACACCATTAAGCCTTGTTTCCATGATTATGAAAAACTAAAAATGCTGACCAAGGCAGTAATTTATTATATTAAAAACATAAACTAAAGGTAACGTGTCAACCTTCTAGCAAGGTCTTCTTCAGACTCTGTATCAAGTACAAAAGTAACAAGATACAAAAACAGGGCATTATATATACACAAACAATACTCCCTTCCAGACTATTTAGAAAGTTGTTTGGAACTTTCTAGTAGGTGACTTTCACTTGCCATGAGTGAGGCTAAGCAGATAGGAAGGGAGAAGAGAATGCTAGTGAGAAAATGGAAGGAAGCCAAGGAAATTGAGAAGAAAGGTGAAGAAGACACAATGAACTGGAATGGGGGACTGAAGTTAAACAAAGGATGGAAGAAAAATGTTAGATAGAGTGGAAAGGACAAGAGAGAAAGAGGAGAGGAGATAATCACCTATAATTTCATTAGCATATGGGCTTAGTCTTGTTAAAAGAATGTTAGACAATATTTTGTATGTTGTTGAGATTAGAGAAATTCCACGGTAATTATTGCAGTTCATTTTATCACATTCTTTAAACACAGGAACAATTATGGATTCTTTCCACTGTTGAGGGATTTCTTCTTTATTCCATATTAAACAAATTAATTTATGAATTTGACATATTAATGAATTTCCACCATATTTAATTAACTCAGCTGGTATTAAATCAATGCCAGGTGCTTTGTTATTCTTTAGCCTTTTAATAGCATCTTTAACTTCATTCAAGTTAGGTCCTAGAACTAAAGGTTCTGCTGTGTGTACTTCATTTACTTCTGATTTATCTCCTACATGAACATTTAAAAGGTCATTAAAGTAGTTCTTCCATCTATTTAGAATATCGCTTGAGTCAGCTAGAAAATCACCGTCTTTATCTTTTATCAAGTTTACTTTAGGTTGCCACCCCTTTCTAAACTCATTTACACCTTTATATAAATCTCTGATATTTTTATTTTTGCTGTTTGTCTCAATTTCGTTAATTTTGCTTTTCAATCTATTTTTTTTACTTCTAAACGTGCGGTTAACTTCTCGCTTTATTCTATTATAATTGTTTAGATTTGTATCATCAGAGTTATTTAAACACCTAAATCTAGCCTGATTTCTTATTTCTATTAAATTATTACATTCATTATCAAACCATGGCTTACTTTTTCTCGGTTTATGGTATCCTATACTTTCTTTAGCTGCTGATTCTACTGCATTACGTATGTGCTCCCGATTCTTATTTACGTCTGTTTCATTTATATTTTCATCATCATTTAAATCCTGCAAAATATCAAATCTATTTGACAGTTTAATTTGGTAATCTTTCTTAATTCTTTCACCAGTAAACTTTCCTGTATCAAATTTTAAAACTTTTAGATTTTGTTGCTTATGATTTATCACTGAGAGTCTTTCTCTTAATTTAGCAATTACTAAATAATGGTCACTGGCACAGTCAGTACCTCTATGTGTACGAACGTCAATTATACTAGTATGCCTTCTCTTATCAATGAGAATATGATCTATCTGATTATTTGTTTTACCATCTGGAGAAGACCAGGTATATTTATGGATATCTTTATGTTTAAAAGTGGTACTTTTCACAATTAAATTCTTTGAGGTTGCAAAATTAATCAATCTTATACCATTATCATTACTTAATTCATAAAGACTTTCTTTACCAATCGTGGGTTAAAATGTCTCTTCTTTGCCAATCTGTGCTTTACAGTCAAATAACAGAATTTTCATATCATACTGAGAAAATTTATCAAAGACATGTTCTAACTCTGTATAAAAATCATCTTTTGTATTATCATCTTTATCTTCCGTTGGTGCATGTATGTTTATTAAAATAATTTTACACCACCTACATTGTAAAACTGCATATGCTATCCTATCATTAATAAATTCTACTGTTTTAAGAACCGTGATAATTCTATTATTTATGAAAAAGCCTGTTCCAAAATTATGATTTTCAGTACCACCATAGAAAAAAGTATAATTTTTAGTTTTACAATTCCCTTCTCCTGGCCACCTAACTTCCTGGACAGCTACTACATCTAATTTATACTTAACTATCTCATTAACTGTACACTGAAATGGCCCAGGCCGGTAAAGTCTCAGAACATTCCAGGTGCCTAATTTAATATCCTTATTCCTAATTTAGATCTTATCCTTAGTCCAGGGACCTCCCAAAGTAGTCCCCACCCGGAGATCCGAACGGGGGACTATTTTACCTTTGGAATATTTTACCTTGGGAACATCCATGGACTTATATTGCTGTTTCTTGACATGTCTTTTTACAGTGCAGAGTTTTCATCTCTACGCCTAACACCCAATATGAATGGAGGAACAACTATACAAGACAAACACAAACACATTAGACAGCACAATTACTACACAGGACGAACACAAACACATTAGACAGCACAACTATTACACAAGACACACACAAACACATCACAACTATAACACAATATAAACACAAACACATCACAACTATAACACAATATAAACACAAACACATCACAACTACTACACAATATAAACACAAACAAACTACACACCACAACTACTACACAAGACAAGCACAAACAAATTAGACAGCACAACTACTACGCAATACAAAACAAACATACTAGACAGGACAACTACAACGCAAGACACATACATACACACCACCGATACTACACAAGACAAACAGAAACACATTAGGCAGCATAACTACTACACAAGATAGACACAAACACACTAGACAGCACAACTACTACACAAGACAATCCCAACCACACTAGACAGCACAACTACTACACAAGACAAACCCACATACAAGCACACCAAAACTACTACACAATCAAGTATCACCACTGTATAATACACTATAAAATACTTATTAGTGGTTCTTATCAAATCGCCTTCCGTCGAAATAAACATATACTTATGTTAATTGGCGATTTACTATTGTTTTGGACGCATGGTAAGATAGTGGTGAGGGGATTGACAACGGTCATTACGAAGGAACCGACATAAAATTACCAATTTTAGAAATTTGAACTCATTAAAAGCTCTCCTTCGTTACAGTACTGGACTACATGACTACTTGAGATAACTGTATATCTTTCTTTTTAGTATATCGGAATCAAATAATCAATATTTTAGGTGTCAGTGGGGAACAAACAGTACATTATTTATATAACATTACATTTTGCATCTTGAATACATTTATGTGATTTTTGAATTAATTATGATGTGTGTGTTAACACAACATATGAACAATAACTAAAATGAAATTAACTTTAAATACTAGACATGTGCAACTTCTAAGGGGAAATATGTGAAGAATGGACGTCCCTAAAGTGTGCAACGGATTCACTTTTTTTAAATATTCTTATATAAAAGGTCTCTATTCAGCAAGAAAAAATATGAGGAGAGGTGGGATTTGAACCCTCGACCTTTCACGCTTGACGATATATAAGGAAATCAGGTTGTATCCAACTGCTCTACCTTTTTTTAAAAGGAAATACCCCCTACACTGAGGTATCCCCCACCATTCACACATTTTCTCACTTTTACACTTTTCAATTCTTACAGTTTCTCAGTTTCTTATCATCTCGACAAACACAAATACCCATGTCTTTCCCGGGACTCGAACCCAGAACCCCTGGCTTTGTACCGCGCTCTGCTAACCACTCCGTTAGATGTCGACGCTCTACGTTAACTTCATCACGTAACACCCTTAGAAACATGTTGACGTTTATGAAGACTGCTACTTTCTTGGGTTCCAAGCACATTTTCTCGACAAGTCGTGAAAAATATTATGTTGTGAGAACTGTTCGATATTATGCAGGCTTTTGTAAATAAAATGTCGCATAAGTTCCTCACAAATTTGCTTCTTTCTTCCCAAACTTGATGGCAATATCTTACAGGTGAAGATTAACTGTATTTCAAAATCCTATAATTTCAAGTCGAGCAAGCAGAATCCTAAAAATCCTCAAGGTTCTTTCTGCAATTTATTATTTCTGTTTGATCGTGTATTATAATAGCGGTTTGTAGTTTCAAAGTTCATGGAATGTGCGATATTGAAAACCTCTCACAGCAGCTTTTTTCGTCTAGTGGAAGGACCAACTCAAAGTTGGCTACTCCCTCTTGGAGCCGAAGTGCAATGTTGCTAAATTTACGAATTCGGGACTTAGAATTGTTTCGGGGCGGTAAAATAAGATGTTGCGAAGTGTACATCGAAACGCAAGCAGATTGTGATTGCAGGGAAAAGCTTCGTTTATGATGTAAAGAATGAGAGAATCCATGAGCAGTTTTGATTGTTATTGAAATGAAATAAATACACTTTCGCTACAAACTTCAACCGAGCATTATTTTCATGTGCATTGCCATGGTTGTTCACAGAGCCGCCAGTCTTTTACCCAGGCCCCCGTCTTTTCCGACCAGACTCCCAAAAGACCGATGTTTCAACTGCCTGTCGGCCTTGTGCCTTACCGCGAGATTAAATTGTTGTCACGGTACACAATATCATATTCCTTGCAGGCAGGATCAAAGTGATTCACTCCCGGATCGCTTCGATCTAGTCGCGTATCTAACATGGTGCTGGGACCAAATTATTGGTAGCCTGGAATATGCATTTCGAAAGGTAATATATTGATGATATCTTTAACGAGACCCTTCCATTCCGCCTGCTTCCAAAATCGAGGGTGGAAGAAGATGATGATCATGATGTGGTACCCGATGCTTTTCGGTTCGTTGACAATGAAGCGACTAAGATTGGAAACGATCATCCATGATGCCGACTTTTCGTTGTAAAAGTTTTGTTCCCTGTCCTTTCTTCTCCGACGATGACCAGCAATCGGTCCTCGAGATTACGAACGTAGTGCTGCCACACGAATTCAACGGGCAAATTGGTGTAACGCTTGAGTTCGTAAACACCCTGTGTTTTGATACTATGAGCAATGGACTGCAGTTTGGTCTGGATCCTACTCGGTGTATCCTCTAATCGCTGTTTCAGTTGTCCACGTCGTTGGTCTGTGCCATGAGTTCGATTTCCAACTAGCCGAAGCTCACCTCCTCGTTTCCGAGGATGTCGATGGACGCAAGGTCATTGAGCTTTTGTAGCAGGAATTTGAGTTCAGAGTTGATTTTGAGGATGGGATCCGGGCAATAAAACTGCAGGCTGGAGTTGATCATGTACTGCAGTGCCAGAAGGTCGCTCCGCGACTTCTTGACCCTGACGGCAAGCATGAGGAGCTCGTCCTCAATATCGTGGTGTTTCGTTGGACCGAAGATATCGTTAGGCATTACTACTATGGTTATTTATTATATGGTAGGTGATCCGTATGTCAATGGAAAGAGGAATGAGTTAGACGAATTCACCCAGAATCTGGAAGAACAGGCAATCGTTCGCAGACACATCGTACTTAGGTTGTGGTGTCCATTCTATCATGTCTGATGCGGTAAATGTTCTTACCAAAGGAAACATTGATTTCACTCGGATTCACGATTATCTGAAATTTGCCGCTGTCCGGAATTTTGTAGAAATTTAGGTTGTATTTGAAGACGTAAAAGTTTTGCCATGTCGTCATCGCATTTCGTCCAAATGCTGTTCAAGTGAATTATTTACAGTTCAGTTAGTTTGAAAAACGTAGACGGCAACAGGTCGAAGCTTGGAGGTGCAGCCTGACTAGGTGCTTCCATAACAGATTGCTCTTTCAACCCGCACAATTTCATAGTCATCCTTATTTAGCTCTGGTATGTGCAAAAAGAATCATACAGTCAATCTTTTTGTTCGTGTGTGATGATCAGAAGGTGAAGTGTGTCGATGGTGAAATAAGTCCATGTGCGATAAAATTGGACTTCGGACAGTTGAGGCAATCTTTAGTGGTTTTGAGGCAACAGTGGCCCCTAACGAGAGTATGAATCTCACACTCGAGAATGCACGTATTGTCGTCGCGCGCATCCAGAGCATGAGAATGAAGAACTCCTGGTCAAAATCAGAGGAAGCAACGGTGCGATTTAAGGTGTTGGTTTTGATGCACTTGCGCAACACTTCGAATGTGCGAATGCGAGGAAGCAAAGAATCGTGTCAACCGTGACCACTTGCGCCATCAACCACGCAATATTCTGGTAGTGTTGCACATACATTTGCTCTGGCTCCTCATTTATGATGATTTTGGACTGATCCGAGGCAGGTAGTCTCTTGAATTCAGGCGCAAGTTGCAATCGCAGAAAATCTATTGCAAATCCTCGGAGAATTCGAGGTCCACCTTGGCGAAGAATCCGCTTCCGAATCATCGAAATTTTCGACGTCGAACGCGGAAGGATGATCGATCCACTCGAACCCTCCGGAAGGGGGTTTCTACATCATGGAGTGCCGGTATAATTTTTGATGTCTGTGTGGAGGATGTACCTGCCTGATTAGGAGGAGTTGTACCCGGTCAAAATGCGACATTTTCTTATCGCTGCGACATACACGATCCCGTCCCGTATTCCATGTTCCACTAAGAGCAACATGTCCTCATCCGAAAAGAGCTCGAACTAGAATTTCGTGAGCAAAATCATAGTAGAAGCTGAAGGAGAAGAAACGATATTCCGGAGGTAAAATTTTCTCCCATTCGGTTTCGGGCGGTGACTACTTTGTGAGATCCCTGGACTAAGGTTAATATCTACATACGAATAAGGCACCTGGAATTTATTTTAATAAACAAACATGCAATAACGGAAGATAAAAATGATAATACTAAAGATGATTTATATGCATAGTTAATAGAGATCTTTGATAAATGTTCTCAATATGATATGAAAATTCTGTTAGGTGACTAAAATGTACAGATTGGGAAAGAAAAGACTTTTAAACGCACGATTGGTAAAGAAAGTATTGATAAATTTTATAATGATAATGGTATAAGATCGATTTTTTTGCCATCTTAGAGAATTTAATTGTGAAAATTACCACTTTTTAACTAAAAAATATCCATAAATACAACTTGTCTTCTCCAGATGGTAAAACTCATAATGATATAGATCATATTCTCGTTGATAAGAGAAGGCATACTAGTATATAATTCTGTGCCAGTGACCATTATATAGTAATTGCTAAATTAAGAGAAAGTGATGAATCATAAGCAACAAAATCTAAAAGTTATAAAATTTAATATAGGATAATTTGCTAATAATAGAATTTAGAAAATTTACAATCAGACAAACAATTGAAAAAAGGGGGTATATAATTAAAATGTCCATCAGCTATACATTGATTAAAAAAACATATGACTCGGTCAAAAGAGATAAATTATATATTATATTAGTCGAGCTTGGAATACTTAAGAAGCTTGTTAGTATGATAAAAGCATGCTACATTGAAACAGAAAGTAAAATTCGTTTAGGATATTTATGTGTCTGACAAATTTACAATTCATGATGGGTTAAAACAAGGAGATGGATTGTTCCCACGGCTCTTGAATTTTGCCTAAGAATGTGCTGTTAGGAAGGTAAAATAAACTAAAGATTTACTAAAATTAAACGTTGTGACTCAGTTGTTAACATATGCAGATGATGTAAGCTTATTATGGGATTATATAAATACAATAAAGAGTAAAGGTAAACTATTCTTCAATACTGCTAAAGAGATAGGCTTGAAAGTTAACAAAGGGAAAACTAAATATATGCTTGCAGGTCGTAACCAAGTGTTACGTAATAATCAAAATCTAATTATTGACAACAACTCGTTTGAACCATTTTCCAAATTCAAACACTTAGGAATAATATTATGAAAGGAAAATTATATTAAAGAGGAAATAAAAAGTTGGGCTTATAGAGGAAATGCGTGTAAAATCTCTCTTCTTAAAAGTTTGTCCTCTCGTTTAATATCTAAAAAACTAAATGTTAAAATATACAAAACAGTAATTTTGCCTGTAGTATTATATGGATGTGAAACTTGTTCCATTAGATTGAAAGAGGAACATAAATTGAGAGTATATCAAAATATGATCCTTAGGAAAATATTTGGACGTAAGAGGTGTGAGGAGACAGATGAGTGGAGAAGGTTACATAATTTGTATTCATGTCCAGATATTATTAGAATAATTAAATGAAGAAGACTTAGTTAGGCAGGCCATGTGACACGAATGGGAGAAGAAAGAATAATTTACAGAATTCTTGTTGGGAAACCTGATGGTAAAAGACCTGTAGGAAAGCCAAGAGGAAGATGGAGGGATAACGTTGAGATGTACCAAATGGAAATCGGTAAGGATGGAAAAGAGTATATACGGGTAGATCTTCCTCAAAATAGGGACAGATGGAAGGCCTGTATTGGTGCAGCCATGAACCATCGGGTTTAAGAAGGTTACAGAGTTAATAAGTTAAAAGCACGGTCGAACAAGCAAGCCCGGGGAGAGTGTGAAAATGTTCGATGTCCAGATTGTGGATCTCAATGGCGTTCGGGCGAAACTCTTGGGATACGTCTGCGAGGAATTCACGTCTAGCCTGAGGTAGGCGTCGATGTAGTCTCCAGGCTTTCGCTATTTAACTCACTCCGCATGGACTGCGCATTCTGCTAGTCCTTAACCGTAATGTCCGAGAATCTAAGTTGGTTATGAAATTGCGCTTGGGAATGAGAGACTTTTCTTCGAACATGGCGAGTTCCGTAATGTAGTCGTACGTTAAACCTCTTTAGGCCTGGCGAGGGAAATATCTATGTTCTGAAACTGGCGGCTGTGATGAGCAGCTGGTCGTCGATAAGCTTCTCCACAAGAGAAGTAGGGAGGAATCGCAGCGAATCCAAACACCGTAGTTCAATGGTTGCTTTTTCCTGGAATCGACATCCACTTACTCAGGCTGATATAGCGCTCCTCGTTTTCGACCAGGACGTGGATTCGATTTTTTCCTAACTTAGATGCATGATCACGAGGTGGTGTCCAACAACACCGTTCCTATCGCTCTGGCATCTTCCACCAATCTCTCCAGGAAGTGCTTGTCTACAACGGGACAGCGGTTAACGTACGGCTCGCGTTGGACACGCTGGTCTCGCCACACCACAACATAAGGGAAATTGGAGGCATCGTGCAGTTAGTGCGGAGTGGTGAAGGATAGTTCAGGATCGGGGTTGAAGGTGTACAGTGGTTGCATGAAGGCCTTGAAGTCTGCGATGATGATGGCCGGGTGTTCTACCGTGGCACCTTGCATGCGAAATCACTCTTCTGCACCGGGTCTAGGCAGGAATGGTAGCACTGGCTTCTTGGCACGACAGTAGATCCGGTTGCCATTGCAACCGGATCAGTCTTGCCAATGCAATAGCTAAGGTGTAGCCATATATAGTTCACACGTTACCATAGCAACCGAAGGGACCATGATTGACGCCTACGACCTAATCTAACCTATAGCTAACACGCTGCCAGAGCAACCGAATCAGTGTTGCCAACTTATTTTCCATAGCAAGCGGAAGAAGCACAATCGACGACTACGACTTAATGTAACTTAAGATGAAGGTTTTTTTTAAGTTTTCTTAAGACCTACACTACCCTAATAGGAGGAGTTGCATGCCCCTGTATCTTTATTACAACTTGTTTTGGGTTCTTTGTAGCTGTTGTTTCATTTATGGGATTCGCTTGAACTCGAATTTCGGAAATTCAAAATGTCGACAGTGTAGATCTATCTCTTAAACTGTAGGAGTCAAGCAAAATTTGTTTGCAGATTTGTAATGTACACTCGGATGTGAGTAAAAGTATGAATACAACATGTGTTCGGAAATCCGAAATGGTGACAGGATGTAGGTCTATATATCTCACTCGATGCGCCACCTTCTCCCAAACGTCATTAGCCAACGAAGAAACCAACGCTGTTTGCTTTCAACTATTTGTTGGAGGACTTCGTCCTAACGTCGGAACCGGCCTACGACGTGCATAGTTTTTTTTGAGATGTTTGAAAGAAGGTGGCGCGTCGAAGGGAGTACCCGTGGCTTTCTCTTTTGTTGATTTGGACAGTTGATAGAAGTCATCAACACGCACATATACAGTCTAGTACATACTAACCGGAAAGAAAAATCACGCACAAACCCTCTACTAGCAGTCGCCCTTTCCAGGGGAAAAAATACACATCGTTATTCTTGCAGACTCTACCAGCACAACAAGACAGACATATAAAAATTAGACAACCCACAAAAACTTTCCCACGTGCGAGGATAGGGTTCCTAGTAAAAATTTTAAAAGACAATGTCGTACCTGTGTGCCCACCAACGCATGCAGTGGATGAGGAAAATACATAACTGTTGGCAACCTGAAGAGGCGCCAAACAACATGCGAGGTCTTTGGAGCACTGATGTCAAAACCGTCGAAATGCCGCCAAGCCTCGACCAAGAGGAATTTTGGTGTCTATCCTAAAGCAGAATATCTCCCTGCACCATATCAAATCACACACTCTGCTGTTCTGCTATTATGCGACACCGTTAGGGGAATATTTCATCTTTTGCCATAGCACAAATAAAAATGTGTTTTATCTGGCGGATGTTGCGGACCTCGAGGGCGTCTACAACGAGCTCGTCGACACGCTGTCGAGGGAGCAGGAGGAGCACGAACCTAAGGGCTCTAGAGGTTCATTGTGCGGTACTTCACACGAACTTCGTACCAAAGTGAGCAAGTTCATGCCTCAGTCAGGGTCCAGCTACGTCCCTCTACCACCAGGCTTTGCGAGCAAAAAGCCGTTCTTGATCATCCAGAATCGAAGGTACTAAGTGTCTTTGTGGTCGGTGTTGGCTACACTGCACCCTATCGACCGGAGAGACAAATCGCTCCAAGTAAGCCACTACGAGGGTTACAAAGTGAAGTTGGTGGACGTGATGGCTGGGTCCATCGAAGTAAGTGCACGCGATATGTTGGGCCTTCCGCTAGTGATCAATGTTTACGGCTTGACTTAGAAAAAACATCCGGCCGAGCGATGTGGACGATGACGATGCACAAGATTTCGACCTACTGTTGATCGAGAATGACACTTGTCAATACTACACCTCGTCCCGGTGTCCCCGTTCGATACCCGGTGGAGGCACAATTGGTTCGGATCCCAATTACAACTGTAGATTCAGTACCGATTAGCCTTACTGTGCATAAAGTGGACTTAAAACAGAAAACTCAAACCAAACTCACCACTACACCCTCGTTCTTTCGTTCTCTCGATTGCTCTTGACTCAGATAATCAGTCAGGGTCACCAGATCGAAAAGTGCAGTAGGTGTCTGACGACATTCCTCAACAAGGAAGAATGTGGTTACCAACATCACCCTGGGAGTCATATCGCTACCGAGAAGTTTGTTCTCCACATGTTCTACTGTCGTTCCAAGAAGCTAGTGTGACCGCTCCGGACCAGAATCGGTCTAGTCGAACAATTTCGCAGGTACGATACCACGCTAGAACACCCGGCCATTATCATCGCAGACTTCGAGGCCTTCACGCAACCCCTGTACAACTGACACCCCGATCCTGAACTATCATCCACCTGTCCACACTAACTGCACGATGCCTTGATTTCCCCATATGTTGTGATGTGGTACGACCAGAATGTCCAAACTGAGCCATACGTATACAACTGTCCCGTTGTAGATAAGCACTTCCTGGAGAGTTTGGTGGAAGAAGCCAGAGCGATAGGAACGGTGCTGTTCGGCCCCAGCCTATGCTCCCGCTATCAGACAATGACCAGCGTAAGCACAACGCAGTCACAACTTTTAAAGTTTGCAACTCAGATTTCACGGCCAGCAACTGGAAAGTGCAGCACCAAGACCATTACACCAGCAGCTACGTCGGCTCTTGGTGCAATAACTGTAACACGAAGGTCCGGGACTCTCGATTAGTTCCGGTGATTCTTCACAACGGCTCGGGCTATGACTTTCACCACCTGGTCATGCATCTCAGGTAAGAAAACAAATCGAATCCACGTCCTGGACGAAAACGAGGAGCTCTATATCAGCCAGAGTAATGGGTGTCGATTCCTGAAAAAAAGCAACAATTGAACTATGCTTCTCGGATTCGCTGCGATTCCTCCCGACAAGCCTCGACGCTCTTGTGGGGAAGCTTAGTGACGACCAGACTGTCATCAGAGCCACCAGTTTCCAAACTTGGATGTTTACCTTGTAAGGCTTAAGGGGGTATAACATACGACTACATTATGGACCTCGCCATTTTCGACGAAAAGTCGCTACTTCCAAAGCACAAATTCATAGCCAACTGATAGTCTCAGGCATTACGGTTAGGGACTACCAGCATGCACAATCTATGCGGCGAGAGTTAAATTGCGAAAGCCTCGGAGACTACATCAACGCCTACCTCAGGCTAGACGTGACACTCCTTGCAGACGTATTCCAAGAGTTTCGCTCGACAACCATTAAGATGTACAGCCTGGACCCTACACATTTTACACTCTCCCCGGGCTTGCGTGGTCGGCCATGCTTATAACTAACTAATTTTCTAACCTTCCTAAACTAGATGGTTCATGACTGCAGCAATACAGGCCTTCCATCTGTCCTTATCTTGAGCAAGATCTATATACTCTTTTTCATTCTTATCGTTTTCCTTTAGGTCTATATCAACGTTATCTCTCATTCTTCCTCTTAGCTTCCCTATAAGTCTCTTACCATCACGTTTACCCACAAGAATCCTGTAAATTCTTCTTCTTCTCCCATTCGTGCCCAACTAAGTCTTCATCATTTTATAGTTCTAGCAATATCTGGACATGAAAACAAATTATGTACTCTTAAATTATGTAACCTTCTCCACTCACATGTCTCCTCATCACTTTTAGGTCCAAAAATTTTTCTAAGGATTATATTTTCAAATACTCTTAATTTATGTTCCACTTTCAATATAATGGAACAATTTTCACACCCATATAGTACTACAGGCAAAATTACGGTTTTGTATATATTAAATTTTAGTTTCTTAGATATTAAACGAAAAGACAAAAGTTTTAGAAGAGTGATGTAACATGCATTTCCTGAAATAAGCCTACTTTATATTTCCTCTTTAATATAATTTTTATTTGCTAATATTACTCCTAAGTATTAGAATTTGAAAACTGGCTCAAACGAGCTGTTATCGTTAATTAAATATTGATTATTACTTAACACTTGGTTTCGGCTTGTAAGCATATATTTAGTTTTCTGTTTGTTAATTTCCAAACCTATCTTCTTAGCAGTTTTGAAGAATATTTTAACATTATTCTTTATTGTGTTTATATAATCTCCTAAAAAGCCTACATCATCTGCATATGCTAACAACTGAGTCACATCGTTTAATTTTAGTCCTTCGTTAGTTTATTTTACCTTCCTTACAGCACATTATAAGGCAATATTAAAGAACTGTGGAAATAATGCATCTCTTTGTTTTAACCCAGCATGAATTGTAAAATTTGTCACACACATCAATACCCACACGTAGTTTACTTTCTGTTTCACTGGTGCATACTTTAATCATACTAACAAGCTTCTTAAGTGTTCCAAACTCGACTAATATATTATATAATTTATCTCTCTTGACCGAGTCATATGCTTTTTTCAAATCAATATAGAGCTAATTGACATTTTGATAAAATTCCCACTTTTTTTAAATTGTCTGTCTGATGTGAAAAATTTGAACTGTAGTTCATCTGTTACGTTTAAATACTCATTGATTATCACCTATAATTTCATTAGCATATGGAATTAGCCTTGTTAAAAGAATGTAAGATAATATTTTATATGTTGTTGAGAGTAGAGATATTGTACGGTAATTTTTTGCAGTTCATTCTATCACCTTTTATAAACACTAGAACAATGATGGATTATTTCAAATGTTGAGGGATTTCTTCTATATTCCATATTAAACAAAATAATTTATGAATTTGACATATTAACCAATTTCCAACATATTTAATTAACTCAACTGATATTAAATCAATACGAGGTGCTTTGTTATTCTATAGACTTTTAATAGCATCTTTAACTTCAGTGTAGTTATGTTCTGGAACTAAGGGTTCTGCTGTGTGTACTTCATTTACTTCTGATTTATCTCTTACAAGAACATGTAAAAGGTCATTAAAGTAGTTCTTCCATCTATTTAGAATATCGCTTGGGTCAGCTAGAAAATCACCGTCTTTATCGTTTATAAAGTTTACTTTAGGTTGCCATAGTTTACTAAATTCATTTACAACTTTATATAAATCTCTGATGATTTTGATTTTGATGTCTGTTTCAAATTCGTTAATTTTGCTTTTCAAGTAAATTATCTCTTTACTTCTAAACGTGCGGTTAACTTCTCGCTTTATTCTATTATAATTGCTTAGATTTGTATCATCAGAGCAATTTAACAAGGTCTAGCTTGATTTCTTATTTATATTATATTATGACATTCATTTATCGAACAATGGCTTACTTTTTCTTGGTTTATGGTATCCAATACTTTCTTTAGCTGCTGATTCTATTGTAATTGCTCCCAATTCTAATTTACGTCTGTTCTATTTATATTTATATCATCATTTAAATCCTGCAAGACATCAAATCTATTACATTTGGTAATCTTTCTTATTTATTTCTTCAGCAAGTTTTCCTTTATTAAATAAAATAACTTCTAGATTTTTTTGGTTATGATTTATCACTGCGAGTTTTTCTCTTAATTTAGCAATTAGTAAATAATGATCACTGGCACATCCAGTACCTCCATATGTACGAACGTCAATTATACTAGTATGCCTTCTGTTATCAATGAGAATATGATCTATCTGGTAATGAGTTTTACCATCTGCAGAAGAAAAGTTATATTTATGGATATGTTTATGCTTAGAAGTGGTACTTTTCAAAATTAAATTCTTTGAGGTTGAAAGAGTAATCAATCCTGTACCATTATCATTACTTAATTTTATGAATACTTTATTTACAAATCTTCCGTTTAAAAGTCTCTTCTTTGCCAATCTGTACATTACAGTCACCTAAAAGAATTTTCATAGCATACTGAGAAAATTTATCAAAGATCTGTTTAAACTCTGCATAAAAATCATATTTAGTATTATTATATTTATCTTCCGTTTGTGCATGTAAGTTTATTAAAATAATTTACACCACCTACCCTGTAAAACTGAATGTTAGATCCTAGCGAAAAAAGGTAAAGTGTTCCCCTCTGAATAGCAACACGTCATTAATAAATTCCACTGTTTTAAGATCCGAGATAATTATATTTTATTTGAAAAAGCCTCTTCCAAAATTATGATTTCAGTACCAAAATAGAATGAAGTTTAATTTTTAGTTTTAAAATTCCCTTATCCTGGACACCTAACTTCCTGGACAGCTACTAATACTAATTTTTACTTAACTATCTCATTAACTGTACTTTGAAATGCCTCAGGACGGTAAGGTCTCAGAACATTCCAGGTGCCAATTTAATATCCTTATTTCAAATGTAGATCTTAAACTTAGTCCAGAGATCTCCCAAAGTAGTCACCGCCCGAACACCGAAGGGGTCCGTATTATTTTATCTTGTGCTCCTGCTTCTACCATGATTCTGCTCACGAAATTGTAGCTCTAGCTCCCTTCTGATCCGGAGATGATGCTCTTCGTGGATCATTGCATCCGGGATTGTATCGTGTAGGTCTCGCAGCGTTACGCTAGCGCCAGCAATTGTCACATTTTCACGGTGTAAAACTCTTCCTAATCAAGCAGCTACATCCTCCACACAGACATCAACAATTATACCGGCACTCCATGATGAAGAAACCCCCCTCCGGAGAATTTGATTGGATCGATGATCCATCCGCGTTCGACGTCGAAAATTTCGATGATTCGGAACGCGGATACTTCGCCAAATTGGACCTCGAATTCTCTTAAGATTTGCAGTAGATTTTCTGCCACTTGATATTTGCGCCGGAATTCAAGCGACTACCTGCCTCGGATCAGTGCAAGATCTTCATGGATGAGGAGCTTGAGCGTATATAGGGCAATATCCGGTGGTTGATGGCGCAAGGGACCGCGGTTGGCACGATTAATCGCGTCCTCGCATTCGCACATTCCGAGTTTTGCGCCCCGTACATAAAAACCAACACCTTACATCACACCGTTGCTTCCTCTCAGCTTGACCGAGAGTTCTTAATTATCATCTACAACTTGCCGTACGTTAAAACAAGGGAGAACGTGAGGAATCGCGTGGATGTGAAGTTGGTGACTGATGCCTAGCGTTGTTCGGAAACTACTAAGAAAGCCGAAATTCAAGTCTCAAACGATATACAACGAGCATCTTGGCTCTGATCTACCTGGAGCAACAGGTGCTTACCCGCAACAAACCAATCTACGTTTGCGCTGCAGTTATGAACCAAAGCAAGCTGCTCATTTTGGAGAATCACTACAATACTAAGTGTGCGCTCTACGACCGGCATCTGTCGCTTTTGTACATAGGCACGGAGAGTTTAATCTAACACGTCCACACATCTGGCTTGTACGACGATATTACAATATCCGCAAGATTGCTAAGCTCTTCGACACGTCAAGCCACCCTTAGCCTAACAGGTACGGCATCATCGCCCGAAACAAAAAGGTACCCAGCAAACGTAAGGATGAGATAAAGGTGAAGTTGTTCTCGAATTTGCTGGACTTCGTGACAAGCCCTATGCCATCCGGCCCGAGGGTTCTGTAACCAAAAAGGCGAAGAGTGTGGTCAGACAGGTGGTGCCGGAGTCTCTCATATTCGAGGACTTACACAAATGTCTCGGGAGCCACAACGCAGTTAGTAAGGTTGCCCTGGATGCGCGCGACGACAATACTTGCATCCTCGGGTATGGGATTCACACTCTCCCTTTTGCCACTTTGCTTCAAAACCACTAAAGATTGCCTCAACTGTCCGTAGTCCCATCTTATCGCACATTGTCATATTTCAACATCGACACACTGCAAATTCTGATCATCACACACGACCAAAAATATTGTCTTTATCAATTTTTTTTGCACATACGAAAGAAAATTACCATGACTATGAAATTGTTCGGGTTCAAAAAGCAATGTCATGGAAGAACCTAGTCAAGCTGCACCTCCAAGGTTCGAACTGTTGCCGTCCATGTTGTTCAAACTAGATGACTTGTTAATAATTCACATGTACAGCATTTGGACGAAATACGATGATGAAATGGTAAAACGTTTACGTCTTCAAATACAACATAAATTTCTACAAAATTCCGGACAGCGGCGAATTTCAGAAAATTGTGAATTCGAGTGAAGTCAAGGTTTCCTTTGGTAACAACATTTAACGCATCAGGCACGACAGGATGGGCACCGCCACCTAAGTACGATGTGTCTGCGAACGACTGCCTATTCTTCGAGCTTCTGGGTGAATTCGTCTAACTCATCCCTCTCTCCACTGACATACGGATCACCTCCCTATAATAAATAACCATAATAGTAATGCCTAACAAGATCTTCGGTCCAACGAAACGCCATGATCATGAGAACGAGCTTCTCATGCTTGCCAACTGGGTCAACAAGTCGCGGAGCGACGTTCAGACACTTCAGTCCACGAACAACTCCAGCCTCCAGACCGAGATAACCAGCCTGGAGTCTTATTGCCCGTATATGGGAACATCCATGGAATTGCACACGAAAATTATGCTCGAGTAGTGTGATTTGGTAGTTTCTATGCGTTATTGGTACGAGCCCTTTTTTTATGGATTTAACCTCAATGGTAGCATATTTTGACGATTTTTTTGATGATTTTATAGCGTTTGACGACTTTTCAGTGCAATTTTCACCGCATCTACATTTTTTCCCACTCGTACTTGGTACGAATGCCACGATCTTACGTGATATAACTTAACCTATCCTTTTTTCTTACGATTTTTTTTACGATCTTCAGTGACATAACATAACCTATATTTTTTTTTATTTGCGATCTTTTACGCACCAAACTAACTTACATTGGACTCCGCGTTTGTTTTAATATTTCAGTATTTTAAAGTTTTCTCATATTTTATATAACCAAAAAAATGTGTTGATTTTTTTTAGTATGTGGCAATTTTTTTTTTACGGATTTTTTTTAAAACAGTTCCGTTACCCTCTCGATCTTCACGTCGTACGCGAAGGATTTCTCTGCGACCAGGATGACGCTGCACACGGTGTCCTCGGGCAGCGCGTCCTGGAACTCGCAAACGATCTTGATGTTGGTTCGATCGTTGACCACTACCTGCTTCCGCTTCGTCGTGTTGATGACGAACATGGGTCTTTGTGCTTTGAATTCGCTGGGCGTGTAGTACATGTCCACGTTTCCCTCGGTCACGCGCTTGTAAGCAGAGTACGCTTCGTAAAGTTTTAGATAATCATCTTTGGTCATGTCGAGGTTGTAAATTTCGCGCGGGAAAACTTCGTTCCTGCCATTCTTGAGATAAACGTTTTTGATCTTGCAGTCGTCGAATTTGCTGGAATCTTTTTCCTGATTGTTATCGCGTCCGGTCTGAAAGAGCACTACGACGAAATCTGGCATGTCGAACTGTATGTTGTTGAACTGCGTCGTCACGTCAAATTCCATGTGACTTCCGGACGCTATCTTCTGCACGCACTGGTAACCGTGAAAGTGAATGGCCACCTGTGGACTTTTCAAGATCTACGCTTTGTACTTGAGGGCGTAGTTCGTTTCGTATTCCACGATCGTTATTCTCAACTCCATGCTCCGGATGACGCATTTGGCTCCTTCGGGTAAAGAATCCCGGAAGCAGACGCATGGGAAAGAGCACCGTGTGACTTCTCGTCGATATTTTCGTTACCGCTTCGAATCCTCCCTCTTGATAGTATGCTGCGTCCGTTTTGGATAATTTCAATGTTCCCACTGCCGTCGACGTGATGCCTGGATAATAGATTCTGTCGATGACGGTGTTGTGTTTCCTCACCTCCACCTGCGAGAACAGGTGAGGCACGAAGTTGTCCAAGAGTATCAAATTTGCTGCTGCGGGGAACGCTTCTCCGCTTTCTTTCTTCACCACGTCAAATTTAAGGTAAAGGTCCGCAACAACTATAATTACCCAACATTAGCAACTAGAACAAAAAGATTATATCAATTACTTGTATAATATTAATTAGTAACTTTAGATAATATTAATTATTAGTTTTCAGTTGTAATTAATTTAAAAAAAAACAATTAATAACATGTTAGGTGATGGATGGATGGATGGAGTTAAAATTTATGGGTGCGTCGGCACTTAAGGCCATTTCGCACCCTTCTGTATATACGGGGAAATGTCCCCTTATCTAAAATTCTGACAGATTTAAACAAGGGGTGTAGATAGCCCCTTGGGAAAAAAACTAAAAGTGCAAGGTTGTAAAGAGACCTGCACGAGACAAACACGACACATTAGAAAGTCAGAATAAGCTAAAAACCTCCTTACAGACGGTGGAAGAGTCCAGCTCTTCGCAAAAAACTAAAAACACGTGATAAAATACTGCTGTCATCACCCAAGAGGGATGACAAACAGCCGGAAAGGTTAAAAGTCTGCCGGAGGTAAGCAAGATCGACACATTCAACGAGAATGTGTCGAATGCTTAATAAAACATTACAAGCACGACACAACGGAGGGTCCAGTCCTTGAAGTAGGTGACCATGCGTGAGACGGCTGTGTCCTATACGCAGGCGGGTAAGAATAACGTCTTCTTGCCGAGAGGGACGAGACGAGGAACGCCAAGCACCTATGGTGGGCCTAACAGCGTGAAGCTTGTTCCCCGTTTCCGTATCCCACTCGGCCTGCCAAGTGTCAAGAAGGCGACAACGGAACACGTTCTGCAGGTCGCTAGCTGGCAAAAGGTGGACGAGAACGTCGCCATCTGCATCAGCAGACTTGGCGGCAGCATCAGCTGCTTCGTTCCCCTGGATGCCCACGTGGCTAGGGACCCAACAGAAGTGTACATCCGCACTGGCTGATAAGGACACAAGCCGTCTGAATATGCGTTGCGCTACCGGATGCCGGGAATACGGCGAATCCAGAGACTGTAACACGCTGGTCGAATCGCAGCACACAAGGATTTTCTTCAGCCCATTCACGTCTGCAAAGTCCAGTGCCTTTAGAATTGCGTACAACTCTGCCGTAAAGATGGAACAGGCAGGATGTAGCGAGTAACTGGAACTTTGAGAGTCTAGGACGAAGGCGCAACCAACTGATTCGACTGTCTTGGACCCATCCGTGTAAAACACATTAAAATTGGGGTGCTTCGCACGAAGTTCTAAAAACCTTTGCTGGTATACAACCATTGGTGTCTCTGACTTTGGAAGGGCAGTCAGAGAAAAATCTATAGAAGGTGCAGGAAACTCCCAGGTGGGGAGAGGCGGAATGAGTGGAGAGACGCCAGGAAGATCACTGTCAACACCAAGTGCTGACAGGATCTCGTCTGCACGAACACCAAATGGTCTAGTGGCACTAGGGCGGAGCCGATACCTTGCCAGCCTATTCTCGTCTGAGATGGTGTGAAATGAGGGATGTGAAGGCATCGAGCGAAGATGGAGGAAGTAGTTCACTACCAGCCGCTGTCTTCGTAGAGACAGCGACGGCTCAGATGCCTCTACGTACAAACTGGCGACTGGACTGGTCCGAAAAGCACCAGAGCACACACGTATACCAGCATGGTGGACGGTGTCTAGAATGCGCAGTCTAGATGGGCGGGCAGAAGAATACACAACACATCCATAATCAAGCTTCGACCTGATGAGTGCACGATACAAGCGAAGCAGTACCGTCCTATCAGCACCCCAAGAAGTATGAGATAAAACGCGTAAAAGGTTGAGAACTCGAAGACAAGAGAACTTTAACTGGCGAAGGTGAGGTAGCCATGTTAATTTCTTATCGAAAATGAGGCCCAGGAAGCGGACCTCATTCACGAAGCACAGGGGAGATTTCCCCATATACAGGTCAGGATCGAAATGACATGTACGCTGACGACAAAAGTGAACACACACGGATTTCTCGGATGAGAAGGTGAAACCTGTTTGGGAGGACCACTCAACCAAACGGTTTATCGTCAGTTGGAGTTGACGAGAAGCTGACGCGAGATTCCGTGAACGACAAAAGATCGTGAGGTCGTCTACATACAGAAGACCATGTACAGGGGCAACAATGCATGCCATAACGCTGTTCACTGCTATGGCAAACAAAGTCACACTTAAAACGCTGCCCTGCGGGACACCGTTCTCTTGTTCGTGAAGATCCGAAAAGGAGTTCCCAACACGTACGCGGAAAAAACGATCAGATAAAAAGTTTTTAATAAAGTACGCCATATGGCCACGCACGCCCCAAGAATGGAGCTGCTTTAGGATGCTAAAACGCCACGTTGTGTCATATGCTTTTTGGAGGTCAAAGAAAACTGCAACTAAATGTTCCTTGTTGAGGAATGCATCCTGAATGTGTGTTTCCAGCTGAACCAGATGGTCCAGTGTGGAACGGTTGGAGCGAAAACCACATTGAAAATTACTTATCAAGCAGTTTTCCTCCAAAAACCAGGTGAGACGCTTGTTGATCATGCGTTCCATCAACTTGCACACACAGCTAGTTAAGGCAATAGGCCTGTAACTCGAGGCTGCGGTGCGTTGTTTACCTGGTTTCAGGATGGGAACAATAATAGCTTCTTTCCAGGAAGTGGGGAAAGAGTCCTCCAACCAAAGCCTGTTGAATACCGCCAAAAGGAAATTTCTTGCTCCAATGGGCAGATGACGAAGCATCTCATAGTGGATCTTGTCCACTCCAGGAGCTGTGTTCTTAGAATCTCGAAGTGCCTGATCGAACTCCCGTTCAGTGAATGGAGAGTTGTATGGCTCGGTGTTGTGACTTCGAAAAACGAGAGGGCGTCGTTCCTGACGGTCCTTCTCACGGCGGAAACGTGGTTCATAATTTACAGAGCTAGACGCACCAGAAAACTGCGTGGCCAAGATATTAGCTATGTCTCCGGAATCTGTGTACAACGTCCCATCGTGCTCCAGAGCGCTCAGAGGAGTAGATGCACCCCCCTGGATGCGACGTACTTTGGTCCAAACGGCTTTCGACGAAGCCTGCTTCGTCAGAGAAGACACGTATTGGACCCAGCACGCCTTCTTACTGGCTCGAATGAGCTGACGGGCACGGGCACGTTTAATGCGGAACTGCTCGAGGTTTGCGGCAGTGTGGTTCCTATTAAATCGATCGAGAGCATGATTGCGGTCCTTGATGGCTGCACCGATCTCCGCAGTCCACCAGGGGACTGGGCGTCGCCTCGCAGGTCCACTGGGATGTGGAATGGAGGTGCGTGCAGCATCATGCACTCCTGATACAAAGACATCTAAGGCGTCGATTGGGGGTAAAGTCCACGCAAGATCGACTTCAAGGTCCACAGCACGCTCGAAGGCTTCCCAGTCGGCCCGACTGAGATTCCAGTGAGGGTGTTGTTCACGTGATTGCTGAAGATGTTCGAAGGTAAGAATGAGAGGGAAGTGATCACTCCCACAGAGATCAGGATGAACGCTCCAAGATGTGGTAGGAGCAAGGCTGGGACTGCAAAAGGACAAGTCCAACGCAGAATATGTGCCAGAGGAAGGACTGAAATATGTGGGAGTCCCATCATTCAGCAACGTTAAATCTGATGCCTCACGGAATTGATATACAATTTGACCCCGGGGCTCTGTACGAACGGAGCCCCACAAGCAATGGTAGGAATTAAAATCGCCCAAAAGAACTACAGGAGACGGAAGTTGTTCGAATATAGAAAGGAGGTCCTCAAGAGAGAATCGCTCCTCCCTTGTGATGTAGACACAGCACACAGATATTGGCTGTGGTAGATGGATCCGCACGGCGACAGCTTGGAGGGGGGTGGTGAGAAAGATTGGTGCTGAGTGGATGTTATCTCTAACACCGATTGCAACACCACCGTGTGCACGACGACCCTCAGGAAGCTTGTCGGTGCGGTAAAGCGTGTATCCGTTCAGAATCACTGATTCATTTGGACGAAAATGTGTCTCTTGGAGACATAGAATGGCAGGGTCAAATTCAGATATTAGAATTTGCAGTTCCTCGAGATGTGTACGGAAACCGTTAAGGTTCCATTGGAGACAATAAGCCATAGCTGGGGGTAGTATAGTTACCTTTTAAGGCGTACTCTATTTCTAGGCCCTGTCACCTTGATAAATTCTTCATCCGCGGCTTCGTCCTGTATCATGTCCTCGGGTAAGGACACAGAGGGCGAAGGGGATGAAGGAGGAGGAGTGGGGGCGGGTGCTTTGTGCGCCCGCCGGGCAGCTTTCAGCTGCGCCTTAAGTTTCAGGGTGGTGGCTGCCACCCTGACTGGAGAGCTAGTAGACTTCAGAAAATATTCCCTTGTATGCACCTGCTTGAACTTCCTCTCTGTGGAGCGAGGAGTGGTTGCTGGTTTCCTCGAAGCAGGGCGGGCTACTACGGGAATCGTTGGTGTTTGAGTTGACACGTCGCTGGTTTGTACACCCACACTGCGGCGGGTAAGAGCAGCTGCAGCAACTGTAGCGAATGGCACAGGTAAAGTGGTGCGTATACTGTCACGGAGACGTTGTTTTGCTTCACCAGCAGAGATTTTCTCTGTGACGACCAACTCTCTGATTTTCTTCTCTTGTTGGAAAGAGGGGCAGTCACGATGCCAGACTGGGTGCTCGCCTTGGCAGTTAATGCATTTGGGACCTGAAGAACAAGGTTCGGTCCCATGATCAGGCTTACTACACTTACCACAAAGGGCGGTAGTGGCCTTGCAGGAAGGCTGAGTGTGCCCAAAGTGCTGGCATTTGAAACACCGCATCGGGTTAGGTATGTACGGACGGACTTTGAGTCTCAAATATCCAGCCCGTACAATATCTGGGAGAGTGGTCGTTTGGAAGGTCACTATGAGTGAAGCAGTTGGTACTAGTTCTCCGGACTTACGAGTCTTTATTCGCTGTACTGCGGTCACATGTTGGTCTGAGAGTGCTTCAAGAATCTCTTCCTCCTCAGCATTTAGCAGATCCCAGTGGCGAATCACACCTCTACTACTGTTAAGTTGACGGTGAGGTTCAACATTAACAGGAAAGTCGCCCAAAGATCTTAGCTTTAAAAGGTTGTTGGACTGGCGATCTGTGCTGGTCTGGATCAGTAGACTCCCGTTTCGCAGCTTTTTTATTTCTGGTACATCTGAACCAGCGGCGTAGTCTAGCTGTTTCTTGATAAGAAATGGTGACAAGTCCTTCAATGTAGCAGCTCCATGTTTCTTCGATGTTCTTCCAGATTCATCGTCGGTCTTCTCAACAATACTGATAACAAGGTAACGTGGAACGTTACTTGTCTTTTCCACTAATTGGAGCGGGCTCGAAGGCCGCGCTCGTTTTGGGGGTTTCCCCCCGTTTGAGTTGTTTTTTGTACCCATATACAAAAAGATTTATTGTGGAGGGTCCATAAATTGTCGCCTCGACATGCCCTCTATGCCGAGGAAGGCCTACCCCCAAAAATGGAGGCTACTCGAGGACCAAACCGAAATCCCCGAGGCCACGTTCGCGACTGCACCTACCCCTGCAGCCAACACTGTCCCATCGGCACGTGCAACTCACACCTTGGGATAGGGGTTTTTTATCGAGGTTGTCTCCTCTAGCAGGACCCTTAGTTATAGGGAGGTCAAAGATATGGAGATGAATGACGTGATGGAATGGTGAAAACGTGAGATATGGATGTGAGAAATGAGTGAAATGATGAGATGAAAATGACCTCCCCACCTTACTTAATAGGGAGGTCAAAGATATGGATATGAATGACGTGATGGAATGGTGAAAACGTGAGATATGGATATGAAGAATGGGTGAAATGACGACATGAAAATTGACCTCCCTACTAAGCCCCCTCGCCCCGTCAAGGCAGTCCTACATGGAGGGGGATGTTAGGTGATGATAACCAAGTGCAAAAAGCGTTGTATTTTTTTACACACAAACAAAGCACCACTTCGTTCACAAAACATCTAACAGATGGTAGATAGTTACATGGTTCTAGTTAGGATGATGATTTGTGGGTTTTTGGATTGGGGTTGAAGAAGACTATTTGTTGTAGTGACCACAGTATTGTTTTTTGTGTGTTTTCTGTTCTCTTACGAGAATTAATATAGGTTGTCATAGAACCCTCCAATTCATGACTTATCAAAAAATCTGTTTGCGGATTCATCATGTACAATCAACAGCAAATGAATTAGGAGAAAAAATATTTTCTCGACGAAAGATGAGTTGGCAATGCTGTGAACACCGAGGCATTTGCGATAAGGAGGAGCCTCAAGCAAAGTTTTCTCAACGCAGAACTTCAGTACCGAAGGTCATGTCGATTGGCAACTTTCGGGAGCATGTGGTCTGTCTACCTCTACACAGTTCTTGCCAAATGCCTGTTTGAAAATGATCTGGTGTTCAATTTTTTTTGCCAACGTAGTTCTGACATTGCAGTAATGTTATAATATTTTTTTTCTTATTTTGCTTTGTTTTTACCATGACACATTTATAATTTGTCGCAACTATGAGGATGGATGATAATTACATTAAATTGATAAGGAAACACTGCAGAGATAGAACTCCATGCTGAGACCAGGAAATGACAATTTTTCAATTCCATGAATAAGCTATAGCGTCCCTGGGCTAGTGTGCTGCATGATTTCTACATTTAATTTGAGAAATCATTTTAAAAGATCTATATTTTTGTTCCTCAGGTCCCAGGAGCTTAACAAAAATATCGTTAACTAGTAAATGTTAACAAACCTGAAACGTTTTGGACCAAGTGTCCCTCTTTCAGATGCCAGGATTTGAACCCTAAAATAATAATTCTGAATTTACGAATAGTAGCGTGTTGAATGGCAGTGGGTAATTAGAGGTGCTGTGCGTATTATTGCTTTACGAATTCATTTTTGTTCTGAAGAAAGTTGCCATTTTGATACAGACAGAATATTTCGAAAAGTCTTTAATCATTCTGAGTCTGAGTTTTATGCACAAATAGGCAAACCGGGACGAGATCTACAGTTTAAACTAGAATCCGAATCACTATGTGCCTCCACCGGGCATCGAACCGATAACTCCTTGATTACAATGCGGCGACGATTTCATTGCGCCATCGTGGAGGCTCTCTTAATCAGTTGCATATACATAAATTAGTATAAATTAAAGTATATTTCTCATACTACATAGAATTCATTATCACCACAGTTGGGGAAAATAATTTTAAAGAAAATTGAAAATAGAGGAATATCTATCGCGCTTCTCGTTTTACTATTTCTTATAAAATCAGAAGCATTTCACATCAATGTCACAATCTAGAGCCGCTATTGAATGCAGATACAGCAATAGCCTACTTCAAACTTTGAAAACGACACCGAGGGTGATATTTTTGTTATTTCACGTCACTGTTCTACCAGTCTCGGATAATCGCAATGATGAAGGTTGAAGATGTGATAGATGAAGTGGGATGCAGACAATGACACATCCTCACCTTACTTCGAAGCGCTTGCGCTAACGAATTAGCCACGGGGTTGGCTTTTTTGTGTTTATCAGTTCACCAAATTAATTTATTCGTCATTCAAGATCTAGAGGTAGAAAAGAAACGTAAAATAACGAAAACAGAAACAATACCATTCACTTATCATCACCCAACAATTTCATGCTGACCAAATCCACACACGAACCTCTTTTGGCATTCGTTTTCCGAAATGGCCTTGGGGATTAAACATCGCCCATTTACTGGTTCAGCTCGAGATAATCCAGGTGACCATGTTATCGAAGCTTATCTTCAATCCTACACACAACTTCGCTACTTGCTTCTTACAGGTTTGACATCTTAACAGAACTTCTATCGAAAATCGCTCATTGAGTATATTTTACCTATCAGCTCTTAATTAACCTTCTAATTTTCAAATATTTTTTATTTTTATTTAGCGTTGCTTTTCTTCCACTTTCGGGCAATCGCGACGACGAAGATCAGTGAAGATAAAATAAATAGAACATTCAGAAACAACACCAGTGCCCAGACCGGTATTCGAACCTAGGATCCTTGACGTAAAACCGTCTAGTGCTACCACTCAGTCAATTTTCACATAGAAACTTACACTTACACACCTCTTCCTTACATGTGTGTTTTGTTTTACCTGCTGCACTTCTCTTATGGTGAATTCTAATCCCTCATTTCAGGTTTATCTCATGATTATAGCTATTGCTTTGTAGTGAATGATAATCCTGTTACGCCATGTGAATCTTACTCCAACAAAAATCCTGTTAGAGGATGGAAACGTTACGTGTGTGATGTTGTTAAATGTCTGCTTTGGTTAGCTTTTTCAGTGTATTGAATGAATATTGCATTTTCATTTCGTGTTGAGGCATATTTTCGTCACCTAGATTTTGCATTTAAAATATGTAGGTCCAGTATATATTAGTCATTGTGAATTCGAGTCAATTAAAACATTTTGCGTTGTTGCGACATTATCTATGAGGCATAATGAATAAGTAGAGAAAATGCAACTTGTATATCAAAATTTCCATGTCCAACTGATCTCCGAAAGTATTGTTTAGCACGTCACATTTCAAGTATAGTCCATGATTGTATCTAGTATATGAACGAGATGTGTCCCTCCTCTCAAACAATACGTGGCTTGTCCCCACCGAACGAAGTGTGTCATCTATAAATTAAGTGTCCGAAGCAGGTATTAGTCATGAACAGAACAAAAAATACTCCTGATCAATTACAAATTTTATACTACAGTTCATGGGCGGGAGTTTTTGACAGTCACCCCACCTTATCCGCTTTAGGTTCCGGGTTCGAGTCCTGGTCTGGCAATATCTTTTTTAAGTGTCTCTTCATCAATTTAATCTCATTATCATCCATCTTCATAGTATCGATTAATTGTAAAGGTGACATAAAAAAAAAGCAAAATATGAACAAATACAAATAATTGTAAAATTACATTTGAAAAATAAAATGCGAGCAGAAGGTTCATCTTCAAACAGGCATTTGGGGAGAATTGTGTAGACAGACAGCATGCTCCGGAAAGTTGCCAATCCACGTGTAGCATGACCTTCGATACTGGAGTTGAGTTGTGCTTTTCAGGAAAGTTTGCTCGACTCTCCTCAAGCCTCTTATCAAGATTGCCTCGGTGTTCGCAGCATTGCCAACTCATTTTTCGTCGAGAAAATATTTTTTCTCCTAATTCATTTGCTGTTGATTGTACGCCTATTCGTGAGAAAAGTATGAATAGAACCTATGTTCGGAAATCGAAAATGGCGACCGGAAGTCGGGTTATCTTGGAAACGGTAAGACTTAGGAATAATCTGTTTGCGGATTCATCACGTACACCTATACGTGAGAAAAAGTATGAATAGAAGCTATGCTCGGAAATCCAAAATGGCGACCGGAAGTGGGATTATCTTGGAAACGGTAAGACTTAGGAAAAATCTGTTTGTGGATTCATCACGTACACCTATACGTGAGAAAAAGTATGAATAGAACCTATGCTCGGAAATCCAAAATGGCGACCGGAAGTGGGATTATCTTGGAAACGGTAAGACTTAGGAAAAATCTGTTTGCGGATTCATTACGTACACCTATACATGAGAAAAAGTATGAATAGAACCTATGCTCGTAAATCCAAAATGGCGACCTGAAGTTGGATTATCTTGGAAACGGTAAGACTTAGGAAAAATCTGTTTGCGGATTCATCACGTAGACCTATACGTGAGAAAAAGTATGAATAGAACCTATGTTTGGAAATCCAAAATGGCGACCGGAAGTGGGATTATCTTGGAAACGGTAAGACTTAGGAAAAATCTGTTTGCGGATTCATCACGTACGCATACACGTGAGTAAAATGTGAATAGAACCTATGCTCGGACATCCAAAATGGTGACCGGAAGTGGGATTATCTTGGAAACGGTAAGACTTAAGAAAAATCTGTTTGCGGATTCATCACGTACGCCTATACGTGAGAAAAAGTATGAATAGAACCTATGTTCGGAAATCCAAAATGAGATCTTGAAAAGTCCACAGGTGCCCATTCACTTTCACGGTTACCAGTGCAAGCAGAAGATAGCGTCAGGAAGTCACATGGAATTTGACGTGACGACGCAGTTCAACAACATACAGTTTGACATGCCAGATTTCGTCGTAGTGCTCTTCCAGACCGGACGCGATAACAATCAGGAAAAAGATTCCAGCAAATTCGACGACTGCAAGATCAAAAACGTTTATCTCAAGAATGGCAGGAACGAAGTGTTCCCGCGCGAAATTTACAACCTCGACATGACCAAATATGATTATCTAAAACTTTACTAAGCGTACTCTGCTTACAAGCGCGTGACCGAGGGAAATGTACTACACGCCCAGCGAATTCAAAGCACAAAGACCCATGTTCGTCATCAACACGACGAAGCGGAAGCAGGTAGTGGTCAACGATCGAACCAACATCAAGATCGTTTGCGAGTTCCAGGACGCGCTGCCCGAGGACACCGTGTGCAGCGTCATCCTGGTTGCAGAGAAATCCTTCGCGTACGACGTGAAGAACGAGAGGGTGACGGAACAGTTTTTAAAAAAATCCGTAAAAAAATTGCCACATACTAAAAAAAATCAACACATTTTTTAGGTTATATAAAATATGAGAAAACTTTAAAATACTAAAATATTAAAACAAACGCGGAGTCCAATGTAATTTAATTTGGTGCGTAAAAGATCGCAAATAAAAAAATTATAGGTTAAGTTATATCACTGAAGATCGTAAAAAAATCGTAAGAATAAAGGATAGGTTTAGTTATATCACGTAAGATCGTGGCATTCGTACCAAGTACGAGTGGGAAAAAAATTTAGATGCGGTGAAAATTGCACTGAAAAGTCGTTAAACGCTATAAAATCATCAAAAAAATCGTCAAAATATGCTACCACTGAGGTTAAATCCATAAAAAAAGGGCTCGTACCTAGTACGGCGTAGAAACAACCAATTCACACTACTTGCTCGGTTGAGGTTTGTAGCAAAAGTGTATATATTTAATTTCAATAACAATCAAAACTGCTCATGGATTCTCTCATTCTTTACATCATTATCAAAACTTTTCCCTGCAATCATGACCACGCTGTATATGGTATTGTCAGGCATTGCTTCTTGAAAATCCCAAACAACCTTGATGCTAGTTCAGTCGCAGATCACCACCTGCTTGCGTTTCGGTGTACGTATTTGTCATGTACATCGGACGTCTCTGGATTATCTCCGCTGGCGTGTAGTACATGTCGGTTGATCTCTCTACGATAAATCTCTTGAATACGGTGTAAGCGTCGTAAAACTTCAATTAATCGTCTTGCACAAGGTTGTATTTCTGTCTGGGAAAAATCTCATTACGTCCGTTCTTAAGGTAAATGTTCCTAACTTTGAAGTAGTCAAATATATTCAAATTCGCGTTCTGACTGCCGTTTCGACAGGTTTGAAACACGACCACCAAATAGTCGGCATGTCGTACTGGATGCTGTTGAGCTGCGTCATCACGTCAATCTCGAAGTATCGGCCAGAAACCATTTGAAACTCGAGCGGAAGTTTCGAATTCTTAAGGATTCCAGCCTTGTTCTACCTGGCGTGATTATCTTCGTATTGGACGATCGGGAATCGAATTTCAATGGATTTTATCACACATTTCCCCTCCACCGGGAGGCTCGCATCAACGAAGATGCTCTCAACCGTTGCGGATCCCCATCGCAGATAGAAGTTATTATCGTTTTGGCACTCTTTTAAAGTGATCCTCAGACCACCCTTTAACATGTTATTCTTGTAGTCGGAAAATGATCCGTAGAAGAGTCGCACGGTGTTGAGCTTCCGTTTAATGTATCGTCAGTTTCGAAACCCACCGTTTTGTAATACAAACTTTTGGGCTTGGATATCATCATGGTCGCCACGATGGCCAAATTAGTTCAGGGTTATCCATCATGTCGATGACGGTACCGCGCTTTTACACTTCTTCCTGGGAAATGAATTTGGGGGACGAAATTGTCATTCATCTTACCTTTAGCTCCTTAGGAATAAACTTCATCTCCGTCCAAATTGACATTTTCGAATTTGATGTAGAGGTCCGCGCGATGAGGGTGTACAAAACCGTCACCCACGTCCACGTTAAATTCGATGTCCTTGTATCGTTCACTTAGATTTGCTGATCGTCCTTCTGTTTAGAGGAAAGTTCTGCAGCTCGTAGGTTTCTATGTGATGGTATCGTGTATTCGCTTATCCGACTACTTTGTTACATGATAGTCAGTACGGCTGTGCTCGTGGCTCAGGCAAAATCCAACAATTCACTTTTCTCGTTCATTATAGCTAGTTCCACTTCGCTGAACTTGTCGTGCTGGATGGAAAACAAGATCGATTCAGACTTTTCGTAAAGAATCATCTACAGGAATTTCGAATTTGGCTTGAACTTTGCAATTATAACGATTTCCTTGTTCGTTTGACCCTGATACGCGTCCGTCGGTACGACTGTGCCCTGAGACTGGTTGCAATGCACTTTCAAAGATTTTATGAACAGCCACAGATGTTGGTTAGTTGCGATAGAATGACCAGCATGACTACGCCGAGATGACCGCAGGCCACTTCATCGAAAACCTGTATCCTTTCGTCGTTGAAAAATATTTCAGTCGTCGATTTCAGGTAGTTCGCAGGAGCAACACGTGAAAAGATACCGAAAGATTGAAAAACGGCAGCACTTCCGTTTCCGTCCTTAGCAATTCAAAAACATATCCAGTAGGATACACTACAATCAACATTGTAGTGTGTAGGAAACAAAATATTGTAGTAATATTGTCACGGTCTCCAGTGACGTATAATATCAAAGTTCGCTATTTATAATTTTGTTTATTTAATCATATCATGACTTGTGTAAAATTTGATTTTTGGATTAAGTAATCTGAATATTTCGAATACATATGTGGTAAAATTGATAATCGAGCAAGACATCGGTCGTAAGGGATCATGTTTTCTGAGTCACAGCACGAACCGTCAACACGGCAAAGTACCTGACATTATTTCATCCAAAGCGTTTCGTCACGGAGGAAAGATTGACTTATTCTCGTCAGTACCAACAAAGAATTCGCTGAGGGAGGGCAAGCTGATTTTGATCAGAGCTGAGCCTCAGACCAGAGATTCCAACATAAGCGCCATGCAGGCGAGAACTTATTTCCTCCCACCAACCTGAAGTCACGCCTTTCACAGCGTTTCGAGACAATAGGGCCGATGTTGTTGCAACTTGCCGAAAAGCCGATGCAAAGCCATCCTAACGTCTTTTCAGCTGACATTTTTAAATCTCATATAAATCTGCAGGACTTAGAGTTTAACACACAGTTTGACAGTATTTTTGTAGAGAGAGCAGATCCACGCCAGACACCCGTGAAGTTATTGTTGTGTTTTTCCGAACTATGTTTTATTTGCTTAACGTCAGAAAGTGACCGCATCTCAATGATCAATGTGTTTTTGTCCTGTGAAGCCATTCGCGGTAATTTGTATATATGAAACAAGAACTATCATAACTTTGGGCCGCTAACATGATAGAGAAAGAGGACCATTGCTCTTCCCCGAATCCCGCAAAGACTCTGCGCCACCACCAAACGGCGAAGCGATCCGACGAAAGAACAAAAAACGACCAACGCACAATGCCGTGAAGCCAACCAACGGCCGACGCAGATATGAATGTTTCGAGATCGACACCCGACTGAATACTGATACCCTGGAGAGAGAGAGAGAGAGAGAGAGAGAGAGAGAGAGAGAGAGAGAGAGACAGACAGACAGACAGAGAGAGAGATGATTCCAGGATGACGCTTGATAGATGCCGGATACACAAGAAAGATTACGGATCGACGCGTGAAAACGTACAGCCGACGATTGTGAGAAGAAGGTATAGGCGATGTCCTGTGAAAGTGAAAGTGCCCGATATCGTCGCTAGCACCCTTCGTCTCGGTCGAATGCAGAGGAATATTTTCGCTTCAAAGGAACCTTATGCAAATCCCCACATCCAGGAGAGATGAACGTTCTCACGATGTAGAAGAGTCAGAGTTGAGTATTCTTCAGCTGGTTCTTGTCCAAGTACGCATGTATTGTTTGTTTCAAAGCCGTATCACAAAAGCCTAAGTATTTGTTTTGCAAAGGGATCTCCGAATCTAACTTTCGTGTCTGATATTTTTGAATAATGTTATATAAAACTTCATTTCAAGTTCATATACAATAATTTGATTTTCTGCATTTAGAGTTAGAAGCTCCTTTCGATTACGTTAACTTTCGTTGTAACTTTTTAAACTTTGCTACACATTTTGTGTAACTAAACGACCAGTCGCGTCAATTAGCTTGTCAAAAATCGACTGATTTGTCATTTAATTTGTTGAAAGCGTTGTGCGAGTGTATAATTCTTTATTGCATAGTGCTTTGTTGAAATTTTTGCTCGAGCGGAAGATTAATTTGTGTATTTTGGCAGCAAAGTTTATTAAGAGTAGATGAAGAAACACTGTTCTGCACCATCATTTTGGGCTCAGTGGGCTCGCAGTGTTGCCTACCCACCCCCACGAAAATTTCACCATATGATATTTAACAGCCGAAGCTAACCGACAAATAGGAGTTGGCAACACTAACTAGTACCAGAGAGTCCCTTCAGAAACCTTTTGTTTGGACTCAGTATTGCCAGCCTACCCCATGAAAATTTTGCCATATATTTCAGAGGCGAACTAACCTACAAATAGGAGTTGGCAACACTAACTACGATCTATGCTGTATATTTTAACTTTTTTTTAGCCTACAACTAATGAGTTGGCAACACTGATATCATCATGCACAATCTATTATGAACTGAAGTAACCTCACTTACTCAACCAGTGTTGCCAATTCCCCCATGAGAATATTCCCCCACACAATCTTTCACGAGTAAAAACCAACCTACAACTAGTGAGTTGGTAACACCTATACGATCATGCGCGATCTATTACGAACTTTATAAATTTCCAAGCATAAGTTGTATTCATACTTTTACTTATCTTCGAGTGTATATCACAAATCTGCAAACAGATTTTGGCTATCTCCAATATTTTTCGAGATAAACTTACTTCCGGTCGCCATTTTATATTTCCGAGCATAGATTGTATTCATACTTTTACTTATCTTGGAGTGTACATCACAAATTTGCAAATATATTTTGGCTAACTGATACTGTTTAAGAGATAAACCTACTTCCGGTCGCCATTTTCAATTTCCGAGCATAGGTTGTATAAGTAGTGTTATTTGTGGTACTACTGGGACGAGAAATGATGAGCCCCTCTCAGGCAGATTTGGCTACACTTAAAACTAGCTCAAGATGTGCATATGAGATTATTGCTCAAGTGTGGTACTCTGTCTAACCCAAGATTTTTGTAAAAATGCCCTCGGAAATTTCCCGTGAAATGATGAGCCCCCTCAGATTGATTTGCCTACACTTACAAAAGCCACATCTTTGAGATTGCTGTCCAAAAATATGCCCCTCTTGATATTGTTTTGGATACTCTTAAAACTAAGCCAAAAATGCTCATAAGAGCTTATTGCCTCTAGTGTAATACTCTGTCAAGTGTGCTTAAATACTTGACAGTCACACAGTTTACTTCTGGTTTATTTCTCTTGCATCATGTTGTGCAACAAATAATTATCCAATATTATGCAACAAATTATAAGGCAAGAGCTCTTGCATCATGTTGTGCAACAAATTATTACCCAATATTATGCAACAAATTATGATGCAAAAGCTCATGCATCATGTTGTGCAACAAATTATGATGCAAGAGCTTTTGCATTATATATCAGTTAGTATTGTGAGAGTGGCTGAGGAGTATAGATGTGTTGTTGCAGTGCTCCTCTTATTTTTTTAAAAAAACACAAAAATATAGCAGATTTGTATAAATTGAATTATAGGTTTATTATTCATATCAAACATATTTCTAATATATTGAACAAAGGGTTTATATCTGCCCCAGTTTGTTATACATGACACATGGTATTAGGTCATTGCATTTCTAGGACTTGCCTGTGTAGACATGTATTTGTGGTGGCTTAGTGCTTCTGTAGATTAATACTTATTCTACCTTTGTGCATGTAGGCTATTAGCTTTACAACCTGTCATAGGTTTATTAAGTATAGAGTTTTGATTCGAAGCCCAAGAAATTTTATATAATAAACCAACAACAAAGCCAAAAATAATAAGACACTAAGTATATACACTAAATATACAAAGCACACTGCTGAACCCAACTGATATTTTTTATTAAGCATAGAATTTTGATTTGAATCCCAAGAAATTTTAGATAATAAACCAACAACAAAAATGCCAAATCAAAAATATTGTAATCAATCCAATAAGAATATATCCAGCCCCAATTGGGCTAGGCACCAAAAGAATTGTGATCCAGAAAAATGCAGAACCCCCACAAAAATATGCCCAAAATGCAATAGAAAATATATCATGGAATACTTCACATATAAACATAAGGGTACTTGTTCTGCACAGTCATCAACATTGCCCCCACAACAATCTACATCTGGTCTGAAAAAAGCATGAAGCACATGTTAATGCTAGAGCAGCAAAGCAGCCACGCTATGAACCCATCCATAGCAGTTTTAATGGCCAACTTAGGGATCACCGTTTTGTATCAGAGCAAAAATGTGATATTAAGAATTTTTTGAACAGTATAAATCCTGATGTGCAGGCAATTCTAAATGCACAAAATGGCTCTTATAAGCTGTCCCTCAAATTGTTTACACAATATAAAAAACCAAATGGCACAAAATTTACACAGCCCCACATAACAGAAACTGTAGCTGTATATTCAAATGCAAATTTACACAAAATAATAAGCAGTTTGATAGAGCAATTGAATATTAAACATTCTGAATTTGCTGCAAAAGAATCAGGATGGAGCCTATGCGGATCTCCACACAAGCTCTATGTTAATATTTCTGAATTCAGCCCATTACAAGGTTCCACATATGTGTTTTTACCTGATAATATTAAAAACAAAAAAGCCGTGGTTAACATAAAAAATAATGATGAGAAATGCTTTCTGTGGCGTATTTTAGCTGCTTTTTTTCCAGTTTTAGATCATCCAGAGAGAATAAATTACTATATACAGCATGAACATGATTTTGATGAAGCAATGGAGGGCTTAGAATATCCAATGTCAGTTCAGAATATTGATAAATTTGAAAAAAAGGCCAGGGATATCAATGGTAAACAATTATCTATTAATGTATTTATTATTTCTACTGGCCGTGGCAATTGCTTGATAGATCCTCTCAGAATCAGTACACTTGATGATGATTCTGCTGTTTTGATTGATCTGCTCCTAATTGAAAAGGATGGCACATATCATTACACTTTGATACAAAATCTTGAAGCTTTAGTCAGAAAACAACTAGACAAATCTAAGACAATATTCAAGTTGTGTAGAAGATGTTTAATTGTATTTGATGGTAGAAAAATGGTGAATGGTGTTTGTAAAGAGAATGCAGAAATTGCTAAAAACCAGTTAATTGAACATTTAAAATACTGTGGCAACCATAAACCTGTTTATATGGTGATGCCGAGTCCAAGTGAAAATGCCAAATTAAAAAAAATTGAAGACTTGTTGGAACACCCAGAATATATAGTCTGTGATTTTGAATCAAACCTCAAACCCCTTGCATTATGTAGCCCAGATCCTGATAAATCTTCAATTACACCATACCAGTTACATTAACCTTCTAGTTTTTATTATGTGATTGTAGAGGATGGGGTTGTTAGTGAAGAATATTTATACATGGGACCAGATGCCATCAAAAAATTTGCACATAGAATAGAAAATAAGTGCCGTGACATAGCATCTAATGTCTTATTAAAATCAAAACCTATGTTGCCTTTAACAGAGAAACAGATTGAAATTTCAAAAATGCAGAAAAATGCCCGGTATGTGATTCTGAATTTTCAGATGCAAATATCAAGGTGAAACACCATTCTCATACAGATGGTAAATTCAAAATGGCCCTGTGTAATATCTGTAATATTAAGATCCAGAGACCAAAATTTGTCCCTGTATTTTGCCATGGTGCATCCAATTATGATTTCCATCATCTGATCAGGTACGAGGGGTTTGACAAGCAGAATTTAAATATTTTAGCAGAAAATAATGAGAAATATATTGCTATTAGCAAAATAATTAAAGTTAATGGTGTTCCTATTCACTTAAGATTTCTTGATTCCTACAGAATTCTGTCCGCTAGCCTGGCTACACTGGCCAATCAATTATCTGATGATCAATTCAAAATCACATGTGCTATGTTTCCAAATCAGGACCTGAAATTAATTAGGCTGAAGGGTGTATATCCATATGATTTAATGTGCCAGACATTTGATGATTATCACAAGCCATATTTAAAACTTGATGTGACTCTCTTAGCAGATATACTTCAGGTATTTAGAAAATCTTCAATGAAAAATTATAAGCTGGATCCAATGTATTTCTACAGTGCACAAGTCCTAGCATGGTCTGCAATGTTTTTAAACACTAAAATGCAGTTGGATCTGATCCAAGATCAAGATATGTATCTGTGTATGGAGTAATGTATAAGAGGAGGCATGGTCCAATGTTCTCAGAGATATGCCAGAGCAAATAACAAGTATATTCTCAATTATGATCCAGCACTGCCACCAAATTATATACTGTATGTGGATGCCAACAGCCTGTATGGTTATGCCAAGATGGATAAGCTGCCATAAGCAGGGCTTGAGTGGGTTGAAGATTTCAATATTGAAGATCTTCAGGATTTTGATGACAGTGACTATGGCCTGTTCTTAGAAGTTGATCTGACAATTCCTGATGATTTACACAACACATTTTCTGATCTGCCCCCAATTCCTGAGGTTAAGTGTTCACCTGGCTCTAAACAGAAGAAGCACATGATGACTCTAGAGCCAAAACAGGATTATGTCATATATCACAAAAAGCTTCAGTTCCCAATGAATCATGGTGTTCAATTGACAAAAGTTGGCAAAGTTTTAACGTTCAGGCACTCAAGATGGTTGAAGCCATATATTGATACAAACACAGAGCTTCGATCATCTGCAATGTACCAATTTGATAAGACCTTGTTTAAATTGATGGTAAATTCAGTGTATGGCAAAACCATAGAAAATGTCAGAAAACATACTGATGTTAAATTAATTACTGACCCCAGCCTGAGCAAAAAATTGATATCAAAGCCTAATTTCAACTACAGAAGAATTTATGATGAGCGTATGGCATTCTTCAACATGAAAAAAATAAAGATTAGGTTTGATAAGCCTATTTATGTAGGGGCTGTGATATTAGAATTGGCCAAATTACACATGCTGTAGCTCTATTATGATGTGCTCAAGCCTATTTATGATGATTGTGTAAAACTGATGTACATGGACACAGATAGATTTATTCTTGATATTCAAACAGAAGATGTTTATCAAGATATATCACAGCCTGAATTGTTTAAATAATTGATACCAGTGAACATTCAAAAATTCAGCCCCACAACAAAAAGGTGCCTGGCAAGTTAAAAGATGAGACACTTGGTGATGTTATTGTGGCATTTGCTGGGTTAAGGGCCAAGGTGTACAACTTTGAAACATGTAGTGGTGTTCTTGCAAAAAAAGCCAAGGGCATTGGCTGAGTAACTGTGGACAAAGAGCTTGAATTTAAAGATTACAAAAATTGTCTCAAATCACATAGTTTAATAAGAACATCAGAATCCAGAATTCAGAGTGTGGATAACTTGTTGACTACAAATGTTGTAAGAAAAGTGCCTCTGGACCCACATGATGATAAGAGATGCATTTTATCATGTGGCATACATACTCTACCATGGGGTCATTGTGATTTGAAAAGTGGCAATCAATGCCCAATTACAGAGCATGATTTGAAATAAATAAACATGCCGATGAACTTATTTGGGTTAAAAAAACAGGCTATATTGGACCTGCCAACACCAGCACCCTCTTCTGATATGATATCTAAACTAAGTGGTTTGTTAATTATTAATCTGAACAGCATACTTACAGATGTTGATGATGAAACAGGTAAAACATTGTACATATTTAACAATAATATAAATCATTACCAATTACCTGTAGGTGGTCAATTACAATTTATTACAACCCTAGAGGGTATTGTCAAGGTTTCAGTAGGCAAAAATATTTACAGGATAAAGCACTCAAACATGATTTCTGGCACTGTTTATACTGTTTCTGCTGGTGACTGCTTATATATTGAGGTCCCGGGATTCTATGACAAGTTTATACCTTTTTATATAGAATTAAGAATTAGATATAAAATAATAAATAACCAATAAAACAAAATGCCTAATGATATATTTGACCATACAAGACATGAAGATCACAGTGATGAGATTCTGATGCTTGATCTCAGAGTCAAAAAATTAAGTGGTGATTTACAAGCTTTACAAACCACACTCAATGCCAGTCTTCAACTAGAAATTACAAATTTACAATCACAATGCATGGACCCTCTTCTTAAAATTGACTCAGAACTCAAACTGTTGCTTCAAAAACATGCTGATTTGGCCACATTGGATAATTTTCAAAATTTAGAGGAGGCTGTAGCAGCTCTTCAAGCCAAATTTAAGACTCAGGCCACCAACTCTGAGCAATTGAAACAATAATTAGAAGAACAGATAAATAATGTCCAGACACAGCTAAAAACAATTCTCAAAAGCATAAAATCACAAGAAGATTTTGATCTAGTGATTTCCACTCTAAAGGAACAGATTCAATCACTACAGATACCTAATCTGGACCCCTTGAACAATGCCATAGCCGAGGTTAAAGAAAAAATTGAGACACTTGAAAATTTAATTAACAACTTGCCATCTTCTGATACCTTGAGTGCAATAACTCGGAGTGCTGCCAACATTAGGCTGCAACTTGAAACATATGAAGATTTTGGAAAAATTCAAAGTACCATAACCCATCTTGAAGGTAGCATAGCAGCAGTGCAAAGTGATCTGACAAATGTACAAGAATCTCTAGAATCCCGCTTGCCTGGTATTGTAGATACCCTTGTCAGTGTCCAGCAACAGATCACAAAACTTGAAAACCTCAACACTGAATCTGATCTATCTCATTTTCATCACTTGATCGATGATATCCAAACAAAGCTTGAAATTTTACAACAATCAACACCTACTCAGGCAGACATAACTCTGCTTCAAGATGCTATGCAAAGTGTGGCTGATGCTTCTGAATTAAATAATGAGAAATTGGCACTTGAATCTTTTCAAAATACTGTATCAAATCTGCCTACATCACAAGAACTTAAAAATATTAAGAGAGCTGTGAATCGCATATTGAAATCAGAAGATATCAAGAATATCCAGACAGAGATCAAACAACTCACTCAGACAGTGGCCACTCTACCAACTAATCAACATATTAATGAACTGCATGCCCTGTTTGAGGATATCAGAAGACAAGTCCATGATCTTACTGCTCAAAATTCAAAATTGGCAGTTGTTGAAAATTTACAGCAAATTGTAGCTAATATCAAGCAACAGCTAGAGACCATGGAATCCAATCAAGCAAATGCTTTGTCTGTTTTTGCCACCCAGCTTCAAAAGATTGTGCAACAATGCAAAAAATTGTTGTGGACATAAAGATCAAGCCAGGCCATGATGATGTTGTTAGGACTATCAATGAGCACCTTGAATCTGTAACAAGTTGATTGCTTACAGCAGAAATAGAAATAACTGGCAAAATCGAGAATCCTAAACATACAGTAATTCTTGAATTGTACAGTATCCCCAACAAAGAATATAATTCACCGTTTACACCAGGTGGCAAAATATATATGCTGTCCCCTGCACAATTTTATTACCAATTTTTTGTTGGGGGGCACACTTAGACCAATCAAGATCAAATATTGGCTACAACCACAGGCACACCACTACCCTACCTTATCAATAACAAATGCTGATAACAAACCAAAAATCACCAGAGTAGAGTTAGAGGATTTTACAGACCCCAATATATTAGAGACATCTTATGCTGAAGATGATGGCTCTCTGGAATTTAATATACAAATAGGAGACAAATTATATTTAGAAAATCCTGTAGTATCAGCTGCTGAACACTCCATAGTTGCAATATTCTTGTTTACATACTTCGTCTAGAAAAATTATTGTTGATGAATTACACAGACAAGCAAGACATAATTATAAGAGACTGCCAGTGGTTACAAAAGGCATAGATGATTTATCGCAGTGAGATGGTTGAGATGGCAAGTGGACAGCTGAAAAACTTAGACAAGATCAACAAGGGCTACAAGTATCTACTCACTCTCATAGATACATTTTCAAAATTTGTCTGGGCTGTGCCACTCAAATCCAAGACTGGAAAATGTGTTACAGAAGCCTTCAGGACAAACTTCAAAAAGAGTGGAAGATCAATTGTATGTATAAACAATTTACACTTCAAGGTAATTATAAATGGTTTAATATTCTTCCAGAACTTCTACATAAATATAACAACTCGGTCCATTCCACAATCAACATGAAACCCTCTGAGGTAACTTCATCTGATGAGCAAAAATTGATCAGTACTGTTCATTATCCTAGATACCAGCCAACAACAAGAAAAGCCAAATACAAGATTGGTGATCAAGTAAGAATCAGCAAATATAAGCACTTATTCAAAAGAGGCTTTACAAGAAACTGGAGCACTGAATTATTTACAGTGGTTCAAGTTAAACCTGTGACCCGATACACATATATAATAAAAGATCACCGAGTAGAAATTCTCAAACTCAGCAAAACTAAGCAGCCTGACACATATCTCATAGAAAAAATCATCCGCAGAAAAGGCAACAAGATACTTGTGAAATGGCTAGGACTTCCAGAACACAGCTGGATCGAGGCAGACAAAGTGATACTATGAACACCTGGGATGTTATAAAGAGGCTGCCAGAGCCTGAACAGCAGAATAAGAGAAATGGAATGCTGCTGCCTGATAATATTAGATGTCTTATTGTTGGGCCATCGGCTTGTGGTAAAACTACACTAATGATTGATAATTTTTTATTGGTACTTAACTGGTTAGACTGGAAAAACAGGCACTTGTATGTCTTCTCTACGAGCTTAGAGCAATTAAAATATCAGCAGCTGATGAAGCTATATGATGGACTGGATATTGCCACTTTTGAACCAGATGTTAAGCCACTTCATGAATGTCTTGATAATTCTGTTGTTGTGTTTGATGACATTATACTGGATAATCAAAACAAGGTTAGAAATTTTTTACACAGGGGCGGCACAAAACATTGATTGCTTCTACCTGGCACAGACTTTTTCTAAAATACCGAAGCAGCTGATCCGAGACAACAGCAATTTTATATGTGTGTTTCATCAAGATCATTCCAACCTCAAACACATACATGATGAATATGTAGGTAGGGACTTGAGCTACAATGATTTTTCCAAGTTTTGCAGTTGGTGCTGGAATCAAGACAGTTATGGGTTTGTCACAATTGATATGACAAGCAAACCCAATAGTGGGAAATACAGAAATAAAATCAACAATTTTCTAGACATTGAAACATATATAAATAACCATAAAAAGGCCAATTATTGATGATCTTAAATTAAGAGATTATCTTGTAAAAAGATTTAAGGGATGATAATCAGAGAACCGAGGAATCTATGAACAACACAAACAAACAGAACAGCCTATTATTGATGCTATTAGTGAATTACGTAAAATTATCAAAACTGTTACAGAGCAAAATCAAAATTTGATCACAGAGCTTGTACCTGTAGCTGCTAGGAACATATTAGATTATCCAATCACCCCACTTTCTAGTATTCATACACCTAGTCCTGTTGCTCCTCGAAGAATTGAAGCTACTCAGGATCCTATTGAATTGGTTCTTCTTGCTCAAAAATATTTAAGCACACCTAAAGACAACAAAGATGAGGTCTTTGGCTTATATGCTGACACAGAGCGTGATGATAGCATCATACATAGAATTGGCAATTTCAGAGTAACATTTATGGGAAATGATCTCATAGCATATTCAGAATCTCATTTTGGAGAAAGAGGTGGTTTTGTTAAGTATCCCGGAACACCTGGATTGTGGGAACTGATGACTCGGAAAAGACTTCGCAGCTATACAGATCAAGATTATGAGCATTACAAAGAAATATTAATAAAATCAGATGCTCTATACCAGAGCAATGATCCCACACAAAAAAGAGTCAAGTCTAGCAGTGGAGCAAAATACAACAACTTCATCAAGCCCATATGGTCACAGATCAAGACAGGTAGTGGGATCAAACAATACAACAACCTGCCTAAAGAATTTGTGTGGGTTGATGATGTCAGGAAACTTGTAGATAGGCTGCTGGTGATAGCTGGTGAAGAAAATGCTGGCAACAACAATTTTTACAATGAAAAGGTTGGAATTATGGACATGATAAGCACCAAATTGTCTTATTTTATAGTGAATGACACTGAGGGGATTGGATTTCTTATAAAAATTATTAATACTCTACCCCCTAAATTTTGGAATATCTCTGCCATTTGAACTACACATTCCAGGCTATCAGCATTGCGGTCCAGGCACCAAACTAGAGCATAGATTAAACAGAGGGGACACTGGTGTTAATCCCCTAGATGCTGCTTGTAGAGACCATGACATAGCATACAACACACATTCTGATCTTGACAAGAGACATGTGGCAGACAAGAAATTAGAAGAGGCTGCATTTCGTAGATTTGTAAGCAAAGATACTTTTTAAGTGAGAGAATAGCAGCATTGGGGACCACCATAGCTAGGAACACCAAACAAAAACTGGGGTGGGGGTTGTGAATATGTATATAATAAACCTACAATGAATGCCAAGGGTGTTATGTATCAGATACATTATGCAGGTCTTAAATCTCTTAAAACTATTGAGAGTCTTTTAACCAAAAAGCAGCGCAAGAAAAAAAATTCTTGTCTTGCCAAGGGCCATGTTATGAAATTATTACTTAGTAACCCCCAATTAAAAAAATTACAGCAATCCAGGAAAAAATCACATGTGGGTGGCTTCATATTTACTATCCCAGCCATCTTAGCAGCACTTGGGGCTGTTGGGAGCTTGGCAGGGGGATCAGATGCTATAGCAAAAACAGTAATAGATGCCAAGAAGAATAAGGCAGAATTAGATGAAATGAAGCGCCATAATCTGGCCATGGAGAAACAAAGCAAAGGTGTTAAGAGAGCCATGAATAAGTTTAAAAAAACAAGAACCGCTTACAAACCAAGATATTGAAGCTTTAATCAAGCCACTGGGCATCAAAAATTTTAGAGGTGTGTACATGTCAGATTCTTTACCAGAACAACCACTCAACAAAGAGTGTGGCATAGTTAATTTGGATAAGTACAAAAATCAGGGCACTCACTGGATCTGTTATCTTAAATATTTAAAAGATGAGGCATTTGTGTTTAATTCATTTGGAGGTATTCCACCTGAAAATTTTGTAAAATATCTAAAATCAGCTAATATTTATTACAATAATGCCCGTGTTCAAAATTTCAAAGATGTTAATTGTGGACATCTGTGTTTATCTGTTCTTATATATATGTCTCAAATAAATAAACCATCAATTGAAGATTTTCAAAAGGCCCTGTGGTATTTAAAACATCATGGGAGTATTCCAACTCACCAGCCAAAATTCAATAATGAAACTTAAATTACATGGTGATATAGTGTATCCCAAAACAATAGCTCTCAGAGCATTTTATGGCATGTACTTGATCCCTAATATTACACACCACAACAACACAATTGCAGATGGTGAACAAAAAATTGTCATCACTCCAGGGCAATATAATCTGTCTACTCTAAATGCTTAGTTATCCAGAGGTATAGTGTTAACTCAAAATTCTGTCACTCACAGAGTAGAGATTGTATCTGTTACAGATACAGTGGATCTGGGTACTATAGGAGAGCTGTTAGGCTTTGAGAACAACACAAAACTTGAACCAGCCATCAAACACACTGCTATTAATATACCTAAAATCTTAGCCATAGAGACTCTAAATATTCACTGTAATGTGGCCGAGGGTATGATCACCAAATCAAATGGCATAGGCACTCACAAAAAAAACTGGTATCATTTCAACATTCAAACCTAACTCTGAATTCATGGAGCCGATCATCTACACTCCATCACCAACATTATATTTTCCTGTGTGCCATAATAGAATAGATTACATTGAGTTGATGGTCACTAATGAAAAAGAAGAATTAGTTGATTTTTCTGGAGCCACAACAACTGCAATCATAGAAATTAATATTTAAATAAAAATACATACAAAAAAAATGGAAAATATTGAGAGTTATGAGCTACAATCATTCCCCCCAAACAGGAGAACATTTGCAAATTTAAACACAGAGATTGAGGTTGATCTTGATGTAGGGGATGGCTTTATACACCCCCACAGAGCAGATCTATACATCAAATTTGATGTTGTAAAGCTCGATGGTACAGATTATCCGGCAAATTCAAATATAAGATTGGTAGACAATTTTGTGCCACATCTGTTCTCTGAAATTGAGATCAGAAAACATGGTGTTGTTATAAACAGAATAGATTACCCTGGCATTACCTCTACAGCTTTGGCCACATTAAAATTATCCAAAACCGAGGCTTCTTACTACAAAATAGGTGGATTTGATGCTGGTGATAAGATATTATCTAAGAACCACACAGTATTGTTTCCTATGCGCCTGTTGCCAGGATTCTTCTCAGATTACAAAGATATTATGTGGAAGGGTGGTTAAAGAATTACATTTAGAAGAGCTGCCAATGATAATAATGCTTTGATGAGGTACAGTACATTAAACTCTTCAGGGGAAGCTCTGCCTAATACCATACCTGACGAAGGCAAATGCATTATTCAGACTATGGAGCTAAGAATCCCGGTTGTTGAATATGAGGCCAGTTATGCTCTTAAATACAAAGCAGATATCCTAAAAAATCCACAGGTTCCTTTACAATTTTATACATATCAATGTGTACAGAAGCCTGCCACTGAGAGCTATTATGAGTTTGATGCTACAAATTCATTCTCCAGTAGACAATATGACATGCCGGATTTTGTGGTGGTACTGTTTCAGACTGGAAGACACAATAATCAGGAAAAAAAATTCAAGTAAATTTGATAACTGCAACATCAAGAACATATATCTTAAAAATGGCAGAAATGAGGTATTTCCTAGAGAAAATTATATTTAAGACATGTCCAAGGATGATTTTCTTAAATTATATGAAGCATTTACAGCATACGAAAGGGTTACAACCGGTAATACTGACATGTATTACTCACCAGATGAATTCAATGCACAGAGACCCATGTTTGTCATCAACACTTCAAAAAGGAAACAAGTTGTGGTTAATGAAAGAACAAACATTAAAATGATCTGTGAATTCCATGATACACTCCCCGATGACACCATATGTAGTGTTATTCTTATATATGAAAAATCATATTTTTATGATTTAAGAAATGAAAGAGTCACAGAGCAATTCTAGAAGGCCTGTGCATATTACATTGTCTTTGTACTAGAAATGCAAGTTGGGCCTGGTGTCCAATTAAAATATTCAGATTAACATATTAATTCTCTGATCTGACTGTCAAGTATTTAAGCACAATTGACAGAGTATTACACTAGAGGCAATAAGCTCTTATGAGCATTTTTGGCTTAGTTTTAAGTGTATCCAAAACAATATCAAGAGGGGCATATTTTTGACAGGCTTATGGACAACAATTTCTCAGATGTGGCTTTTGTAAGTATAGGCAAATCAATCTGAGGGGGCTCATCATTTCACGGGAAATTCCCGAGGGCATTTTTACAAAAATCTTGGGTTAGACAGAGTACCACACTTGAGCAATAATCTCATATGCACATCTTGAACTAGTTTTAAGTGTAGCCAAATCTGCCTGAGAGGGGCTCATCATTTCTCGTCCCAGTAGTACCACAAATAACACTACTTTTATACATATTTTTTACTTATCTTCGAGTGTACTTTAGAAATCTGCAAACAGAATTTGCCTGTCTCTCTCCGTTTTAGAGATATATCAAAAAAATATTTGTTAAGGGACAACAACAGAACCATTTATGTGTAAATCTCTGAACTCGGTGACCACTTGGGAACAAGTGAAATTTTTTGAATACTACATCATTTTTTACTCTCTTTGCCAGAAATACGGAATATTAGTAAGTGTTAGACAAAGTACTTTGGAGCTGAATATGCCTTTCATGAGACGTCGTATGTCGTTAAAATATCTTTAATTTACATATTTCTCAAATCGCCGTATCTTGATCTATCAGACATTATCAAGAAAATCGCCAGTTAGTGAAAACAAATTGAGCACAACAGGAAAAGAGGCTAATAGGGCAAGCATAGAAAGATATGGGGATATGTGAATTGACGGTTTCTTCAATTCAGATAAATGGATCTAATTGAAACTGAGATAGTTTGCAAATTTAGAGCATGATGAAGAGTACGCAGCGATTTTTTTAACTGATACCGAACTGTACCCTGAGTGCTAGAAAATAGATATATATATTACCATCTCCAAATATATATATATACATATATATATATATATATACACACACACACACATATATATATATATATATATATATATATATATATATATATATATATATATATATATATACATATAGATACGTATATACGTATTACCATCTCAGTCAAGTATGTAACGTTGTAAAAATGAAAAATAAATGCGATTTGAAAGAAAGCGGTCCAATTAACTTACAGCTGGCAATGTTTCTATAATACAAGCATATAAAATAACAATGTCTATTAACAACTTTGGCTTCACGAAGCAAGCTATGGAAGTGCCCGTCCGGCCTACGTCGTCGTCGTCGTCGAGCTTCAACGAAATCCTGCTTTCCATGCTATCTAAACTTAACGTCCTGTGAATTATACATTTGAATAGCATTCTGACCCAGTACGACGAGGATGTGGGCAAAACTTTCTGTGTATTCAACAACAACTTGAATTGTTACCGGATCCTCATCTCCGGCAAACTGCACTTCAACATGAACCCTGAGAACAAAGGGGAGGTCAAGGTTTCCTCCGGCAAGAACATCTATCGCATCAAGCATGATAAAATGGATGCCACTACAACATACGATGTGTCTGCTGACGATCGTCTTGACGTGGTGCTCTTGGACGACTGCGACAAACTCATCCCTCTTTTTGTGGAGATGCGAATGACCTAGCTTATAATAAATAACCATACCAGTAACAATGCCTAACGATATTTTTGGCCACATGAAACGCGACGACCACGGCGACGAGCTTCTCATGCTCGACGTCAGGGTCAAGGAGCTGCGAAGCTACCTGCAGGCCCTGTAGTCCACGCTCAACTCTAGCCTCCAGTCAGAGATATCCAACCTGTAGTCTCAATGCCTGGAACCCGTTATCAAGATCGACGCCGAGCTCGAATCGCTGCTGCAAAATTACACCGATATCGCTTCAGTAGGCAACATCGACATCTTAGCGCTGAACATAGGCAAGCTGCAGAACGAACTTTTGAAGCTACAGCAAACGCAAACCTCCGATGTGGAACAGGAGAAGCGACACTTGCATCACCAAACAATCACCATCCAGACTGAACTGCAAACAATCATCCAGAGCATCAAGACTCAAGATGACTACGATCGTGTGAACGCCAGTATTGCCAAATTACGCGAACAGTTTCAAACATTCGAAATTACTACTTTGGAAAGCATCAAGGCTGAGCTTCAAACGGATGCTTTGCATTCAGCCATCACCGAAGTCAAAACTAAACTCCAAATGCTAGAGCACTTCATCGACAATCTACCTTCGTCCAGCGAGCTGAACGCCATTGACCGTAGTGTTGCAAACATCAAACTCCAACTTGAGACCTACAAGGATTTCGGGAAGCTGCAAGGCATCATAACACACATTGAGGATGCTCTCGCCGTCATCAACAATGATCTAACAAACGTACACGAAGCACTGGAATCCAAATTGCCTGGCGTCGGGGATACTCTGTCCAGCGTCCACAGCAGATTACGAAGCTGGAAAATCTAAACACCGAATCAGAGTTGTCGCACTTTCATCAATTGATCGACGACATACAGACTAAGTTGGAACCTTTGCAACAATCCACCCCCACCCAGGATGATATAACACAATTACAAGAAGCCATACGCGCTGCTGCTTCCGAGTTGGACGCGGTGAAAAGCTTTGGAGTAACTCCAAAACACGGTGGCCACCCTGCTTACCTCGCAGGAATTGAAAAGCATGAAGAGGGCTCTCAACCGAATACTCAAATCCGACGACATGAAAAACATCCAAACCGAAATTGAATTTTTTCTGGAGTCTTTTGCAACTTTGCCTACCAACCAAGACATCAGCGAGCTACATGGCTTGTTTGCGGAAATTATAACCGAGGTCCAAGACAACGCAACCCAGAGCTCCATTTGACACTTTTTGAAAATCTTCAGCAGATTATCGCCAATGTGAAAGAGCAAATTGGCAGCATCGAGGCGAGCCAGGAATGGGGCATAACCTATTTCAGTACCCTACTACATGAGTTAAACGATAAATTCAAGAAGCTTATTGTCGATGTGAAGATCAAGCCCGATTACGACACTGTTGTCCGTGCTATCGAGGAACATCTGGAATCAATAAACGGTAGTTTGGAGGATGTGGAGTGCGAGGTTCGAAACAATGTAAACACCCTGAACGCCAGCATCGACAATCTCAAGTCTAGAATTGTCATCGAACTCTACAGCATTCCAAACAGGGAATTATTCTTACTCTTCCATCCGGGTGCCAAACTCTACATGCTGACTCCTGCCAAAGCCTATCACCAGTTTTTCACACACTTCAGTTTGTCAAGGTTTCGTACTGGTCTTTGCCTCATGCAACCCACTACCCAACCATGACCGTGACGAACATCGGTGACGAGCATAAAATAAGAGGAGTGGAGTTGGTCGATTTCATCCATCCGAATGTCGCGAGATGCCGAAGATGCCACTCAAATTATCGACATAGAAATAGGTGACAAGCTGTACATAGAAAACCCTTCATTGTCTGCGGCCAGAAATCCCATCCAAGCTATATTCTCATTTTCACTCAATATCTAGGCAGGCTAATGTGAAAGAGCTTCACAAACCTGCACGGCGAAACTACAAACGACTGCCGGTAGTGACCAAAGGTAGAGACTACTTGTGGCAAGCGGACCTTGCGGAAATGAGCATTGGCAATTTGAAAAGTTTATATAAAATCAGCAAGCGATACAAGTATCTTCTTACTGTTATAGACACATTTTCAAAATTTGTGTGAGCTTTAACCCTCAAACCAAAAACAAGTACCTGTGTAGTGGAAGCAATCAAAACAATTTTCAATAAAAGTTGAAGGCGACTTCGATTTCTTCAAACAGATAACGGAAAAGAATTCTACAATTCTGTCTTTCGGCAATTTATTCAAAATCAAAATATAGGGAGTTAGTTCCGTTAAAATCCCGAACCTCCACCTGTTTGCATTTGAAGATATACACTATTGTTCCAGTATCTTGGCTATATTAAATTGGAACTTCCGTTACATGAGTTTTTATACATAAATTTTCATTATCATCATTACATACTATCTACAACTACTCCATACTAAATTTGAGGAATGTCTTACTAGTCTGTAGAAGATAGTGGCCAAAGGGGAGCGTGTGAATAACACATTTCAGAATACATCTCTTGTCGTCGCGTGCGTCTAGGGCAACTTTTCTCACCTTGTAAGTTGACAACAAATAGTCGACGCTCTGGATGCGCTGCTCCACTCGTAGAATTGGCGATCTGGTCTTCTTCAGGCAATCGACATAATCCTTGAACTGGAGGTGCTCTTGGACAACTTGCCTGCCCACACCGTTAGCTTTTTTGTGATGGAACCCTCTGCCCGATTAGCGTAGGCTTTGGAACGAAGACCGGCAAACTCATCAATCACATCTCCGTCCTTCTCGTCTTTGGGATTTGCAAGGACCTTCTTGTTACGAGCCAGGATTCCGTATTGGTTTTGCTGGGGATAGCATGACGTGTCGAAGAGGTACACAAGAGTTGATACCGTGGCTATATCCCTATACGTGTCGGCCGTGTGAACGTGGTACACCAAACTATCTTTGACCGTGTAGAGTAGACTGATATTGTGGTTATAGTGCTGGCGTAGTATCCCATAATATACTTCAAACATGCAAACTTGCTCAGGTCTAATACTAAGGCACCAACATAAATTGGCTTGTTGAGCCTCACCTCGCCCTTCCTCATATGCACCAGAGCAAGCTGCTTATTATAAATAGTACGTGACTTGAATACAAGCTACAAGCCTGCTACAAGCTTGCGACATTGTGCATTTTTTATATAGCTTCACTTGCACACGATTTCGCACATTCTCCATGGTTTTTCCAAACACTGCGTTGTTCATTAACTTGAAGAAATAGCGATCGAAATCAGAAGTGACGACTGTGCAGTGTTTGGTGTTGAAGTCGATGTAGGGTCTCAACCATGAAGAAACGCTCGAACCTAAGAATTCGATGTACTGTGCGGACGGTAATACCACGCCGCATCAACCACCAGAGGTTTCGGGAGTGCACAACATAACGCTCATTGGGCTCGAGCTTTCGTTGGATTGAGCCAGACGGGCCCTTGAATTCCGGTCCTCGCGGGATGTTGCAGAACAAATCCTGTAGCCTTTCGGATAACTCAAACTCCACCTCGGCAAAGAACCCTAATTTCGAATCGTTGAAGTTTTTAATATCGCAATCGGAGGGATCAGCCCACTTGAACCCTCCGGAGGGGATTGGTAGCATAATGGAGTTCCCATAGATGTTGTTTACATGTGTGTGTACATGATGTAGCTGGACGGTTGGAAGGGGTTACTGGTGGCCATGTGGCAATTGTTGCCGTGCGAGTGTCGCTGCGACAACTGGACCACTCCACCGCGGACGGCACGTTCTACAAACAGCATCATGTCCACGTCGGAATGAAGCTTAAGCCTGACTTTTGTTACGAAGAACATGGCCGACAATGCCAGTCCAGGAAGACTGTAGAAGTACGCAGGGTCCAGCTTGTAGATAGTCTTCTCAGTTGTACGAAACGTATGGATCTCATCAGCGAGGAGCGTCATATCGAGTTTTAGGTAGGCGTCGTGGTAGTCTTAGAGGGCTATGGCATCGAGGCTGGCCGGGAGGAACCTCAAGGAGTCGAGGAAACGAAGTTCGATGCGGGAGCTTGATTCTGGGATTGACACCCACTTGCTCAAGCCAATGTAGCGCTCCTCATTCTGCGCCAGTACGTGGATTTTAATGTCGTCGTACCCACGATGCGTCACCAGATGGTGGAAGTCGTACCCCGAGATATTGTGGAGAAACACAGGGCTCAAGCGCGGGTCCCGAGCCAATAAATTACACCAGTTGCACCAAGGACCAACGTAGTTGATGTTGAAGTGATCATGATGTTGAACTTAACGGTTCTTTGTGGTAAACTTCCAGGTGCACACAGAACAGTTAGTTGCCTCCTTGTTCTTGATCTCGCCGTCAGGAGACAGCGGTAACATAGGCTTAGGGGTCACCTGAAACTTCCCTATCTTGTTAGCTTCCGCAACCATCGTCTCGAGAAAGTGTTTGGCTGAGTCGGGACCGCGATACACATTGGGCTCGGGGTCAACATGTCGGTCTCGCCACACCACAACATGAGCAAAACTGGAGCCCTCGTGGAGTTGGTAAGGGTTAGTGAAGGAAACTTCGGGATTGGGATAGCATGTGGACATAGATTTGAGGAAGGCCTCGAAATCTAAGATGATGATAGCAGGGTGCTCTACCATGGCACTGTGCATGTGGAAATTTTCCACAGTGTCAGGTTTGGGCAAGACTGCCACCCTTAGCTTGTTGTATTTGCAATAGAGTTTGTGGCGAGCAAGCTTCTCGGCAGCAATGTTGGGACCTAGGATGAGCTGGTAATCCTGCTGTTTATGATTATGAAAAGTAGACACAAACTTCTATGTGGTGTTTGTGTTCGCATTTTTGGCTAGAAACAAGACGCGAGAGAGAGCGAATAAGAGTGTAGTGATTGTGAGTTTCATTCTTGATGAGTAGGAGATGGATTTCTCGAGCATCATTAGTGTCTATGTCGCTTACCCGAATAGAGTATACTTTGTTTTTCTTCTCCGTGAGGCCATAAACATTGATAGACAACTGCGGGTTGTGTGTACGGGCCTCTAACTTGCGAATATCCGAGACCTCCACCGGGTAGTCGATACCAACCATCGCATCTTTCAGCTCCGACTCGTACTTCTTGTAGTGGGCAACACGGTGCGGTTGTTTCTTCCGGTAGACAGGGTGCAATGCTTCAAGCACCGACCAGAGGAAGTACTTGGTGTTTCTGTTCTGAATATTATGAAGAGTCTTCTCTACAACTACCTTGGATGGCAGGGGAGCATAGCTGGACCCCGACAGTGGCATGAACTTGGTAAGTTTGACGCAGAGTTTGTGCTGGGTGCCAAACAGCGAGCCACCCAAGCCTTTAGACACGTGCTGCTCCTGTTTGGCCAGCAGCTCTTTGCAAACTTGTCGTAAATGTTTGTAAGGTAGTCCCCATCAGCCAGATAACATGTCTTTGCCATGGTGTTATGGCAGAAGCTGTACGTTTCATCGGTTGGTTTCTTATACTGGCAACGTAGCGAGGTGTAGAATTTAGTAGAATGCGTGGCCAATGCATCGCGAAGGATGGAAATTATCCTGACCCGTTCGCAATGTAAGAAAATTCGCACGTCGCATGAGCCGTCCGAAGTAATGAGAAAGTCTTCCAATATACACTCGAAAGCTGTTTGGTCTGCTTTTGCCACACGCTTGACGCGTTTGCCAGATGTTGTGTTGATGGGAGCTGCTTCTGCCTTCCTCTTGGTCGAGATGGACGGTTGTGGAACTGGGGCTCCGTCATCCTTGCAAGCAAGTCGATGCCTTTTTCTGTTATTTATAGGAATGTGTTTACCACATCGAAAACACTCTTCGGTAGAAGACACATGTTTGCCAGGCACACAGGTACGACAACCTTGTGTGTAATATTTACTTGAAATATTTTTCTCGCACACAGGGCAAGTCTTCATGGAGCGCATCATGCTGAGATTTTTTTGTGGCTATGTTTTTTTATGCACAGTATGCAGTGAAGCGGAGTATAAGGATAAAAATGCAAACTTTTTAAATATATATATACCGCGTGAGGCACCTAAAAGTAACTAATGAAATAGCGAAGAAACCAGAAACAGTAGCGATGTGAGGTTTGCGGGAAACAATAATATCAAATGGGGCTCGTAAATCGGAGGTATGGGGTGGGTCGAAAAATATCGACAAATGGGGCATCTGGAGCAAAGTCATATTTTTTTAAATGGACCGATATACTATAACATGCATAATATAAAAGAGCACACGCAGAGAAACACAACGCCGTTGGTCTCATGCATCTACTGCACATAGGAACGAAGATATGGCCATGTGAAAATATGTAAACAAATTAACAAGTGGCCCACTTGACCGTCAGTACCACGGCAAGTAAGACTTCTCAGGTGCCTGCCAGAACTGCCTTTACGCAGAGGAAGTTTTGATAGCAGGTCCACGAGATCGTGTTAGTTCATAGTAAGCAGTCGTAGTGGTAAGAGCGAAGATTATGGTGTTCAGAAACATAGAAAAAGCGGACATGATCCTGATTTATGGGGAATGCCGAAAGAATGCCTCAGAAGCCTACCGTGTGTACGCAGAGAGATATCCGGGCAGACGACAGCCATCTCGACGTCTGTTTGGTAAGTTATTTATTAAATTAAGAGATACCGGAAGTGTAACACCACGAGCACGTGTGCGGAACAAGCCAACTATAGGTGAGGCAGGTGCAACAAATGTTCTCGCCGCTGTTGCTGTGAATCCGCACGTTAGCTCCCGTGAAATTGCGAGGGATGCTGGGATGAGTCGGCGAAGTGTATTGCGCATTCTGCACACACACAAGTTTCACCCATATCATATCTCCCTCCATCAGGAACTTCACGGGAAGGATTTTGTGGACCGTGTTCGGTTTTGCACATGGTTGTTACGACACGACACACCCGATTTGTCACGTATCCTCTTCACTGACGAGGTAAATTTTACCAATCATGGAAATGTCAACCTAAGGAACATGCACTATTGGTCGGTGACAAATCCACATTGGCTTCCCCAAGTGGAACGCCAGCGCCCATGGAGTGTTGTGTTGCTGTTTTAAGTCCACTTTATGCACAGTAAGGCTAATCGGGACTGGACCTACAGTTTAAAGTGGAATCCGAACCACTTGTGCCTCCACCGGGTATCTAACCCGGGACCCCTTGATTGCAAGGCAATGACGCTACCACTCCGCCATGGGGGAGGCCCCCATGGAGTGTGAACGTGTTGTGTGGTATAGTGGGTGAACATCTCATTGGCCCTTTTTATACAAGGGACACTGAATGCTGACCGATACATACAGTTCTTACAACATAAACTGCCTGTACTATTGGAGGACATACCACTTCAGACAAGGAGGGACATGTGGTACCAACATGACGGGTGCCCAGCTCACAGTGCAAGACGCGCTACAGCATGTGTGGAAAATACATTTCCAAATCGTTGGATTGGACGTGGAGGGCCTGTCCAATGGCCGGCTCGTTCCCCAGATTTGAAACCGTTCGACTTTTTCCTGTGGGGAAAGCTGAAGGACATTGTCTACCGGGATGTGCCAACAACTCCAGAGGATATGCAACACCGCATTACTGCGGCCTGTAGGGACATTCCCTACGAGATGCTACATTCTGTGCAACGATCATTGCGTGGGCGCCTCGTTGCCTGTATCGCAGCTGACGGCCACCACTTTGAACATACACTTTGACAGGTTTTCGCTTCTTACGCAGTGGTTCTTCGACAGACTGTCAAGGTCATTTTCATTATGCTGTAATACTGTCAAATACATCTTACATGCTGACGATGTCTACTGTATTTTTTCTTCCTTTAACACGTTCTGTCTTCATCTTGTTCAATGGCTTCCGACATCTCATACTTGTACATGCCGTGGTACTGACGGTTAAGTGGGCGACTTGTTAGTTTGTTTACATATTTTCACATGGCCATATCTTCGTTCCTATGTGCAGTAGATGCATGAGACCAACGGCGTTGTGTTTCTCTGCGTGTGCTCTTTTATATTATGAATGTTATTGTATATCGGTCCATTTTTAAAAAATATGACTTTGCTCCAGATGCCCCATTTGTCGATATTTTTCGACCCACCCCATAACTCCTATTTACGAGCCCCATTTGATATTATTGTTTCCAGCAAACCTCACATCGCTACTGCTTCTGGTTTCTTCGCTATTTCAGGTGGTACTTTTAGGTGCCTCACGCGGTATATTCTCGCACTCAGGGTACAGTTCGGTATCAGTTAACAAAAATCGCTGCGTACTCTTCAATCATTTTCTAAATTTGCAAAATATCCCAGTTTCAATTCGATCCATTTATCTGATGCGAAGAAACCGACAATTCACATATCCCCATATCTTTCTATGCTTGCCCTATTAGCCTCTTTTCCTGTTGTGCTCAATTAGTTTTCACTAATTTGCGATTTTCTTGAAGATGTCTAATAGAACAAGATACGGCGGTATGAGAAATATGTAAATTAAATATATTTTAACAATATACGACGTCTTAAGAAAGTCATATTCAGCTCCAAAGTTCTTTGTCTAACGCTTACTGCCATTCCCTATTCCTGACAAAGAGAGTTTAAAATTATGTAATATTGAAAAAATTGACTTGTTCCCAAGTGATCACCGAGTTCAGACATTTGCACATAGATGGCTCTGTTGTTGTCGCCTATCAAATATTTTTTTGGAATATCTCTAAAACGGAGAGAGACAGGCAAATTCTGTTTGCAGATTTCTAATGTACACTCAATGATAAGTAAATGTATGAATACAAAATAAGCTCGGAAATTCAAAATGGCGACTGGAAGTAGGTTTGTCTCGAAAACTGTGCCACAGGCAAAATCTGTTTGCATATTTGTGATGTACACTCGAAGATAAGTAAAAGTATGAATACAACCTATGCTCGGAAATTTACAAACAAAGTTCATAATAGATCGCACATGATCGTATAAGTGTTGCCAACTCACTAGTCGTAGGTTAAATACACTCGTGTAAGATGTTATGGGAATTTTTTATAGGGTAAGTTGGTAACACTGATTGAGTAAGTTCATAATAGATCGCACATGATCGTATAAGTTTTGCCAACTTACTAGTTGTAGGTTAGTTGTACTCGTGAAAGATTGTATGGGGATTTTTCATGGTGTGAATTGGCAACACTGATTGAGAGAGTGAGGTTACTTCAGTTTATAATAGATTGTGCATGATGAAATCAGTGTTGCCAACTGACTAGTTGTAGGCTACAAAAAACTAAAATATACAGCATATATTGTAGTTTGTGTTGCCAACTCCTATTTGTAGGTTAGCTTCGTCTGTGAAATATTATATTGCAAACTTTTGATGGTTTATCCTGTCAATACTGAGTACAAACAAAAGGTTTGTGAAGCGCCTTTCTGTTACTACTCAGTGTTGCCAACTCCTATTTGTAGGTTAGCTTCGCCTGTAAAATATCATATGGTAAAATTTTTGTGGAGTGGGTTGGCAACACTGCGAGCCCACTGAGCCCAAAAGATGGTACAGAAACGGTTTTTTCCTCTACTATTAAGTTTTGCATCACTATGTAATGGTGTAATTGTTTTCAATGGACGAGAGAGGCTTGTGTGTATTACCCCATTCCGAGAGACTAGGTAAATGCCGTACTTACGACCTTCATGAGTATGTTCATTCAAACTAAAGGTTTACGTACGCCGACCTAACTGTTGCAGATAATTGCTTTCCGAGGGCGGACGCGTGTTTGATTTAAATGTGCACAGGAGAGGGCAGAAAAATTACCTACATTTACATAAATGTTTAAACAAAATGGAAATGTTTAGATCCATGGTTTGTATGTATATTCCCATGTGCAAAAACCCAGGAGTGAGTACGAGTGAGAGAGTGAATCAGGGGGACCTGCAAGGCTTTTGGTTTTCCAATATTTTCTATGATACAATATATTCATATTTTGCGGTTCGTCTGAGTTATCATTTGATGTTTTCAGGTATCAGGTTTATTGATATTTGTGTTTGGTTATTGCTCGAGTGGACACAACTAAGGTAAAGGCAAAAGTATAATATTTCAAGGTATTTTAACTCCGCCTCGCACTAGTACGACAACAATGACCGTCTCAGTACCCGAACTAAAAACCTGGATCGTTTCCAATCCCACGACCACGAACAATGGACGCAAACTTATGTCGTGCTCTTTCCAGACAAGGTATGTTGTGAGAGGGGCGGAAATTTAATTGTTGGGGCTACGTCATACATATTATTCTTGTTTCAGGTTCGTGGTATTTCTTGTGTTCTTTGTTTTGTATTTCAAAGTTTATTTTCATGTTCCTGTCATAGGTTTTTCGTAAAAGGGCACAATCTTGAGCATAACTTGTGATGATAGGGCAGGTATTTTTCGGCAAAAGCAGCAAGGCCAGTTGCATAGGGCATTTTTGTGTATGCTTTTAGTTGCATGGCATTAGGCTGAGTTGCAAGATGTAGCCAAGAGAAGAGATGAGCATAAACATGAGTGACGTCAGCGAAATTTGTGGAATTTGTGGCGAGGAATCTTCCGACTTAGGAAATAACAGCGAGGTAACCAGACCTGTTTGCCATCGATGCACCGTTCAGTCTGCAGATAAAAGTGCAAGATTCCCAGGAAGAACCACCACTAGCACACAACGACCGAGGGAAGGAAAAGCGAGGCGAAGACGTTGGGACAAAAGTGATGCCAACCTCCAACTAATCCTCCAGATGCTTCGAAGATTGCATACCAACATGCAAGGAATGGAAACCAAGATGCAGACTAACATCCGAGGATTGTTACCGAGATGTAGACTAACATCGGGGGATTGTAGACCGACGTGCAAGTAATGGAAATCAAGATGCAGACTAAGATCTAGGGATTGCAGACCGAGATGCAGGCTAACATCCAGGTATTACAGACCGACGTGTACGGAATGCGTTCCGTCACGGATAGATTGGAAGCCAGGAGGCAGACCAACATCCTGATATTTTGTAAGAACGCTTTCAAGGAACGGTTCGCGCCTCCGGGGAGGAATTTACTTAACAACTGCTTGGAAGGATAAAGGAATCCGAGACCCGAATTGAATCTAGGATCGCCGCGACCGATTCTCAGATCGATGAACAATAAACCAATGTGGCAACTCTAGCGCAGAGCATACGAGATCAGGAAGGAGCTATGAAACACATTGACAATTAGTGTGCACAGCTGGAGTCGGCCTGCAATCGGCTCAGCGATGCCCTCGAGCGACAATTGCTGCGAGCAGCGAGCCTGGCGTAAGGGAATTCCGAGAGGATAAAAAAGGTGGAAGAGAAACTGCAACGACTGAGCGTAGCCGACGTTCCGGGATCATCGCGGGAGCCTGCAGCTATGACGTTATCACAGCCAGCTGGAGTCCCTTCGTTTTCAGGAGCGCAAGTGGTTCGCAACCCACTCCACTTATCAACCGGGGAAGCGAATTGGGACCGGGGCAACGTCTTCCATCGCCGCGCCTGTCCTTAAGCTTCGAGCCGGGAGGATATACGGTCTGAACCACCGCCAGTGAGGAGAGCTTTGTTCCCGCCTTAATACAAGAAGCTTTTTAAGAACTTCTCCGGAGCCGATAGGGTCGAACCGTACACGTTCATCGGGGTGCCCGGCAATTAGGTTTGCAGATGGGGAGAGATTACTTGTCCTGTTAGGTTTAATGCAAGGCCGAGCAATGAACTGGCTACACCGGAATGGAAGGCACTTCCATTCGATCTCAGTGTTTAGAGAAGCCTTTCTTACGCACTTTCAACGCCCTCTGCAGATTGAAAGAATGTTCATCCAGCTTAGGAACGAGAGGTACGATAGAGGCGAGGACTTACTTTTTCTCAGTATTTCTGGCGAAAGTTCAACGAGTTCCAAGCTCTCCAACCACAGATGACGACGTCGGAGATAATTACGGCTCAAATTTACAACTACCCGCAAGATATAAGACGACATCTCAACGGGGCGTGCGTGTGCCCCTTTCTTGTCCCATAGGACACCGCGGGAGTTATTTCCGTTTTAGAAGAAGAAGAAGAAGAGGTTGAACATGGAAAAGCGATTGAAACAAATTAGGGGACTACGAACAGATGGAAAAGGCTTTCTGGTTTATCAGCTTATAATGGCCCCACAGGTATGTGTGGATAACACACTCAGGGACGCACCTCTTGTTGTCCAGCATCCAGGCCGACCTTCCTCACCTCGTTGGTGGTCAACCCATGGTTGACGCTCCGCATGCGTAGCTCCACTCGTAGAATCGACGACTTGGTCTTAAGGCATTCGACGAAGTCCTCAAATATGAAGTGTTCCCGGACAACCTGCCTGCCCACCCACTTGTTAAGAGATTTAAGGTAGGATCATGCAGGAAACACAACCTAACGTGGATTTTTCAGCAAGTATAAATTAGACTTTTGATAAGTCAAACTGGCTCTATCCTTTTCTTTCTAGGTGTATAAGATGAAGTTTCACAGAAATAAATTATAATTTGTATATTTTAATATACCATTTATTATGAAATTAAAATTATAAAAGAATCCCAAAATGTACAAGAAAAATAAGAGACTCGGAATTGTTGATAAAGAAATAGTGAGGGAAGGGGTCAATGTGACCTCTCCCGCAGATCTAGTGCTAATTTCCGAAGGTTTTACTATTAATTAGAAACTCATCATTCAGATAGTTTTATACAAGGTATTGTGCTCATATCCTGCAGAGATATGGAAGGAAATTTTTCATATTCCGTGTATAGCAAACTGATGCAACGACATGGCATTAAACATAATTCAACATACATCGCACTGAAATACAGGATCGTGGAGTGTTTAACCACATATAAAGCAATTACATGTGGAAACAAAAGAGTTACAGCGAAAATACTTGGGCCTTAGTATGTGGCCCGAACTTATAACATGGAACTTAGACTATTATTTTTATACGATGTGAATAAAAGCGACGGGAAGCCTAGATGTAAAATGTATAATAAGTTTCCTCGCAGTAGGAATACATGTTTCATGAAAGATAGAGAGGAATTTTGTATGAAGAAGAAAATAAATAATATAATACATAAAAAGTATATCTACCTCGTTCTAATTCTCTCGATTTCTCTTCTCTGCTGGTATATCTGCCTTTCCCCATAATTACACCAACTCCATTATATTAGCCTGTCTTTCTCTTGCCGTTCAGCATCCCCCTTATACTATCTGAAATTAGCTAATAGTGCGATAAAGGACATTTCAGGTGTCCCCCTTCCTCTGATATCTTTTGTTTGATATAGATTAGCAGGGAACGAATTTGTATGTAGTAAAAATGTGCAAAATATGTAAATACACACATATATTAATTTTCAAGAAAATATGGATTTAATTATGGACTTAAAATTGTATAACTCTTTCTTTCTTATAATATAAGACCACCACGAATACATTTCGTACGTGTGCCACAAAATCGTTTCAGTTTGGCGCAGAAGTAGTAGCGAAGGTGAGGTTAGCAAATTAGCTGATCTACTTGGAACTCTCTTCCAACGCATCGAATAACCGGGAGCTAATGCGTCAACTCTCATTCTATATTGTTGACAACAATTGTAAATAAATTTTTAAAAAATCATGAATTTTAAATGGCAAAAGAAAACCGTCGGGATTTGTAAAAAAAGAATATGCATATTGTTTGCATGACAGAAAGTTGTAATTAAAGCAATTTGAGGAGTTAAATGTGTCTGTATACTTTCATTTGTTAAACGTCCTTTCGGACTATGCCAGTTATTAGCGCTAAGCTCACCAACCAAAGAATGAAAGGACAGATTAAAAGATCAAATTTGATGTGTATCCTTAAATCAAAATTCCTAGAAAACAATATATTTCATACTTCTTCACTAATAAAAATATTTTTTTAAAAAAAATGTCCATGGTGGGGACGAAAACCAGATCTCGTTCTTGAAAGACCTTACGCCCACCAACACTCTAACAATAACACTATTATTTTTCCAGTAAGTCTCTTTCCTTCTTCAACACCTGAAGAAGAAAATTCATCTTAATTTCCTCTCATAACTGTTTCATTGTCTATTAAGAGAAACCACGTATGTCAAAAATATACACTTTTTTTCTGTGAAGAAAATACATGTTACGCACATAGTGCATCCCCACCTACTGTTATTTGGACATTTACTTGGAAGTTAAAAGGTAGCTTTGTGTTTTCGTTTTCAAGTGCATGTGAGTGAGAAAGGGTGTGCAAGTGTGTTGAATGTTGTTCTACGTATTATTTTCGTTCACTGCATTAACATAATTGGAAATTATGAAACTTAGTGTAATGCTTCTTCTTCTCTTCCATTCCCTTATGCCGTTAAGCGTCGGGTACCTCGTTCTGTCCAACTCATCCACTCCGTCCGGTCTCGACTTATTCTTCTCATTTCGTTCTTAGTTTTTCCATATTTTAATCCTATCTTTTCTATTCTATTTTCCAATGTATTTCTTGGCCTGCCTCTTCCTGCTCTACCATCAAACCCTCATCTCCATCACTTGCTTGGCTTTCCTATCTTCATTCATTCTATTTACATGTCCATACCACTTCAGCTGGCGTTCCTCTACTACTTCAGTCATTGTCTTCTTTTGTTTTACCTCTTCTTTTATTCTTTCATTTCTTATTCTGTCTCTTCGAGTTTTCGCCACTGTTCTTCTAAGATATTTCATCTCTATTGCTTGAAATTTACTTAGATGTTTATCTTGGAGTGCTAAGCTTTCTGTGCCATAGCCCATGATGGGAACTACAATTGAGTTGTAGAGCATTTTTGTTTTTATACTGATCTCTCTTTTTCCCACTAAAGTATTACTCATTTGATAATATGCTGATGCTGCCTTCTTTGTCCTATTCATTATCTCTTGATCAATTTACCCTCTGCTACTTATGATAGTTTCTAAGTATGCATACGTTTCTACTTTCTCTAGTTGTTTCCCTTCACATATTATATTCAGGGCTTCATTTTCCTTGTCCTCTTTAGTCACCCACATGATCTTACTCTTTTCTATATTAATCTTCATGCCTTTCCTTTTAAGTTCTTCACACCATTCTTCCACTGCTTGCTGAAGTCTCTCAGGTGTATCTGATATCAGTACGATATCATCCGCATATAACAGTGCTTGGATATATACTGACCTTAATCTCCATATGCCTATCTTCGTTCTGTGTGTTCGTCGTTTGCATATTTTAGCAATTTCGTCTAAAAAGACGTTAAATAGGATTGGACTGAGGCTGTCTCCTTGTTTTATGCCTTTCTCAATGTCAAAGTCACCTGAGTGTTCGCCATCTATTCTAATTGTACCTACAGGATTATTATATACAATTTTTATTGCATTCAATAATTTTACTGGTACTTTCTTTGCCTCCAATGCTTCCCATACTTATTGCCTAGGTACTGAATCAAAAGCAGCTTTTAGGTCTATGAAAGCTAGATATGTGTCCTTGTTCTTGGCAATTATTTTTTCCATAATCGTTCTTATAGTATATATATGATCTTGTGTTTGCCTTTTTAGGGCGGAATGCTGCCTGCTCCTCTTCCATATCTTCCTCCACCACTTTTCTGAGACGTCTTTCTAGTATCCTTGTGTATAATTTATAAGCGACTGATGAGAGGCTTATTGCTCTGTAGTTATTACAGTCATAGCTACTGCCCTTCTTATGTAGTGGGATAATGATATTTGTCCTCCATTCATTTGGTATTTTGTTTTCCTTACATATTCTTTGAAACATCTTGCTTAAATTCTTAACTACTTCCATACCTCCATATTTTATTAATTCTGGATTTATTCCATCTGATCCTGCTGCTTTTCCTGTCTTCATCAGTTCTATTGCTATTTGTATTTCATCTTCCTTTATTTCCCCTTCTATATCTGAGTCTTGTACCTCCATGTATGGTCCATATATCACCCCTACCTCCTCTGGATTTTAATTTTCTTTCTGGAATTTTTCACCATAGTGTTTCCGCCATACATCCAACACATCCTTTTTTTCTGTGATCAATTTATCTCCATCTTTAATGGTTCTTATTGTTTTTCCATATTTTCCTCTCAAGTTCTTTACAACTTTCCAAAATTGCCTTGTATTCTTTTCTCTAGCTTTTTCTTCAACCATATTTCCAAATTTTTCCCAGGATGTTATTTTAGCTTTTTGTTTCACTTCTTCATTCCACCAAGACGTTTTCTTTTTTCTTTTATCTACTATTTTCTTTCCGCATACTTCTTCTGCAGCTTTTATGAGTGCCTTTTTAATTATTTTCCATATTTCTTCTATCTCTAGTTGTTCTACATCTGGTCCTTCTGTCAGTCTGGCTTTTACCTGTTCTTTATACTCTTCCTTCTTCTCTTTTTTTTGTAACTCATTTTTTTCATTCTGGGCTTTGGTGGTCTCATGAAGCTTGTGTCCACTATTAGTAATCTATAGTCTGTACCCAGTTCAGCACCTCTTATAACTTTAACATCCATTATGTTTCTCCTAATACTACTGGTATATATTATGTAGTCTATTATGCTTTTAGCATTTCTTCCTTCAGCCTGAAAGATTATTTTATGTGCCTCCTTATGTGGGAAGAAGGAGTTTCCAAGAAGCAACTGATTTTCTACGCAAAACTCCAGTAATCTTTTGCCATTCTCATTCAATGTCTTTTATCCCCCGTAGCTTCCCATACAAACCATGGGCTACTTTCTTATCTTTACCTGTTCTTGCATTTAAGTCTCCCACTATCATTACATACCGTCCCTCCATTACTTGTTTATCTACTGTCCTCTGGAGTTGTACATAAAATTCTTCCTTATCAAGCACAGAGGCATCTTCTGTTGGTGCATATACTTGGATATATGATATTTTATATTCTATATCAAATTTAACTACAATTATTCTTGAGTTAACTGGATCCCAGCCACTGACCTTTGTTTCATATTCCTGACTTGTTACAATTCCTATCCCTTCTTTTGCTCTTCTGCCCTGTCCAACACCTGAATATCTCAAGGTATATCCCTCCTCAAGCATTTGTATGCCATTTCCTTTCTTTCTTACTTCACTAATTCCCATTACGTCTATCTTACGTATCTTCATTTCCTGTACTAATTCAACTTATTTTCCTAATATAGTTTTAATGTTCCATGTTCCCTTTCTCGTTTTCCTTTTCCAGTCCGGTCGTTGTTGTGTTGATCTGTCCATTCCGAGGCTCCTGTTTTTTCTCTGAATCCGTTAATACCCTTGTGTGGGGGATTGGCCCAACGCAGGGTGGATTTATTTAGGGTTTACTCCCCTAGGGCAGTTGGCTTTACCATGCCTTTTGAGTCTGCCCCACCCTTGGTTTTCTGTCAGGGTATCCTTCCCTTAGCCTTTGGAGATCCCTCCCCTCCCTGCAAGGCAGCAGGGGCAGTGCTTATTTAATGGCGGCAATTCCTCGCCATGTCACAGTGCTGTCAATGGGCTTTCCTGGGTTTTAATGAGAATGGTCCTGCCACAAACCAAGCCCCCAGACCCTGTTAGCACTGCCGCCTCGGTCCGGGACTGCTTATTTGGCATTGCCTTATTCGCAGCTAACCACCATATCTGATGGCCGTTTGCTATCCGCCACCTGCGACCCGCCCGGTTGCTGAGGCTCGCCCCTACCATAGGAGGCCGGGCTAGTGTAATGCAAGTAGTGAAAATATAAACCCAGTCTGTTAGGCTCGTTTCCAAACAACATTGAATAATAGAACGTAACGTGGAACGAGTATTATTCCATGTCGGGAACACTAGGGTCGTTAGGGTCAATAGGGTCAATAGGGTCGTTACAACCAAGGAGTAGCCATTACTGTACATATAAATCTGTTGCCTGCGTATTATCCTCCATCGCGATGCAATTCTTGCGGTGCACCCCTTCCACCATTCCACTATATACGGCGTTAGTCAAGAGGATTTCAAGATGTTATTTCCACCAAACCGTATCTAACAGGAACATTACCCGCACACCACTTGATGAAGAAGGGTTCAAGTTAAAAAATTGCTTAGGACGAAGCGATTGTTTGTTCCATCTATGGCTGAATTCTCGTTTTGCTTGTAAAATTGATTCATACGTCTCAAGTTTCAGAATACAAGACAACTTTTCCTGTTATGTTGTCATTTACCCCCAACCAGAGTTACAAGAACACCATTTCTATCGCACCAACCAAATGTCCTCCAACAAACGTTTAGCAATAATGGATCCCATAATGTGAAGATTTGGTTTCTGCCTTATATTGTTCTGAAATGTCATCGATTCATTTTAACAAATCCTTTACAATTAATCATAATCACCACATAAAAGAGGTTTGTTTGTTGCATTGTACATTTTTTTTCTTATTTTCCTTTTACCCTTTTCTGTAGATTACACAATATCCTAATATGTGTTCATCAAGTGATTGAGGTTAACTCATAGCGTGTTACAATGTTTTTGTCGTATCCATCTGCCTAGCCACATCGACTTAGATTAATCATGTCGCTTCATTCATTTGAGAGAATTAGAAACATTTTCAGAAGACAAAGATGTAATAACCTTGACTCAACTACTACCCGCCATTGACATATTTGACCGGAAAAGGTTTCGAAACAAGGAATGTCCATAAAAAGTACGAAAGTAGATATTTTAACATAGTCATCTAATGTGCGCGGCTAAGTATTTACAATAATTTGACAACGCTCTGTTAGCACACGGTTTCCTACTGTACATATACCGCTGTAATGTCTTTCAAATTATTATTTCTATTTACTTGTGCTCATATTATCCTGCTGAAAAACATTTGGCGACCCTTAGTATAGCAGAACGTATACATGTAAGGATATATATGTTAGACATTTATGATAAGAAATTTCATAATAAAGTAATTTGTACAATGTAAAAGATCAGTACAAAATATATTAAAACTACATTAATATTTCATAATAAATACATTAAAATATAATTGGTATTTGTGATCCCATAAAACTATTATGATTGCAGAAATTAAAGTTAAGAAAATAATTGTTCCATACTTTTTACATATCGTTAATAACGCTCCTTCTGTTATTACACGAATACATTAAAATGTAATTGATATTTGTGATCCCATAAAACTATTATGATTGCAGAAATTAAAGTTAAGAAAATAATTGTTCCATACTTTTTACATATCGTTAATAACGCTCCTTCTGTTATTACACGAATACATTAAAATATAATTGATATTTGTGATCCCATAAAACTATTATGATTGCAGAAATTAAAGTTAAGAAAATAATTGTTCCATACTTTTTACATATCGTTAATAACGCTCCTTCTGTTCTTACACGATATGGCGTAAATACGATTTCAATAATACACTGAACATTTAATCCATATATTTTCAGAACGTTTCCTTAAGACAAAGGACTGGTCATATTGTAATTGTTACTACACATGTGAAGACAATGTATATCATGTATTCAAGATTTTGGAAGAAGAGTAAGTGATTACCGTTGTATATTTCCTTGTAATATTAGTAATGGCCTGCTGTGTATAAATAACTCACCAGAAATCTCATACATTCATTGTTATGTTACTTCCGTTGACGTTAAATACATCTGTCGAAGATTCCCGTGGCGATGTGGAATGGGGAGGCGTAATTTACCCTGGACGTTGTTTCTTGGTGTATATTAACCAAACACGTGTGCGCGCGCGTGTGTATGTGAATTATACAAGGGCATGAACAAACCTGACTTTAAGATGGCTCCGAAGGAGCCGTACTCCGAAAGTTAGTGGCTAAGGTTGTTAAAATGTAAACAAGGGATTTGAGTGTTAGATTCCTGGTAGAGTCAGTATAAAGTGTAACATTGTCCTGATTAGCCTGTTCAAGAAAAACATACACGTAAAACAAACAAAACTGTTCTGATCGAAAAGCTAGCTTGTGTGGTTAGTGGTTAATGTTGGTGCCTGGTAATGAAGTGGCATCGGGTTCGATTCCCTACCAATTAAAATGAGGTAATTGTTATTGTTCCAATCGTAGGTATAGTTCTAGTAGCAATTTCCCACATTTTGTACAAATTGTATTTTTATGAGCAACGTTATCTTACTGGTTAAAACTGGTGATTGGAAATTAAGAGGTAGCGGATTCGATTCCTGATTTTAGAAAATGTCACAATGCTTCCGATCATAATGCAAACTGTACATCAAGTCTCGATTAGTCTATCTGAGCATAAAATGAAGTTGAAACAAACAAGATAGCGTCAAGAATCTCCAATGGTGTACTCCGGAGGGTAGGGTTTGCAATATTTGATATTGTTCAAATTGTTGGTGTGGACCCATTTCTGTAAAGATTGTATTATACTAAAACTCGATGAATAAGTGGTTAAAGCTGTTGATTGGAATTTAAGAGGTGCCGTGTTCGATTCCTGTTTCTGACTTATTGCACAATGTCCCCGATTACAATGAAAACTGTAGCTCCGATGATATATTGATTAACGCAGTGATTTTTTAATAAAGAGTTTCCGATGGATGACGCAAATAAAGTAAAATAGATAACGCCAAAATAGAGTGAAGTTGAAGGTGCATCGAGATTTTATGTGTGATTTTTTTTTAACAAAAGTTAATTTAACCCTAAAAAAGCGTCTTCTCTGATTTTGATATATTTAGGCTTTTGCTAGAAATAAATAGCATGTGTCTTCCATACTTATTGCAGTGATCGTAATAATAAAACTGTGAAATCCAGGATGGTTCACAGAGTTTGAAACAGGTAAAAATATTGGTGTTATTTTGCAGTTTTCTGTATATATTTCAGCTTTTTTCTTACACTTGTATATATATATATATATATATATATATATATATATATATATATATATATATATATATATATATATACATATTTCTCTCTCGTTTTATCAATATCAGTAAGCATGTGTGAATCTAATTTAGAAAAATTAATTTGAGAATGGTTGATAGATTGATAGCTTAGATATATGAATTTCCCACAATTTGCTCACATCATGTTGATAATTGATGATTATTGTTAATATTATTAGATTGATTGAAATGACCTTCAGCGTACCCTTCAGATAATTATATATTCTGGCACATAGGATTCGAAATTCCCAGCAACACAAAGTAAATTTAAACGTGTTGGAGGACAAGCACTACACTGAAAATCCGATGAAGTAACTTTTTTGTGATCAACAAAGTTTCCCCATTATGTCACTTTCATACTAACCATTTCGATATAATTTATTTTTGCGTGAACACGAGAGAGTGTATATTGAAAGGAAGTCGCTGGTTAATCAACTGCGCTTTCGTTTACAACAATCATTATTGTCTAAGTGCGATGTAAAATAACAGCTTAAGCAAATTTTCCAAATAGAGGAGAAGTACAATTGTTTTCATGTTCATTTATGCCTTGAATTATTGCATGTTGAAAATTTAACTTAATATATTTTTTTAATCCTTGAACAGTTTTTTAACGACGTGATGTAGGTGTAACATTCCGAAAGATGGATCATTATTATTGAAAATCATCATTATTCTATCGAAATGTATGCTGAAAATTTTCAGCATCTCTGACAAGTGGGAATTATAAAATGAGAAGAGTGTTTTCCTTAAATTGTCTTTTTAGCCCTCCTTGCCAAGAAACAAAATTCCTATTTGAAATGGCGAGCACATCACAAGAGCACTGCATTGTTTAAATAGTAATCCATGTACAACAAGTACGTTACTTATGTATGTATTGCCGTTACCATATTATGGACCAAATGGATGATGTTACAAACTTTATGTACTCACGATAATTTTTTTCTAAGGTCTTCTCGATGTTGTAGTGTAACGTTCAATTCGTTCGCCGGCTTAAACTGCTTGGGTCCGAGAGGATATGTTTAAGAGGAAAAGAATAATTTAAGTTTACCGACTTTACCAATATTTAAGAGAGACTATACAAGCGAGTGGGGAAATGACCACAGCCCTCACGAGTCAGTAAAATAACTCAACACCGATAATGATAAACCCAAAGCGTCACCACTGTACATGCTTTCTATCTTTGTTTCTTGGCACAGTCATTACGCAGCGCTGCGTCGGGCCAACGAAAAGTTTCCTCAGTGGGTTCGCCCGAACCTTTTAAGCGGACTTACTTAACACAATTACTAGCAACACACTTGGCACTTCCACACTCTCGATGAAGACTCCATCGGCGACCTCTCGTCACCAGGCGACTGCTGGCGTTTTTGATTTCACATCATTTTATTCCGACTCGTGACAGTAGTGGTTAAGCTCTCACTATTAATTCACCGGGGACCCTCATTCGATATCCTGGAGAAGAAGCATTGTGGTTCGAATATCACTTTAAATTGCAGTTCCGTTACAAAGGAACCAATATGTGCAAGACAAACTTCAAATGTCCTTCTTGCTCAATACGCACACAAATATACATTAATACAAGTATATCATTGTTTTTTTCTCCGCTTGAATTCCGAATCAAAGGCATTCCCCAAACTTCAGCTCTTACGCATGTACACAAGCAGAGAAACATAGGGATTGGACAAATTGTTACTCTTCTATCCCATCCGAAATTAGTAGTATAATTGATGCTATAATAAACCCAACTTATAAGTGTAGAAAAGAAGAGGTTATTTCGTAGGGTTCCTCTGGCGCGGGGATCTTAAATAGGGATGTACTATTAGTACTAGTTGATGGTAGAGACAGCCCTGAACGGGCAGGTACAAATATCTAACTATTCATTAAAATTGACTCATGATTCGTTTCTAGACTGAAGAGCAATGCAAATGGCAGAATGGGTGTAGACTAGCTTACCCTGTTCGGTTTAGAAATAAGACCAGTAGCTCCTGCTTCTCCGATGATTCCAGATTAAAAGACCTCGTGTCGCTCTCGTGCGCACGTATTTAAACACTCGCTTGGCCTCTCGTCACCTCTTGCCAAAGGCCAGTGTTCTTACCATTTCCTGTAGAATGCTTATTCTACACATTCTGAGCAGGAGCTGACAAGGTCTGCCAGGGTCAATATTTCTTAATCGAACGGGGTATGGTACGACACCCCCTCTTGCAAGACAATTTCTAAAATTGAAATTGTAGTCATGAAAAATTTAAATTGAACCTTCTGCCATTCACCAAAATTTAAAAGGTTTTTGTTTATTACATGAAAAAAAGGTTACATAAAATAAAATAATAATAAAAAAAAATGTCGGAGACCCTTCACCGAAAATTAAATGAAACAGAATTAAGCTCAAACTTGAATGCTGAAATAAAGTCCTATGTTTACATTAGCCACACGCTGGAAGAGTCTTTCGTAATCAACAATGCTGACGGTTGGTCAACATGCGATATAAAGTTTTGTTCGCAGGTCCGTGGAGTCAGCGGAAAGTTCAACACACTGCATCGTAACGCGATACATGCGACTTGCTTCTGAACAAGTGCTAAATAAGCACAGAACGTAATCCGTGAGAAACTTTAATGCCGCATGCTCGCAATCTTCCGCCTCATCAGGATGACAGTTCGAGGCGAGAGCAAAGGACCGTGGTAAACACCAAACTCCACTGGACTGCGCACAACCACACGAAGATTAAACAATAGATGAAGGTTATGTTTGCACTATGCCACTGACGTTCTTAGCACACTATGTGTGCACACTATGACCTGAGAAATGAGACGGCAGGGCAATCCAAATACATTCCAACCCCGGAGTCCTGGGGTACGAAGCACTGTTCTGTGACTTACACGGTCCTTGACCGATCATATTCACTGGGGGATCGGATTCGAATCCCGGTGTGGAAAGTTCCGGAATACTGGTCAGCAAAAGGTAAGATGAAAAGACGTTGGCCGTGGGGCGGGCGAACACAGGGTAGTCCATGGGAAGCCACTCCAAATAGCGGTTCCAAGCCCCAAAAATATGCCTTGTCCAATGGCGAACACTGGGGGGGATGTTAGGATAGGCCCCCGAAAGTTCACAGCAGACGATATTGCATACAGTAATTATGGCCACTGGTAGGATGAAACGTCACAGGTGGCCTGGCAGGTTGCTGATCCACAGGGCTGGGTCTCAACACATTTGGGTCGTTGACTGTACCCGGAAAGTTCCAGTATGTGGTGAAGGACACTCTCTGGCCTTACAGAGCAAAAGGGGACGATGTACATGAAAGATGTTCATGCTTCTTCTTAAGGGGGGTTAAAGTCGTGGGGGGGGGTTGCTCTGTGAGATGACATTTCTTCTTATGTTTCTGACGCTCTTCTGATCCTGGGATGTCACTTGGAATAGGGTTTTCGGTGTTGCTAGGTGACATACACCGCTGAAGCCCAAAGAAGGCTGGTGAGCTCCAAAGCCTTCAGGAATGCATTCTCCTTCCGGCCTCAAAAAAATCACTGGACTTTTCGAAATTCCTTGAACTCTTGGAATTCCCGAACAGGGGAGGAAACAGGTTGGACATAGGAATAAACTACATTGCTCACAGTCATTCAATATTGAAAAATATATAAAAAATGTGTAAAGTAATCGTCTTCTATAGGCAAGTGAAAATCATGAGTAAAGATAAGTAAACTAAAATAAAATAAACTGCCCAATAAGTGATATAAATTATAAAACAAAGGTTGAATGAAGACTAAATAAATAAAAGGCGGAAAATGTCATTTGACGCCTTAACACTGAAACACCATTAAAATGAAAATCTGACTTCATCAAAAGTAATATATGTATATATTGACTAAATTATATATATATATATATATATATATATATATATATATATATATATATAGCCCCTGGCTTCTCCCAAATATAAAATAATGTGCAATATGAAACTAAAGTTATGACATGGCACTATAAAATAAACGAAAATATGTAGGATTAAATATTGATAAATATATAAAAGTAATATGTAGATGGTATAAAATATATCCCCTGGTATCAGAAAGTGAACCCGACGAAATCCATTAATATCATGTCAGAAGTGTCAAAGCATTGTAAAAAATGAGGAACTGACGAAAAAAGAAAATTAACCCAAAATTTGGTAACGTCACAGCTGTTAAAACGGACCTAGCCACAAGTAAATTCGGGATCACTAAGATATAATAAAAGAGTAAATGACATGGCTCCAATGACGTTAAGATAAATATCCCGGGTGTGACCCTAGGAGGTTGCCTTGACCGGTCTGAAACCGTCGGCAAAATAAGGGGGGGCGCATTTGTCTCTCTTAGGTAAAAAATGTAAATTTAAAACTGAAACTAATCTGGGTTATATATTTAGAAAACATTTCTTGGCTATCTGTGAAGTAAATTTACGGTTCTGAGAATAAAGGAAAAAAAATATAAGGCATTGCGTTAAACAGAAAAGAGGAAAAACTACTCTACGTCATGCTATAGCTCGCCGTGTATTTTCTTTGTCACTTAGCATAAATGCTCGCCGCGTAAGAGATTACACTTGACCCATGACAACTGTAAGCGTCTAAATCCACTCTTTGAAGTTTTAGCCTAATAAGGTAAACAAAACTACTTTTTATGGTCGCCTTAGGAAAAGAAATTGAAACGGAACCGTAAATGAACATCATGACGCCGGGCCAGGAGGAAAGTATAGGATTTCGTATGATATTACTTCAAATAAAGTCTATGACGTGTGGGAGATTAAAATATAAGCACAATTACTCGCTATTACCTACTTTACGAAGATTAACATGAAATTAAACTGTAAGAGGTAATTAAAGTTCATTTGGGAAACTTTTGAAAATTCTGAAGGGACGAGAAAAAATCGCATAAATAAGCGCCCTTGAAGAGGCTACTATTCACACCTCGGTTGGAGGCTACTAAGCCACCTGAGTGTAAAGTTCATCTACAACAAATTCCGCAACCATCCCGACACTAGACGAAATGAAAGGTGTCATCAAATTCTCTCTCTCCGAGACTGAAATAAGATATGTGTCTTCCTCTAACTCGAATGTGGAGTAGAAACTGCGCACCGAAGTGGCCTCGATTAAGATAACTGCGAGGGAAATGCAATTCAGCATAAAGCAGGAACTCGAGGAGTCTAGCTAAAGACATCTTTTCAACTCTACTGGATGTGTGATCTGAGTCGGGGGGGGGGGGGAAGGAAGGGAAGGGAAGATATATGGCGGCCGTTCTGGATGGGCGGAGCCCCCCGTGAGTGATGACCAATAACAGGAACGTGTTCTTTCTCTGCGGGGAACACGACGATAGAGACATAGGACTGGTAACGAGGGAGGCGGTGCCAAGGAGCAAATAGGAAGAGGAAGAGAGTACTTTTCATGAACTTTTGGTTCTTGATGTATCTGGATTTCCGCGAGATTAAAAAACGGAGGGAAATAAAAAGGGGGAGATGTTTGTTCGGCGCCCCAAGCTGCTACGAACTCGGTTGCATAACGGCTAGGGGAGTGCGTGGAAAAGCAGCTTGATTATATGTCGTCATAAAACATGTTTTGAATGAAAGGGACAATTGGTTCAGAGTGGGGCTGGGGGTCGTCGGTTCGAGACACATCTACGTTTTGTGTTTTCACCGTAACTCCTTTAACTCTTTTTACTTTAACAGGATTAGTTTGAACAGAGCGAGATGAGGTGTTAACGTCATCTAACTTTAATGGATTAAGAATTTGACATGCAACATTAAATGTATCTAGACGGACGGGAGGAATTTCAAGTGGGATAATTACGTTTGGAGTATCTGCTTGGTCATAAAAGGGGTCTTGAAAGGTAAAAACTGACTCAAGATTTCGACATGTAACGGGTTGGGTGGGACCACTGTGCCAAGAGTCGCTATCCGACTGGGATATATTTAAAAATTGTACACTTGAAGACATATTTACTCGTTCCATTTCCCTTGGGAAATTATTTTCCAAAACTTTTAAATTTTTACATCTTCGCTGACAACAAATGAAGGCAAGAATTAACATACAAATAAAAACTAGTGTTAACGTAATTCCTGAACAAATGATGTACGGGTATTGGAAAGATCTGATGACCACTTCCTTGAAGGATAGGGAATTGACATGCGAGATAAATGCAATTAAAATTAATAAATATAGGAAAAACTGCATCTTGTTGAATTAGGTAGCAATTATTGAACCTAAACTTGCTAAAATGACCACAACTGTTATTTTTAGTTATTATTGAAAAAAATGAATTACTTTACGGCCAATAAATATCAAATCAATAAATTTGATAAATCACATATTTTTACACAAAATAAATTTAACTTAAAATTTTCTCGGGTATTTTAGTTAGTTTTTAGAAACAATGCAATTAGTGCAATGTAAATAGGAATTATTCAAGGAGGGGTCAAGAAGATAAAGTCAAACTGTCGGCCAGGAATAATTTTAACTGAAAATAGATAAAAAAAAATATCTCGTCAAACGTATGAAACTTCACACCTTGCTTATTATTAGCACAAATTACATGGTCTAAATGAGAACTTGGTTCTCTGCTTCATTTTAGTCGGCTTACGCAGACTTCTTTCTTTATTTAGGGCTAAATGTCACGGGAACATTAACATTTCTTAAGTTATTAACTATAATAACGGGTCTTTTCACATACTACCGGTAGGTTTAATATACACAATAGAAAAGACAAATATACACTAGATAACGCTCGTGCCGCACTTTCGTTGCTTTAATTAACTAAGTGAGCTCACTGACAACTTATTTAATTCTTTTTATAACTCATGCATGGATGGAAAAAATGCACATATATTTCAGATCGTGTTTATAAATAACTTCATATATAAAACATGCAACTGCCTAACAAAATAGTTTTACTTCTACGAGAAAACAACAATGGTGCGTACATTAGGTTTTATACGTTTGGCGATAAAACGAATTGAAGTAGTTTTTCACCCCCGTAGAGTCCGATAAATCAATTGAATGGAAAAGATCGATCAAAGATCAATTGATGACCAAGCAGTGTGGGCAAGCAAGGGTGGGTGTTATGGGTGATGACGTCATAAATGGGTGGGGTTTATTTTGTGAGGAAGGATTTGATTGGTGTGACGTCATTGAATGGGTTGTGATTAATTTGTGAGGAGTGTTTTGATTGGTTGTCGGGGGGAGGAGGAAAAGTCGGTGGCGGTTGTTGAATTGATAAGACGGTTTCCTGTTGTTAATGATGAGGTGACGGTTTTCTGGGAATGTTGATATGGGTTGGGGTTTCCTGTTGTTAATGAGGAAGTGACTACGGTTGGGGAATTGATAAGACGGTTTCCTGTTGTTAATGATGAGGTGACGGTTTTTTGGGAATGTTGATATGGGTTGGGGTTTCCTGTTGTTAATGAGGAAGTGACTACGGTTGGTTTTCAGGGAATGATGATATAGGTTTCCGTTTTGGTTGGGGGACGTAAATGACTGTTGAAGTTGATAAACGTCGACGGATAAGAAGATAAAGGAGTTGGAAAGAAAATGTGTTGGGATGTTGAAGCGATATGGAGAGATTGTGGAACACGTGTCGGGACATGTCGGATGTTTCTTGGAATGGGCGTGTAGAAGTTCGTGGGAAAGTTGATAAGATATGACTGTGTGCAGGATACGTTAGTAGGCGGCGGAATGGAGAGCGGGCAAAAAGGAAAAAAAGTTTCCGAGAGGCAGCACTTGAATAGAATAAGAAAGGTTGTGTTCTCGGAGGAGGTGGAGATTCATAGTATACCGGGAAAAGAGGAGGACCGACGAGGCACGTGGGCGTTGGATGCCTTGCGCGAGAGAATGCGCAGAGAATATCAGGGAATTTGAGGAGGGGTAGGTATATAAGAAGTTTTACCGTGTTTCATTTACACAGTTCGGCAGACTGTACGCTATCAGGTAGTAATCATCTGCGATTTTGCTGACACTTGTTCCTGGACACCCTTGCTGACACTTGTTCCTGGACGAGCTAGGTATAAGATCTGTATTCCGAGGTGAGTACTATGGGTTTCGTACGCCTATATGTGAGTAAAATGTAAATAGAACCTATGTTCGGAAATCCAAAATGGCGACCGGAAGTGGGGTTATCTTGGAAACGGTAAGACTTAGGAAAAATCTATTTACGGATTCATCACGTACGCCTATATGTGAGTAAAATTTAAATAGAACCTATGCTCGGAAATCCAAAATGGCGACCGGAAGTGGGGTTATCTTGGAAACGGTAAAACTTAGAAAAATCTGTTTGCGGATTCATCACGTACGCCTATATATGAGTAAAATGTGAATAGAACCTATGCTTATAATACTGACGTGTGCATAAATAACAGTTTTTCTTTTATTTTCAGATGGCATTGTTACCTTTTGATTTCGACCTTTTGTATGCTGACCTTAAGAACGAGAATCAGAAGGGAGAAAGAAGAAGCCTATGGAATAAGAACCAGGCTAAGCATGCGGAGAAACATATTGCGTGTTACGTCGACTTTTGCGAAGAAAACAACTAAGCGGAAGATCTGTTAAAAAATCTGGAAGAAGTGTGCAAAGATATGGAAGTAAGAATCGAAAATCTGATAAAAATGTTTTCATGTATAATCGTGAAAATAGAAAAATCTGCTGTATTCGGGGATTTCGTCGAAAATATAAAACGTGGGCAGTATGTACCTTACCATCTATCTCTTCGAGTGTGCTTTGAATTGATGGAGTTATTTAAAGGTGTCAGACAGCAGAAAGAAGAGGAGAAAATGGGGGACGAGGAGAAAGGAATGGAGAAGAGAATGGTGGAGCTTTTGAAAAAGAGAAAATTGAACAGCTAGAACTAACATTACTAATACACTAACACACTGTTCAATTTTCTGCGGTTGCATTCGAAGAGATAGATGGGAAGTTTATTGATTTGTTGCAATACAATTATTCACCTGTAGAGTTTCATTATGTGTATGAATTTCTTAGTATATATTTTGTAAACTGATGATCGGCACTATTGATTTGTACTCACCTGTAGAGTTTCATTACGTGTAAGAATTTCTGTGTATATATTCTGTAAACTGATGATCGACACCAATAAAGGTTGCGATGTATAAATATGAACTTATTATTTGACAAAATGAAATTAAAATAAAGTACTTACATCGTCCCCGTTCTCCATTCTGATCCTTCGTTAACAATTTGCAAGTGTGAAATGATCGTAGAGAAACATATGCAGCTGCCGCAAACACAGATTCCAGTATCATATCGCCTTTCAAGATAGTAAGTTAATTGCTGAATCTGGCTAATTGGTATATCTGGTAAACTTTGATTGCAGTATCATATCAAATTGGTGTCAACACTTGCGAGATGAACTCACTGCTGGCTAATCGGCATATCCGGTAAATTTGGATCGCAGTATCATATCAAGTTGGTGTCAACAGTTGCGAGATATCTAATAGCTGCATGTGGTTGATTGCTTGGCAGACTCTGATAGAAAAAATAATAAGGGTCTAATTAAATATACAGCTCTCTGACAGCCTGGTCGAGAAGTGTTGAGATAAACTGTTCTAATATAAAGTTCCTTCTTTCTTTTTCCCAATGTAATGTTATGAACCGATCGGTAGGAAAAGTCTACAAATATGGATGTTATTAACTGAGGCAGGTGTCTCACATAATAAAGATGTATTTTATAATATTGGTTATATATGTTTTATAATGGGTTATTGATTTGGTGTTATAAGTCCACTTTATGCACAGTAAGGCTAAACGGGATCGAACCTACAGTTTTAAATTGGGATCCGAACTTCTATAAGCTTTCACAGGGAAATGCACAGTAAGGCTAATTGGGATCGGACCTACAGTTTTAAAGTTTCTTCTTTCTGTTTCCGAATGTAATGTTATGAACCAGTGTTGTAATATCGGTAGGAAAAGTCTACAAATATGGATGTTATTAGTTGAGGCAGGTGTCTCTAATACTGAAGATGTATTTTATAATATCGGATATATATGTTTTATAATGGGGTTATTGATTTACTGTTATAAGTCCACTTTATGCACAGTAAGGCTAATCGGGATAAGTTTTAAAGGGGATCCGAACTTCTATAAGCTTTCACAGAGAATATATATAAGTATAACATACATATATATAACTTGACCTTTGACCTTTGACCTTGACCTTTGACCTTTGACCTTGACCTTTGACCTTTGAGCTTGACCATCGAATTTCTCGGCTCCTAATTGAGCTAGGAGGATGATTGATAGCTTGTCGGACTCGGAGTGAAGCCCTCTTTCCGGTGAACCAGGTTTCATTGTTCTAGGACCAGTGGTTTCCTACTTTCTTTATTTTCAATCGTAGACCCCCCTTCCGAACACTCTAATGAAAGGTCTCGACGTGCAGATTACGAATTTGTCATCACTTCCGGTCTAGCTCAATTAGGAGCCGAGCTATTTCCTTATCTACGTCCTTCTTCCTTTGTCGATAGATAAACATTTCGGACGTTCCTTCGTTAAGAATTTATTTACATCCTGTGTCCTGTGTTTACAGATAAACATGAAAACCGTTACATAGCGATATCTACGAGGAAAACATGTGGTGAAGAGAATATGTCATCACTTCCGGTCTAGCTCAATTAGAAGCCGAGCTATTTCCTTATCTACGTCCTTCTTCCTTTGTCGATAGATAAACATTTCAGACGTTCCTTCGTTAAAAATTTATCTACATCCTGTGTCCTGTGTTTACAGATAAACATGAAACCGTTACATAGCGATATCTACGAGGAAAACATGTGGTGAAGACGGTTAACCATTTCCAGGATAATTACATAGGGCCAGTAGAACCGTTAGGATCGGAGATAACTGTTGCGTCATGCTTGCGTATATAAAGAACGGCGTTCTCTCTACAATACAGTCTTCGTGAAATAATCATTGTACGATCATGGATGTACAGTTATCCGCTGACGATCTGTTAGTGCTATATCGTGACGGATATTACACAACATCTGCACAATTACGGGAAGTGTTGGCGAACATTGCGCAGAAAATCATCGCGGGAGAAAGTATCTCATTGGTCGAGGAGTATGACCACTTACTACGGACAGTGACAACATCCGCACCCGATATTTCTGGAGAAGGATGGACAGGTATTCCCGAAGAGTCCCCAGACCCCCCGTCGACACCCGATTCTGTATCCCGAGTCACCAAGGAGACGCAGGCATCCGACACAGGAACTAACGCTGCATCCAGATCACACCCGGAGCCTTTGCGAGGACCGTCATGGAGATCAGACCCCTTGCCACCAGCAGAGCAGCCATCAAAGAATGCTTCTGAATCAATTGGGAAAGGTAAGAAAAGGAAACGTGCTTCAGTGTCTCGTGAACAGATAGGGAATATAACATTACATAACATTCAAGAATGTGAATATCCTAAATTCCGTTCCAAGGGACGACGTGTTGAATTCAGTTTCTCACAGCCACCAGAAAATGTCGATCCTCACACTTGGATTCGCGAAGGTGTTGAAAATCTTCTCACCTACGTTAAAAAAGACACCAAGGATGAAGACAAAATAGGTTTAACTTTGTCTAACATATCTGACCCAACTGTGAAAGATATTTACATCGGGTGGCATAGATGTGATCAGTTGCATAGTGATATGGTGTGGAACATTATGTACAAAATACTACAAAGTGCGAAAACCTTCACTGCTACATATCGTTTAATTTTACGAGCAGACCATGTCAATATACCTGTTGGAGGTGGGGGTAATCGAACATATTGTTTACCTAATTACATGTTAAGCACTCAAAAAAGAAGTATCGTTGGTGTGCCAAATAGAAAAAAACCACTCTGTTTAGCTGAAGCGCTGATCATAGGGAAAGCCTATGCTGATAACGATCCTTCCTATACTCAATACAGAAAAAGCAGAAATCTTCTCAAACCTGTTTTCGAAATTATGCGAAAAGCAGATGTAGATCTGACAGACAATACGTGTGCCGGAAGTGGAATTCCCGAACTGAGAAAATTTCAGCAAGTTCTCTCAGAATATAAAATTATTGTATACAACAATCTTCGTGACGTTAAAGATGTTTTGTTTGAAGGACAGGTTGAAAACGCTTCCAAATTTATATATCTTCTCTACGATAACCTGAGACAGCATTATGATGTGATAGTGAACCGTGTTGGAGCATTTGCGGCAAAACAAGAATGTCGCGGGTGTAACGAACTCATATTTCAGAAAGCTCATAACCATCTGTGTAAACAGTTATGTTCTATGTGTCGTTCAACTCCGCCGTGTGTGCCTGAACAGGATGTTCGTAGAATATGTCAAACATGTAACAGAATTTTCAAAAATGAGAACTGCTTCACAAATCATGTTTCTACACCGTTCCGAAACGGTACTGTCTGCAGCGAAATCCAACAGTGTCCCCGATGTTTCAGAATTATTCTCACGAACAATAGATATGAGAAAGTACATAGATGCAACATGAAATATTGTACGGTATGTAATTGTGTGAAACCTGTAAATCATTTCTGTTACATGTCTATACCGAAACCTAAACAGAACTCAAAATTTCTATTTGTGTTTTACGACTTTGAATGCTACACTGACATTCCTTATCTTGAGAAAGAAAAAAACTTTTCTTAAAGTTCCGAATCTTATTGTGGTGCAGACGGCCTGTCACGCATGTTACAAAAAAGAGGATTTAACAGTTCAGTGTTCTGTTTGTGGAACAAGAGAGTTTATATTCTGGGATGACCCTGTAGACACATTCCTGTCCTATTTGGAATTGCAGCATAAGTTTTCCGACATAACCATCTGTGCACATAATGCACGAGGTTACGATTGTACATTTGTATTACGGAGAATGTTGGAGAGAGAAATGAAACCTCGTGTCATCTTAAATGGCACCAAAATCATCAGCATGACATACCAAAATCTTCATTTTGTGGACAGCCTCAACTACGTTCAGACAAATCTTGCAGGCTTTTCGAAACTTTTCGGTTTGCCTGTTCAGAAAGGATATTATCCGCATTTGTGGAACACCTACAAAAACAGAAATTACATTGGACCGATGCCTCCTCCTTCTGCATACGGTTATGAATACATGAAAACAGTTGAAGATCAACACCGTTTCATGTCTTGGTATGACGTCGAATGCATGCGAGACATACCTTTCAACAACAGAAACCAACTTCTCCAATACTGCATCAAGGATGTTACCCTGTTGAGACAGGGATGTCTAAAGCTGAGACAGAATTTCCTAGACATATGCAAAATAGACATTTCCAAGGATTGCCTCACAATAGCATCTGCCTGTTCACTAATTTACAGACAGAAATTTATGCCTGCTAACACTATAGGAATAATTCCTAAAGGAGGTTACCATCATGCAGATCAGATGTCGAAGTTTGCATTGAAATGGCTAACCTACGTTGAAGAACAGAATGATGTAATACTTCTTCACGGCGGACGTACTCGTGAAAAATATGTCATAGGAGGACGTTACAGAGTGGACGGTTATCACGAGGAGACGAAAACAGTGTATGAGGCCCTGGGCTGTTACTGGCATGGTGTCAACGTTGCATATCCGTTAACCCTCGGATGCATGTGTGGGGTCATTTTGACCCCACTGTCTGTTTATTTCCTGGTATTATAATAAAATCTAAATAAAAAAATCTGATTTTCTGTGACATCTTACCATGCTACTTCAGCTATAGGAACATGTATAAATAAATTTGTTACAATTTATTTTAAATTATATTTGTAACGTTTTTTTAACAATACCCCTCCTTTCCATGTGTGGGGTCATTTTGACCCCAGCCTAAAAACAGCAGGAAAACATTCATAAAGGGAAATTGATCGTACATATTATGATCAATTATGGCCAAACTAAACTAAATCATTTCAAGATCAACCACCCACCCTGCCATGACTCACTGCAAAGTGCGCATGCGCAGATGTATTTGGCGCGTATCGAGGCCAACTGAGAGAAGTTGGGATGTTCCTGTTCGTGAGCGTTTTCTCAATTAATTCTCCAACCCGAAGTACAAAGCAATCTTTGGAGTAAATCGTTTCGATGACATCAGAAGACTGCTCTGATCTGATGACACATACGTACTGGCGCTGCACGTTAGGAGACTGATCACATGGCTGCATTTCGATATATCTGGACACTTTATATCAAGAACTGTCGCAGAATTATGGTACCCGGCGTCTTTCTTACGACTTATGAACAGTTAGTGCCTTTCCGTGGGAAATGCATGTTCGTGCAATACATACCAAGTAAACCGGCCAAATACGGCATCAAGATCTTCTGATTGTGCGATGCTGATAACTTTTACGCCAAGGACGGTCTAATCTACTTGGGACGACAGCCAGGAGAGCCAGTTCAAAGAACCTCATCAGCAATGTCGTGAAGAAACTGTGCTACACACTGCGGAACTCTGGAAGAAATATCACAACTGACCAATTCTTCACAAGTCATGGCTTGGCTAACGATCTCCTGTTACAAAATGTAACCATTGTCGGAACAGTAAAGAAAAACAAACTTGAAATCACACCTGCACTATCCAATATCAAGACAAGACAGCCTTGCACATCACAATTCGCCTTCCATGAAAATGAGACCCTGGTAAGCTGCGTGCCGAAGAAAAACAAGAATGTCATTCTACTCAGCACCATGCATCATGACATACACATTGATGATGATGATTCTAAGAAGAAGCCACAAATCATAAAGTTTTACAACCAAACAAAGAGTGGAGTGGACGCCATGGACAAACTGCTTCAAACGTACACCTGCAGAACACAAGACACTTCGATGGCCAATAACCCTCTTCTATAATGTAATCAATGTAGGCGTTCTCAATGCATACACATGCTACTTGTCACAGCATTCTGATTACCAATCAGGCGTCAGTCACAGACGCCGTTTGTTCCTTATCGAGTTGGCGAATTAGTTGATTTTTCCTCACATGTGCGGCAGGTGCCAAAGCTTGAACCTGAAGAAACCAGTAACCGAGGGAATGAAACTTTGCGGCGTAGTAAGGCAGGCACAGAGACTGGAGGAAAGATCTTCAAAGAAAGGAGTAAGATGCCAGGTCTGCACAAGACAAGAGGACAGGAAGACGACGGAACATTGCCGAAGATGTGGGAATCCTGTGTGCAGGTCCACAGCAGTGTGACTGTGGTGTGCTCAGAATGCGAGTGAGGTGTATTTAATTGCCATGAGAGGCCGGCACATTCTTCTTTTTTTTTTTAAAAAAAAATATTTGTTCTAGATAAAATAATATTTAGTGCTGTATTGTGTTATCTCTAAAATACTGTTTCTCAGGTCAACTGAAGTTCTGATAATTGCGAGCGAAGTGTAACTACCATTATTATGTAGAACAGTGAATTGTCAATACATTGTTATTTTTTGGGGGGACTTAAATAATAATAATAATAAAAATAATAAAAGGGTAATTATTTCCTATGTTATATTCAGATAAATTATTGATCAATAACCCATATTAGCTGAACAATTTACTCTGTCGCACTTATTTCAATGCATAATTGCATTGGGGTAAAATTGACCCCACATATGTAAAGTTGTAAAAAAAAAAGTGACATGCATCCGAGGGTTAACAGCGATATGTATCATAAAGATGACGATGAAACCGATCAGGATAGTAACAGTCAGAAACACAGTGACATGTTGAACACTGCAGCCTTCAGATACGAGACAACATGTCGTAAACTTGCGGCTTTACGTTCTGAAGGATACCATGTCGTCACTATGTGGGAATTCGATTTCAACATAATATTGAAAGCAGATCCTGAACTGAATAGATATCTATCGACACATCCTATTGTCTGCTGCATTCCTTTAAATCCACGAGACACCTTATATGGAGGAAGAGTTGAAACAGTCAGGACTTATTACAAGATCAAGGAAAACGAGAAATTGCAGTACAACGACTTTACAAGTTTGTACCCTTATGTGTACAAATACTGTGCCTATCCTGTCGGACATCCTACAATATTTCTAGGAAATTCTATTCCTCCGGTAAATGAGGTTTTGAACATGGAGGGACTCATCAAATGTACTATTCTGCCACCGAAAACCCTTTTACATCCTGTTTTACCTACAAAAATGCACGGAAAACTGATGTTTGTATTGTGCAAGGAATGAGCTTTAGATTAAAATGTGAAGGTACATGCAGCCATTCCGATGATCAGCGTATACTTTCAGGAACTTGGGTCATAGCCGAGGTGTGTAAAGCTTGCAGTTTAGGCTACAAAGTGCTGTCAGTGTCGGAAGTGTGGAAGTATGAAACATCGATGTACGACCCTGTCACAAAAACTGGAGGACTTTTTTCTGGTTATGTCAACACCTTCTTGAAAATAAAACAGGAAGCGAGCGGGTGGCCTTCATGGTGTCAGAACGACGAGGATAAGCAGAAATACATACAGGAATATTTCGATAAGGAGGGTATTCTGTTGGAAGAAAACAGTATCGAAGTCAATCCCGGGACACGTTTTCTGGCTAAACTCTGCCTTAATTCTTTATGGGGCAAGTTCTGCCAACGGGACAATCTTTCCCAGACAACCATCATCAAGGAATCGAAGGATTTCCTCGATAAAATGACTGACCCCAATATCGTAATCGGAGGAGTCGTATTCATCAATCAGGACACCGTTTTAGTGAACTGGAAATATGTTGAAGAGGCAGTCAGTCAGAACAGGAAAGTAAACGTTCCTATCGCTGCCTTCACAACATGTCATGCTCGTCTGAAACTTTATGAACTTCTAGAAAAATTGGGTGACAGGGTATGTTATTGCGATACAGATTCAGTAATTTACATAGATAGTCCTGAAATGGAATACCATCCCCAGACAGGTGACGCACTAGGAGAACTCACCGATGAATTGGCAGATTTCGGCACCGATGCGGTTTGTGAACAGTTTGTTTCAACGGGACCGAAAAGTTACAGCATGAAAATAACAAAACCGTTCTCCGAAGCACAGTATATCTGTAAAGTGAAAGGGATTACATTGAATACTTCCACATCAGAATTGATTAATTTCGATACCATGTGCGACATGATAAACAATGAGAAACCTGAAGTTATGGTCGAAAATATTTTCCGAATCAGAAGAACAAAACAGTTCCAAGTCATCAGTACAAATGAAAAAAAGCTGTTTCAGCCAGTATTGTTGAAACGACAATTCGACCATGAACATTTATCGTTTCCTTTCGGATACTGTGCAGACTAAAATATGTCTGTAACGGTCCAGAGTTCGAACCCTTCGTAGGCTGATATAAAACGTGTTCGCAGACTGCCAGACCTTCATTTTTCTCCAGAATCTGTAAGACGTTTCTTCAACATGATTCCTAAACTTTCTCATCCTTTCACCATGATGGTTTGCGGAGCATCAGGAAGCGGAAAAACTACTTTTGTGACAAATATGGTCGATTCCATCGTTCATCTTGTAGAAGGATCCGTCAAGAAAATCATATGGTGTTACGATCAGGAGAACAGTATTCCACAAAGTCTTCGAGATGTGCAATATCATAAAGGTATCGTCGATTTGCAGTCGTGGAACGGAAAAACTCCTACACTCATAATCCTGGATGATCTTATGATGGTTGCACAAGGGGAAAAAGTCGCCGACCTTTTCACAAAAGGCAGCCATCACAAAAACATTTCGGTGGTGTTCATAACACAGAATCTTTTCCACCAAGGAAAAAATTGCAGGGACATTTCGTTGAACGTGAAGCACTTTGTTATTTTTAAAAATCCTCGAGATATGAACCAATTCACTGTTTTTGCACGACAACTTCATCCTCATCGCATGAAGGAACTCGAAAAATATATATAGATGCTACCACACAACCTTACAGTTATTTGTATATCGATCTCTCACAGTCAACACCGGATCCTTTACGTTATCAGACAGACGTTTTCAACCAGAATTACTCAACTGTATATCTTCCTCAGGAATGTTTGAAACATCGAGATGAGGAAAACGAGGAAGACACGTACCAACTCACGTTCTAACAGGAATAGACATTCGACTTCTTTCAAGAAACATTCACCTTTCTTGCACGTGTTGAAAAATTCGCCGCCCAAAATCCGTAAATCATTATTGAAAAGTGCTCCGAAAAAAACGATACGTTTCATCAGCGAATGCTGCCTGAACGTTTTAAAAGGAAACGTGAAAATTAAACCGTCCGCAAAACGTCGTCTGACACCTTACAAGTCGGTCATACGCAATCTAGTGAAACCGAAAGTGAACATCGAGAAACGCAGAAAGCTTCTTGTTCAGAAAGGAGGATTTCTACCTTTACTCCTAGGCTCCTTGTTATCGGGTCTTCTCGGTACTCTCATTCCTCATTGAGAAATGACATCTTCTTACAAAAAAATGATCGTCCTTTCACCGGAACAGTTAGCACGTATTCGTGGTTCCGAATTGTCCGTAACTCAAAAATTATCCGTTCTAGATAAGAAGATGAATGATATTCTAAAAATGAAAAATATATCAGACGATCAAAAATGGCGTCTTTACAGAAAGGAACTGGACGAGTATTTATGGCTGAGTCGAAAATCCAAAGAACCATTACAGATTCCTATTGTTCAAGATAACGACGGTTCTTCTACTATTTCACCAGAATCGTCGTATTTTCCTCAGAACCTGGCAGAGACATTACCCCGTAATACACGTCATCAGTTACAAAATATCATCGATGAGTACCAATCCACGGCACAACATTTGATAGACGAACGTCAGGAAAAAACACTTCCGGATCCGAAAACGTTGAACTTCTCATCGTCGCCAACGGAAAGCCCTGGACCGTCTCATCGACAGAAGAAGAAGAAGAAGAAAGTGACAGTCCGTGTTTCCAGGAAAACTACACCTTTTCTGAGAACACCTGACGCTTACAAACTGGTTCCTCTGAGAAAAAGCCGTAGACAGAGAGATCGGTCATGGGAGTCTCTAAGTTGAAACATAATAAAATTCTCACCAAAATATATTACGATCCACGACACCATGCTTCATTCTCATCTGTAGATCGTCTGTGGAAAGCGGTACGGGATAAAAATATATCCCGCGATACGGTGAAAAAATGGCTGATGCATCAGGAAACCTACACTCTCTCTCCACAAATCTGCGAGAAAAAGGTTTCCTCGAAATCATTACAATGTATGGAACATAGACATGCTTTGGGAAGCTGATCTCAACGACATGACATCGATACAAAAACATAACGACGGATACAAATATCTTCTGACAGTGATCGACGTATTTTCAAAATATGCCTTTGCATTAACGCTAAAAAATAAAACAAGCAATTCGGTAACCGAAGCTTTCAAAACTATTTTCGAAGAAAACAGACGGAAACCTGTTACACTACAGACCGACCAAGGAACGGAATTTACAAATTCTACATTCCAGAAATTTTAAAAAAATGAACATATACAATTCTCGACAGCAACAAATTATCCTGTGAAAGCGAGTGTAGTGGAACGTTTCAACAGAACATTAAAAGAACGGATGTGGAAATATTTCACCTCAAAACAGACAAGACGTTATGTAGATATTTTACCGCAACTTCTCGAAGGTTACAATACAGCAATCCACAGTTCCATAGGAATGGCCCCTCGAGATGTCAACGAGACAAATGTTTACATTGTGTGGAAACGTCTTAACAAAGCTGACAAACATGTCTCGCAACCGTCTTCAGATCTTAATGTAGGTGATATTGTACGAATTTCTGTCGTCAAAGGACATTTCGAGAAAGGATACGAACAATCGTGGTCACGAGAACTTTTCAAAATCCATGCCCTTGTTCAGCGAACACCTGTACCTGTATACATATTAGACGATTTAAATGAAGGACCTGTAAAAGGCACATTTTACAAACACGAACTGCAGAAAGTTTATTCGGATCCTGAAGAAGAGTATAAAATTGATAAGATTTTGAACACCGGGGAAAAGGAAAAAATTTGGAATACCTGGTTTGTTGGCTCGGATATCCACCTAGTTTCGATTCATGGATCAAGGCATCTTCCGTAAAACAGTTATCGGGAAAATAATTTCCAAAACATATTTATATCAAAATATGACGTTACTGCGATCCAGTGAGTCCTCTGTGTTCGGCGAGAATGGACGATAATTTCTACGTTTACCTCCTATCATCTGCATCGGAGGAATATTTTCCAGACACACACTCACCCATTTCACCGTAAAACTTGCTAAACGGATCGATCTGTCTCCAGAATTGTGGGAAGTCGGATTGGCAGAACTACATTATTCAACTCTATACGACGATGTTTTGGAAACTGATTCTGGAATGTTAACTCTTCCTGTTCGGACATATGCAAGTGCTCAGGACCTGATCTCTACCATCATCGAATCTCTCCCCGACGACCTGGAAATAAGGAGATCCGTTCTCGAGAAATTCTGGCATTTTTTGACGGAACCGCAATGGGGAACATTTGGATCTACTGTTTGTGCGGATAACACACTCTATATTAACGAACAACCATTTTATTTTCCTGCAACAACATATACGATAGAGGATCTGATTTATTTCCTGAAAACAGACCCTGCTAATGTAGCTGTTCCTACTCATCTCAGGTTTTTCTTCAAACAGGCCGTGTACAAACATCTATCCGTGATAGGGGTTCCGAAACCTGAACCTGACGATGCTCCAACAAATACCGTTACACCCATAAACGAAACTGATGACTATGCTAAATTTCGATATGACATATTGAAATCTATTTATTCTACGCACGCACAGTCCAATAGCGTTGTGGATAAAAACCCATATATATTTATTTACTCCGATCTGGTGAAACAACAATTGGTCGGGGGAGAAATGGTACGTCTCTTGCGTCTTACCCGAAAACAGTGTTCGGACACAAATACGTCTTGCACAGTACCCGTAGCCCATCAATCATTCGACCCGATTCATTATGTTCCTCTGGATAAAGCCTCTTTCGAAACAATAGAAATTGCGTTGTACGATAGAAAAGGAAATTTCTTACCTTTGAGAACTGGGTCCGTACCCACAATCGCTGTTTTACATTTTCGTAGAAAAGCAAAATCCTTTTAAAAAACAGTAGACCGCTATTTCTCTCAGTCTTTGTCGAAAAGCGAATGAATCACCATGAATTCGCAGACCGAATATTATAGTAACCAAATCCGTGGAGGAATTGGGCCCATCTACCGTTCAACTAGAAATCAAAAAGGGAGAGGATTAGGATCACTTTTCGCAGGACTGTTTAGAATGGTGAAACCTCTACTCTGGAGTGGTGCAAAGACAATCGGAAGAGAAGCTTTAAAAACAGGAGCTAACATTATCACCGACATTGCAACAACCCAACAAACTCCGAAAACTATTGTTCGTCAACGGGTACGTGAAGCGTGTCAAAATCTTCAAAGTAAAGCACAACGGAAAATCGACTCTCTGGTAGGTTCCGGTATAAGAAGAAAACCTGCAACAAGAATTGCTCAGTTGATGTTAAAACGTTCAGCCACCCGTATTAGAACATCTACGATCCGTAAAAAACGAGCATCCAAAAAACGAAGGAAAACATCAGCAAAATCTAGGAGAACACGTAAAAGAAAAATCAAACAGAAGGTCGCAGGAAAAGATATTTTTGGATAATGATGGAGGATAACATGTGCATGATCTCGCAGTTCGACCTCTTCCGGAAAAAAACCTATTCAGCAAAATGTGGAAAAAACGTACACAGCCACCTACAAACCTATCGCTTCCATCGATAATCAGAATATAATTCAGTTTGTCATACCGGGGGCAGGAACTGATTTTCTCGATCTTTCATCTGCCTATCTTCGTCTGCAAACGCAAATGGTTAAACAGGATGGAAGTCCCATGAGTGCTTCCGAAACCGAAAATGCCCTCACAAAAAACTGCGGGGTCGTGAATTATCTTCTCCAATCACTTTTTTCCCAATGTACAGTGACTCTCAACGGCATTGCTGTAACAACCGCCGATAACAATTACGCATATAAAGCAATCTTCGAAGCAGCTATCAATTACGGAAGCGATGCCGCAAACACGCATCTCACGAATGCCCTATGGTATTTGGACACACCTGAACATCAAGATGAAATCACTGCCGACAACACAGGTTTCACCACAAGAAAAAAATTTTTCCAGCATATTACGACGACCGGAAATCCTACGGAAGTGACAGCCGTGGTCGACCTTATGGGAAAACTTCACATAGATTTTTTCCACCAGTCTAAATACCTGCTCAACGGTGTTGAAGTACGCATAGATCTAGCTAGATCACGTGACGCTTTTTACATCTGGGGAGACAAGACATCACCTACAGCCAGAATAAAAATTTTAAAGGCTGTTCTCGACATAAATCACATCATTCCTACTCCTACAACCAGTTTGGCCATAGACAGAGCACTCACTTACGCTCCTGCCCATTATCCGTTTACCAGAAGCGTCATCAAAGCTTATTCTTACATCGCCGGAACGCAGCAGATTTCGATCGATAATGCTTTTCAAGGTCCTTTTCCGAATGTTGTTCTTTTTGCTATGGTATCCACAGCCAGCTTTCTCGGAGACAGTAAGAAAAATCCGTTCGACTTTAGAAGTTTTAAGCTAACTTCTTTCCATCTTGTGAAAAATGGAGAACTCGTACCTTCCGAACCTTTACGAATCACCACAGGAGGAAACAGCGGATTGATAACACGTGCCTATCAAACTCTATTTTCCGGTACAGGCATTCAACACGCCAATTACGGACACCAGATCACACGGAAAATGTTCGAGAACGGATTCTTTTTTCTGATTTACGACATAACGCCTGACTCTTCAGGAAACGACACGCACACCAGTCTCCAGGAACAAGGCGTCATCGGAGCCGAGATGCAGTTTTCTCCTCAGCTGTCGGAAAATATAACATGCCTTTTGTATGCTGAATTTGAATCTGCAGTAGATATACCTAAAGAGAGAAATGTCATCCTCCATCAGTGAGACCGAATTTTCCATAAATATGTCTGTCTGTGTTTCTGACTCACAGTGTTATCGAAACAGGTCCGATGTAAACATTATACTGCTTGTGATGGAAAAACCCACCAAAGTGATAACCCGTACTATTAAGCATAGTCGTGTTTCTTCGAAAGTGACAACTTCAAAACCTGTGAACATACAATCGTTTCCCGAACTACTTGACAGCAGCTCTGGAAGCATAGAAATGACCAAAGGCAGACACATTATTATACATTATTGAAAACATAAGCAGCATGAACACATCACAGATCAGACAGATTCTATCTCGTAACTGTTCCACCAGAAACATTTTCTACGGTGTTTACCCGAGAGATCTTTTACCTCGGACGTTTCCTACCCCGGCCTTGATCATCGCAAACACTGACAAGTCCGACTCCCGGGGTACACACTGGGTGGCCTTCTATTTCGACAAAAACAATGTGGCCGAGTATTTCGATTCATACGGATTTCATCCTTTCTATCAAGAATTCGTAACTTTCCTGAACAGTCATTCCTCGGTCTGGACTTACAACAACATTCCCTTACAGGGGATATTGGCCACAACATGCGGTCATTACTGTTGCGTGTATGCTTATTACAAAGCACGTCACGTTACAACCAAGGATTTCATCCAGACATTTCCACCAGGTATCAGTAAAGATGGATATATCCTGCACCGTTTTCGTGAGATCTTCAAATGTTTACCCCATTCCAAGTGTCCCAGAGGGGAACAAACGTGTTGCTCTATCCACACGATCCAGGCTCGTGTCATGAAGAAATCTATTTAAAATGTGTGCTGCGTATCTTTCTCTCAGTGCCATCGAGACAGTTCTAGTGAACACATCATGGAACCTCCTGCTGTTTCTATAATGGAGAAACACGACAAACTTGTGACACGCATGACCCATCAGGATGATGTTTCCAAACGTAAACCTCGAAAACGTGTGCAACCCGTTAAATTAGAAACCGTTGCTATCAAGAACGAGGCGGCTGACGAAGGAATGGATGTGACTACGGACTGTGATTTCATAAAGAGACGTAGGGAAATTGGTTTTTCCACAGACAAAATCGAGTGTCCTAAACTACATGACGTAGATGCATGTTTAGATCTCTATCTTGCAAACACATATTTTCTGAACAAGGAAAAAAACAAGTACGTAGCCATAGGATTCGAAAAGGAATCCCCTTTCAATTTGGTGTGGGAGTTTTCGCAACAGGGGAGATCACCCGTACGCATCGATTCTAAACAGATTAGAGAACTGTGTGCTTTAAAATCTGACTTACTGAATTACGTCGACACTGGTCGACGATTCAATTATTTGGTTACTGAAAATATCACCGTTAGTGGTGTAAATTTTTGAGGGAAACGTTGCATCTCGATGTATCAACATCATTCACCGGATGCTTTCATTTTCACAGCCTCTGAACTACATTTATTTATGTGTAATCTTTTCAGACCTCTGCAAAAATTAATGAACGAACGTTATCATAAATTACAACCCGAAATGGAGGCTTTTGTATATTGTATAAAAAATAATATGGTTTCAGAAAAAAAGAAGTACTCAATGTACTGAACAATTTTTATGTACTTTGGTACAACGAACTGATGATTGAAATATATCTTGAGAACAATCTTGGACACACATTGGTATTGTAAATAACATCTCTTATATATTTGCTGTTGTAAACTATCCATTGTATTTCATATTGTAAATAAACCATTGTTACTTTCATGTATTGTGTAAAATTACCATTATCGATGTCCATATGTAAATATATTTCACATTGTGATCGAATCATATTGTTAACCTATATCTACAATTATAAATAAAACGTTTGTAAATGTTCAAAAAATATTTTATTTCTCGTACTTATTACAATAGAAACTGTACATCTTCCAGACATTTTCAACTGCACAATTTTTTTTTCACGTTCTCACATTTATCGCACAGATATTTTACCCATACGTTTTTCGCCAAGTAATTTTTCCAACCATTTTATTTTCTCCATACCTTTGACGTACACTTCCTGATTCACAAGCATAAAATATAAAACGTCTCCTAATTTCTCATACGGTAGCCACCCATCTCCCCAGTTCAGATCGTGTTTGTTGGTACGGAGCCAGTAATTCACCCGGCGATACTTTTCACTCAACAAGTGAAAACCATATGCAGATTTCACTAAACAGTCAAATGCGCTGTCGAAAGGAAATTTTAAAATCCCCACTTCTTTCCACACAAATTCTCCTCCTGCTCCGCGAAGACCTTGAACGTCCAAAAAACAAGCTTCCATTTTGTTCAACAGGTGAAAACAGTTAAGGTATCTTCAATGCTGCCCCGGCATACGGCACACTTGTCCAATTGGGAAGCACAGAATCCGCAGGAAACAAAATGTCGACACGGAAGAATTACGACACTGCATGGATTCTCAAAACATATTTTGCACACTGTCACGGAATCCACACTAGGTTTATCGGATGTTTTCTCAACAGTCTCTATACTGTCACAATACTTGCAGCTCTTGGAGTTACGATGTAACGCCGCAACACTCTGTATGAAAGGACACTGGGGTATCAACATGTAATGTCCTAGAATAGGACAATCTTTGGATGTCCAATCGCAAAGTCCGTACGAACAATGAAAACATAATACCCTGTCGCTAAAGCCTGAATAGTAAAATTCTGCAGTCACTAATTCTTCCGGAGTCTGGCATAATCCTATAGGCCACTTTCTGTATGTTCTGTAACTCGAATTCACTGATAGGTAATCGATAACATATGGCTCGGTGCGAGTCCAGCAATTATGGTGAGTAAACACTCTCATACGAGGTAAAAACGAATTAAATCGGGTTCTGTAGGTGACAGGGTCCTTGGCATCGGGTATGAAGGTTCAGCCAGAATATTCTCAAAATCAGATACTGTAGGTGACGGGGTCCTCGGTATCGGCGATAAAGGTTCCGCCAGAATATCCTCAAGATCGTCGGGGAACAGTCGTCTGCGAAAATCGAAACCTTCGGGAGGAACCACAGGGAAACAAGGATGACCTTCTAAGTTAAGTAACAATGGACGATCACAGCCAGAACACCACACGGAATTTCTGTCTGCCAACAAAGAAAGCCACTCTTTCACTCTCTTCTTCAAAGCTTCGCCCAACTCTTCCTTCCTGCGACGTAGTTCGCAGATACACCCGTGACTCGGAAATCCTGTTCTCTCGTCACCTCTTATTTTCCTCTCTTCTATCTCCTTCAAAGTCTCGCAGCGACGGTGAATTCTTTTTCCTGAGCCGTTGACCACGTGACATCCACACCAGGGAGATTCAGGTATCGCTACATACATAAACGGGAAATAACTCAGCAACCGATCCAGGGCCGTTCGATCGCTGTCCAGATCGCCGCAAGACCGAACAAGTTCCCAGAACTCTTCGAGCTGATCTCGTAGAAATTCACACCATTATCAGACAAACGTGTACCGCTTACATCCATCCACACATAATACTAAGATTCTCTTTACTTTCTATTTATACCCTTTTCCCTCCTACGTCACCATTTCCGTTAAACAAACTTCAAACTACAAGGCTACGCCCAAAACATGTTCGGGCATGTTCACACAGAACCGTTACACCACCCAGAAATTGCAAATTCATCCAAACCTACGCCCAAAACATGTTCGGGCATGTTCTATTCAGACAGAAAACCGTTACAGCCATTTCCAGGAATCTCAGACTCATCAACGGTCTCAAACGGGAAACGCCCCCTAAAAATAGCCACCCATCTCATCAACAACCGGAAACCCATATCAATCACTCATTAACAACACATCAACGCCATCTGTTTTCAAAAAACCGGAAACACGTACTCCAATTTATATATGACGTCACACACCAAAATAGCGTAACAAAAACAAAATGGCGTCACAGAAATTAAAACAATTCCTAATAATAATATAATAATATTTAAATTAATAATAATTTAATAATATAATCTGGTCACGTGACTTCCATTTTGTGACGTTACAAACAGTCACGTGACTCCCAGAAATTGCAAATTCATCCAAACCTACGCCCAAAACATGTTCGGACATGTTCTATTCAGACAGAAAACCGTTACACCCATTTCCAGGAATCTCAGACTCATCAACGGTCTCAAACGGGAAACGCCCCCCAAAAACTACCACCTATCTCCAACACCGGAAACACTTATCGAGTCCTCATTAACAACAGGAAACACTTCCCGCAATCTCAAACTTATCAAACCCCCCAAACCGAAAACGCCCCCCGTTATCAACTCCAGACCGGAAACACTTATCAATCTCCTCATTAACAGGAAACCCATATCATTAAGCCCCGCCCCTTTTTTCCCAACAGCCAATCAAAACGCTCAAAACACCCACCCTTGCTTGCCCACACTGCTTGGTCATCAATTGTTCTTTGATCGATCTTTTCCAATCAATTGTTTTATCGGAATCTACGGGGGTGAATAACTACTATTGACGTATTGATACGTTTAGGGAAATGGAACGAAAAATAAAATTAAAATAAAATATACAAATTATAAAAATAAAGTCCACACAGAAGGTAAACAATTACGACATGTGCTTTGGGCTACGTATGGGCGGTTACTGGTTCGAAATCTTCTTCTTGAAGAGATACGATATTCGTTTCTTCCTCACCCCCTGAAAGGCGGTGATAGCGTTTTAACCTCTGTACAGCCACTAAATCGGACACAATCTTGCCGCGTTTGTTTTCATATTCCACTAAATAGGCATTGTTATTTTCCTTTCTTACTATTACCGCGGGCCAAAAATAAACACCTGAAAAGCACTTAGCCGTTTTTTGCTTTCTGAGTGGGGTTATATAATAATACCAATTCACCAGGAGCGTAACTTGTTGCTTGATGACGTCTGTCATAATACTTCTTTTGGGACTCAAATCGTTTACGTAAATTTTCTTGAGCTGCGTCTCGTGCCTTGTTTAGTCTTTCAAGTTTGTCTGTGTTCGCACTATTTTCGCAGGGATCTGCGTGAAGCATACTTTCCCAGGGCAGACGGGCTTCGAACCCATGCATAAGGTAAATCGCACTAAAACGAGTGGAATCGCCGCGCGTAACATTATACGTAAACACCGCTGGTTGTATATAGGTAATCCAGTCATCATGTTTCGGGGTTACAAAATGCTTAATTATACTTTGTAAAATACCGATACCTCGTTCCTCTAAACCGGAAGTATTATGGTGATACGCAGTAACAAATTTTAACTGAATACCGAGTTTAGCACTAAGCTCTTTAAATACAGAGGAATTAAATGAGCCACCCCTATCACTGTTAAGAGTTTTCGGACAACCAAATCTTAATATTATGTGCTCGTAGAGAAAGTTAGCAGCCGTTTGAGCAGTGGTATCGACCACAGGAGCAGCAATCATATATCGGGTACCAAAATCCATGCATGATAAAATATATTTACATTTATTTGGGCCACTGGGAGGGAAAGGTCCCGCGAAATCTATAGCTAGGCGTTCAAAAGGGCGACAGCTTGGAAAGGTCTGGAGTTCACCTTGTGGCAGCCCTGTAGGGCGCTTGTTTGTTTGACAAGATAGGCACTGGCGACATTTGTCCTGTATAAAACGTTTCATATAGGGAAAATATATGCGATTGAGCGCATTGTAATATGTTTTAGTATACCCTAAATGACCACCACCACACGGGTGAGAATGTAATTGTTCAACTACAGCATGACGTAATGACTTAGGTATACAAAGTAATTTCTTACTTCCCCCACCCATCTTATGGTTCCTGTATAAAAGACCATTTTCCAGGACATAATAAAAAGCCTGTCTTTCGAAGGGGGATTGGGCGTCATCTGCCCCCTCCAAAACTTTTATGATTTCTGAAAAAAATGAGTCGTCGCGCTGGTGTTTTCCCACATCTATTGATTCATCCTGGAGGAGAAATATACGAGGTTCGCCCAATTCTGGCGATTCGTCGTCCGGGGGGTTGGTTGATTCCCTGCTAATAGCGTCGGAAATATTTTGTGTAGATTTACAATGAACGACCGTAAAATCGTATGAATCAAGCTCTGCACTCCACCGCGAGAGCTTCGAACTCAAATTACGGGTGGTACGCAAATAACTGACTGCTTTATTGTCTGTTACAATTTCGAAATGTTTCCCAATTAAATAAAACCTAAAGGTTTTGAGGGCATACAGAACCGCTGATAGTTCTAGTTCCATGATGGACAATTTTTCTTCTCCTTTTTTGAGTGTTCGATTTGCATATGCTACAGGAAGGAAATCATTATTTGCATTTGGCTGTGTTAAAATAGCACCAAGGCCTTTCAGACTTGCATCACAGTAGACGCGTGTTTCTTTAGAAGGGTCATAGGGTAGCAAAACTGGGGCAGTTATTAAAGCGTGTTTTAAGTTTGTAAAAGCTGTTTCCTGGTCCTCCCCCCATACAAATTTTTTGCCTTTGCCCAAAAGGGACTGGAGAGGTTGGGCCTTCTCTGAAAAGGATGGGACGTATCTACGGACATATGAACATAAACCTAAAAATCGTTTAACTTGTTTTGTGGTGGAGGGGGTGCGGTAAGTCTTAATGGAAGAAATAATACGGTCACTTACGCGTAGGCCATAACGACCCACCAAATGTCCAAGGGCGAGTATCTCAAAATAACCAAATTTACATTTGTGTGGAGAAATTTTCAAGCCAGCGTTTTGTAGACACTGAAACAATTTTTCCAGTGTTGTCAACATTTCATTAAAGGTATGGCTCCAGGTAAATAAATCATCCATATAGAAGGCGAAGTTATCACTTTGCATTCCGCTACAAGCCAATTGAAGGGTTCGATTCATCGCTGCTGGCGAGGTTATATGACCTTGACTTAAAACATTAAATTCAAAATGACCTAGGTTGGGAACAGAGAAAGCCGTGTACTGTTTACTGTCTTCTGTGAGTGGTATTTGAAAAAATCCTGAACGTAAATCGCAACTAGAATAGTACTGCTTTCCCCCCATATCGTGCAAGATAGACTGAATGGAAGGCATGGCCATCGCATCGAACACAGAGCGTTTATTCAAAAAGCGACCGTCTTGAATAAAACGGTAACTTCCGTCACGCTTTTTCACAAGAATAACTGGTGAGTTATAAGGACTTGTACTATCCCGGATTATTCCCTGTTTTTTTCAAATTCTCAATTTGTTTCTTTATCTCTGTTCGCAAATGCACCGGGATCGGATATTGCTGCATATGGAACGGAGTAGGATCAGAAAGCTTTATCCTGTGTTTGTAATTGGAGGCAAGGCCCATGTCATTTTCGGACCAACTGAAAACATTTTTGTATTTTAACAAAAGCTCTAAAAGTTGATTTTTCTCATGTTCCTCCAATTGAGGATTAATGTCAAATTTGGATATATCCACTTGTGGGATATCGTCGTTTTCTGATTCTTCCTTTGTTAAATTAACTGTTACAGAACTATTTTCCTGATCCACCGTTGCCAACTCACAAGATTCTGCACCACCGATCCGAGTACCTTTGCGAATTACAATTCTATAATTCAAAGGGTTGGATACCCAAACAAGTTGTGTAGCAGGGTTGAATATCGACCTTGGTACCATTATGCCAGATTTAGCCTGAAAATTTGCATCCGGCTCAAGTAAAGTTAAATTTGGATTTGCTGTATGGACTCATTTTAAAGGGATGCACAAATGTCATCTTGGTTTCACAACAATTCGTTTAGAAGCCACACATTCAGGTTCAACAGTATGTACCAGCAAACCTGCCAATTTAACGGAAACATCAAAAGCTTTCCTCTATTCAAACCGAATGCGGTTGCGTGGGGGAGTGCCAAATCTGCTCAAAGCCAATTTATTGTTTTCAAAATCTAAAGTTGCACTTTGGGCTTTTAGAAAATCATTACCAAGGATGGTATTATGACCAAAATCTTGTATCACCCTGAAGGGGTGCCTAAATGTAAAGCCATTTAGAGAAAAATCTAAAAGTACAATTTCTTTAATTGTTAAACAATTATTCGTGACACCTTTAACTAGAGTGTTGATTTTAAACCTCCTAGCATGGGCAGGAATACCCTTATCACTTGTTACACTTATTTGGCTCCCACAATCGACAATTAACTTTTGACGTTCCCCATTTTCGTTGGCATGTACATAAATGAGGTCTTCAGACGGGAAAGTAGAGACTAAAATCTTTATCCTGCCCGCAGGTATGTCTCCATTACTTGCGGTTAATTGGCGTTTAAATCTTCTGGATTTTGAAGACAAAATTCTTGGTGGTGATTAGGAAAACCACATTTATAACAAAGTTGTTGGCCACGCCGGTCACCTTGATCGGGACGACCGCGGGAGGCTGGTGAACCTCGCCCCCGGCCTCGCTGAAAATTGGAACGATTCTGAAACCGGCCGTTGTTTGAACGGTAGCCTCTACTTCCCCTGCCCTGAAAGCCTCGTCTGTTGTTTGAACCACGATTGTTATTAAAATTACCCCTTTGATAATTTTGGCCTACAGTTTGAAAATTTTCGTGATCGTGTGACTGTATAACTTCCTCGACTTTTAACGCTAGGTTGCTAACCTGCTTAGCCAAAGCTTCTACAGCGGACGGTTCTGAAGTTGGGAGAGACGTTTGTTGTCTTTTGACAAGGTCCAATTCAGCTTGCAAGGCTTGCAGCTGATTAGTAATTTCTTGATTAACCCGAGGTGCTGATTCCGGAGCAACCGCTGTAGTGCTAACTACGGGGTTCTGGTGAGGAATGCGCAACTCAGCAGGAGACGGGAAAAGAGTTTCCTTTTGAGCCGAATGCAAGAGCTCTTGCACCGTTCTACGGCGCATAAGGAACTTTGCTTTTTCATATTCCTTGAGGTCTTTCAAAAGCTCCGGAACTGAATTATATTGTTTTTTGTATATCTCCCTGATAAATTCCGGTTGAAGACCTGCGTTTATGTATTTAAGCTGCTTATTAACAGCCATGTTAGGGTCCATCTTAAACAAGAGGGTCTGCTTGTCCCTAACATAAGATGATACCGGTTCATCGTCCCTGTGGAACAGATATCTGATCTGCTCCTCGATCTGCAACTGATCAAGGGAGCCTGTGAATTCTTCAATAAGTTTTTTCTTGACGTCCTCATAGCTGACTAAATTGACGCCTGGTTGCTGGCTAATTGCATTAAACCAGCGGAGGGCTGGCCCACATAGCAACGCCGGGAATAATTGCCGTTTTTTCGTCTCGTCCCAATTGTTCAGAATCGCCGCACTTTCGAAACGGTCTATAAATTTAGAAACATCCTCCCCCGAGGCACCCTGAAACTGGATGCTCTCGAACATGAAGGGAAGAACAAAAGGTAGTTGAGCCATGGTGGGTGGGTCCACAAGAACTGTGGGACGATTATCAATTTGAAAGTGAGCCTGCGCGCGTGCGCGGCTTCTAGTTAATGGAGGACTTCTGATTGGGGTGGATGAGGCACAAGGTAGGCCCTCCACATCAAAAGACGGACCAACAGCATTATTGGCAAGAATGATGAGCCTATCCAATGTGGTATCAAGTTCGTCCTCCAACTCTATAAATGACATAAGGCATTACTAACAATGGTGACGTACCTTATTTTTTAAAAAAATAACCCCCCATTAGTAAAAATTCCGCGAAGAAACAAGTCTAACATGAAATTAATGCATTTCGATTTGCATTTATTTCAGAGTGAAATAAATGAAAAATTCCGCAGCCTACCCTTTCAATTTTCATGTCTGTTTAGGAAAACAAGGCATGACGCTTTTCATTTCCAAAGGAAAATGAAAAGGCCCGCATCAATCCACCACGTAGCGTTCCTCTGGCGCGGGGATCTTAAATAGGGATGTACTATTAGTACTAGTTGATGGTAGAGACAGCCCTGAACGGGCAGGTACAAATATCTAACTATTCATTAAAATTGACTCATGATTCGTTTCTAGACTGAAGAGCAATGCAAATGGCAGAATGGGTGTAGACTAGCTTACCCTGTTCGGTTTAGAAATAAGACCAGTAGCTCCTGCTTCTCCGATGATTCCAGATTAAAAGACCTCGTGTCGCTCTCATGCGCAAGTATTTAAACACTCGCTTGGCCTCTCGTCACCTCTTGCCAAAGGCCAGTGTTCTTACCATTTCCTGTAGAATGCTTATTCTACACATTCTGAGCAGGAGCTGACAAGGTCTGCCAGGGTCAATATTTCTTAATCGAACGGGGTATGGTACGATTTGATTGAACAACCCGATTTGGCTACACTTAAAACAATGTCAAGAGGGGCTTATACCCCAATTCTTCAAGTGTGATATCCTCTTAATTTTAAGAATTCTGAATTCTAGTGTAGAAAAGAAGAAGGCTCAACAGACAGATTTGCCTACACTTAAGACTATGTCAAGTTCTTATATGATTTTATTGTTTACAGTGTGTTTTCTGTCAAAATCCCAGGAATCTTGAATTCTAGTGTAGAAAAGATGAGCCCCCCCTCAGATTGATTCCCCTATGTGTACAAAGGCTGAATCTCTGAGTTTGTTGTCTATAAGCTTGTCAAAAATATGCCCCCTTGACATTGTATTGGCTATACTTGAAATTAAGCGAAAAATATTTATATTTTCATGCAAGCAAAACTTCCCGATCAATACAATAGGACAAGAGCGGGCATGCATAATTAATTGCTTGCATGTTCTTTCTAATCTTTTGATCAGTCCCATGTCTCGGCCAGCAATAAATCATGCACGCCTGGGAGATTATATCTGCTCTCATGCAAGACATATTATCTACACTGTGCTCTTTCATCTTTCAGAGAAAATTGCCATGCCAGCAGATATAATCTCCAATTTACTGGAAGAGCACAGAACTTCACTCTTGCATGCCCGAGCCAATTCAAGTTTTGCCTTCTTCTGATAATATATACCGAGAGAGACTTACAAGAATATTTATTGCACATTTCAAAGTCCCACTTTGAATTGTATTTGAGCTTTCCTGCAAAATACAGAAGTGCTGTAGACATAGTTCCATGGCTTATATGTTTTATAATCAGGAAGCCCCCCAGGTTTCAAAGTGTTGGTATTATTGCTTTGTAATCAAGGGGCTTCTGTGTTTGAGTCGGCCCTCTAGAATTGCTCTGTGACTCTCTAATTTCTTACATCATAAACATATGATTTTTCACCTATGAGAATAACACTACATATGGTGTCATCAGGGAGTGTTTCGTGGAATTCACAGATAATTTTAATGTTTGTCCTGACATTAACCACAACTTGTTTTCTTTTTGAAGTGTTGATGACAAACATGGGTCTCTGTGCTTTGAATTCATCTGGTGTGTAATACATGTCAGTATTGCTAGTAGAGACCCTTTTGTATGATGTAAATGCCTCATATAATTTGAGGAAATCATCCTTGGACATGTCTAAATTATAAATTTCTCTAGGAAATACCTCATTTCTGCCATTTTTAAGATATATGTTCTTGATGTTGCAGTTATCAAATTTACTTGAATTTTTTTCCTGATTATTGTGTCTTCCAGTCTGAAACAGTACCACCACAAAATCTGGCATGTCATATTGTATACTGGAGAATGAATTTGTAGCATCAAACTCATAATAGGTACCAGATGCAGGCTTCTGTACACATTGATATGTATAAAATTGTAAAGGAATCTGTGGATTTTTTAGAATATCTGCTTTGTATTTAAGAGCATAACTGGCCTCATATTCAACAACTGGCATTCTTAGCTCCATAGTCTGAATAATGCATTTGCCTTCATCAGGTAGGGTATTAGGCAGAGCTTCCCCTGTAGAGTTTAATGTACTGTACCTCATCAAAGCATTATTATCATTGGCAGCTCTTCTAAATGTAATTCTTAAACCACCCTTCCACATAATATCTTTGTAATCTGAGAAGAATCCTGGCAACAGGCGCATAGGAAACAATATTGTGTGGTTCTTAGATAATATCTTATCACCAGCCTCAAATCCACCTATTTTGTAGTAAGAAGCCTCGGTTTTGGATAATTTTAATGTGGCCAAAGCTGTGGAGGTAATGCCGGGATAATCTATTCTGTTTATAACAACACCATGTTTTCTGATCTCAATTTCAGAGAACAGATGTGGCACAAAATTGTCTACCAATCTTATATTTGAATTTGCCGGATAATCTGTACCATCGAGTTTTACAACATCAAATTTGATGTATAGATCTGCTCTGTGGGGGTGTATAAAGCCATCCCCTACATCAAGATCAACCTCAATCTCTGTGTTGGGTTGATTTAAATTTGCAAAAAGGTCCTCCTGTTTGGGGGGAATGATTGTAGCTCATAACTCTCAATATTTTCCATTTTTTTCTTGTATGTATTTTTATTTAAATATTAATCTCTATGATAGCAGTTGTTGTGGCTCCAGCAAAATCAACTAATTCTTCTTTTTCATTAGTGACCATCAACTCAATATAATCTATTCTGTTAAGACACACAGGAAAATATAATGTTGGGGATGGATTGTAGATGATCGGCTCCATAAATTCAGAATTAGGTTTAAATGTTGCAATGATGCCAGTTTGTTTGTGAGTGCCTATGCCATTTGATTTGGTGATCATACCCTCGGCCACATTACAATGAATATTTAGAGTCTCTATGGCTAAGAATTTAGGTATATTAATAGCAGTGTGCTTGATGGCCGGTTCAAGTTTTGTGTTGTTCTCAAAGCCTAACAGCTCTCCAATAGTACCCAGATCCACTGTTTCTGTAGCAGATACAATCTCTACTCTGTGAGTGACAGAATTTTGACTTAACACTACACCTCTGGGTAATTGAGCATTTAGAGTGGACAGATTATACTGCCCTGGAGTAATGACAATTTTTTGATCCCCTACTGCAATTGTGTTGTTGTGGTGTGTAATATTAGGGATCAAGTACATGCCATATAATGCTCTGAGAGCTATTGTTTTGGGATACACTATGTCATCATGTCATTTGAGTTTCAATATTGAATTTTGGCTGGTGAGATGGAATACCCCCATGATGTTTCAGATACCACAGGGCTTTTTGAAAATCTTCAATTGATGGTTTATTTATTTGAGACATATATCTAAGAACAGATAAACACAGATGTCCGCAATTAACATCTTTGAAATTTTGAACACGGGCATTATTGTAATAAAGATTAGCTGAATTTAGATATTTTATTAAATTTTCAGGTGGAATACCTCCAAATGAATCAAACACAAATGCCTCATTTTTTAAATATTTAAGATAACAGATCCAGTGAGTGCCCTGATTTTTGTACTTATCCAAATTAACAATGCCACACTCTTTGTTGAGTGGTTGTTCTGGTAAAGAATCAGACATGTACACACCTCTAAAATGTTTGATGCCCAGTGGCTTGATTAAAGCTTCAATATCTTGGTTAGTAAGCGGCTCTTGTTTTTAAACTTATTCATGGCTCTCTTAACACCTTTGCCTTGTTTCTCCATGGCCAGGTTATGGCGCTTCAATTCATCTAATTCTGCCTTATTCTTTTTGGCATCTATTACTGTTTTCGCTATGGCAGCTGATCCCCCGGCCAAGCTCCCAACAGCCTCGAGAGCAGCTAAGATGGCCGGGATATTAAATATGAAGCCACCCACATGTGATTTTTTTCTTGATTGCTGTAATTTTTTTAATTGGGGGGTACTAAGTAACAATTTCATACCATGGCCTTTTGCAATACAAGAATTTTTTTTCTTGCGCTGCTTTTTGGTCAAAAGACTATCAATAGTTTTAAGAGATTTAAGACCTGCATAAGGTACCTGATACATAACACCCTTGGCCTTCATTGTAGGTTTATTATATACATATTCACAAACCCCACCCCAGTTTTTGTTTGGTGCTCATAGCTATGGTGGTCCCCAATGCTGCTATTTTTTAACTGAAAGAAGCATCTTTGTTTACAAATCTACCAAATGCAGCCTCTTCTAATTTCTTGTCTGCAAAATGTCTCTTGTCAAGATCAGAATGTGTGTTGTATGCTATGTCAAGGTCTCTACAAGCAGCATCTAGGGGATTAACACCAGGGTCCCCTCTGTTTAATCTATGGTCCAATTTTGTACCGGGGCCACAATACTGATAGCCTGGAATGTGTAGTTCAAATGGCAGCTTGTTTATAATGTCATTAACCAGCCCCCGACCCTCAGAAATATTCCAAAATTTAGGTGGTAGAGTATTAATAATTTTTTATAAGATATCCAATCCCCTTAGTGTCAATCACTATAAAATTAGACAATTTGGTGCTTATCATGTCCATAATTCCAACCTTTTCATTGTAAAAATTGTGGTTGCCAGCATTTTCCTCCCCAGCTATGACCAGCAACCTATCTACAAGTTTCCTGACATCATCAACCCACACAAATTCTTTAGGCAGGGTGTTGTATTGTTTGATTCCACTGCCAGTCTTGATCTGCGACCATATGGGTTTGATTAAGTTGTTATATTTTGCTCCACTGCTAGACTTGACTCTTTTTTGTGTGGGATCATTGTTCTGGTATAGAGCATCTGATTTTATTAATATTTCTTTGTAATACTCATAATCTTGATCTGTATAGCTGCCAGGTCTCTTCCTAGTCATCAGTTCCCACAATCCAGGTGTTCCAGAATGCTTAACAAAAGCACCTTTTTCTCCAAGATGAGATTCTGAATATACAATCAGATCATCTCCCATAAATGTTACTCTGAAATCGCCAATTCTATGTATGATGCTACCATCACGCTCTGTGTCAGCATATAAGCCAAAGACCTCATCTTTGTTGTCTTTAGGTGTGCTTAAATATTTTTGAGCAAGAAGACCCAATTCAATAGGATCCTGAGTAGCTTCAATTCTTCGAGGACCAACAGGACTAGGTGTATGAATACTAGAAAGTGGGGTGAATGGATAATCTAATATGTTCCTTGCAGCTACAGGTACAAGCTCTGTGATCAAATTTTGATTTTGCTCTGTAACAGTTTTGATATTTTTACCAAATTCACCAATAGCATCAATAATAGGCTGTTCTGTTTGTTTGTGTTTTTCATAGATTCCTCGGTTCTCTGATTTCCATCCCTTAAATCTTTTTACAAGATAATCTCTTAATTTAAGATCATCAATGATTGGCCTTTTCATGGTTATTTATTTATGTTTCAATGTATAGAAAATTGTTGATTTTATTTCTATATTTCCCACTATTGGGTTTTCTTGTCATATCAATTGTGACAAACCCATAACTGTTCTGGTTCCAGCACCCACTGCAAATCTTAGAAAAATCAAATTGGCTCAGGTTCCCACCTACATATTCATCATGTATGTGTTTGAGGTTGGTATGATCTTGATGAAACACACATATAAAATTGCTGTTGTCTCGGATCAGCTGCTTGGGTATTTTAGAAAAAGTCTGTGGCAGGTAGAAGCAATCTATGTTTTTGTGTCGGCCCTGTGTAAAAAAATGTCTAACCTTGATTTGATTATCCAGTATAATGTCATCAAACACAACAACAGAGTTATCAAGACATTCATGGAGTGGCTATATCCAGTCCATCATATAGCTTCATCAGCTGCTGATATTTTTAATTGTTCCAAGCTCTTAGAGAAGACATACAAGTGCCTGTTTTTCCAGTCTAACCAGTTGGGTGCCAATAAAAAATTATCAATCATTAGTGTAGTTTTACCACAAGCAGATGGCCCAACAATAAGACATCTAATATTATCAGGCATCAATTTTCCATTTCTCTTAATCTGTTGTTCAGGTTCTGGCAGCCTCTTTATAACATCCCAGGTGTTCATATTATTATTTTGTTTGCATCGATCCAGCTGTGTTCTGGGAGTCCTAGCCATTTGACAAGTAACTTGTTGCCTTTTCTGCGGATAATTTTTTCTATGAGATATGTGTCAGGCTGTTTAATTTTGGTGAGTTCTTCTTCATAGAACCTGCCTTTGAGAATTTCTCTTCGGTGGTCTTTTTTTATATATGTGTTAAGAGTCCCAGGTTTAACTTGAACCACTGTAAATAATTCAGTGCTCCAGTTTCTTGTAAGGCCTCTTTTGAATAAGTGCTTATATTTGCTGATTCTTACTTGATCACCCACCCAGTATTTGGCTTTTCTTGTTGTTGGCTGGTATCTAGGATAAAAAACAGTGCTGATCAATTTTTGCTCATCAGAAGAAGTTATTTCAGAGGGTTTCATGTTGATTGTGGAATGGACGGAGTTGTTATATTTATGTAGAAGTTCTGGAAGAATATTAATCCATTTATAATTACCTTGAAGTGTAAATTGTTTATACATATGATTTTTTAGGGTTCTGTTGAATCTCTCTACAATTGAGGCCTTGAGATTACTGTAACTCGAATAATGTTGTATTGACTGGCTTTTAATAAATTGTTGAAACACTGAATTATAAAATTCTTTGCCATTATCTGTTTGCAAATAGCGCGGTGATCTTCCACTCTGATTGATGATTGTTCTGATAGCTTCTGTAACACATTTTCCAGTCTTGGATTTGAGTGGCACAGCCCAGGCAAATTTTGAAAATGTGTCTATTACAGTGAGTAGATACTTGTAGCCCTTGTTGATTTTGTCTAAGTTTTTCAGCTGTCCACTTGCCATCTCAATCAAGTCGCTCTGCCATAAATCATCTATGCTCTTTGTGACTACTGGCAGTCTCTTAAAATTATGTCTGGCTTGTCTGTGTAATTCATCAACAATAATTTGTCTAGACATAATATGTAAACAAGAATATTGCAACTATAGGGTGTTTAGCAGCTGATACTACAGGATTTTCTAAATATAATTTGTCCCCTATTTGTATATGAAATTCCAGAGAGCCATCATCTTCAACATATGATGTTTCTAATGTATTGGGGTCTGTAAAATCCTCTAATTCTACACTGGTGATTTTTGCTTTGTTATCAGCATTTGTTATTGATAAGCTAGGGTAGTGGTGTGCCTGTGGTTGAAGCCAATATTTGATCTTGATTGGTCTAAGTGTGCCCCCAACAAAAAACTGGTAATAAAATTGTGCAGGGGACAACATATATATTTTGCCACCTGGTGTAAATGGTGAATCATATTCTTTGTTGGGGATGCTGTACAATTCAAGAATTACTGTATGTTTTGGATTCTCGATTATGCCGGTTATTTCTTTTTCTGCTGTAAGCAATCTGCTTGTTACAGATTCAAGGTGCTCATTGATGGTCCTAACAACATCATCATGGCCTGGCTTGATTTTTATGTCCACAACAAGTTTTTTGTATTGTTGCACAATCTCTTGTAGCTGCGTGGCAAAAACAGACAAAGCATTTGCTTGATTGGATTCCATGGTCCCTAGCTGTTGCTTGATATTAGCTACAATTTGCTGTAAATTTTCAACAACTGCCAATTTTGAATTTTGAGCTGTAAGATCATGGACCTGTCTTCTGATATCCTCAAACAGGGCATGCAGTTCATTAATATGTTGATTAGTTGGTAGAGTGGCCACTGTCTGAGTAAGTTGTTTGATCTCTGTCTGGATATTCTTGATATCTTCTGATTTCAATATGCGATTCACTGCCCTTTTTATATTTTTAAGTTCCTGTGATGTAAGAAGATTTGATACAGTATTTTGCAAAGATTCAAGTGCCAATTTCATATTGTTTAATTCAGAAGCATCAGCCACATTTTGCATAGCATTTTGGAGCAGGGCTATATCTGCCTGAGAGGGTGTTGATTGTTGTAATATTTCAAGCTTTGTTTGGATATCATCAATCAAATGATGAAAATGAGATAGCTCAGATTCAGTGTTGAGGTTTTCAAGCTTTGTGATCTGTTGCTGGACACTGACAAGGGTATCTAGAATCCCAGGCAGGCGGGATTCTAGAGTTTCTTGTACATTTGCCAAATCACTTTGCACTGCTGCTATTGAACCTTCAAGATGGGTTATGGTAGTTTGAATGTTTCCAAAATCTTCATATGTTTCAAGTTGCAGCTTAATATTGGCAACACTCCGAGTTATTGCACTCAAAGCATCAGAAGATGGCAAGTTGTTCATAAAATTTTCAAGTGTCTAAATTTTTTCTTTAACCTCGGCTATGACATTGTTCAAGGGGTCCAGATTAGGTATCTGGAGTGACTGAATCTGTTCCTTTAGAGTGGAAATCACTAGATCAAAATCTTCTTGTGATTTTATGCTTTTGACAATTGTTTGGAGCTGTGCCTGGACATTATTTATTTGCTCTTCCAATTGTTGTTTCAATTGCTCAGAGTTGGTGGCCTGGGTCTTAAATTTGACTTGAAGAGCTGCTACAGCCTCTTCTAAACTTTGAAAATTATCCAATGTGGACAAATCAGTATATTTCTGAAGCAACAATTTGAGTTCAGAATCAATTTTAAGAAGAGGGTCCATGCATTGTGATTGCAAATTTGTAATTTCTAATTGAAGACTGGCATTGAGTGTTGTTTGTAAAGCTTGTAAATCACTTCTTAATTTCTTGACTCTGACATCAAGCATCAGAATCTCATCACTGTGATCTTCATGTCTTGTATGGACAAATATATCATTAGGCATTTTGTTTTAGTGGTTATTTATTATTGAATATCTAATTCTTAATTCTATAAAAAAGGTATAAACTTGTCATAGGATCCCGGGACCTCAATATATAAGCAGTCACCAGCAGAAACAGTATAAACAGTGCCAGAAATCATGTTTGAGTGCTTAATTCTATAAATATTTCTCCCTACTGATATCTTGACATTACCCTCAGGGGTTGTAATAAATTGTAATTGTACACCTACAGGTAATTGGTAATGATTTAAATTATTGTTAAATATGTACAATGTTTTACCTGTTTCATCATCAACATCTGTAAGTATGCTGTTCAGATGAATAATTAACAAAGCACTTAGTTTAGATATTATATCAGAAGAGGCTTGTGGTGTTGGCAGCTCCATAACAGCCTGTTTTTGAACCCAAATAAGTTCATCGGCATGTTTATTTATTTCAAATCATGCTCTGTAATTGGGCATTGATTGCCACTTTTCAAATCACAATGACCCCATGGTAGAGTATGTATGCCACATGATAAAATACATCTCTTATCATCATGTGGGTCCAGAGCCACTTTTCTTACAATATTTGTAGTCAATAAGTGATCTATACTCTGAATTCTGCATTCTGATGTTCTGATTGAACTCTGTGATTTGTGACAATTTTTGTAATCTTCAAATTGAAGCTCTTTGTCTACAGTCACTCTGCCAATGCCCTTGGCCCTTTTGGCAACAGCACCACTACATGTCTCAAAACTGTACATCTTGGCCCTTAACCCAGCAAATGCCACAATAACATCACCAAGTGTCTCATCTTTTAACTTGCCAGGCACCTTTTTGTTGTGGGGTTGAATCCTTGTATGTTCACTGCTATCAAAATATTCAAGTAATTCAGGCTGTGACATATCTTGATAATTATCTTCTGTTTGAATATCAAGAATTAAACTATCTGTGTCCATGTACATCAGTTTTACACGATTCTTATAAAAAGGCTTCAACACATTATAATACAATTTTAACATATGTACTTTGGCCAATTCCAATATCACAGCCCCTACATAAATAGGTTTATCAAACTTAATTTTTGTTTTTTCATGTTGAAGAGTGCCATATTTTCATCATAAATTCTTCTATAATTGAAATTAGGCTTTGCATTCATTTTTTTTGCTCAGGCTGGGGTCAGTAATTATTTTAACATCGGTATGTTTTCTGACATTTTCAATAGTTTTGCCATACACAGAATTGACCATCAATTTAAACAAAGATTTATCAAATTGGCTCATTGCAGATGTTCGAAGCTCTGTAATCGTATCAATATATGGCTTCAGCCATCTTGAGTGCCTGAACCTCAAAACTTTGCCAATTTTGGTCACTTGAACACCATGATTCATCAGGAACTGGAGGTTTTTGTAATATATGACATAATCCTGTTTAGGCTCCAGAGTCATCATCAATTTCTTTTGTTTCGAGCCAGGTGAGCACTTAACCTCAGGAATTGGGGGCAGATCAGAAAATGTGTTGTGTAAATTATCTGGAATTGTCAGATCAACCTCTAAGAACAGGCCATAGTTACTGTCATCAAAATCCTTAAGATCTTCATTATTGAAATCTTCTTCCCACTCAAGCCCTGCATATGGCAGTTTATCCATCATAGCATAACCATAGAGGCTATTGGCATCTACATACAGTATATAATTTGATGGCAGGGCTGGATCATAATTAGGAATATATTTGTTATTTGCTCTGGCATATCTCTGAGAACATTGCACCATGCCTCCTCTTATACATTGCTCCATAAACAAGTACATATCTTGATCTTGGATCAGATCCAATTGCTTTTTAGTGTTTAAAAACATTGCAGACCATGCTAGGCCCGGAGCACTGTAAAAATACATTGGATCCAGCTTATAATTTTGCATGGAAGATTTTCTGAATGCCTGCAGTATATCAGCTAAGAGAGTGACATCAAGTTTTAAATATGCCTTCTGATAATCACCAAATGTCTGGCATTTTAAATTGTTCCACATCAATTGGACATGGTGATAATCATCATCAGTAATTCCAGATCCTCTGATTTTGCTTTAAAACTCATGTTGTGGTGGCAGAGAACACTCATCAAATTTAGAAAAATCTGTAACATAATCATATGGATATACACCCTTCCGCCTAATTAATTTCAGGTCCTGATTTGGAAACATGGCACATATGATTTTGAATTGATCATCAGATAATTGAGTGGCCAGTGTAGCCAGGCTAGCAGATAAAATTCTGTAGGAATCAAGAAATCGGTAGCATTTTTGGATACACGAATACAGTATCTCTAAGATTTAGCGCATTTAGATGTCATACACAAACAAATGCTTATACTTATTTTATTGTCATTGACGTTTACTTATGTTAATTTGTGATTTGTGGTTATTTTTATATTAATTGTTTCCCGTGAACTTCCTTGATTACACTCTGAAGGAATCGAGTGCTACTTTCGTTCTATTGTCAAATGTTGATATTTCAGTCGCCTAAGGTAATAAAGTAATCGTAATAAAAATATGGGTGTTAGAGGATATCTGCTACGTGGCTGAAGTGTGTGTAGCTGGCATTAAGAGATTTATGTGTTAACAATCCATCTATTCACTCTCGAAAGCTTTCGATTACATTGCACTCTACACGGATATCATTATTATAACGAACTTGAATAAAATTTCCATTTAACCAATTTAGATATGTAGACACTACCCATAAATTTGTTTATTGAAAGTGTAAGTTTCGATGTATATCATATCGTAATATATATTCGATTTTAACAAGCTCTCTGTAATGACTATCAGGTGAAACTTTAAATCCTATGTTATATGAATAAGTCCTTCTGTGGAGTATAGTAAACCTTAGATATTGAGATGACCATTTATAACCAGTTACAGATATATTTATTTCAGCTTCGAGCTGTTCCTTTATGTTGTAATTTCATTGGCGGACATTAATGGGCTACTCTACAGTGACTGGAGTAAATTCTGTTTGGGAGCGGATTTTTTTGCACCAGTAGTGCATTAAGTTATTGCATAGAACCAGGTTTAAAAATGTAATGATTATATAGCTTTAAATAGCTATTCTAAAGCGTGTTTCGTACCATAGTAAACAAACCCACGTCCTTTTTATAAATATATTGGAATCTTAAATCCCAATTGGGAGGTTTTTACACTTGGGTTACTTGAATTATATACATTTTTAAAATAAATGTACATAAATAAAGTATGTTGACATTTTTAATGCGTAGATATGTTTTAAAATGGGGTTATTTTAAATACATAAATCAAATATGTAGTGTGGGAATGCATCATATTTGAATTTAGTATTGTTCTGCTTTCCAATCACTTTTAGCAGCGTGAATCTTTCCGCCAGAAGTGTGGATGTGTGTCAACAACTATGTATACTTTCCGGTATTCGTATGGACAACCCAAATTCTTTGAATCATCAACACAAATAACCAAGAATGTGCTGTGGTCTCTGCGGAAAATATTATTCAAAACTTTATTAGCTTATTCATAAGGCAATTACGTATATATAGCAAACAAAAACGTAAACGTACAACTTCTTCGACATGGATAAAAAAAGATTGTAAGTTGCCGAAAAATCTTGTACGTTCATATTTCCATATCATCGGATGGATCATATCGAACATTAGATTTTTTGCATTCTTTTCACATTCTGAAATGACAATTATTTTTCGCATTCTCTTCACATTCTGAAATGACAATTTACAAATTGAATTCACTACCAGTTTTGAAACATTCCATAACAATACATTTTTTTACCCTCACTCTACGTAAATTCAAGTGACGAAAGATAAAGGTATTACCATCATACCATTGTAAACTCTCTGCATCGTGATGATATCATTCGATTTAATATTTTCTACAATGAAGTTTCCTTAGCACTTGATCAAAACATAAACGTCTTGAAGGTAAAGGGTCTGCTGCTTAGATCATGCACTTCACGTAACAATAGCCAAATATATAACTTATCCTGGAAGCAGTTTCGTCGACGTCCTCCCTAGGAATTCAAAACGAGAAAACTGTGTTGAATATACAAAATGGCTAACATAAATGTGTTCTTTTTTGCATCATTGCACATTTTCAACCAGCAACGCATAATAAGCATTATGTCTCTCAATACGATCGCCCTGAATATATTAACGAGTTTAAAACAGCAATCTCTCGTATAAAGTATAAACTCTTTACAAGGTCGAGAGACAACATGAACAAGAGAACTGGCAACCCAATACCTTGCTTGTGTACAGCTACGACGATTATCCTCACATCTATGTACTTAGATATACTCTGTCGCGGGCTAATACATACCCCGTTAGAATGTTATATGATAAAAAAAAGAAGGCAAGATTACTGCCTGATACAAGTTCTACCGTCCTTGGTAAGGAAACAAATTACCTATTGTACTAACAAATTTGCAATATGCGATCGTTGTCGATCGATAACATCGATTCGCCGCGTGTTGAAAGTAACTTTTATTTCCTTTTTCCAAATAGGTGCCACAATAACAATTTCACATAGTTGATCTTCATATTTTGCTATTGTTTGTGTGGCAATAAGAAATAATTATTGAAACGATTACGTTTTAGGAGTTTGTGACATAAATTTGACTGTGGAAGCTATTTTTCTTTATTGTTTTTTTTCTTTCTAAATCTCCGAGCCTATAAAGGAACTGTTGCAATATTCTGGTAATAAATCCCAGAGGAAAATGAATCGTTAATCTCGTTGAAACAAATTCAAGGAAATTAAGTGGGAACATTTTGGTTTACATCGGTATGTTTTTTGTAATGCGTTCGTTCATTTCTGCGCCACTTTTTACTTTCACACTAACACGAACACTAACGGGATGTACGCTTCCTTCTATATCAGTAATTCCTTGAACGGAGAAGGAATTTCTCGGTAAGAAGTGTAAAGTCAAGACCTTACTGTATGTTTCATTAAAGACGTTTCCTTTAAAAACAATTGAAATTAATCTCCAAATACAATTATTGAACGATAATCATTGATGCTGTATTTAGAAAACCAAACATTAATTGTATTTTATACATATATAGATATTCATATTTTTTGAGTATCCAAACATTTTGCGCTACTCCGTGGCCATGCGGTCTAAGGCGCTCTGCTTTGACCTCAGAATGCGAAACGTAATGGGTTCAAGTCTATCTAAGTTCAGTTTCCGGATTCTAGGCTTGTCTATTAGACTCTTGACAACCCACCATGCTGAGAATATTGGGAAGCTATAAGTGAGTAGCAAAACCCGGTCTCGGAAATCTCTTATAACGGCTGACGGTTCGACGTGCTCTACCCCAGGTCACACCATTATCGGTTGAAGACATCCACACCTCTTCGTAGGATTTTGGTAAGGAGACTGGCAGTCGAGATGTAGGTCAAAGAACTTTGAGGGCTGTAGAGTCATGGGCTGTGTTCTGTAAATATTTACTTGAAATATTTTTCTGAATGTTATTTTCTCATCCCTCTTATATTTGATGGACACTGGGTACCTTTCTCTACATAATTCGGTATAAATGGACAGTTTCGAAAAAAATATCCAGTTTTTTATTTTCAATCTCATCTCTCCTTTCTTCATATATTGTATACGCAGTTCCTTGCCAAATGTTCCAAGCAAGTTTATTTTTAAAAAGTTAATCACTTTATTTGTTACTTTGCATTTTTCACTCCCTATTTCTTAATCATATTATCCCACCGTATGTCTGAGACTTACTTTGTTTCACTTCTATTATTTATTTTCTCGTTTCTATATATTATTCTTAACTGGAGTATATATTTTTGCTTGATGAAAGTTCAAAGCAACTACGGGGAAAACGGGTGCAGTGGCGGAACCACAAGGGGCAGATGCATTGCCGCTCAAACTTGAACGTGAATCAATTTTAGGGTGGAAGGAAACATAGAAGTAAGGGAAAGCAACACTAGCAGAAAATTAAGAGTAGCAAGACAAAAGGTACTGAGGATGGAATTAGTTTTCTTCCAGACGGCCAAGAGCACCTGCGAGGGGCACAGAGCTGCAATTCCCCACTCCATTTCAAATTGTATACAAATAAGAATATATTTCGTAAAATGTTATTGTTCGCTTCGCTCGCAATATCTGCTATTCTTGCAGCCCCGTCAAGTTCAGAGTAGCTAACTTAAAGTTAACCCCACTGAGGCACAGCAACAGAAAGCAAAAGAACATCTGTTATTTGCTTCTATTGAATAAAATGGTGTAACGCCTAATACACTTAAAAGCGCGGAACTGAAGCGGGAATTTCCGTGCCAGAAGTCTGCAGGTTATCTTAAAAGTTTACGCTCACTGAAACGCCGGAAACGTTTCCGTTGCATTCTGCTGCAGCGTTTAGCCTCTTTTCATTAGGCGTTAAACTTAACTCGTATAATGACAATCGGTTACATCCAAAAACGTAGACGTTGAAAGGTAACGTGGGGTCTAGCAGACCCGAGTGAAATTTAATTTATCGAAGATTTTGTGATAAAAACTGCCATGGGAATTCATTTCCATATACTCTAGGCTAGGTGGTTGTACTTTGCTATTCAAATTGGACGTATGTTTCTACTCTCTCTCGTATGAGTTACAATGCGTCTAAGTTGGCTTACCGTCCCTCGAACACACATTTCCAGTTGAGTTACACTTCTTGACAGATATACCACTGGCTTCTATTCCACAGAAGTCGAGATGTGTTGAACTTTAAGTTTTCAAAGTAATAGTAATTAGAAAATATTAACTAACATTCCGGCATTTCTAAAGTAGAATGTGAGTGCGTCCCCTTGTAATCAAGGGATCCTGGATTCGATATCTAATTGAGGCACATAATAGTTCGGAACCGACTTTGAACTATAGGTCCAGTCCAGATTAGCCATACTGTGCATAAAGTTGACTTAAAACACAAAGTTGAAGTTAAACTCTAAAGCGGAATATTAATTGCCGCAGTAGCCTAAAATTTTATCTGTACTTACAATGGGAGAGATTAATTCAGGTTTATCGATTGTTTTTAGTTTCCTTATGATCATCTTAATTATTGTCATTCCACCTTCGGCATGGCCTTTCTACAAGTTTCTTACAATTAGGTTTAGGTTTTCCAACCAGGATTATATAAAGTTTTCTTTCTTCTCCAATTCGTGCTTCATGACCTGTAGACCGAAATCGTGTTTATTAAAAATTTCTAGAAACATTTCGTGATAAATATAGATTATCCAAATCAGTATCTTTCACGCTTCTTCATTTTTCCTATTTATTTATCTTTTTTAGGTCCAAATATCTTTCAAAGAATTTTATTTTCAAAAACCCTTAATTTCTGTTCTTCTTTTAGCGCAACTTTTCACATCCTCTGGAAGCATAGAATGGTGTTGAAGTAGGATTTGTACTTTAATATTTCAAAGGCACGTCCATCGCTGAAATCCAAATTGTACGTAGGTATTTAAATGGGAGAACATTTGCTTAACCCAAGCGCCTGGAGTGCCATCTGCATTTAGGTTTGCCTACTCAGCCCCATTGACGTTCAGGTTCAGCTGGAATTTGTTTTCTGGGGGGTTGCCTCTTCAGACTGAAACAATTTGAAATGTAGGTACACTATAGTTCTTTTCAGTTCTTAAGGCGGGCGCTCTAGAAGCTGGTAAGGGAAGTGGGGAGCGGGGAAGCGACCAATCCAGCACGATAAGAAACGTAGCGGCCAGTACAATGAGTTTCACGTAGTACTTTTTTCCTGTCCACCGAAATCGTCTTTATTTAAAATTTCTAGAAACATTTCGTGATAAATATAGATTATCCAAATCAGTATCTTTCACGCTTCTTCATTTTTCCTATTTATTTTATTGGCAAGGGAAGTGGGGAGCGGGGCAGTGACAAATCACGCACGATCAGAAACGTAGTGGCCAGTAGAACGAGTTTCACGTAGTACTTTTTCCGGCCGCGTAGTGTCTCTGGGCGCCAATGCTGTTGTCTGGTTGGTCTGTTGCGTAATCCACGATTTTCACTTCCCCTGCCAGCTTATAGAGCGCCCGCCGTAAGAACTGCGAAGATCTATAATAGGAGAGTTTCCTTCAGTTTCTCCGAATTTTAACGTGAAATTCAATACTAAATTCAATCTTTGAAGTTTTATTAATGTGCTGTCAGTAGATTGTTCACAATGTCCTATATGCTGTATGGAATTAGTGACAGAAGGTCATAGGAGTGTTAGATAAATTAAAATAGGAAGGTGTGAGGTTTGGTCAAAGGTTCATATCCATTGTGGCATTTGTTTCGAGATTTATTTCAGAATATAGCGAAAGAGTGAGAATTTGAACACAGAGTAGTGGTTGATGCTGCGTCAGCGATGACGTTATCGTATACATGTTGGAAGAAAATCTACCAGATTTACTGAGAAATTGAGCTACACATTTCAGGCCGCCAGATTTCCCCCAATGACGGAAATTCATCCGTTCACGATTATTACAATAGAAATAAATGCATTCGATTACAAAGCGCCGTCACCGAGCCCGTTGCAGGAAACGTGTGAAGGCAGTTCTACTTACTTTTCCTGGACTTTCAAATGAGTGTGGAAGAAAGATATGAATTAATCTCCCTCTTACTTTTTCTATGTATTGTGAACTCACTTCAAAGTGTTAAATTTTTCAGCTCTTCTTCCTGCCTTTGCATTGGTAATATTTCCAAATGTTTAATCATACATGGAAATTGAAAATTCCTTGATGGGAACAAAGGAAAAAAATTATGAGAACATTATGAGGGGGGATGGCATTTGGTTTTCACTGGCTTTTTTCTGAATGTTCGTTCTTGATTCTGAAAGACAGGGAAAATCCAGACAGCAAATTTGCAGATTATGTACGTTCGAGTTCAAGAAATTTGTGAGCAGGTTGAAGTGGTACCAACACGACCTCGCTGCATATCATGGCAACGGTATAGGAAAAATTACACATCAGGAATGGTAGAAGAGTACTTTCGTTGCCAAATATTTGTACCATACCTCGATTCACTTATTTCTGCCTTGGATCTATGATTTTAACACGGGAACCAATATTGTCTGGAACTGTTCATTTTCATCCCTAAGCATATCATACTATTGTCTTTCGACGAGTACAGAAAGATGGTAACAAAACTGACAAGTTTTCATTCCTATTTACTCGATAAGCTGGAGATTGAGGTTACCAGCTGTTCTTTTAAGTAAAGCAATACAAACCTAAATTCCCTCATGCCGTCAACATTCGAAAATGTGATTCATATTGCTACAATATATCCAACTGTAACTACTGGCGCAAACATTGTAGTGACTCTAAAGGCTACAACGGCTAGCGAGAGATTTTTCAGTACAATGCGACGCGTGTAGACGTGTTTAAGATCAATCATATCGCATGATCACTTTCACGATTGTGTTTGTTAAGCGTTTACTGACTGAAAGTATAGAGTGATTGGCAGAGACCTGAGACGTCTCCAGTTTTTGTTCCGGGAATAGCTGTGTTGTGTCGCCTTCTACAAGTAAAGGCAGTAGTATGGGTTCATATATTTATACTGTGTTGATAAAACCACCACCTTTCAACAACAAATGGTTATTTTGCTCTTGTTCTACATTGGCTATCTGTCACACTGGCAATTTAAAGACGCTAACCATTTTACCTACGTAGATTCCTTACTATGAAAATACCATGATTGGATTCTATTAATTTATTACTGAGATAATGCACTTTTTATGACTGAGGTCATATAAACTATTTTATTACTAAGCTCCCTTCCTCTTCCCTCGTCTTCCCAGTAGGGATACTAGACGCCCTCTTTAAACCGAACATCTCCTTCCCGCCTTCCGGAAGGAATTTGAAAAATCGTAAATGACTTACATTTTGAGTGTCACACAATTTGAGTTAATAAACATTAATATTTCATTGAAAAAAAATAGAAATCATAGGAAGCATCATGCACGTTACAAGGCTATGGACTGCATAACTAAACTCAATAGTGAAATTTATATTGACTCAGACAGTGTTCTGCTGGAGCAATGACTGAAGTTATAATCAGTTAACCACATTCTGTGGATGTCACATTTTAATGTCTGAGCGGAATTTCATCCTTTAAGGTTTACTCTGATGGAATCAATGAATCATGGATCTTTGAAGTGGTTTCCAATTCTCATTCAATAATTTGATCGAAATTAGGGGTTATACAGAGCAAAGTTAATTACATAAAATCCACTCCAAATGAAATTTGTGGAACCATTTCCAATTATGTCAAGGGCATCAGGTTTCATATTATTTCAAATTATTTCTGAGCATTATATTGCCATTCAAGGTAATAATGCAAATGATGAGGGAGTATTTTCATTAATGTCAGCACAAAGGACTACTGAGAAATAAATTTATCAAAGTCTGCAGAAGGTTTGGAACTATGAGTTTGGATCTTTTCACGATGTGAAAGTTTGAGAAACATTTACTACGACTGAAAACACGTGTGGTAAGAAGTGTAGTGTTTTGTAGTTAATACAAGTTTGCGAAATTCTATTTAAATAATTATTTCTTACGCTGAAATGTGTCAATTTTATATTATTTTCTAAAATATTCTAGTAAGTGGTTTTATTTACTACAAAAGAGTTTTCTCAAATATTTTGACATAAAGTCTTAACGATTGGGGCAACATGTTCATTGTCAAACTTTTCCATTATAGTGATCTGGTATCCCTACTTTCCAGTCCTAACCTATCCAGAAGTATTCCGGCAACTCTACACTCTTCTGATGTTTTCACGAAATTCATTTCCCGTTCTGCCGTTGTTCTCAGTACGATCTCATCCTGCTGGCTATCCAGAAATATCATGTCCTTTTCACACTATCGCCTCACTTCACACTTTGATCTTCATATTTAGTTACAGAGTCTTTATTTAATTTTATTACTTTACTTTTTTTTTAATGCTGTAATCTCCTTCTCGTGGAGGAGTGGTTAGCACATCGCGCTACGACGCCAAGAGTTGCGGGTTCGAATCCCGTCCTGGGAGTGGGTGTTTGTGAGTGTCCATTCATCAGTTTCATCATATCATCACTCATCCTCATCATTGCGATTAGCCAAGAGTGACAGAAAATCGAAGTAAATTAAACCAAATCAATAAACAATAAATCAATAAGCACTCCATCACATACCAATGAACTTTTTGTAGACTTGTGTGAAAAAATGCAAGCGATACTTAAGACTACTTATTTATATGTCTGTAAAAGTTTTCATTTGTACAGTATTGCTTTTCTGCCACTTTTGGATAATCGCAACGTTGAGGATAAGTGATGATTAGATGGATTTTCTGAAGCGACACTCACAAATAACATCCATGGTCAAGGAGAGGGACTCAAAGCCGTGAATTTCAAGGGCGAGATCGAAAGTCTACCACTTAACGAATTCGGTCACCGAACCGGAGCTTCATTTTTGCTTGCTTTTAACACAACCGGCAAGTATATGGTTTATAATTGAAAAAATAAAGCTTGTCCGAAATAAGCCAATGGAATACAACATTGTGCATTGCACTGCACTGCAAACTGTCATACTGTTTAGTCATACATATACTATTTACAATCATATTGAACAATGTAATGAAATGTAAAAACTAAAATATATCATTCTTGCTATGATCAGCAATGCTCAAAAAATTTATTGTAAAGTCACTCGTACAAAGCTGTAGTAGTTCATTATAAACAAAGGACACAGAGGGCTAGTAACTGAATTAAAAAAGAGGAAACAATTCTTAAAACAATCATAACGAAAGAAACCAAAGTTGTTGCTCATTGTGGAGATCACCGCCACTACACTGAAGTACGCGTATATGCGGCTTTAATTGCAGATTTGGATCAGTGACTTTCTTGTTGTACACGTATACAGTAATTCCGGTCTCACTTCCAAACCTAACATTGTATGCTGAATATGTCATGGTTTAACAAGTAATAATGTAATATACGAGTTGGTATTCGTAACACTCCAAGAGTTAATACTATTTTCGGTTCAACATGGGTTTTGATCAAGGGGTGCTGGAGGGCGTTCGGAAATATGAAGGGATGAGAAGCACCACTTTCTACCCCCTGGAGCCGTCCGTGCTTCTAAGTAAACCCAATCGCCCGACCCTGTGGCCGAGTGGTTAGCACATCGCGCTGCGACGCCAAGGGTCCCGGGTTCGAATCCCGGTCGGGCTTGGTTGTTTGTGAATGTCCATTCATCAATTTCATCATTTCATCACTCATCCCCATCTTCGCAAATTAGCCAAGAGGCACAAAACGCGAAGTAAAATAAACTAAATCAAATCAAATCAAAATCAATTCAAAAGTAAACCCAATCCCATTCAAGGAAGGAGCTATCGAACTAGTAACACCTTAATCTAAAAGTACACAAAAAATGGGACCAATTTTCTATTGACCAAACATAATTGACAGCCATAAAAAAACGCCCCCCGTGATTTCGCACACTGTTTAACTCATTTAATAACCTTCATAAAATATCACTCTTTCTCCCCCTGTCTTAACACATTGCCTCCCCAACCTTCGTTTTATTACTAACATGAAAAGTAAAGTGCTCCACTGTGCTTTGCACCACGCCATGAAAGCGTATAGAGGATGACCACGGCCGACGGTGGCGATAGTGTAATCTGAAACCACACTTTTTACACCAGAGTTTTCTCCATTTACGCAACTTACGCCAGAGTCGCTCAAACAGGTGGGAAACTATTCCGGATCTCCCCGCCGGGAATCGAACTCGGTCACTTGCATGGTATTCAGACGTCATAAGGACTTTTTTTTATAAAAGTAAGCGTCCGCTTTCATTTTTTCAGTCATCTCGCTTTTTACTCAATTATCAGTCTCATATGTTTGAAGAGAGACAAAACGAACATCCATGACGGAATCAGGGACCCCTAAGCTGTGCTAACCACTCCGCTCCAAACATCGATCACGACTGACCTTCCTCGGTTCTTATTAATAACATGCAGATGTCAGTACCTTTATCCAATTAGTAGCACATAAAATCTTACCGTAAACCACGTTTCTGGAACGCTCAAACAATCTTGGTGCGCTATCTCCAGGTGTGGCTTTAGTATCTCATACTGGTATGAAATTATCAATAATGAAAGAGGGGGGGAAACGGGGGAACCTAAATTCTGCGTATCTGACGCCCTTGTTTATCTTAAAGGCACCACGGCATTAACCACTTACCCCTGAATGTATGTGGGTGGGGGTTGGTCATCTTCAGGGTTTATATCTTTTTCTTTCCATATCTGTTAATATTTGTTGTTAGGGCGTTATATGGCGTCGATCAACGGCGAGGGAGAACCGAGGTATTTTCAAACCACTCCGGCGCTCACCCAACGTCGCATTAAGTTGGTTTCTGGATGAAACTGAGGGAAAAAGGAGCCTAGGAGCATGGTGCTGATTATATCACCTAATCTTCGGCCGTGATCAAGAAAGTGTGTAAACCAAACTCCACCCCTCCCCCCCATATGTCTTTTTTTTGTGCTGCGGAGCACAGGAGAGCACTCTATAGTTTATCTGTATATTACTGAGGTAAATGTAGGGCATAGTGTCGAACACTAATTGTGGAAGCATTCGCTTGTTTGCATCCCTTGCTGCACCGCTCTATTGTAAGAAAATCCATTCCAATTATTTTCTCCTCCAAGCTGCAATCTTTCTGGAACCAAAACATGCTTATATTCCACCCCTTCCAAGGCCAAGTTAAAGACAACCTGCATTTGATTTCGTAACATATGAAGTCAAGCAAGAGCTCACGAAGAAAATGTGAGCGGCCCAATGCTTTCAGAAACAAAGGCAAGTGTTTAGTTATGATTATTCTGTTCTGAAGAGAAAGAGACAAAATAATACTCCGTCTGAAAGCCACATCGAAACAACGAATACCATAAAAAGCATATCGATATCTCACATATTAATAATAATAAGAAGAAGAAGAAGAAGAAGAAGAAAAGTATAAAGTTCCCCGTGCATATAGAACAGTGCATGATGGTATATTTACGGGAGGTGGTAGCAAAGCCCCACACATTCTCGATCTCGTCCATTTTGGAGATGAGGTGATCAGCACCAAGCTCCGGCAATATCTGTTTCTAATGAACGCCACAAATTGCACCGAAATTTTGTATCAATATCATTTGGGAGTTACTCGCAAAACATACATTTATTTTTACAATAAATTCGGCAGCCAATGTACGTATCATAATTCCCAGGCCTCTTTGGTTATGCTAGTACACCTTTGTTTATGAGATGGTATCTAGTGTTGTAGATGCATCACCACATCAAAACAATCATTGAAGGAGAAATCCGATTACGCATGGACGTCTATGTAACAGCAACTTTGTTCAAAGCATTGCCAGCGACGAATTCACAGCTCTCGTAAACAAATGCGTGTGAAATTCTATGTAACTGTAACGACAAGACAATAATTCGCAGGAAACCTAGTTAAACCAGCATTATTTTACTTTTGAAGAAATATGCTTTAAGTGGAGGGTATATCTGTAGTGCGGAAATGTAGGCCATATTTCAACAAAAACAACAAACAAGGGTGAGGTCTGGCAGAAATATTGACCTGCCTTCCTGATTATACATACCACATTACTAGAGACTGGAATTTAAAAGGGAAAATTTTACTCTTAAAAGGAAAATAGATAAAAAAAAAGCCAAATAAATAAGAAAAAAACTATAATTTATTTTTGCACTCCACTAAAATTATAATTTTCATGAACACACAATATATACCATTCACATATAAAAAGGGATAAATTAAATATCATTTGAAGTAAATAATACAAGAAATTAAATGTATGACTTTTTTTGTCTTCATTGAAATTTATATTTTTAGTGAACTTAAAAAATAAGCTATAATTCTCTCTCGTTAATTTTCTTGAAGTTAAAGTACAGCGAACAATCTTACCATCCGTTTCGATGAAACTTTCATCGGAAGAATTTACCATAATCCATAGGTTGCTGCCATTTGTATTTGGCTGCACCATTTCACTGACAACACTGTTGCCACTATCACACAGTAAAGTTCAAACTTTTCTAAGGAACTTCGCAGTAAAAGTCTAAATATAGCATATAAGTACACTTTCAACTGAATGCATTTGTTACTGCATTGCATTATTAGGTCAGTCAAAAAGTAAATGCAATCATTTTTTTTTCACAGCAACAATATAAATCTTACAATGATATCATTTTCCAACATAGTCCTCATGCACTTCAATACACTTGGTCCAACGTTCCGCAAGATTTCCGATACCCTGAGAAAAAAAGGTTTCCGATTGAGCATCAAGCCACGTACGTACCGCTTCCTTCACCTGTTGTCCGTCTGTGTCGAATAGACGGCGTGTTAAAACATCTTTAAGTGGACCGATCATATGGTAATCCGACGGGGCGAGACAGGGACTGTATGTAGGATGCTCTAACAACTCGAAGCAAAGATTCTGAAGAGTTTGAGCGGTGTTGGCGGCGGTATGGGGACGCGTGTTGTCATGCAACAAAGGAATGCGTTCCGACAATCGACCTCGTCGTTTGCTTCGAATTGCAGGCTTCAACTTGTTCGAAAGCATATCACTATATGGTTTACTGTGTATTGCTGTCCCCTTTTCCACATAATGTTCCATAATTACCCCTTATGAGTCCCAAAATAGTGTGAGCATCACTTTTCCTACAGAGTGTTGATACTTGACTTTTTCTTGACTGGATATTCAGGGTGTTTTCATTCTATGTTCTGGCGTTTGCTCTCAGGTTCGAAGTGATGGATCCATGTTTCATCTCCAGTGATGATTCGCTTCAAAAATGCTTCAGCTTTGTCAGCATGTCTGTCCAATAATTGCTGACAGATTCTCACACCATTTCGCTTCTTCTCGTCAGTGAGTTCTTTAGGGACCCACACACTTTATGAAAGTTGAGCCTGTTATGGATATTTTCATATGCAGAACAAGGGCTAACGTGCATATGGTTTGCCACTTCATCAACAGTCGCTCCTCTGTTATTCAGAACCAGTTCACTGACTTGCTCAATGTTGTTATCAGTAGTGAATGTGGCTGGACGACCTGCTCTTTCCGCATCCTTCACACTTGTTCGATCGCTTTTGAAATTTTCAATTCACTGGTAAACACTTCGCAGCGGTAAAACATTGTCACCGTATTGTGCTGAAAGTCTTCTATAGATTTCAGCTCCTGGTACACCTTCATACAAAAAAAGGATTACAGAACGCTGTTCTTCTCTGTTGCGCACGGACAGTAGCGCAGCCATATTTTCTTGACAACACTGCAGAGCGAACTGAAGTGATGACGCTGTAACCTGCCACAGGCAAATACGATACTATCTGTCGGCTTGCGAGCGCAGAAAGCTGAACAGCCAATCTACGGAAGAAATGAAAAACAATGCATTTACTTTTTGACTGACCTAATATCTCAAAAATCTCTGCAACCTCCTACTCCCAACACAATAGACGGAAGGGAAGGTGAGGTAGAATTCACTTGTTCTCGCTTTCCTCTAAGCTTCACTAAATAGACAATGCCAACAAAAGAACCAAGGAAAATGTTTCTTTTTAAAGGGGAAAAAGGGAATGTAGGCTGAAAAGCAAGTCAATCAAGGAACCAGAATGGATTTTTTTTAAATGAAGGAGATGTTAGCTGAAAATGGGAAAATAAGGGAAGTCAAAACCAAGTAATATGGTTGGTGGGGAATAATAATCAACACTGTTGTTACTATTTCATGATCCGTGTTCATAAATATAAAACAAAGGAATTACCTTTGAAATCCGATCTCAACACATTAATAGAAAACGGATTTTAAGGTGAAGTACCTTCCCAAATGTATAGCTGTTTTCATACCAGTCGTTTGAGATATGTATTTTGGACATGAAATGAAGTACAATGAACACACATTGTTGCCTTTTCGTGAGAATAGCACATTTACCCTCCTTTTACCCACCCGTTCATGCTTCAGCACCTTTTTCCTCCGCTTTCTTTCATGTTTTGTTAAAAAAATTGTGCAGAAAAATAAATGATTTACATTCTTCTTGAGCAGCTACATAATATCATATGGTACAATTTTGTAGAGCTGAATAAGTGCTGAAACATTGCATTATATAATCATTGCAGCCCAAAATAGTTCTCCCTAACTAATGTAGCCAAACTCACGGGAGAGAAAATAAACTTAAAGAAAACTATTCGGTAGAACCTAGTTCTATATGCGGTCCCGGAGCATTGAAAAAGGAAGGCTGAGAAAAAAAAGCATTGAATAATTAAATTTTATCAGCATTTCTTTAAACCATTTAAAGAACCACGTTTGCCCTTTCCCGACCATATTTTTGCAACTTAAAATCTTTCCCTACTCATTACATTTAGCATATGAGAGAGCTTCCTCAAAACTCCTAAGTGCGGGGCGGGAGGCAGAGGTAAACTGGGGCTCGTTACCATTCATGTAATATAAGGTTTGTAGACATGTGTACATAAAACAATAAACGTAGTAATTTGTCTATTACTGCAGTGTAAGAGAAAGAAAGGACCACCTTGTTACCTGAGTTCTTTTTAAGTCCACGTAAAGCACAGAAACGCTCAAATGGGGTAGGCCTACAGTTTAAAGTTGAATTCAAACCACCAGGAATGCAATTTAAATTTTGAAAATTGTACAGAAATGAAGCACAAAAACTGTTTTGTTAATGCTGAGTGTTTATCTTAAATTAAGCATTTGGGGATATAGTACACTAAAACACCATTGTATCAAAACATCAATATTCAACAAAAGTGGACTTTATTTTTCCATTGTACTCTTCGTTGTAACTAATTTGAATTTGTCTAACATGGAATAGCTTTTCGGTTTGTAACTTCTGTTTAACACTGTACACCACAATCTAAACATTAAATTCTTTATAAGCAAGCAATTTTTCTTACATACATCTGACATTCACTGGGATATTTACAAGCCAGATTTAACAATTCAATTCTCACAATTCAGACATTTCATTTCGCAATTATGTGTATTTTATTTTAAACACGTACACTCTTATATAGATGTAGATTTGGTAATATTTTGCTGAGAGGCTCAGAGACTGTAGATCCGGCACTGAGGACTTCCAGCCATTGAATGTAACGTAACTTGAACACAAGTACCTGCTGTGGTTATGAGAACTAGGATTTTATTCAGAGTGTGTGACTGTTTTCAAATTGTAAAATGCATAATCACTTCTTGTGTAAGAGAAAAAGAATGAAATGTTATATCATACTGTTTTGTTGCTTAGCATCCGGTTGTTAAAAACAAGTAAAGAGATAACAAGAACGTTTTGCATCTAATTCGAATCATTGTAATTGGTGCATAAATTAATGTATTTAATTAGAGCAAATAATATGTATACTCATCAGAGAACAGTGTTGTGATTTTGAACTATATACATTATTGTTATTTCACAATTTGCTGTGAAGGAGAATAGTGATTTACTGAGTATAATGTAAAATGCCAAGCCTCTACGACACTAGTAAAATTTAGCGACCATGCGACAGTACTCTGAAGTTAAGTAGTTCTTCGGATAAATGTTCTGAAATATAATCTCAGTAGGTCTGCGATTGAAGCGGATTCTAACTGTATTTGATTGATATTCAAGTATTTCAGTGTGTCTAAGTATTTTTTTCCTTAATGCAAAATGTCTTCCGAAAATTCATCTAGATTTCGTAGCATAAATAGGACCGCCATGCAATAAGAGGGCACATATGTAGCAACGTTTAATAATGTTCAGGGTCAAGAAGTTAATTCTGATGATAAGACTGATACCAGTACCCGCAAGGTGGAATGTTGTGGTGATGTGAAAGCTGACATCAGATTTGTTCCGGGCTATAAATGTCTTTCATAGTTTCACATCTCTTGTCTTAAGTTGTCAGTTGTTCATTGGTCTATTTATTCAACTAGGGTAGAGAAATATTTTTGTAAATATTGTGAACCTAGTTTTAATCCGTCTGAATTATCAGCTTACAAAGAAAGTCTTAGTCCTAATTTTAGTGATCTGCTAGAAACAATCAAGAGCATTTAGTGCGTGATAATTAATTCAAGTTAGGAAATAAAATTTTCAAATGAGGGATTAAAATCTCAGATTGGAGCTTCCAATGAAGAGTTGAAATCCAAAATTGAAGCTTCCAATGTAGAATTAGAGTCTAAAATTGAATCTATGAATTTATAAGCAGTTTTATAACCGTATAGACATGTTGGCTTGTGATTTAGCATTAAGAACCGAATCCTTAGCAGAAACGTGTGTAAGTTCAAATGAAGAATTAAATCAGAAGTTGCAAGAAAGCATGCACAATTATGACTGTAAAATATGAGGCATTCTTGGTACACAAGATCTTCATTAGATTCAAATAAATGAAATTGAAGGTTCTTTTGAAAGGTACAAAGGACCATGTAAGTATACTCAAATGTGGATTTGATGATTGTTGTTCGCAAGTACTTTGTACTTTTTTTTTCAGGCTTTTAATATTTTTAATTTATATCAAAGACTGAAAATAATATTTAAGGTTATTTATTAATGATCAGTTGCTGCTCATGCTACTTATTGTTAGAAGGACTGCATTCAAAAAAAAACCTTAACTATTTGAAGATGAACTGCATGCATACGAGTACGATTTACAATTCAGAACACCAGATTATATAACTTACTGCAAGAAAGCAAATAACACTTTGAGTCGATTCGAAAACTTAAACTATTACACACTTACTGACAAGCGAAACGGACACGTTACATGGACGGCCACTGTTTCTCTCTGTAATCGCATGTTTATGCGCGGTGTCGCCTTGTCATACTGAGAGAGCTTTCGATTTCTTCCACTTGGCAACCGTACATTAGACTGTAGCATTGAACTATAGTGAATGGATTGACAAGGGTTTAGCAAGGAGGAAAGTGGAAGCAGTGCTTATGTTAGAGTTAACTGAGAAGATGTACTGGCAGTGTCTTTGGGGGAAGCGGCTTCATATACCAGTTTGAAGCTTGTCGCGCGCCAAGTGAATTTTAAAGCTCCACACAGCGTAACGGGACACAGTAAGATAGCGGAAGTATAAATTTAGGCTGCAGCCCTGCAGCCCCCTTTATCGGCCGCTACTGTTAATGACATTTAACCATTTACATGTTTCCAATATGTAACATGTTTTACAAAATAACTTTAAACATTGAATAATATATGTTAAAAAGAAACCCTTGAGTTTTGAGTACAATACTTTTTTTTACATTTGGAACATTTTTATCAGGTGTCCAGTATTCATTCATGATTTTTTAAAGAATTTACATGTTTCTATTATTTACTGTTTGTTAAAGATATCTTACAACATCGATTAACTTGTGTTACATAGAACACCTGAATGCTCAGTACAAACGTTTTGCTTACATTTCGAGCACACTGTTTTTGTTTTCCGATCGTTTTTTGTTGGAAAAATGTAACACCTCCTTCTGGATTGCTTCTGTATTCCTTGCTCTTCATTTGAACATCCTTTGGCTTACTCGTCCATTACTAGTATTCCACTGACCTCCCTTCTCCAGTACTGCAAGAACCATCTACGTTTACCCGATTTCGCTACCAATTCTTCCGGATGTACTGTTTGGTGCAAATCAAATGAATTTAGTGCACTGATGTCGAACATGTCCTAAAATATAACAATTGGCCATTTCAGAGTTTGTAGTTTCACACTGTAGTTTCGTTCCACTTGGTTCAACTTTTGTGTTATTATAAGTGTTTATAACATCAGGCTTTATCTGTGCTGTGGAAGCATCAACATTCGGCTGTTCATGCAACGTGGAAAGTAGAATCACCACCTTGTTCTTCTTTGGGCAATATGATGCTATCATGAGATCATCTTGAAATCCAATCAAAGTGTAGCAACACACTTGCTGTCTTGTGGCAGTAAACTCTGGCAGCAGTTTTCCTTTGTTCTTTCTCATCGTGCCGACCAGAGTAAATTTCTTGGCAAGTAGATCCCTTGCAAGAGATACACTGGTGAATATATTATGGCACGTGATGTTTCTTCTACTGCCTTCGATTTCCTTCACTACGTCCTTCACAACTAACTCTCTCTTCTTGATTTTTCTCGCTAATATCTCCAGTTTCCTTTCCCATGTAGATTTCAGCCTTCCAGACGTAAGATGTTTGAGAATTACAAATCAGACACAGCTTGATTCCCTATTTTTAATATTCCCTAATATTCCCTACTGTTTAAAAGGGCATCGCGCTGTAAATGTGACCAGTTCTTTGTCTACAGTCATGCTGCAACCAAGAATGTACGCTTCTCGGATGTAAATAGTCCAAGTCTCGAACACATCTCTTATACATTCGAGCTTATCTGGAGACATATGTCTTCTTCTATTCTGAGCGTTGTCAAAAGCATTACTCGAGTTATTGCGTTGAACGTACCTATCACGACTCATTATTTGAGAATATAGTGGACGGAAGACCTTCTACTCTACTATACATTTCATTTACATCTTTATTATTTCACTTGAATACACCCATGAGAATGACTAGTCCAATATATTTTTTGAACTCTTCTGTTGTCAGTTCCTTCCTCTGGTCGACATATTCTAAACGGCCTTCCTTGTTGATCCACGCGAAAATCTTCTGAAGAAGTGGTTCTCGGAAGAAGAGAAGAAATACCGACGCAGGAGATTAACATTATATTTTTGCCCAGCATGTCGGCCCTTGTATTTCATTGATGACGTTGCATGCTTGAGTCGCCCCATTGGGTTAGCTACGGGTTTGGAGCACCAAATTGTGTCGTTCGGTGAGATATACCATCTGCCTTCATCAGTAATTACGTATTTTTCCAGTAATGCTTCTTCCTCGTCTAATGGTATTTCCTCGTCGTCCATATTCCTTTCGTCTTGCTCCCGGTCCTCTTGTTCTATGGCCTCTATAACATCTCCTTCTCCATTGTCACTTAAGAGAATCGAATCGGAATCTTCAGAATATTCCAATTTTTCTCTCAATTAATACGTTTTAGCTCAGCAATAAGCCTTCGTGTATTTGGTACGCGAGCCATTGTATTTCTTCAATTATACGCAAGAACTCGTGCGAACTAACAGATTCCTCATCTAACTACAGAGATGCTCTGAACCGAACAAATTGTGCCTCTTGGCTAATTTGCCAAGATGGGGATGAGTGATTAAATGATGAAATTGATAAATGAACATTTACTAACTACCATGCCCAAGTGGGATTCGAACCCGAAACCCCTGGCGTTGCAGTGCGTTGTGCTAACTACTCAGCCACGTGTCCGGCTATAAGCTTTCATGGTTGTGACAATCGTTGAAAAGTCACAGAGGCGAAGCGGGATATTTTTGCAGTAGAAAAAAATATGTATTTAAAAATTACATCGGCCCTAAATGACCCGTCCGTCTGCAACGCGAGTAATACATTTTCTGACCAAACTTAATACAATAGCAAAGAATACAAAAATGTTTCAAAGGCCTTCGGAATTTACGAAAAGTCAAGGAAGAAGAACACATTGATTTACTGCATAAAAAAAATTAAACAGGAACAAAAATTGAAACCGGGCCTAAAATACCCATCCGTTGTTACAGTGTTAATCAGTACGATGATAATTTGAAACAGCTTGCATTGCCTGTTGATGTCATTGAGAATAATATGCAGAAACCAGTTAATGTAAATTATGGTGGTGCCGCTTGTAGTACTTCTCATAACAAATATTCTAAAATGAACTCTGAAGTTCATGGTATTGATAATGTTGCAAATACGCTAACCATGAAAGTTAAATGTAAGGCGTGATTCTAGAATTGGTCATAAACATGATTCTGGTTTTAGTGATTCAGGTGGAAGTTCTACTAACTCTACGGATACTACTAAAGTAAAAACAATTAATGTAACAGAACCGCCTCTTAAACATGTAAGTTGGAAGCAAAATCGCTAACCATCTAGTTTACATAATGCTAGGAAGACACAGGTGAATTCTAATTGATCTTGTATGAATAGATAAAGTTGTATTTTAAATGAACAGAGAGCACAAACTGAGAATAACATTGATGTTTCGTCACTGCAGTTAGTCAACCAACAGAGTGAAATGGTCAACATTTTGCTCTGTTGGAATTTACAGAGCTTTCCTGTCATGGCTCTATGAGCGTCCCACAATCGGCAGAAGTGGTGTAATGGTTGGTGGACTACAATGTGATCCTCCCAGCTAGATCCGAGAGATCCGCTGACCAACGACAGGTGCGGTCCTCTATTCATATTGGGGGTTAGGCGTAGAGCTGACAACTCTGCACTGTAAAAAGACATGTCAAGAAACAGCGATATAAGGCCATGGATGTTCCCAAGGTAAAATATTCCGGAGGTAAAATAGTCCCCTATTCGGATCTCCGGGCGGGGACTTGTTTGGGAGTTTCCTGGACTAAGGATAAGATCAACATTAGGAATAAGGATATCAAATTAAGCACCTGGAATGCTCTGAGATCTTACCGGCATGGGGATTTCAGTGTACAGTTAATGAAATAGTAAGTATAAATTAGATGTAGTAGCTGTCCAGTATGTTAGGTGGGCAGGAGAAGGCAATTGTAAAACTAAAAATTATACTTATTTCCTATGGAGGTACTGAAAATCATTATTTTGGAACAAGTTTTTTCATAAATAGTAAAATTTTCTCGGCTCTTAAAACAGTAGAATTTATTAACGATGGGATGCAGTTTTACAGGGTAGGTGGTGTAAAATTATTTTAATAAGCATGCATGCACCAACGGAAGATAAAGATGATGATACTAAAGATGATTTTTATGCAGAGTTAGAACAGGTTTTGGATAAATTTTCTCAGTATGATATGCAAATTATGTTAAGTGACTGCAATGCATAGATTGGCAAAGAAGCGACAATTAAATCCATGATTGGTAAAGAATGTTTTCATGAATTAAGTAATGATAATGGTATAAGATTGATTACTTTTGCAACCTCAAAAATTTTAATTGTGAAAAGTACCTATTTTAAACATAAAAATATCCATAAATATACACCTGGTCTTCGCCAGATGGTAAAACTGATAATCAGATAGATCATATTTTCATTGATAAGAGAAGGCATTCTCATTTAATTGACATTCGTACACATAGAGGTGCTGACTGTGCCAGTGACCATTATTTAGTAATTGCTAAATTAAGAGAAAGACACGCAGTGATAAATGATATGCCACCAAATCTAAAAGTTATAAAATTTAATACATAAAAATTTGCTGATGAAAGAAATAAAAAAGATTACCAAATTAAACTGTCAAATAGATTTGATGTTTTGGAGGTTTTAAATGATGATGAAAATAAATTGAAACAGACATAAATAAGAATTTGTAGCACATAAGCAATGCAATAGAATCAGCAGCTAAAAATAGTATAGGATACCATAAACCAAGAAAAAGTAAGCCATAGTTTGATAATGAATTTCATAACCTAATAAAAATAAGAAATCATACTAGACTTAGGTGGTTTAATAACTCTGATCAAAAAAATATAAGCAATTATAATAGAATAAAGCGAGAAGTTAACCGCACGTTTAGAAGTAAAAAAAGAGATTACTTGAAAAGCAAAATTAATGAAATTGAAACAAACAGCAATAACAAAAATATCAGAAATTTATATAAAGGTTTAAATGAATTTTTGAAAGGGGCGGAAACCTAAATTAAACTTGATAAAAGATAAATACGGTGATTTTTAGGCTTACACAAGGTATATTCTAAATTCGTAGATGGAAGAACTACTTTAATGACCTTTTAAATGTTCATGTATGAGATAAGTGAGAAGAAAATGAATTGCACACAGCAGAACATTTAGTTCCAGAACCTAACTTGACTGACGTTAAAGATGCTTTTTAAATGCTAAAGAATAACAAAACACCTGGTATTGATTAAGAATAATGCTAAAACATTTCTCAAAGCAGCTAAGGAGATAGGTTTGGAAGTTAGCAACGAGAAAACGAAATATATGCTTACAGACTGAAACCAAGTGTTAGGTAATAATCAAAATATAATTATTTATAACAACTCGTTTGAACCAGTTTCCAGATTCAAATGCTTAGGAGTAATATTAACAAGTGAAAATTAAATTAAAGAGGAAAAGAAAGTAGGGTTAATTCAAGAAATGCATGTTACTTCTCTCTTTACATACTTTTGTCTTCTCGTTTAATAATTAAAAAAATAAAAGTTAAAAAATATAAAAAGTAATTTTGCCTGTAGTATTATATGGGTATGAAACTTGGTCCCTTACATTGAAAGAGGAACATAAATTGAGAGAATTTTGAAAATATGATCCTGAGGAAAATATTTGGGCCTAACAGAGATGAGGAGACATGGGAGTGGAGAAGGTTACATAATTTAGAACTACATAGTTTGTATTTATGTTCAGATATTATTAGAATAATTAAATCAGGAAGACTTAGGTGGGCAGGCCATATGGCACGAATGAGAGATTAAAGAGGAGTTTACAGGATTTGGATTTATGTTGGAATACCTGATGGTAAGACACCTGTAAGAAAACCAAGACGAAGATGGAGGGACATCGTTGAGATAGTCCTAAAGGAAATCGGTAGGGATGGAAAAGGGTATATAGATCTTGCTCAATATAGGGACAGATGAAAGGCCTGTGTTGCTGCAGCCATGAACTTTCGGGTATAAGAAGGCTAGAGAGTTAGTTAGTTAGTTAGTTGTTTCCTCGAAACACACATTTCCTGAAACAACATCAAATATGTTAGGTAGGCCAGATTACTTCCGCAGTTATGGAGGATATTGTAATTTTAATTACAAACTAACCTTGCACTTGGTGTCTCGGTTCTACTAATTATACTCAAAGTCATCCAGAGAGATCTGATAACACAGCTTGAAGAATTAATAATACTCAGAGAACATTTAATTCTCATAATGATAACGATTAGTCTAGAAGGCCGCGGTGGCTCAGTCGGTAACGCGTCTGACTACCATGCTAAAGGTCCCGGGTTCGATCCCCGGCCGGTTCAAATCCGGGAACTTTTCTAACGTTGGAAGCGGCCCCGACGCCCACCCAGTGTCGAATAACATGGGTACCTGGGGGAAACCCTGGGGGGTAAAGACGGTCAGGGGCGTGATGCTGATCACATCACCCCCATTCACGACCGGATCAAGAAAGTGTGGGGCGTTACCCTCACACCCCCTATACGCCTTCATGGCGTGGTGCTAAGCACAGGGGAACACTTTACCTTTTTTACCTAGAAGGCAACTGTTAAATTTTTCTTACCCTTGTACATATCTTGATGGTAATCAACATTCATGATTGTGCATTTCTAAATAAAATAGAAAATTGTAATGGGGCACATAATTTTCAAGAAGATTATAATGTAAGGCCGGACTCTGATCTTTTGCCCTTGTACTCTTCTCAACATGTTATTTGACGGCCCCAAAATAATTCTAAGTCCTTAGCAACTTAGCACATTGCACTTCAGTGCCAGCTGAGAGTATCCAACTTTGAGTCGGTCTTTCAACTAGATGAAAAACGCTGTGGTGAAAGGTTTCCAATTTCGCACATTCCATGAATTTATAAACTTTAAATCGCTAATATAATACACAAGAAAATCGCCATCAAGTTTGAGTAGAAAGAGGCAAATTTCTGAGGATTTGATGCGACATTTTATTTACAATAACCTGCACAATATCGAATAGTTCTCGAAAAATTATTTCTTGTGGAGAAAACGTGTTGGAACGCAGGAAGATTGATTATATCTTAAAGTCAACGTGTTTTTAAGGGGATGTTGTCAGTAAGTTAACGTAGAGTAGTTGGTTAGACGCTTGTTTTCTTATTTTTCAGCACGCTTGAAAAGACGCGGGTCCAAATCCCAACCTCTCTTTTTTGTTAGCTGAACAGAGACAGTTGATATTTCAACACTATAAAAATATCCGATGCACACTTCGAGGGATGTCTCTTCTGCATATTTTTCCCTAAGAAGGTTAATGCTTATTCAGTTGGTTTGACAGGATTTAATGTTAAAACTTTTTGTATTTTAGTTACTCTTCATAAGCTGAGTTAACACACCTTATGACTAATTTACATATCATATATATTCATTCAGGATGCTGTAGGTAATGGTATTTAATCCTATGTTCGTTTTCTGGTCAATCTTGTGTGTCCTTTGTAAATATCCCTTCATAAATTTCATCATACCATCTCCCATTCTCATCTTAGCGATTAACCAAAACATTAATTATTTCGATATACTAACACACAAATACACATAATTATAGTAGGAAATAATCCACTACATTTATGTAGTGAATGTTTGTAACGAACGAGAGAGTTTAATATGTTCAATTCGTTAAGATTGGTTATGTTATGTCCGCTTCTTTAGTAATTACTGTTCTTATTCCCCTCACTTCCATCTTCCAGTGCATCTAAAACTAATAATAAATCCTCAATCGAAGTAAGTAAATGGCAATTGCAACCGAGGCCGATGCGATAAAAATCTACTAATAACTATTTATATATTGCGTGACATCTACAAAATGCAATACTTGAGAATGATCATTAATTCACAGTATCTACACAAGATGCAAGTGCGAACGAAAAAATGCAAAAGTTCGGGTTTTCTTTCCAAAGTAGCTGGAGAAGAGGGGGCAAACTCCTAATATTTATGATTTTTTCATTGAAATTCGGGGGAAGCAGCCCCCGCCCGTAACCCCGCCCCCACGGTTGGGGCATCCAAATTTTACATGGTTGCATGCACTGATGTTCAACCTACAAAACAAAAGTTATCCGAAGTAGATTGGTCCCATAGTGTCAGTTATATAACAATTTTAAAAATAATATGCAAATTGGCTAAAATTCGCTAGAGTTTTACGTTTTGCCTTATTATTCAAATCGTATTGCACCCACGAACATGAATCAAGTTTCATTCTGTTGCGGAAGGTCCATTCTTTGAAAAAAAGCAAATGTTCCGGTTTTCTCCCCAAAGTAGCTGGAGAAGAGGGGGCAAACTCCACATTTTTATGTTTTTTCATTGAAATTTCCGGGATGCAGCCCCCGCCCGTAAGCCCCCCGCGGTTGGGGCATCCAAATTTTACTTGGTTGCATGCACCAATGTATTACCTGAAAAAACAAAAGTTATTCGAAGTAGATTGGTCCCATAGTGCCAGAGTTATTACGATTTTTCTCCATTATGTATACGAATTCAAATTTCGCGCTCAAAGCCTCGGCGACACTGGGCTTACTTTCGTCAGACCGCGCGGCGTACTAAGGGTAAGGAAGGTGTGGAGGGGCAGTTACCGTCGCACTATGCTAAGCCTTATCTACCAAGGGAAGAAAGTAAACTATCCTTGCCCTCTACCGGTTTTGGCACCTTGCCCCATCAGTTTTATAACTCAATCGCCGCCATTGAGCATGCATCGCATAAATATTTTCACTAATATCATATAATATTACAATACGTTATTACAACACTTCGTACTCGGTAAATAAAATGGAAAAACATAATCTGGAAAGGGTGGGATTTGAAGCTACGATGTTTCGATCTGGACGAAAACACTAAAAAAGAATGTTCTGTCATATAACCAACTACTCCAGGAGATTACTGACGGAAAACTCAGTAAAACACGTTGATCTCAGTTGGAGCAACCTTGTTCCGGAGTTTCGCACAATTTTTCGCCAATAACCAAGGAAAAGACAGACTTTGCAGAATCGTTTGGTGTTGTGCAAGGTATCTTTACTACAGATTTCTTATAAATCATCATATTTGCCTTCAAATGTGACGGAAATTCTTTACAGGTGGATTAGAACCTGTTCAGTGTTTCAAAATGCACATAATTTTTCCCATTTTCAAATTCAATGCGAAGAATCGTTAAGTATTTTCACCATTTATATTTCTAACTCAGTTTTTTGTCTACTCATGTATCTTATTATCTTAACTTCATGGAATATGAAAGAATGAAACAAAAATCACAAGAGCGTTTACATTTAGGAAGAAGAAATGTTGGAAAGATGGCTACTTTTAGTTGGCTCCGAAGCGCTATGCTGCGAAATTTACGAATACCGGACTTTGAAATTTTTCAGGGCCGTCAAATAAGATGTTGCAAAGTGTACACGAGGAAAGATAGACATTTGAAGTTAAATGAATTTTCCTCAATTTAGTTTATAATCGGAATGATGTTGATGTTATGCCAGTTGCCGGACAATGTTGCTAACAATATCGCTTTTCATAGTGTTCAGACGATATATCAGCTTACACATATGCTCCATAAGTAAGATGTTATTAGAACTAGTAGGAAAAACTAATTTATTTACCTGAAGATCTAGATTGCAACAAGTCTATTAAAGGTCTTAAGAAAAGTGAACATCACAGATTAAATGCACCACAAGTAAATATGCGACAAGCAAGTACAGACAATGTAAACCAATCTTCCAGTTCGAGATATAATGCAAGTAATGCTACTAGTTTTGGTAATTTCCGACGAAATAGAAATCAGATGTTTTAGTAATTTTTACAATACTGATAGGTTTTACAGTAATAATAATATAAATATCCCGAATGAGAATTCCAAGCAAGGTAATGGTCTATATTTAGGCAGTCTAACTACAGATTTTCTAGGAACGTTACTTTAATAGTAACAGATATTTGTTTCCCTCTGTTTACGAAAACTGTACACCACAAAATCGAGATGTGCCAGTGGTGAATGATACAGTGAGGAATCAACCCAGAAATATGCAAAGTAATATAATGACGAGTACATCTAATATTGGTGTAAGTCCTAATTTGACTGAAAATCTAACTTCTGGTGTTCGGTCTTTACAATTTAATGATGATAGACCACAGCAGTTGGAAAGACAGTTTCTTTAAATTAAAGTGGCAGCCGGAAGATATTTTATACCTCTACAGTACCTACAAGATGCACGAGGAAAAGTCAAATGATTTATTTAATGTCTGTGATGCTTCGCAATTTTCGAGAAAATACATTAAGTAACTTGCATATTAAATTTTTGGTAAAATACTTTGAGGAAAAAACTGACTGGGTTATTAAATGAAGATTTTCCTGTACCTTTAACAGAAGTTTCAATTGTACATGGAATTATATGTCAATTGGCTATCATTTGTATAATGTATTGTGGTAGCCAAGAATATGTTATGAATTATGAAGTTTGGTGTAAGATATCATCAAGAATTAGTAAACTTACGTTGGACAAGGTCGATGACATAAGATTATCTGGATTTGCTGGTAACAAAAAGTGCAAAATTGCCTGTTGTAAGACAATAAATATTCAGATTCACAGCGAATACTTTCCAATGGATTTCTCTATTTTAACATAACTTAACATCGACGCTATTTTAGGTGTTCCATTCGTACAAAAGTATAAAGCAATTGTTGATTTTAGAAATCAGAATATATGTTTAGTACCTTCGTCAGGAAGTCAAGTTTGTACAACATTAAATGATAATGATTATAGTTCGATAAGTATTGAATCTGATAATGTTTGGTGTGTAACATGATATTAAGATAATTAAAAATGAATGTTAGTCTTGTGGAATGTTAATGCATGTTAGTTGTAGAAACTAATTATATGCCTTTTCAGAAGGATATTTAAGTAGAGTATTTGAAGATTAAGATGATCATGAAATTAGTTTTGACGAAGAGGACAATAGTGAAAGAGGATGTGTCAATAATGAATCTTGTAAAAGTGATAGTTCAGCATTATATAAAATTAATTCAGAATTACATGTATATAGTTCGGACTTACATGAAGACAGTTCAGTATTACATGATGATTCCTATCTTGTGGAGGGCATGTCTGAACTTGAGTCAATTGCATATGACACTGATGATGAAACACAACAACTTGATTTCGATGGATATGAAGAATAATATAGACAAAAATAATAATAAGTAAGATTTTCTTCTTCTACTTGAACAGATATAGTTTATTCTTTCAGCTGCCTCATGGTACGAGGGTAAATTAATATCAGGGCTAATTTTGATTTAAATTGTCTAAAATTATGCTATATTGCTATATCTTCTGGTGGATTTTAGTTAATCTGTATATGTAAAAAATTATAGAATCATTGAACGAAATTTGTGCTAAGATGATTAACCCAAGTGCCAAGCTGGCCTGGAATGCCCTGACCCCCTATTAATTTGTTGGGTGTGTATATAATATTAGTATAGCCCTCCTACCCCCTCTCAGATTCTTAGAATAGGATTTTATACTTGTAAGTGAAATTCTGGAATGTCCCAAGAACTAAGCTGGATCGGGAATTTCCCTTCATTGACTGGCGAGATTTCTGATAATGAAGGTTGCTCGAGGAAATTCTGAGAATTTTAGCTGGCTCGGGAATCTTCGTCAGTTACTCTGGTGTGCATTCTAAGAAATTTAGCAGGATCGGGAATTTCCGCTTCTGGGAATTCTGAGAAATTAAGCTGGCTTGGGAATTTCCCGTCAGTGACTCTGGTGGGAATTCCAAGAAATTAGGCTGGATCGGGAATTTCCCGCCAGGACATTGATTGGTTGAGTGTTTATATATATACCTTTCGCTCGAGCATTCCTATCAGTTATCAAGAAGCAGTTGTCAAGAAGCAGTTGTCATTGTGAGCTGTTATAAGCAAATTTTTGTGAGAGCAATTGTGACAAAGATATACAACTACTTAATACACTAAGGCATAGACCTGTCTCTCCAGTAATATAAATAAAAATATAGCACCCACAAAAATTTGCTATTTAGATATACTTACGCATAGACTTGTGTCTCCAACAAAATCTATATATAATAACCAATACCCAAAATAATTTACTATACTTAATATACTTAAGCATAGATTAGTTTATTTTCAATTTTTAAAAGTGTTTGTGCTAAATATATTACCTCAAAGTGAGATTGAAATATCGTCACCCTCAAGAGATGTAACATATACAGAACAATTTTTATGTAGATACCAAACAAACAATTGTTAAAACTAAATGCCATATTTGTGGTACATTAATATTTAAAACAAATTTGTCAAAACATTTGGCAATATGCACTGATCAACCAAAAAATACTAAATTACCAACTGTTATTAGCATACCTAATATGAGCAGACATAAGAAGAGTTTTGAATCTCAAACATCAACCAACCAGGGTAATTTAAAAAAAAGAGAAGTAGATATAGATGCAACTGATGGCCACAAACCAAAAGAAAATAAATATTTGGCTACACATATTGCAACAGCTTTTGGTGGTTGTTGCAATAATTACTCCTTCATATCCGAGTCACATTCTGATATCATCAATTTCTTGAAGAACATAAAATCTTCAATGATATATTCAAAAAGAAATCTATCAAATTTTGTACTATTCTATAATCTGACTATGAGATACCTGATGAAACACGTCATACATTTTGCCATTGTTCCAAGACTCAGACTCTATATTTGAGTGATATAGATAATTTAAAACACATTTATGATCAGCTTATGGACACATTACTCACAAAACATGACGAATTTGAAGCTAAAGGATCTGGTTGGAAATTATTTGAACTCCCACATAAACTACAAATGAAAACATGTCACTTTCCACCTCTCTCTGCTTCTACTTACGTCCTTCTTCCAGTAGATATTCAGAACAAGAAACAGTGATCAATACAAAAAATAAATATAACAAGTGTTTTCCGTGGTGTGTCTTGGCACAATTTTACCCATTTCATTGGAAAAACAATCCAGATCTAGTTCATCATTATATACATTATGAGACAGGGAATCAACATAATATGTCAGGTATTCAATATACTCTTGCTATATCTGATATAACAAAATTTCGAACACAAGCAAAATAACTCTTAGCAATGAATTGTATATGCCTATACAGTGAATAATTTTGTATATCCACTCAGAATAAATAATATTGACAATGATAATGCTATTGTTATCAATTTGTTACTTATTTCAGATGACAAAAAATTCAAATACTGTCTAATTCGTAATCTTTCTCGTCTGGTTAGAAGCCAAGTAACTACACATCATGGGGAAATCAAGATTTGTCATACGTGTTTATCCATATTTGAAAATCAGTACTAAGATGCTATCCATAAACTTAAAGAACACGAACAATACTGTGGTGAGCATCAGCTTGTACGCATAAGCTTATGAGTATGATTATGCCCAAATCAAAAGAAGTTGAGAAATTTAAACAACATTTTGCCCTGTTGGAGCATCCAGCTATAATAATAGCAGATTTTGATGCACTTCTCAAATCATTCAACCAATCAGATAATGAACCTGAAATATCTTCTACTACACCTTAACAACTCCATGAGGTTTGTAGTTATGGTTGTGTAGTTGTGTGGCGAAATTAATTAAAACCTAATGAGCATTATTTATACAGAGGACCTAATGCTGTCAAACATGATTTCCCGAGAAATAAAATAAGTAAGAAAAATTGGTAAAGTATTATCTGCGTCAAAACCAAGAGTACCATTATCTACTAGCGAAGAACAATTATATAATGCTTCTGAGATTTGCCCACATTGCAATTCTAATTTTACAAATGAAAATAAAAATAAGAAATTTCATCATCATGACTATTTCACAGGAAAAAAATTGGAATTTTGTGGAACATCTGTTATCTCTAAATACAAAGAGGCAAATTTGTACCCATATTCTTTCATAACGGCAGTGGCTATGATTTACACTAATTAATTAAGCATCTAAATTATGATATAGAGCATATAGATGTTCTAAAATACAATCGAAAAGACACATTAGTCTCAGCCAAACAGTAAAGATTTCTGAGAAAAGTGGCCTGGATGCTCTTGCCACAAATTATCTGATGAACAGTTCAAAAGTATAACTAATAGTTTTCCTAGCTTAGGCATAGAACAAATTGGACAAAAATTGGTTCATTCATTTGAATATGTTTACTGACCATACTAAGTTTATGATGAAACTCTTCCTACTCACAAGGAATTCTACAACCAACACTTAGAAAATAATATTACAGATAAAGATTACCATTATGCACAATTAATGTTGTAGAAATTAGGGTGTAAAACAGTGGGATATTACCATGATGCTTATCTAAATTTAGATGTGACAATTCTTGCTTACGTATTCCAAGGTTTTAGAAAATTGTCTATGAATATCAATAAAATGGAAAGTGCAAATTTTTACAATCTGTCAGGGTTAGCTTGGTCAACTATGTTGCTATAAACATAAATTGAGCTTCAGCTGATTTCAGATGTGGACATGTTTATTATTATAGAAAGAGCTATACGTGAGGGCATGCTAAAATGCACACAAAGATATGCAGAAACGTACAATACACATATGACAAAATAATATAATCCAAATGAACCCTTCAACTACATATTCTATGTTGATTTGAATAATTTGTTTGGTTATTCAATGATGTAGAAGCTCCTATATGGTTATTTTGAGTGGATAGACCCTACATCAATAGCCAGAAAATTTGGTGATACTGAGTATGGTTTCTTGTTTTTCCTCATAAGTTGCATAATCTCTTATCTGATATGCCATCAGACCTTGAGTTCAAGTATCCACCTGCATTAAAAGAAATGAAGCTTCTAATGACACTTGGCCATAAAGAGACGTATGTCATACATTATAAGAATCTCAAATTTTTAATTGAGAAAAATGTTCATATAGTGAATATTCGAAGAGTCCTCAGATTCAAGAATAAGGAGTGTTTGAGGCCTTACACTGAAACTAACAAAGGACACAGAACACTTGCTACTTCAGATTTAGACAATGATTTATAAATTAATGAATAATGCTGTCTATGGTAAGACCGTGGAGAATATTAGGAAGAATGTAGATGTAAGACTAGACTCTAATTTAAAAAAGGGTAATAGTTCGTTATATCAGAGGCACATTACAATCGGATATTTTGTGTTTCACATGGTTCTTACTTATAAATTGTGTGTTGCTGAACATAATTGAAGGTGCCATTATATTTCTACACGAAAATAACACCCATTTTTTCACATTAGGAGTAATTCTTTTTGTTCCTTTTTTTCCGTTGCGGAACATAAAATATGGCGCGCAGAGCTGTGGATCTTCGCGCGTTGTGCTTGTGTTTAGTCGATTTGGAGTGGGCATGCAGTATATCAACCATCTTAACCGAAAAATACCTACTTTCGGGTTCATTATGTCAACACAAACCATTGACGGATAGCCCCAAAACAATTCACGATAGCCTCAAAAACCATACACGATAGCTCCAAAAACCATTCACGATAGCCCCACAAACCATTGACGAATATTCCCACGAATCATTTCAGGTAAGGTTAGGTTAAGTTGGGTTAGGTTAGGTAAGCTTAGGTAAAAAAATCTAGTAAAAAGGCACGTTTGGAAACACTGGCGAGACCGCGTGACTTATAAAAAGTATTAAAACTCAATAAGATTATGATAGTATAATTGCTTATTTGCGTGAGCAGTTTCAATCCTTTGAGATTCCTAAATTGGAAAATATAAAAATTGACCTACAAATAGATTAGCTGCATAATGCCAAAACTGAAGTCCAAGCCAAACTTCCCATATTAGAAAGTTTTATAATCTACCCTCCTCCAGTAATCTTAATCCCGTTTCTCGTAATGTTACTAACATAAAACTCCAACCTGAGACTTACGAGGATTTTGGGAAAATTCAAAATATCATAGCCCACATGGAGGATACTTTGAGAACAATAAATAATGAACTAATAAGTGTTTTGGAAATACCAAAATCAAAATTACCTGGTCTACTGAAACTCTGAATATAGTACAACACCAATTTACTAAGCTGGAAAATCTGAACACTGAATCTGAATTATCTCGTTTTCATCATTTGATAGATGACATACAAAACAAAATAGAAAGAAACACTTCAACTATAAACACCTACACAACATTGCATAACTCAACTCCAATATGCCTTAAGTACTGTAGTTAATGCCACTGAATTAGATGCTGTGAAACAAGCTTTGACAACACTTCATAATACTGTAGCTGGCTTACCTAGTTATCAGGATCTAAGATCTGTGAAAAGATCAGAAAATAGAATACCAAAATCTTAAGATATTAAAAATATTCAGGTGGATATTGCACAAATTGAAGAAACTTTGCCACTTTGCCCAGCAACTAAATTATCAGTGAAGTTCACTCATTATTTATGGAAATCAGAAGCCAAATACATGATGTTTCTAGCCAGAGTTCCAAATTGAGGTTTGTGGTAAGTTTACAGCAAATTATTTCAAATATTAAGCTTCAAATTGGGAGTATAGAAACAAATCAAGAATCAGCGTTGTCAAGTTTCACTACACAACTTCATGATTTAAGTGAACAATTCAAACAATTGTATGATGATGTGAAAATTAAACCTAGCTATGATGAGATTGTTCGTACTATAGGAGAACACTGAACCATTGTTGAGCAGATTAGATGAAGTAGAATCTAATCAATTATTCTATGTTGAGATTGTCAGATTTCACTGTATCCCAAATACTAGAAAGCACTGGACATATGTTAAAGCTGGTAATATTTACAAATTATATCCTTAGTAACAGACTCATGAAATTTTTCTCAGTGGTACAAATCAATTTTTAAAATTTGGATATTTGAAAAAGGGAAAACAATTTGAGTTGCCACTTTTCATTATACAAAGAAACGATTGTGTATTCAGAGCACTTCAAATAAAATAGCATCTTTGAATAATACTACCAATAAATTTAAAATACATGAATATAAACTATTGCCTGTTTTTGATGTTGAAACTGTTGACCAATTATTATTTGAAGTTAAACAATTGTACCCTGAGGATAATCCCCTTTATGTAACCTTCTCTTGACAGACACTATGTCTAGACATGATATAGTTAATGAACTACACAGAACAGCTCGTAGTAACTACAAACAACTATCTGTGTTAACCTTTATACAGTTGAGCCGGTTTTCGCAACTAACCCTTCTCTCGCAGCAGCCTTAGATCTCGATTTTTAAATTTTTTCACTTATTTCAGAAAAAAAAACGTTATATCTCTGAATCTGTTTGAGCAATCTAATTCGGATAACTCTTGTTTGAAAGCAAAAACATCGGAACACGCAACTGTGAACTCAAAACGCTAAAGTGAGATAAACCGGTTTTCTTGGGCCAAGTCTCCAAAAATTTCAATGAATAAAATATCTGGTGTTAGCTCCTCTTCTCCCGTTATTTTAGAAAACGGGCGCAAACTTTTGCATTGTTTTCAAACAACATATCTTTTACAACAAAGTGAAACTTGTTTCGAATCTCTAGTCCTCATACAGGCTGAAATATGATGCAATATATACAATCGTGCATTTTGGCTAAAATAGCTAATTTGCATATTCGAGAAAGTGGAACATTTCAAAGTCTTATCGCAACATCTTTAGCGTTTACAACCTCACATACAAGTATGAAGGTCTTACAAGAACGATAATGTTGTAATCGGCACCATGGGTCATATATGATCCATTGGTTGTTTTCGCCCATACTTTATATGGGTCGTATGGGACCCATTGGCTGAATAATGGTGAACAAAAGGAATTGGTGATTTGTGGCTGGCTGATTTGATTGAAATGAACACAGGAAATTTCAAAAATCTGAATAAGATAAATCATGGATTTAAGTATTTGCATATTGTAATAGACACTTTTAGTAAATATGCTCTAAAACTACAGTGAAACAGGAGCTTGTGTCACTGAGACCTTTAAGTCTTATTTTGAACAAGCAGAATACATCGTCACCTACAGACAGACAGTGGAAACAAATTTTACAATTCAACATTCACCAAATTAATGGGCCAGCATGATATTACACATTATTCTAAATACAGCAATTTGAAAGCTAACACAATTGTGAAATTCAACAGGACATTAAAACATCATATGTGGAAACAGTTCATTTGCAGGGTAATTATAAGCGGGTAATTTGCAGGGTAATTATTCAAGTTTATCTGATCTTGTTCTATGTATATAGAACCATACGTATGAAGCCAGCTGAAGTAACTAAATCTGACGAAATACAATTGATTTCTACTGTTTACTGTCTTAAATATCAACATGCAACCAAAAAAGAAAAACAAGTACGAATTTGGAGATGAAGTAAGAGTTAGTAAATTGAAACATCATTTTGAAAAGGGTTTTCATAAATAATTGGAGTACATAGTTATTCATTGTGGTCGAAGTCTTAGCAGGGAACAGGTATACATATATAATAAACGAAAATTGCAATTAAATATTGAAAGGAAGATTATATGATTAAGAAATTAGCAAAAGTGAATCCCCAGGTACATATTTTAGTGAGAAAGAATTACGTTCAAAAATCAAGAAGTTAAAAATGAAATGGCTGGGACTTCCAGAAAATAGTTAGATTATCACAGACCGAATAATTCTATGACAACAATATGGAATGTGGTAAGAAATTGAATGATTTACCAAAAATTTGAAAGAAAAATGGCGAGTTGCTACATAAAAATAATAGGTGTGTCATTGTAGGTCCATCTGGTTGTGGAAAACTACACTACTTGTAGATAACTTTCTGCTTGCCCCCTATTGGTTAAACTGGAAAAACATACACTTGTATGTTTTCTCAATACGTTTGGAACAAGCCAAATACCAGCAACTTATGAAACTGTATGAGGGACTGGGCATAGCTACTTTTAAATCAGGAATATTCTTCTTCTTATAAGGCGCTACAGCTCTTTATGGGCTTTGGCCTGCTCAATTACATCCTTCCATTCTTCTCTACTCAACACACATTTCTTCCAGTTCTGTGTCTTCAGTTTTCTTATGTCATTTCTGACATCGTCTATCCATCTGGTTTTGGGCCTTCCTTGTGATCTTGTAGCAATAAGTCTCCAATTGTAAATTTGTTTCACAATTCTTTCTTCGGGCATTCTTTCAATATGGCCCAACCAGCTCAATCTTTGTGTTTTGATAAATCTTCTTATATTCTTACTCTTTATTAATGTTTCAAGCTCTTCGTTTGTTTTTATTCGCCATATATTATTAGATTGTCTCGTTGGGCCATATATTTTCCTTAATATCTTTCTTTCAAATATCATTAGTTTTCGAATTATATCTTCTTTCAGCACCCAGGTTTCACAGCCATATGTAACCACAGGTCTTATTATGGATTTATACAGCTTTAATTTTATTGTTCTGGAAACTAGTTTGGATTGGAATATCCTCTTATTCGCATAAAATGCTCTATTTCCAGCTGCAATCCTTTCTTTAATTTCTTCTTCGATTTCATTGTTTCCATTTACTATTGACCCGAGATATTTAAATGACTGTACCTGCTCTATGTGCATTGTATCTATATCCTCTTTTTGTTGTTGGATTTTTCTTCTTGTACATCTCATATACTTTGTCTTTTTTTCGTTCACTATTAGTCCATATTTCATTGCCTGTTGCTTTAGTTTCACTAGTGAGTCCATCATTGATTGCTTAGTTCTTGTAGTAATTACTATATCGTCTGCATATGCACAGATCTGTCTTAATCTTGTTGAAATGTTTCCTCTGATTTCCAACTTCTGAATTATTTCATCCATGACTATGCTAAATAAAGTTGCTGATAATGGGTCTCCTTGTTTTACTCCTCTATTTATTGCAAATTTCTGACTAAAATCATTGTTTCCTTTTACTACTGCTGTAGTGTTTTGTAATGTCAACTTTATTAATCTTATTAGTTTGTTTGGGACCCTAATTTTCTTTAGACATGTAGGAATTATATTTCTATTTACCGAGTCAAATGCTTGCATAAAATCGATAAATATGTTATGCAATTCAATATTATATTCATAACATTTTTCATATATTTGTCGCAGTATGAATATATTATCAACTGTAGATCTATTTGGTCTAAATCCCATTTGATATTCACCCAATTTGTTTTCTGTAATTTCAGAGATTCTATTTTGTAGAAGAATTGCAAAGGTTTTGTATGCGACATTCAGAAGCGTAATTGGTCTGTAGTTATTACACTGTAACCTGTCTCCTTTTTTAAAGATTGGGCAAATGATACCATGTAGCCATTCTTCTGGCATTTCCTCTTTATTCCATATGTTGAGTATCAAATTATAAATTTTATTCCTTATCATATATCCTCCGTGTCTTATCAGTTCTGCTGTGATATTATCTGAACCAGGTGACTTATTCATTTTTAAGGATTTTATGATTTTATTTACCTCCTCATATGTTGGTATTGGAATTTCAGTATAATTTTCCAATTTTTCGGGTATTTCATCTTCAGACGGTAAGTGTTCCCAATTTAATAATTCCTGAAAGTACTCTTTCCAACGGAGTAATACTTTTTCTTTCTCAGATATTACTTCTCCAGATGCATCTTTACATAATGAAGTTGCATGAGTGTAGTTCCTTACATGAGATGTCACAGCCTTAAAAAAATTTCTTGAATCCTTTCTTCTATGGTATTCCTCAATCTCTTTGATTCTATCATTTATCCATTCTTTTTTCTTCTTTCTGCTTACATTGTTGGCAATTCTCCTTTTATTCTCATATTCTTCACAATTTGCCCTTGTGTGTCTCTGTAAACATCTTTGTCGTGCAGCATTTTTCTGATTTATTACCATTTTACATTCATTATCCCACCATTCATTCCTTGGTTTACCATCTTGCTTTTGTATTACTTCAGTTGCTGTTTTCAGAATAGCTTCTTTGAGTTGTTTCCAATCTTCATTTATATCTTGGGTATCAATAATGTTTTCCAAATTTTGACTCATTTTTTTCCTATATTGTTTCAGAATTTCTTTACTATGCATATTGCTTTTATTCCATTTTATCTGTTGTCTTGGAATACTTTTTCGTACAGGTATTAATTTATGTTTGATTACTGCCTTGACCAAACAATGATCCGAATCACAATTCAGACCTCTCATTGATTTTACATCCTGCACCATTTCCTTTTTATGTTCGTTTACTAAAACATGGTCAATTTGGTTGGTAGTTTTCCCATCTGGGGACACCCAGGTACCTTTATGTATCTTTTTATGTTCATACTGTGTACTCATTACAGTCATATTATTTGCAATAGCATAGTTACATACTAATTCTCCATTATTATTGGTTATCTCATGCAATGTATGTTTACCTGTTACTTCTTTAAATGCATCCTCTTTTCCCAGCAGGACTATCAGGTCATGTCTCGGGGTTTTATCTTGCACTACTTGCAGTTCTTCATAAAACTTATCTTTAATGTCATCATCTTTCTCTTCTGTTGGAGCATATACGTTTATAAATGTCACATTACAGAACCTTCCCTTCACTCTAAGTTTAGATATTCTTTCACTACACGGTTCAAATCCTAGTATATGTTTTACCATCTCTCTCTTTACTAGGAATCCAGTTCCATGCTGACCCGTAGTTTCTTTACAACTATAATACACAGAGTATTTATCTTTCTTGATTTCTCCTTGTCCTTTCCATCTTACTTCCTGTAATGCGACTATCTGCAACTTTGTTGCTAAGACTTGGTCAGCTATTTCTTGCATTTTTCCAGGTTTTAGCATAGTCATGATATTCCATGTCCCTACACAGATTATATCTTTCTTATTCCTTTTCATATGCCTAGGTCGTTTTCCATTAATCCATCCGGCTTTCTGTAATTGAGCTTTTTTAGCGGAAGGTTATTTTTATGAGACCAGGGTGCTGGCCTAGTGCTCAACCCCCATTTCTTTGGAGGACCAGGATTTTCTGTTAGGGTTTACTCCCTTAGCTGATAACATCCAGTTTAGGCGCTGGATACTCGCCTTCACCCTCCTCCGTCTGCTACAGCATCGGCCCGCCGAACTGGGCCGTATGATCTTTTTTGCTGCATTGCCCAGGGGTCACGCGGCTAACAGCCTTCGGGGACGTGGAGGTAGGATTTGTTGGTAGTATTGGTAGTTGTTATACCCAATGGCGTTCCTCAGTATTTACAGAGTGTTCATATCAGCATCTGAGCACTCCCTGAGACCATACCAACCTTTGACCCCCAAATCAGGAATATAGACACTTGATTATTGTCTTGAACATTCAGTTGTAGTCTTTGATGATGTAATTTTAGAAAATCAAAATCAGGTACGTATTTTGTTACTCAGGGTTATCAGAGGGAAAGACCTAGGCTTATCTGGAACAGACTTGTTCTAAGATCCCCAAACAGTTACTTCGTGAAAATACAAATCTAGTTTGTCTGTTTCGTAAGGACCAAACTAATCTTAAACATGTATAAAATTACTATGTAGTAGGAGATTTAAACTACAGTCAATTTTCAAAATTTCGCCCTTCCTCCTGGAACAAAGAAGACTTTGGATTTGCCACAATTGATATGACTCAAAAATCAAACAATGGAAAATATAGAAAGAAAATAACAATTTTATAAATGGTGAGTCAGTATAAGATACTTTTTACGTTATAAATTACCTATTGACAAAAATGACAAAACGTAAAATTAAATACAATTTGAATTTACCTGACTATCCGGCTAAATGATTTAAAGGATGGAAATCGTAGAATATATGAACAACACAAGCGTCGGGATCAACCAATTATTGATGCTATCAGTGGTCTTGGAAGATAAATTAAGGGTATCACAGAACAAAATAGAAATCTCATAAAAGAGCTAGTGCCTCTTGCAGCTAGATATTTTTCAAATTTTCCTCCTACACCATTATTTAATATTCATACTCATTTAGTACTCCAACAATCACATACTAAGGCCATAGGAGAATCAGTTAAAATTCTTGTTAAGACCCTTGGCCAGAGATTACCTGAGTACTGGGTAAATTGACAAAGATGAAGTGTTTGGATTACATCCAACCATGGAGCCTAATGAGGGTGTAATTTGGAAAATTGGAAAATGTAGATCTACATTTCAAAGAGATGATGTAAAGGTCTATTTGGGTGAAGCAATAGCTGTTCTAGATATGCTGGCACTATGGGAACTCTTCACAAAGAAACATCTTAGAGATTATACAGATGAAGATTACCAGAGTTACTCGGAAATTTTAGTATTGTCTGATGCTCTATACCAAAATAATGATGCTAGTCAGAATAGAGTTAAATATAACAGTGGAAACAAATACAAAAATCTGTTTAAACCTATATGGAATCAACTTAAAAAATGGTAATGAAATTAAACACTACAATACTCTTCCCAAAGAGTTGGTGTGGGTGGATGATGTGAGAAAACTCATAGATAGATTGTTAGTCATAGCAAAAGAAGAAAATGCTAACAATAATAAATTCTATAATGAAATAATAGGCATTGTAATTAAGATTAGTAGTAAACTAGCTAATTTTATTGTAAATTACACTAAAGGCATAGGATACTTAATTAAAATTATTAATCCTATGCCTCCCAACTTCTGGAATGTTCAAGGTTTTGACATTCGGGTCTGGCCTCATAATACAGCATTTTTACCTCTGGTCTGCGGTTTTTGGTTGTTTTTCAAAACATCATAGAAACAATATTTTTTTAATTTGTTTTTATTTACCACACATTTCTCAAATATACAAAACGTCCTCTTCTCAAGGAACGAAAATTTGTTAAACTTTCTTTTCATTTTCAGACATTTTTGAATATTTTTTTCAGCAATGTTTTTTTTTAAAAAAAAGTAGAACATTGTAACATATGATAATATAGAGATATTTTAAGTTCGTAATCTGGAAATTTCAATAATTAACTACATAAACTATCATTACATTTTTTGAATCTTCCTCAAGAATACTTCGTATGTGCACATATCAAAAATTATTACGAAAATAACTACAAATTACAGTTAATTAGCTTTTGTATGAAAAAATGGCTGCAGGACAGGACCAGATGATGTATCAGCTGGTTCTACGTCATCTGTAAAAATGAAATAAATAAATAAATAAAATAAATAAATAAAATGAATTTCATGTGACATACAGTATTCAAAATAATCAATGGAAAAACTAAAAATACATAAGTGCTTGAAAGAGAATCAAGCAAGAAGCAAGATGAATAGACCCAAAAAATTACCTCTTCACACTTAATAAATACTAGAGCTTGCAACACTGTTAATATTGCCAAGAATTAATTATTACGAATATAACCTACCTTCGAAATCTTCAAATTCATCTGCATCATCAACATTTCCGTTATCTTCAAACTCTGAGGCGGAATCCTCATCCACAATTTCCGCTATGCAGTCTGGATACAACGACGCCATTCTAAACAATTCAACGTACATCAACCCGACAACAAACAGTCGCAGGTGCGAGATGAAAATAGGACATGAGTCACCTAGCGGTTACAATTTCAACAAAGAGGCTTGAATGAACACGCACATGAGACGAACTACGAACATAGCTCGTAGTTCAATCGGCAAAGGGATTGCATACCACAGGACGGGATATGCCCGTCTTTCGTCCACATTGACTTTAAGTGCACTGCGGGCAGTGGCCGTCGTGAGAACCCAATGTGTTGACATTATTAACGAACTTCCTTTCGAAATCAACTTACCTGGTTACCAATACTGTGGTCCAGGGACTAAACTAGAACAAATACTGGAGAAAGGAGATAAAGGAATTAATCATTTTGATACAGCATTTAAAGACCAAAACATTGCCTACAATACTAACAATGATCTAAGTGTTCGTCATAAGGCTGATCAAAAATTGGACCAAGTAGCATTTGGAAGACTAATCAGCAAAGATGTATCATTAGGTGAAAAAATAACAGTATTAGGTACAACCATTGTCATGAATACAAAACAGGAATTAGGGTGGGGACTCTAATGCTAAATATACATATATATATCTCCTTCAGCAAGTGGGTGATAGTCGAGAAGCTAAATGAACCGGTGGAGATTCGATTCCTGGAAAGCTACCAGTTTATGCCTTCAACATTGGCAACATTAGCAAAGCATTTGATCAAAGACGAACTCGTGGCGACCAGGCAGTTGTTCGGAGACGAGCATCTGGATCTTCTCAGGCAGATGTCCATGTATCCCTACGAGTACGTGGACAGTTTTTCAAGGTTCAACGTGTCTCAACTTCCATCTTGCAAACTTTCGACAGGCACCTGAGGGGTACCTCTTGCCCTCAGAACCATAGCTTCACGCGAAGAATTTTTTTTGCGGCGTTCGAGTGCCGGAATATGCGAGAGTATCTTCACATATATTTGAAACTTGACAGGACGTTGATGCTGACGTATTCTAATCCCACGGACGTGGGTGCAGGTTCACACATGGACTGGATCCAACTTACAGTTACACAACCGCCGATGGTCATATCAGGCCATGCTGAAAGTCACGAAAGTTGAGATCGGCCTCATCACTGATTAGGACCACCACATTTTCTTAGATTACACCATCCGAGGAAGTATTGTACAGACACCGCTCAGGTATGTAAAGACCAACAACAAGTACATGGCTGATTAACACATTGACTTTCCGTCCACCTTCATACCGTACATAGATATGAACAACGTATACGAGTGCGCCTATGGGGGCTACGAGTAGATGGGCGAAGACATCTTGGAACTCGCGAGTTTCAGATCTGGACTGACGACTATGATTTCTTTTGTGGATATTGGTCTGGAGTACCCCATCTTCAAGACGCGTATAGTGGTATCGCCATGGCCCCACGGTTGGAAGTTCCCGCAGGCCGTAAAACGGACAAGAAACTCATGTTGACTTTTCACGACAAGAACAACTAAGTGGTGCACAATCAGCTTCTGCAATTCTAAATGGAATATGGATTGATTTTGAACTGTGTCCACTGTGCTTTGAAGTTCAAACAGGAGAAAAGGGTAGGAGTCTTACATCAGCGGTAACAAGCAAAGCGGGGCTCAAGCCACACTGGCTGCCTATTAAGACCATTACAAACTACTCAACAACACCTTTTTTTGGCAAAAACATGTAGCAGGTTCGAAAACGAATAGACTACGAACTGGTTTCCAACTCCCGCAGATGCAACAAGTTGATTGCCAACCCCTTCTATAAGGACTTCACAAGGTTTAACGATACCCTGATACTAATCGGAAGAAGAAAGAAGAAGATGAAGCTCGTAAGCCGATAGCCGTCGTGGCCTCTGTCATAGCTGGTCATGCATCGCTTCAAAATACGAACCTATGGTCCCTCTCTTCAAGGATCACATCTAAGTGGCGTAAATGAACACAGATAGTTTCGCATATTGTACTAGGACAGAGGATTTGTTTGAAGATCATAATTTGGTGATGGACGACTTGGATTTTTCTAAATTACCTAGCCCAACTCCTTGAGAAACACAGTCTGCCCGACACCTTGAACAAGATGATTGTGGGGAAAATGAAAGAACCAAAGGCAGGATCATCAGGGAGTTCGTGGCTCTCAGAACCTAGATATACTGCATTAGATTTGTTGACTCTGATGAGAAAAAAATAGGTGAACGGTGTGACTCGAAGCAATTTGAGTCAGTTAGACATCGAACAGTACAAGAAATGCCTGTTCGAGAGGAAGCAGATAGATAAGGTAGAAGAACGCATAGTTGGATATTTGTAATTATTAATAGTACACATTGTGAGAAATATATTAATATTTTTAATCTATTAGGGTACGATGGGGAAACATATTTTTTTTTAAATCAACCTCATCGTCTTCCGATGTCGGTGGGGAAATTTTATAAAACTGTTCGGTCACCCTGTCGATCTTGACGTCGTACACGAAAGTTTTCTCCGCAATGAAGATGACGCTGCACAGTGTGTTGGCGTGCAGAGCGTCGTGGATCACATGCACTTTCGATGTTGGTGTGATCGTTGACCACCACCTGCTTTCTCTTCGACGTATTTATTCCGAACATGAGTCTGCGAGTTATGAACTCGTTGGGAGTGTAGTACACGTCCATATAGCCAGCTGTCACTCTCTTGTTTGCCGTTTACCCCTCGTAAAGTTTCAGGTAGTCGTTGTCTGCGATGCTCATGTTGTAGTTATCGCGCAGAATGACCGAGTTCCTACTGTTTTTGAGGTAGACGTTCTTGATCTTGCAGTTGTCGAAATGGCTGAAATATTTCTATTGATTGTTGTACCTCCTCGTTTGGAAGCGCAAGGCCACGAACTCGGGCAGGTCGTACCGGAAGTTTTTGACATGCGTGGTAACGTCGAAATCGAAATAATTTCAGGAAGCAGGTTGCTGCAGGCAACCTAAAATCTAGTTGGGCACTTAGGGATTCTTGAGGATGTCGGCTTTGTACAGTGGGATGCATGAGTATTATCGTGCAAATTATCCATCACCATGTTTGTGTACTTTGTTTGACCCAATAAGAGCTTCAAGAATTAAAAGAAAACTCAAAACAAGATGTCGACAACTTCTGCACCAGCATACATAAAAATCCATCGCTTAAAAACACATGGGAGGTAAGAGGAAAATTAATGAAAATAGTCATGGACAATTTGCACGGTAATACTCATGGATCCCACTGTACATGATTCGTATTCCACCACGGGCATACGTATCTCCGTGGACCTTACGAGTATGACCAGCTTCTTATTGAACTACTTTTACAATTATTCACAAATAAATTTTGCCCTACATTAGGATACAAGGCCTTCAACTGAAGTCGGTATATTAATCTAGCAGAAATATAAAGATATGGCAGTGGAAACTTTATCCGTAACATTGTAGGTTTAGAAAATATACATAAAAGGCTTGATAATATAAAGGTTTATTTGGCAACAAATGCTTGAATGGCTTGATACTACATAAATAATGATTATAAGAGTATAAACCCCTAATATAAATACTATAAATAATAAGGAAACAATTAAATTAACCAATTAAATCTTTACATAACTTTAGACTTCCTTACACGTTTTTTCACCAAAAAGAGATTATAGAAATTTCATTTTAATATTAATTTCCCCCAAAAGACCCATCTCTGAATAGAACAAAGTGTGCAGTGCTTAAACTAAAAATCCCAAGTAAATACTCTACATAAAAACTAAAGATTATAAACCACTACAAAACAACTACTTCCTGTACTTCGTTCCATTCCGAGATGACCCATTTCAACACTCAAAGAGAACTCAACTTAATGTGCTTTAACCTCCGCTAATCAGTGGGAGTGAAGTTTGCACACGAGGCTTGCTTTCATCCGACCTCCGCAATTTCAGCCACGCACCTTTTTCTAAATTAAAGCCATCTAGTGGCAGTCTAACTAAACATTTATTTTTCTTTACACTCATACACCTTGCATATGGTTATAAGAAGCACTTGGCAGCGTCGCGTAGCGTTTTGGGAAGCCAAGTGATCCCGTCCACTCCCAAGGTGCAGTTACGTATCAGCGCGTCGTTGTCGTTGTCGACACTACGAAAGGTGACGGACAAAACGCCCTTCCACCTGATCTCCACGTACTCGGAGAAGAAACCTGGCAACAGGCGCATCAGAAACAGAACCGACTGGTCTTGGTTTTGGTCTTCACGCCTCCTTCGAAACCCCTGAATGGCAGTAAGCAGCGTCGGTCTTGGACATTTTCATTTCCCACGGTGATATCGGGGTAGTCGACTTGATCGATGACCGTACCGTACTTCCTGGCTACCACCTGCTAGAACAGTTACGGCATTTAGTTGTTCAAAGGCCTCAGGTTCGCGTTTGTGGGGAAAGGTTCGCCGTTCTCCTTCTTCACCACGTCGAACCTGACGTACAGATCAGCTCTGTGAGGATGCACGAAGCCATAGCAGATGTTCACATGGAACTTAACCTCTCGGTTCGTTTCGTTGAGGTTCACGAACGTGCGACGGTTTCGAGGGAATGACTGCAACTAATGATTTTCAATTTGCTCCATGCTGGTTATTTATAACTCATTGATTTCCACGACGGCAGTGGTCGTGGCTTCTGTAAAATCCACCACCTTCTCGTTGGACGCCACTAACTGTATGTCGTCTATGCGGTTAAGACACACAGAAAGTATAACGGAGACGAGGGCGTGTATATGATTGGCTCCATAAACTCCGAGTTCGGTTTGAACGTGGCGATGATCCCCGTTTGCTTGTGGCTGCCAGCGATGCTGTCCGAGGACTTGGTGATAATGCCATCTGCCACATTGCAGTGCACGTTCGGAGTCTCGATGGCTAGAAATTTAGGAAAGTTGGTGCCGATGTGCTTGATGCAAGCCTCGAGCTTGGCCGTGATTTCGAATCACAGAAGCTCTCTGACAGTACTCTGGTACAAGGTTTCCGTAACAGATATCAGTTCCACCCTGTGGGTTAAGGAGTTCTGCAACAACAACATACACTTTGGCCACTGGACCTACAAAGTAGACAGGTCGTACTGTCCGGAGGTGATGCTGATCTTTTCGTTGCCGACCTTGATGGTGTTGTTATGCACCGTCACCTTGGGTATCAGGTACACTCGCCTCAACAAGTACTACTTTACCCTCCACCTCCGCAACAGAGCCTCGGCTAAACGAAAAACCACGGACAAGGTGACAAAACAGCCAACATTGATTGGAGGAATAGACACAGGTTCATATCGAACTACTAAAAGTTGCAAGTCCTTAAGGCGAAGACTCCTGGATACTGAGAGCAAATTGGCTTTTCTTATCTTTTACCTTGCATTGGATGACGCCTGTAATAAGTTGCAAGTCATTATGCAATATGTTTGCTTTACTTGAGAGCGTGAGCGATACCAATGCCCTCGCCGTGATAGCTATGAAATTATAATTTGTGTGAATGCGTCAGCGTGGTGTGTTGTGTGCGCGCGAGGGGCGTAGGGTTTAAGCAGGGACCAGAGAGACATGCACGAGTTCATCGAAATTTCAGACTCACATGTCAAACTTTGAACCCACACTGCTGACATGCGTGGAGGAGTGGTCAGCACAGCACAATACGTCACCAGGGACACGCGATCGATTCCAGGACACCTGGGAATGGGTATTCTTTAAGAGTGTCCCTTCATCAATTTCAAAATATCGTTACTCATCTTAATTTTTGTGGTTTTCCAACAGTGGCAGAAACGCGAAGAAAAGAAAACAATCAATCAGTCTTAATCCCCGATTTTTTTTCATACGTAGCATCAAAAAATGTCGACATGAACCCCTCCCGCTAATTCTTAAACATAACTCAGGTGTTCTAAAAAAGTAAAAAAAATAAAGTGCTCCCCTGTGCTTAGCACAACGTCAGGAAGGTGTATAGGGGTGTGGGGTTAATGCTCCACACTTTTTTGATCCGGCCATGAGTGGGAGTGATGTTATCAGCATCACGACCCTGACCGCCTTTACCCCCCAGGTTTTCCCACAGGTACCCATATCATTTGACGCTGGTTGGGCGCCGAGCCGCTTCCTACGTTAGAAAAATTCCTGGATTTGAACCGGCCGGGGATCGAAACCGGGACCTTTAGCATGGTAGTCAGAAGGGTTACCGTCTTAGCCACCGGTATTCTAATAGCTGTTATTACATTTTTAAAGATAGAAGAAGAAGGCACTAATGATTACCAATTACAATCGAATCAGGACGAAAAATGTGTAACAAGTTTATCAAGCAACTAACATGCAGGCCTCTCCGATGTTGCAGTTGTAATATCGCCCTTCGTAAACAAGGAGTTCGGTTTCGATATGTAGAGGCACATAGAAATTCGGTTCCCACTTTAACCTCTAGTTGCAGACCCCTTTAGTCCTTTAGCATAAGATGTATACTTAAACAACATCCAAACAGACCAATGTAGCCGCTGTAATTATTAAAAATATATATGTGGTTTAAATTTCAAATAACAACATTTTAAAATTTCTTAACATATAAACGAAGTAACGCTAATAATGGAATATAACTGAACTCAATATTAAGCAATTGTGATTTGATTTCTTTATTTAGCGTAAAATAATGTAAATGATGATCAACCAGTTAATGGTTTCTTATATTTCTTGAAAAAGTAGAGCCTGAAATTTCCAACAGTCCTCCGTGACCGTGCTATCTAAGGCGCTGCGTGACGGCATGGGTTCGAGTCCGCTAGGTTCAGTCTCTGGCTTCTCGGCCATTGTATAAGACCGGGGGCAACCCACCATCGTGATGAAATTGGGGAGATAATAGTGACTAGTGTAACATAAAAATCTTCTCTGAGGGTTCGATGTGCCGACTCCATGTTACCCCATTACCAGTTGGAGATCTCCATACTTCTAGGTAGGATTGCAGGAAGGAGACTGGCAGTCAGAAGATACACCAAAGCCCTTCCAGGGCTGTAGAGCAATGGAATATATTAACGTTTCGAACATTTTGTTTTGAATTCGTATTACGTTTGCTTGGTTACCTAGGTATACAGTATATTTAAAATTTACAATAACACACACTGCTACTGTTTACTCTTGACCAGGCTTTGAGATGCCTTCTATCTCTCTGGAAACTTGATTTTTTTCTTATTTAACGTAGTTTCTCTCTGCCACTCTTGCCCAGTCTAAAGAATTGAATTGAAAACGAAGGATTGATGGGTGAGATTTTTGAAAGAACACTCCCAATGAACATGCTTATGTCCAAACTTCGACGACGAGGTCGTGAAGAGACAACTAAGGCAGCAAAGGTTTTTGTTATTTTATTGTCGCTTTTCTGTCTGTCATGTTAATCTCGACTATGAAAAGGATTAATTGATGAAATGACGATGCACAAAAACATTCATGACTGACCAGGGTTTTAATCTAGGACCTCTGGCTTCGCAACGCATTACGTAGTCCATTTGTTTTCAGATGTCTCTTTTGGTTCTAATTCTCCTACGTTAGTTGTAATAAACATATTTTTTGTAACAAGATCAACATGTCATGTGTTGTTTTTGAAAACACACATTTCATCAAAGAGATTACTTGTGTGGGCGAACGCACGCGCACACAAAGGCACCAAAGAAACACATATGTCACTATCATATATATTAAACCCTAACTCCCACAGATACACGTAGATTCATTCCAGTGTTTCATTTGTAAAGCTGAACTTCTATTCGTAGTATGGTGACATTACAGTGAAATGATCCTGTAATTAACTGTAGATAAGTCGCAAATAGTAGATAAAATGAAGTTGTTTTCAGGTAAAAAAAAGAAAATAGTGACGTACCAGGAAAAGGGCAGTTTTACCTCATAATAAGTAGGAATTTCACGAAGGGCAGTAGAATACGTTGATCCTTTCTGCGGACTCATGGTACGAGGGTCGATTGATACCAGGACCTATTTTGGCTTAAATTGATTGAAATTATTCTATTTTTTTGGTGGATTTTAATAATATATAAGTGTAACAAATTGTACAAAATTTATACTAAGATGATTAACCCAGGTGTCAAGCTGGCCTGGAATGCCCTGACCCCCTGTTAATTGGTTGTTTGTGTATATAATATTAGTATTAATATTTTTTCTCAGATTCTTAGAATATGATTTTATACTTATTAGTGAAGTTCTGGATTGTCCCGAGAACTAAGCTTTATCGGGAATATCTCGTCAGTGAATCTGGTAAGAATTTTGAGAATTAAGCTAGCTCTGGGAGATTCTGAGAAATTTAGCTGGCACTGGAATTTTCGTCAGTGACTCTGGTGGGAACTCTGAGAAACTTAGCAGGCTCGAAAATTTTCAGATATTTGGCTGGTTCGGGAATTTCCAGTTGTGGGAATTCTGAGAAATTAAGCTAACTCGGGAATATCCCGTCAGTGACTTTGGTGCGAATTCCTAGAAATTAAGCAGGCTCGATAATTCTGACAAATTTAGCTGGATCTGTAGTAAATATCATGAAATTCATAAACCAAATACTCACAGAGAGCATCTATCCCAGTTCAAAATTTGAACCTAGGACCTTACGAGTTGTAGCATGTCGCTACACCAATGGTCCTGGATTTGAATCTTGCTTAGAAATGGTTATTTGTGAATATCTGTTCATCAAATTTTATTATTTCCTTACTAATCTTCATCGTTGCGATTAGGCAAGAAGCACAAAAAAAGAATTATTCCCCTTACTAAAACAGTTTTATTCAGCTTCGTGATACCCGTGATACAATATAAAGCTAGGCCAATCGATTGTTCAATACAGTAACTGCATGTGGCTAGCGTGATAACTGTGCCTGCACGAAGTAAATATGGCATCGGCCTATATGCCATGGTATAAATAATAATTGGTGAGATCTGTCACAGTGATTATTTGCCTGCAAAAAAGCCGTAATTATCTATCATTTGTCTCTCTATTCTGAAATGTTTTGTTTGAATTGGAAAAATAATAGAGGGAGAGATATCTAACAAAGGAAATTTGTGTTTTATTGTGTTGGTATAATATTGCGGAGGGAGATTGATAGGTTGATATACTATCACGCAGCTTTGTCCAGCAACTGAAGGGTCGGTTCAGTCGGCATGTGAGGTCACTGTTAGTGTCGCTTTGCAAAGGAATTGCACTCAATATTGTATAGGTGAATTGTACCCATGTAGGCAGTATTAAGAGGGCTCAGCAATGGTTCAATTATAATATCTTCTCATAGACCTTTCCCCCTTTCTTCTCAGCATCATCGAGAAGCGTCGCCATTTCCTGATCAGCCTCTATATTTTTTTTTTCATTTCCCCGAAGATGCTATCTGTCGGCCTATAATGAGCATAAACCCCCTCTTTTCTATACTCTGCCTGCAACGTCTACCATCATAATTAAGCAATCTCTCGAATTGATCTTTGGCTATCCAGATAAACTCCAGGTTTTTCCAGACGTTTTATAGCTACATTATGTCCTCCAGTTGCTGCTTCTATGCCAAATGTATCCCACAGATCAGAGTTCCAGTACCTATTTTTGTAATAGTGTTTCAAAATATATCATAATTCGTCAACATGCGTTATGGTGCGTCTTGATGTGTCAAAATATGTTATCCTTTTGTCATATTTAGTTATCTTGTGTCATATTGTATCTAAGTGTGTCACAATGCGTCGTCTGGCGTTATGCTATATTGTATGGTATATAGTTGTCGAAGATACAGCATGTTGCTTATACACATACAATGTTTGTCAAAATTATTAATTTAAGTGAGACTTTCTTCACAGTGCTAGTGATGTTCAGATGATCCTAGTTTGATTCCCATGAAAATTGTTTACACAAAGTATTGTTGTGGCCTAGTAATAGCAACTCAAATTGTTCTGTGACTCACATTTTTTACATCATACAAAACATTTTCTCTGCAATAAGAATAACAACACTACATAAAGTGTTTGTGGGCAGAGGCTCATGGAATTCACAGACAATTTTGAAATTTGTTCTATCATTAACCACAACAAATTTTCTTTTTGATGTGTTGATGACAAACTTAGGTCTGTGTGCCTTGAATTCGCTCGGAGCATAGTATACTGTACATCTATGTTTACCTCAGTCACACTTTTGTAAGGAGTGTATGCTTCATATAATTTGAGATAATTGTCGTGTGCTATGTCCAGATTATAATTTTCACGGGGGATAATCTCAGTGTGTCTATTAATAAATAAATACTTTAAATCTTGCAATTGTCGAATTTGCTGGAATATTTTTCTTCATTGTTTTCTCTCCTAGTCTGGAACAACGAAATTACGAAATGTGGCATATCATACTTTATACTATTGAATTGATTAGTGGCGTCAAATTCGTATTGATCACCAGAAGCTTGTTTCTGTACACATTAGTAAGTGTAAAATTCAAAAGGAACTTGTCGATTTTTCAGAATAGCTGCTTTGTATTTGAGGGCATGACTAGTTCCGTATTCTACTACTGGTATCCTCAGCTCCATGGACTTGATGAAACACTTGGTTGCTACAGTGCTGTCCTGTAGTTTGGGATGAAACCTGGCAGCAGACGCACCTGAAATATTACTGTGAGTTTTTTTATCAGAATTTTGGGTCATGATTCAAATACCTCTGCCTGGTAATATGTTGCATCTACATTGAAAATTTTAAGTGTTCCTATGGCAGTAGAAATAATACCAGGATAGTGTATTCTATTTATTACAGTACCATGTTTTCTAATTTTTATTTCAGAGAACAAATGTGTTACAAATTTATCTACTAATATTATGTTTGCACCAGGGGAAAGTGCCTCACCACTCTCACTTTTCAACACCTCTATAAAAATCAGCCCTGTGAGAATGTAAAAAACTGCCATCAACATCCAAATCTATCTCAATCTTCCGATTTAGTTCAATGAAATTTGCAAATGTACGACGATTTGGAGGAAAAGATTGTAATTCATAACTTTCAATATGCTTCATGTTAATGGTTATTTTATATATTAATTTCTTTGATTGCTGTTGTAGAAGCACCTGCAAAATCTACTAATTCACCTTTTTTGTTGGTTACTACTAACTCTATGTGGTCTATACGATTCTGAGATACTGGAAAATAGATAGCTGAGGAGGGTGTGAAGATGATATGTTCCATTAACTCAGAATTTGGTTTGAAGGATGCTACTATTCCAGTTGTTTGTGACTACCTATGTTGCCATCAGAATTGGTAATCATTCCTTCTGCCACATTACAAAGAATGTTCAAAGTTTTTATGGTTAAGGATTTTGGAATATTGCCACCTATGTGTTTAATGGGAGGATCATATTTTGTATTATTCTCAAAACCTAGTAGTTTACCAAGTGTACTTACATCAACTGTTTCAGTTGCAGAAATTAATTACACCCTGTGTGTAACAGAATTTTCTGATAGTAACACAACTCTAGACAGATGAGCTTGTAATGTTGATAAATTATACTCACCAGGAGTAATTACATTTATTTTTTCATTTCCTACTGCAACCCTATTATTTTGTTGTGTGTTATTGGGAATAAAATACATACAGTAGAAAGCACGTAGAGCTATAGATTTAAGATTTAGGACAAATTATATCATTTTGTAAGCTAAGTTTCAACACTGAAGTCTCACTAGTGGGATGGAATACTCCCGTGATGCGTTAGATGCCACAATGCTTTCTGAAAATTTTAAATTTTTGGTTTGTATATTGGAGATAAGAAGCCCAGCATAGAAACACATAGGTGGCCACAATTTACATCCTCAAAACCTTGGATGCGGTCGTCACTATAATGTAGACAAGAAGTATTATTATAATTAACTAAGCCTGAAGCTGGAATTCCACCCAAATAATCAAAAACAAATGCCATGTTAGGTTGTTTGTAATAACAAATCCAATGAGTGCCCTGATCTTTGAAACTATCAAAATTGACTACTCCATACTCTATTTCATATGGTCCCTTGAAGAGTAACGAATCTGACATGAAAATACCTCTGAAATATTTAATTTTCAGTAACTTAATCATATTTTCAATATCATAGTTGGATAATTCTTCTATTATTTTATATTTTCTGAAAGCATTAATATTCTTGCCTTTCATCTCCATTGTTATATTATGACGTATTTGTTATTCTAGTTCAGTGTCTTCTTATTTGCGTCAATTATTGTTTTTGCTACAGCTGCACAACATCCTACTAGACTCCCCACAGCAACCACAACTGATAAAATAACTGGAATGCTGAATATGAAACCACCTGTTTGTTTCCTTTTTCTAGAACTCTGCAATCTATTCAACTGAGGTATACTAAGTATTAATTTCATTCCATGACCTCTACTCGAACAAGATATTTTTTTCTCCTTTTGTTTTTTGGTGAGGAGATTGTATAAGGATCCTAGAATTTTAGATATGAATAAGGTACTTGGTATCCAATACCTTTAGGTTTATCATGATGGGTATTTATACATATAGTATATATATATATATATATATATATATATATATATATATATATATATATATATATATATATATATATTTAGGATTATAGTAGCCGCCTTAATTTTTTTCTTGTATTCATGACATTGGTTGTACCTAACGATGTTGTTTTTTCACCTAATGAAGTATCTTTGCTGATTAGTCTTCCAAATTCCACTGTTCCAATCTTTCATCAGTATTTTGACGAATACTAAGGTCATTGTGAGAATTGTATGTAATTTCATGGTCTTGACAAGCTGTAACCAAATGATTTATTTCTTTGTCTCCTATCTCCAGTCATTGTTCTAGTTTAGTCCCTTGACCACAATATTGGTAACCAGGATAAGTGAATTTCAAAAGGAAATTTGTCAATAATGTCATTAACTAAACCCCAACCTTTGCAGAATTTTGGACGTAAAGTATCAATGATTTTAATTACGTAGCCTAAGCCTTCACTGTCCTTTACAATAAAATTGGCTAGTAGAGCGCTAATCATATACACAATGCCTATTTGTTCATTATAGAAATTATAAATGCCAGCATTTTTTTCTCCTGCTATGACCCACAATCTATCTATGCATTTTTTTCACATCATCCACCCACACAATCTCTTTGGGTGGAGTGTTTTAGTGTTTAATGCCACTGCCAGTTTTAAGTTGGTTCTATATAGGTTTAATTACATTTTTTATTTGTCTCTACTGCTAGATTTAACTCTAATCTGACTATCATCATTGTTTTGGTATAGAGCATCAGACAGTATTAAAATGTCTGAGAAACACTGGTAATCTTCATCTGTATAATCCCTAGGATATTTCTTGGTGATGAGTTCCCACAGTCCCACAGTGCCAGGATATCTAGACCAGCTATTTACTCCATCCAAATTGACATTTACATCATCTCCTTAAAATATAACTCTAGATTTTCCAATTTTCCCAAATACACCCTCATTAGGCTCGATGGCTGCATATAACCAAACACTTAATCTTTGTCAAATTTCCCATTGTTCAGGGAATCTCTTTCAAGGGACCTAACTCAATTTTTTTTAAACTCCTATGGCCTTAGGATTTGGTTGATGGAGTACTAGAGGAATGTGAATACTGGATAGAGGTGTAGCAGGAAAATCTGCTTAATTTCTAGCAGCAAGAAGCACATGCTCATTTCTGAGATCTAATTTTATTCTGTGATACCCTTCATTTCTTTACAAAGACCACTGATGGCATCAATAATTGATTTTTACGTTTGTGTTGTTCATAGTATTCTCTATTCTCAGATTTCCAACCTATAAATCGTTTAGCCAGATAGTCACGTAAATTCAAATTGTTATCAATTTTACGTTTTGTCATTTGTGTTTATAAGTTATTCATAACGCCACAACGTATTTTAAATGACTTAACATATATAAAATTGTTAATTTTTTTCAATATTTTCCATTGTTTGGTTTTGGAGTCGTATCAATTGTGGCAAATCCAAAACCATCTTTGATCCAGCAGGAAAAACAGAATTTTTAAACTTGACTGTAGATTACATCTCCTCCTACATAGTGATTAAATACTTGTTTAAGATTAGTGTGATCCTGTTGAAACAGACACACTAGACGCGAATTCTCATTAAGTAACTGTTTAGGAATCTTAGAATAAATCTATACTTAACAAAAACAGTCTATTCCCATGTGACTACCCTGAGTAAAGCAATTACGTACTTCATTTTGATTTTCTAAAAGTACGGAATCAAAAACTAACACTGACTTTTAAAGACAATGCTCAAGTATTTTTTTTCTGATTTAAAGGTAGCTATACCCAGTCCCACATACAGTTTCATAACCTGCTGGTATTTGGTTTGTTCCAAACTTTATGAGAAAACATACAAGTGTTTTTTCTTTCAGTCTAACCAATTGGGGCACACAGAAATTTATCTAGAAGTAGTGTACTTTTCCCACAACCAGATGGACCTACAATTAGACACCCAATATTGCTTGATAGCAATTCACAATTTTTATTTATATTTTTTAGTAAATCAGGCAAACGTCTTACTACATTCCATGTTGCTGTCATAGAATTATTTCGTCTGTGGTAATCCAACATTTTTCTGGAAGTCCCAGCCATTTCAATAAAAACTTTTTTCTTCTAGGTAATACCTTCTCAATAAGATGTGCATCTGAGTATTCAGTTTTGCAAAGTTCCTCTTCATAAAAGCTTCCTTTCAAATAGTTCATCCCAACGTTTTTTTTATTATATATGTACACGTTTTCCCTGGTAAGACTTCAACCACAGTGAACAACTCTGTTCTCCAATTTTTATGAAAACCCTTTTCAAAATGGTGTGTCAATTTACTAACTCTCACTTGATCTCCTTGTTTGTACTTGGATTTCTTGGTTGTATGTTGATATTTAGGACAGTAAACAGTAAAAATCAATTGAAATTCGCCTGATTTAATTACTTCAGCAGGCTTCATACGTATGGTTCTATGTATAGAGTCATTGTAATTATAAACAAGATCACATAAAATTGTTACTCACCTGTAGTTACCATGTAAATAAACTAAACTCTTACCACATATAATTTTTGAGTGTCCTGTTCAAAGGTTTAACTATGCTTTCAGATATTGTATGTAGAATAATGTGTAATATCATGTTGGACAATGATATCACCATGCTGGTGAATAAGGAATTATAAAATTATTTTCCTCTGTCTGTTTGTAAGTGACCAGGTATTCTGCCTTTTTCAAAAATAGACTTAAAAGCCTCAGTTACACAGTCTCCTATTTAGATTTTAGATTAGCAGTCCAAACATATTTACTAAAAGTGACTATTACAGTAAGCAAATACTTAAAACCATGATTTATCTTATTCATATTTTTCAACTTTTCTGTTGTTTTTTTTTAAATTAAATCAGCCTGCCACAAGTTATCAATTCCTTTTATTATCACAGATAGTCGTTTGTAGCTTCGACGAGCTGGTCTGTGTAGTTGATTAACTATATCTTGTCTAGACATTGAATTTGGTAACAGAAGATTACATAACATAGATTATCCTCAGGATACAGTCTAACTTCATATATAATTTGGTCACCAGTTTCAATATCAAAACAGACACATTTATTTCTTCATGTATTTATATTTATTGGTAGTATTCTCCCAAGATGCAATTGGTATTTGAAGTGCCCTGAACACACAATCTTTTCATTGTATAGTGGAAATGGGCACCTGAAATTGTTTTCCCTTTTTAAAATATCCAAACTTCAGAAATTGAATAGTATCATTGAGTAATAATTCATGAATTTGTGAGTAAGGATATAATTTTTAAATATTGCCAGCCTTAACATATGTCCAGTGCCCTCTAATATTTGGAATACTGTGGAGTCTGGCAATCTCAACAGAGAATAACTGACTAGATGCTTTATCATAAAATCTGCTCAACAATGGTTCCATGTGTTTTCCTATAGTACGAACAATCTGATCACAGCTAGTTTTAATTTTCAGATAAACATACATTTGTTTAAATTGTTCATTTAAATAATGAAGCTGTGTGGTGAAACTTGATAAAGCTGATTCTTGATTTGTTTACAGCACAGGAAAAACAGGCATTCAGTTATATGTATGGTGCAAAATAATATGTTTTCATTTTCCTTATAGAAAGTTATAGAACATTTAATGTTTTAAGTTAAACTTTCTAGCAAGATTCTATAAATAACTGTTGTCTTGTTTTCTTGTCGTTTTCAATAATATATAGTTTTATGTTAAAACCGAACATTTTATCTGTGAAAATATATGTTATTTAGTAAAAGTTTTCAAAGGTTATTAGTTAGTATTAATATACTAACAGATCTTCCTAATGAAATGTTCTATGAAATATTTAAGTACTTATTCGATGAAAATGACAATTTGGAAGTATCTGTAAAATGGTTAATTCATAATAGGCTACATAAGAAAAAAATCCAATCATTGCTGATATTCAAAAAACATATTACAAAGCCTATAAATTAATAAATTTTCTTCTCTACATTTTTAAAATTGAACTTTTTAATATAAAAAAGAGACTCTATCATTGTGATCATTCTGTTTTGTGTGATCAAAAATATTTTTAGGTATTTTAATAATTATTTTTATTATATAAAAATAATCCCACATAACTTAAATCTTGACCCTTTAGCTTCAAATTCTTCATGTTTTCTAAGTAATATGTCTATACGTTGGGCATAAATTTGTTCCAAAATATCTATATCACTCAAATATTGAGTCTGGATCTTGGAACAAAGGCAATATCTATATGTTTCATTCGGTTTCATATCCAAAGTATGGTAACAGTAGGGTAAGCCGGAGACACTTAATACTCGGTTGTTTTCAAATAAAAATCATTGCTACTTACCTCATATGCATAGCGGAAGATTTTTCAAGCTGGCGATAACTTCTTTTCCATGAAAAACACGTTAATTTTAACATTATAATCATTTATTGGTCGTTGCTAATTCTGCGGGCAAATTTTGACTCACGTTGTCTGTCGTCAGCAGATATGCAGTATTGTCAGATGATGTGCAGTGTTGCCAAACGTATGAACCTATAAATGTCGCACAGGCTATTCACAAAAGGTTTTTAAGCGAAAATTGAGGCTAAACTGTACTTTACGTCCTTATCTGCATGGTGATTGCTTCTTTGCGTTCGCGGTGTGCCGATAAATGTCGCACAAACTATTCACAAAAGGTTTTTAAGCGAAAATTGAGGTTAAACTGTACTTTACGTCCTTATCTGCATGGTGATTGCTTCTTTGCGTTCGCGGTGCGCCGATAAATGCCGCACAAACTATTCACAAAAGGTTTTTAAGCGAAAATTGAGGTTAAACTGTACTTTACGTCCTTATCTGCATGGTGATTGCTTCTTTGCGTTCGCGGTGCGCCGATAAATGCCGCACAAACTATTCACAAAAGGTTTTTAAGCGGAAATCGAGGCTAAACTCTACTTTACGTCCTTATCTGCATGGTGATTGCTTCTTTGCGCTCGCGGTGAGCGATCGTGGTGCGTCACCCGGCATCTCTTCGGGAAAGTACCTTTTTCTTTTTACACTTTCTTTTCACGATAGCCCCACTATCCATTCACGGGGTCGAGGTATGCCTACGAGGTTAGGTTAGGCCTGTTAGGTTAGGTTCCATTAGCACTCATTTCACCCCTAAATATGTGCTTCATTATCTAATTCCTTAGTACGTTCAATTACGCATATCCGGACAACATCGGTTTTTCTCGATTTACTCTTTCAGAAAATTTTTCCTACCTTTGGGATTTACGTTGTTCAATTCCTTATAAAATAAGCTTTCCAACGATATATGACACGTATTCCTTAGGAAAAGGACGTAAACTAGAGTGTTACCTTAAATTGGAACAAAAAACCCGCTCATACGTCATCTTGTAAAACTACCGCGTGGTTGCTACACTGTGAGGGGGTTACATAACCAAACGCACGGAACATTTGATTCACGTAGTCGACGGTAATGGCGGCACAAGCTATCGCACAACGGAGATGCATGATTGACGAAAAATACCTTATTTACGGGCAAGAAACGTAGCACGATTCTAAAAAACAATACCTCCGGCTTCGGAAAGTCCTCAAGAACACAATTCCGTAAGTACTTTCTCGTCTTTTCTCCTGTAAATTTTAAGAAATCCGTCTCCGGCTTACCCTACCGTTACCCAAAGTATAAAATAGTATTAAATATGATACATTTATTTTTAAGTTCATTTCTTACGAGTTCTATTATTGAAGATTTTAAGTTCTTCACGAAATTTTTCATATATCACTGTGGCTTTGATTTTAAGGAGTAATTTTTGGGACAACCGAAAAAATCTGTTGCAATAAGTGTAAACAAAAACTACATTATTTTGGTTTGCGACCATCAGTTGGATCTATATCTGCTTCTATTTTTTTTTGGATTAGTCTGGTTCGTTGATGGTTGAGTTCACAACTCTTCTTATGTCTGTTCATATTAGGTATCCTAATAACTGTTGGTATTTTAGGATTTTTTGGTTGATCAGTGCATATTGCCAAATGTTTTGACAAATTTGTTTTAAATATAAATTTACCATAAATTTGGTATTTTTTAACAATAGTTGTTATTTGGTATTTATATATACATTTTTCTGGATATATTTCAACTTTAGAGAGTGTCTATATTTTAACCTCATTTGGAGATAATATATTTAGCACAAACGCTTTTAAAAATTGAATATAAGCAAATCTATGCTTAAGTATATTAAGAATAGTAAATTATTTTAGTAATTGGCTATTATATATAGATTTTGTTGGAGACACAAGTCTAAGCGCAAGTATATCAAAATAGCAAACTATTTTGGGTGCTAGTATTTTATTTATACTACTGGAGAGACAGGGCTATGCCTTAGTGTATTAAATAATAGTATATATGTGTCATAATTGCTCTCACAAAAAATTCCTTGTAACTGATTTCAATGACAACTACTTTTTAACAACTGATAGCAATGCTCGAGCGAAAGCTATATATAAACACTCTCAACCAAATCAATGTCCTTACGGGACATTCACGATCCAGCTTAATTTCTCGGAATTCCCAACAGAGTCACTAACGAAGATTCCCGTGCAGCTAAATTTCTCAGAATTTCTCCGAGCTAGCTCATTTATCAGAATTCTCACCAGTGTCAGTTAGTCCTCGGGACATTCCCGAATTTCCTTTACAAGTGTAAAATCCTATTCTAAGAATCTGAGAGAGGGGGTGGTAGTTATACTAATATTATATACACACTCAACCAATTAACAGATGGTCAGGGCATTCCAGACCACCTTGGCACTTAGATTATTCATCTTAGTATAAATTTCGTGCAATAATCCGGCAATTTGCTAAACCTATAAATTTATAAATTAGCTAAAACCCACCAGGAGATATAAAAATATAGCATAATTTTAGTACATTTAAGACAAAATAGGCCCTGGTATTAATTGAAGCTCGTGACATGAGTCCGAAGTAAGAATCAACTTATTATACTAAAAGCACTCAGAGTAATCTTTCAAGATGTGGTTAAACCTCATGGGACTTTTTTTAGAATCTTTCCGTAACGCTCTCGTTCTTGACATCTTCGAATACTTCTCTGTGACCAGGATTACGTTGTAAACGCTGTCGTCAGGGAGTTGATTGTGAAATTAACAAGATATTTTTATGTTGGTGCGATCGTTGACTACAACCTGCTTTCTCTTCGATGTGTTAATTACGAACATGCGTGTGTCTGCTATTTTTGAAAAAAAAAAAAATCAGAAGGATCGAGGCATTTTGATAGGGAACGACAGAGCAAAACTCGGATATTGGAATATTTTCTGACATTTTTTTTCAGTACATCGACTTTTTTCTCTTTTCTTAGTGTAATGGGTTAGGTGACTTGCATCGACGACAACACAAACTGCGTACTTCACTAAAATATGTTTTTAACTATTGTCATTTAGGAATCGCCATCTCCTTGTGGTTGATTTGGTAATGGTCAATTTTCAAATTAAGATGGCAATTAAAAGTTCGTAATTGGCTAATAGTTAGAAGTTTCCCGAGACTAGTTAGATAGGTTGGTTGAAATTTGCAAGTAATATTTTGAATTTTTTTGTTACAGGTGATGACAATGTTGGAAAAAATAGAACCTATAATAAATAGCATATTCTTAATGAATCTTGATTAATAACATGGAAGAATGGAATGTGTAATACCTGAAGTTCCATGTTTATTTTCCTAGTGTGATACGAGGGGAATAAGAAGTTTATTCGGCACCTGAAAAAAGAAAAAAATATACATGTATAGTATATTCACATTCAGTGTTGGTGCGAATAGCATTTTGTATTTATGGTGCTAAACAATAATGTGAATAATTGATACTTTTTATTTTTTTAAATTGTTGTCAATTTGTGCAAAAACTTGTGATTTTTCAAAATGGTGCACCTATTTGTTGTCACCAGTTCTCTATGTTGATACTTTTAGATGTAATCTATCACTCACAGTTATGGCACTTGATATTTCTTCCACTCCCTTTATACCTATTTTCAAACTCGTGACAATAACGATTTTACATTTTTAGTTCCTTTTCGCGATGGAAAGTAACCTCCACCTTTGCCGGGGTTCGAAGATAAGGAGATAAACTGATTACCCATCCGCATTATCCCCCTTATAATCCTCGGTTGGAGTACAAATAATGTGGAGTTCAAAAATTTAAACTTATGAGAAATGTTAATTTGCAGTAATCGATCGAATAACATATTTATACGTAGAAAAAAATAGATTTAGTGATCGCCGGCGGATATAATAACGGTGCATTTTTCTTCTTTGCTATTCAACGACATAAATTTACATGGTTCTAATATATTCTTGTAATGTAGAATCTTCGATACCTGGTGAAGGTGCACGTCACTACAAAACTTGCATGTCCTGAATAAATGTATCAATTCATTAACATCAAGGATGCAAATATTTGTGCAGTGAATATAGTTTTCACTCTCAGCCTCAACGCAACCCAATTTCCTGAAGCAATAACAATCTACTTCCATGCCACTTCACGCCAAGAGTACATGATTCGTTAATTGTTACACAGACACTAAGAAAAGTCACTGGTTGACAATAAAAATATAATTTTAGAATTGCATGAAATTATTCCTGTTAATAATATGTTTATATTATGTTTTTTTTTAATGTCATCTCTTGTGTTATGTCTAACGATTGATTAAATCAAATATCAAACATTAGCGATAGTCGACTGGGAGCGCGGACGTCGGAGAAATGCCACCTGATGGGCCCGCCATCTACAACGGACCCCTCCCACATCAAATACATATAACGTTATCCTGACTTATCTCTGCGATCTTTCTAGAACTTCTCACGGCTGCGTGCATTCGCTGACGGTTTGTGAAACCTGTTCATCGGAGAAATGAAGATAAAGAAAAGTGAAAAGAAGAGTGAAAAATTATCAGATAGTGCTGCAAAGCATGGAAATCTAACGGCACCAGAAGGGCTGGAAGAAACTACTCCTCCTCCGTTCGACGAGGCATCTAACGCTGCATCGACGGAAGTTGAGATGAGGGAAGGACCGCCTGCGTCCTTGAAGAGAGCTATGTCAATCGTAAGTAGCGAATTCACTTCAGACACCGACGATGACTATATCCCTCCAACTAACGGGTTCCAACTACCCCAAAAGTTCACGAAACCTAAGAAACTACCTCCCTCTACCAACTGGGCATACGATAATGACTATTGCCACATTGACACCGACGCTATTGACATGTCTAGTAGCCAGAGTACAAATGTAGGTAATGTAGTTATCCCACCTCACCCGCCACACGTTGCGGGTAGTGCAAATAACCAACCTTCCCACCCACATGTTTCGGGTAGTAGAAATAACCCTCCTTCCCTACCACATGCTTCGGGTAGTGGAAGTATCCCGCCTCGCCCAACATAAATCACCAAGCCAGCTGTGGCTTTCTTGTATGATGTGCAAAACAAATATGCCACAATAGCAAACCTGGTGCAACATCTGAAGGACAAGCGAATTGTCAAGCACACAACGGCGTGTACCAAGATACAGTGCAAGAGGCAAGAGGATCTTGAACGAGTAAAGACCTTCTGTGAGGACCAACCAATCGACATGGCCTATGGAATGACACGACAAGAACGCCCCATCAAGGCAGTCATCAGAGGTCTGTCGACATGTACGCCCATTCCCGAGATACAAGCCGAGCTTAACAATATGGGATTCGTCGTCAAACGAATAAATATCCTCACCAAACGAGGACGAGGGCAAAACAAGGGGAAAATAATACATATCCCTTTATTTTTAGTAGTGCTTGCCAGAGAAGGAAAGTGGAAGGAGTTCTCCGCCTTGGAATTCATAGGGTACTACAGTATCTCTGTGGAACCTTGCCGAACAAGTGTGCTTCTCCAGTGTTACAGATGCTAGAGGCTGGGGCACTCTTCTGAAACATGTCGAACCACACCGTGATGTGTCAAATGCGCGGAGAAACATCTATCTACACAATGCCACAAGAAAGGCACGGACCATCCTGCAGTTTGTGAGCTTTGCGAAGGGGAGCACCCAGCCAGTTATCAAGGATGCCCCGTGATCAAAGCCATGAAGGACACAAGAAACACTTCAAATGCACAACCAGGCAATGGGCCCAAACCCACCCCAAACGCAGTCCGACCCACCCCAAACGCAGGCCGTCCCCTCACCTAGAGAGCCCGGACACAATTGAACCATGCAAAGATGCTACCACTTCCACACAGGGAACATGGGATGATACAGGGATACTAGGAAGGAGCAGGGGAATGCGGACACCACGCCTGCAGGACAAACTCCATCATTAGCCAAGGACGAACAGGAGTTCTCTGTAATAGTTCAGGAACGTAAATAACCGGTACTATTATCGTATGGGTGAAACACCTACGAATCATATATTTCGGACTTCTTTACATTGCTAACGTGTTGCGGAACATTTCTTAAGGCGAAATAATGCATTTCTAACTAAGATAATATTTATTTTCTCTATTTACGAGTACTTACTGTTACTGGTTGTTTCGAATCTGTAACACATTATGGCCCTGATAGCATACTGGTTTAGGGGGAGTTCTGAGAGTGTTATGTCGATTTATGCAGTGGTGCAACCTCGTTCACCGGAAAATATCTACTTTCGTGACCCTATTTTAAATTATGCTAATACGTCGCATTTACGTGTAGAACTTGTAAAATAACCTTGCGATTTACCACGTTCATTGTCCATAAACAGCAATTCGGAACCATCTTCCTTTCGCAATTCGGAACCATCTTTCTTTCGCAATTCGTTAATGCTCTTCCTTTACGCACAACACTCTTGCAACCTTGAATATTGACGTCAGACGAGGAATGCCTACGTGGTTAGGTTAGGCCTGTTAGGTTAGGTTCCATTAGCATAAATACAAAGAAAAAATAATATTTTCGCTAAGAGACGCGTTACCTTTGTATTGCCTAACATGAAAAAGGTCTCTCCTGTGACATCAGAACACAATGTTGCGAGAGTGTTGTGCGATAAGTGACACTCATTTGGGTCGGAACCATCTTTCTTTCGAAATTTGTTAATGCTCTTCCTTTACGCACAACCATCTTGCAACCTTGAATATTGACGTCAGACGAGGAATGCCTACGTGGTTAGGTTGGGCCTGTTGGGTTAGGTTCCATTAGCATAGATACAAAGAAAAATTATTATTTTCGCTAAGAGACGCGTTAGCTTGTATTGCCTAACATGAAAAAGATCTTTCCTGTGACGTCAGAACACAATGTTGCTACAGTGTTGTGCGATAAGTGACACCCATTCGGGTCGGAACCATCTTTCTTTCGTAATTCATTAATTCTCTTCCTTTACGCACAACAATCTTGCAACCTTGAATATTGACGTCAGACGAGGAATGCCTACGTGGTTAGGTTAGGCCTGTTAGGTTAGGTTCCATTAGCATAAATACAAAGAAAAATTGTAAAAACAGCTCTCTCCTGTGACGTCCGAACACAATGTTGCTACAATGTTGTGCGATAAGTGACACCCATTCGGGAAAAATGGCTTGTTCCGAACTCGACAGGTGGTTCTAGTGAAAACACGGCAAGGCTGAAACATACGTCGTCTTAACATACGGAACATTGCATTCTTATGCAAAAAGCAAATGGCGGTAGCAGAAACAGCGTGTCGGACAGAGATTTTCGCAGAAAACAAAACGCATTCACATTAAAATGGATCAAATCTACATTCAGGAACTTCCAAAACGCTCAAGAAAATGATTTCCGTAAGTACTTTCTCCTGTAAATTTGAAGGAAATTTGAAGGAATCCGTTTTACCCATACGATAATGTTACCTTTTCACGCCACACCTGCAGGACAAACTCCATCATTAGCCAAGGACGAACAGAAGTTCTCTGTAATAGTTCAGGAACGTAGATGCAAAGATGCAAAGATGCTACCACTTCCACACAGGGAACATGGGATGATACAGGGATACTAGGAAGGAGCAGGGGAATGCGGACGCCACGCCTGCAGGACAAACTCCATCATTAGCCAAGGACGAACAGAAGTTCTCTGTAATAGTTCAGGAACGTAGATAGCCTCCAGGCTATTCAGGAGGAAGAAACTCCGAACAAAGGGAAGAGATGGTGCACAGGCGCAAGGAGGGCACTCCCGAACGACCAGTGCAAAAGTCAGCCATGTCGGACGACATTTCTTCCATTATCAACTTCGTGAAGAGTGACTTTATTCAACAATATGTTTCTGTCATCAGGGAAGGTCTCTGGAAGGTGGCTGCAGTACCAGACGGGTCGGGTAAGCTCACTGCCGCTGTGGAGGTGCTGTTGGAAATGCTTCTCCATGGCGAGAAATGACCCCACGACGCTAATGAGAAGACAAATAACCATGGCAACATGGAATGCAGATGGACTCTGGGAGCAAAGACTGCTTCTCAGGCTCTTTCTTCAAGAACAACAAATAGATGTCATGCTAATTTGCGAAACGCACTTGAACCACAAACTGCAGATCAATTTCCCAAACTACACCCAGTACTGGCAGGACAGATTAAGAGGTGCAAAACATGGATTCCTAATCCTTGTTAAATTCGACGTACCATCCACACAAATAGCCATCAATAACCTTCAGGCACTGGAAGCAATCTGTGTCAAAATGTATGCTCCCGGCTCCAGATTTATTGCGGCAGTCGGCTATAAGTAGTGGGAAAGTATGTAGGATAAACTCGAGAAATGATGAGGTCTTGCCTGTGCTAAAATTAGGCTAAGATGTCTATAAAAGTTTATTGCTCAAGTGTTCTCCTCTATCAAATTTAAGATATTTGTACAAGAAAACTTTTTGAGAAATGAGGACCCCCCTCTCAGATTGATTTGACTACACCTGAATCTGCCACCTACCTACCCACACCCACCCACCTACCTATCTACCCATATTTATTTCCGGTCCATTTCTGGTTTATTAAATTTAGAATATTAATATGTTAACTCGAATACACAAGGCACAACTTGTTTATCTAATACTAAACACAATATAATATGCAAAACTCATCTAGAATTGCTCTGCTTGGCTTCGCGTGGTTATTCTCAATTTGTTGAGTCCCGCTGCTTGGCTCTGCGTGTCTATTCTTAACTTGCTGAGTCTCGCTGTTTGGGCTTCGCGTGGCTATTCTCAATTTGTTGAGTCCCGCTGCTTGGCTCTGCGTGTCTATTCTTAACTTGCTGAGTCTTGCTGTTTGGGCTTCGCGTGGCTATTCTCAATTTGTTGAGTCCCGCTGCTTGGCTTCGCGTGGATATTCTCAATTTGCTGAGTTTTGCTGCTTGGTTTTCGTGTGGCTATTCTCAATTTGTTGAGTCTCGCTGCTTGGTTTCGGGTGGGTAAGTCTTGCTGTTTGATAGATATGGCAATATACAAGATCGAAACATAACACATGCTATTATGGTCACTGCTTTTATGCCCGTAGAAACATGCAATTGCACGAGGTCACTGATTCTGGAGTCGGTGCTTCCGTAGATCAATATTTATTCTACCTTCGCCCGACTCTGTGGCTGAGCGGTTAGCATATTGCGCTGCGATGCTAAGAGTCCCGGGTTCGAATCCCAGTCGGGCTTGGTTGTTTGTGAATGTCCATTTATTAATTTCATCCTTTCATCATTCATCCTCATCTTCGCAAATTAGCCAAGAGGCATAAAACGCGAAGTAAAATAAACTAAATCAACCAACCAACCAATCATTCTACCTTCACACAAGTGGCTTTAGATAGACAATCTGTCATAGTTTTATTAAGTACAGAATTTTGATTTGAACCCCAAAAAATTGTATATGATAAACCTAGGATAAAAAAATACTCACACACTAAATATATACACTAAGTACACAAAACATATTGCTAAACTTAATTGATATTTCATAATAAAGATAGAGTTTGAATTTAAACCCCAAGAAATCTTATATAATAATAAACGAAATCTTATATAATAAATTATTAATAATAAAAAATATTAACATATTAAGTATAAAGTTTTAATTTGAATCCCCAAGAAATCTTATATAATAAATTAATAATAAAAATGCCAAATCAAAAATATTGTAAACAATGCAATAAAAATATATCTAGCCATAATTGGACTAGGCACCAAAAGAATTGTGATCCAGAAAAATGCAAAACACTAACAAAAATATGCACAAAATACCATAGAAAATATAATCTGGAATATTTCTTATATAAACATAAAAATACTTGTTATGTACAACCATCTACATCTTCATCTGGTCTAAAAAGAAAACTTCAAACATCTAATAATACTAGATCAGCAAAGCATCCACGCTATGCACCTATTGAAAGTAGTTTTAATAACCAACTAAAAGATTACCGTTTTATATCAGAGCCAAAATGTGATATTGAGAATTTTCTAAACAATATAAATCCTGATATGCAAGCTATTCTAAATATACAAAATGGCTCTTATAAACTGTCTTTCAAATTATTTGTACAATATAAGAAACCAAATGGAACTAAATTTACACACCCCCACATAACAGAAACTGTAGTTATATATTCAAATACAAATTTAGATGAAATAATAAGCAGTTTGATAGAACAATTAATTATTAAACATTCTGAATTTGCAGCAAAAGAATCTGGATGGAGTTTATGTAGAAGTCCACACAAGTTATATATTAATATTTCTAAATTTAACCCACTACAAGGTTCTACATATTTGCCATTACCTGCCAATATTAAAAACAAAAGAGCCGTGTCAACTTAGAAAATATTGATGAGAAATGCTTCCTGTGGTGTATTTTATCTGCTTTATATCCAGTTTTTAGAAATCCAGAAAGAATAAGTCATTATAAACAACATGAAAATGATTTTAATAATGCAATGGAGGGCTTAGAATATCCAATGTCTGTTCAAAATATTGATAAATTTGAAAAAGGTTAGAAATATCAATGGTAAACCATTATCTATTAATGTATTTATTTGTTCTGCTGGTGTTGGGAATTGCTTGATAGAACCTCTCAGAATTAGTACACTTGATGATAATTTGGCTATTCCGATTGATTTACTCTTAATTGAGGGGGATGGCACATACCATTACACTCTAATACGCAATCTTGAAGCTTTAGTAAGAAAACAAATAAATAAATCTAATACAATATTTAAGTTGTGCCGAAGATGTTTAACTGTATTTGATGGTAAAAAATAGTAAATGGGATTAGTGAAATGAATGCAGAAATTGCTAAAAACAAGTTAGTTGAACATTTAAAATATTGTGGCAACCATAAACCTGTTCATATGGTGATGCCTAACCCAAGTGAAAATGCAAAATTCAAAAACTTTGAAGCTTTGTTGGAACACCCAGCATATATAGTTTGTGATTTTGAGTAAAACCTGAAACCTCTTGCATTCTTCAACCCAGATCATGATGAATCTTCAATTACATCATACCAGTTACATGAACCTTCTAGTTTTTGTTATATAATTATAAAGAATGGTGTAGCTAGTGAACCACACTTATATATGGGACCAAATGCTATCAAAGAATTTGCACATAGAATAGAAAATGAGTGCCATGATATAGCATCTAATATCTTATTAAAATCAAGGCCTATGATGCGTTTAACAGAAGAACAAATGCAAAATTTTAACAATGCAGAAAAATGTCTGGTATGTGATTGTGAATTTTCAGATAGAAATATCAAGGTGAAACACCATTCCCATACAAATGGTAAATTCTTAATGGCTCTGTGTAATAACTGTAATATTAAGATCCAGAGACCAAAATTTGTCCCGATATTTTGCCATGGTGCATCCAATTATGATTTTCATCATCTGATCAGGTACGAGGGGTTTGACAAGCAGAATTTAAATATTTTAGCAGAAAATGATGAGAAATATATAGCTATTAGCAAGATAATTAAAGTTAATGGTGTTCCTATTCACTTAAGATTTCTTGATTCATATAGAATTCTGTCGGCTAGCTTGGCTACTTTGGCCAGTCAATTATCAGATGATCAATTTAAAATTACTTGTAATATGTTTCCAAATCAGGACTTGAAATTAATTAGGCGAAAAGGTGTATACCCATATGATTATGTTACTGATTTTTCTAAATTTGATGAGTGTGCTTTGCCACCACAAAAAGCATTCTATAGTAAACGCAGGGCATCCGAAATCACTGATGAAGATTATCACCATGCCAAGTTGATGTGGGACAACTTAAAATGCCAGACATTTGGTGATTATCATAATGCATATTTAAAACTTGATGTAACTCTTTTAGCCGATATACTTATACTTCAGGCATTTAGAAAATCTTCAATAGAAAATTATAAGCTAGATCCAATTTATTTCTATAGTGCTCCAGGTCTAGCATGGTCGACAATGTTTTTAAACACTAAAATGGAGTTAAATTTAATCCAAGATCAAGATATGTACTTGTTTATGGAGCAATGTATAAGAGGGGGCATGGTGCAATGCTCTCAGAGATATGCCAGAGCTAATAATAAATATATTTCTGATTATGATCCAGAATTGCCATCAAATTATATACTTTATGTGGATGCAAATAGCTTGTATGGTTACGCTATGATGGATAAATTGCCATATGCAGGGCTTGAGTGGGTCGAAGATTTTAATATTGGAGATCTTCAGGATTTTGATGACAGTCACTATGGTTTATTCTTAGAGGTTGATTTGACAATTCCAGATAATTTACACAATAAGTTTTCTCATCTGCTCCCAATTCCTGAGGTTAAGTGTTCACCCGGTTCTAAACAAAAGAAATTGATGATGACTTTGGAATCAAAACAGGATTATGTAATATATTACAAAAACCTGCACTTTTTGATGCGTCATGGTGTTAAAGTAACTAAGGTTGGCAAAGTTTTGAGGTTCAGGCACTCAAGATGGTTGAAATCATATATTGATACGAACACCGAGCTTTGAACATCTGCAGTAAGCCAATTTGATAAAACATTGTTTAAATTAATGGTTAATTCAGTATATGGCAAAACTATAGAAAATGTTAGAAAGCATACTGATGTTAAATTAGTTACCGACCCCAGCCGGAGCAAAAAATTAGTGGCAAAGCCGAATTTCAAATATAGAAGAATTTATGATGACAATATGGCACTCTTCAACATGAAAAAAACAAAGATTAAGTTTGATAAACCTATTTAGCCTGTAAGCACATATTTTTAGATTTCTCATTGCTAACTTCCAAACCTCTCTCTTTATCTGCTTTGAAAAAATATTTTAGCACTATTCTTAATTGTATTTACATCATTCATCAGTAAATCTACATCATCTGCATATACTAACCGTTTAATTTTAGTACTTCGTTTTTTTCATTTACCTTCCTAACAATATATTTTAAGGCAAAATTAAAGAGCAATGGAGATAATGCATCTTTTTTTTTTAATCCATCATAAATTGTACATTTGTCAGACATTTTAACAAGATTCTTAGGTATTCCAAATTCGAATAATTTATCTCTTTAGCTTCTGTAACTTCAATCAAGTTAGTTTCTGGAACTATAGGTTCTGCTGTGCGTACTTCATTTATTTCTGACTTATCTCCTACATGAACATTTAAAAAGTCATTATAGCAATTCTTCCATCTATTTAAAATATCGTTTGAGTCAGCCATTTTTTATCAAGTTTACTTTAGCTTCCCAGCCCTTTCTAAATTCATTTGCACCTCTGATATTTTTATTTCAATTGCGTTAATTTTACTTTTCAAGTAATCTCCTTTTTGTTACTTCTAAACATGCTGTTCTTTAACCACCTAACTCTATTTCTATTAGGTTATGCGAACCAATGCTTACTTTTTTCTTGGTTTATACATTATTTAACCGTTGATTCTATTCTACTATGTACGTGCTTCCCAACTCTTATTTAAGTCTGTTTCATTTAAATACTACATAATGAAAAAAATGTACAATACTATAGGTTGAAGTTCATTATGTGGAAATAAGTTTCATTTTTTAAAATTCATTTTATGCCAGGGATTGTAATTTTTATAGTTTATAGAGTAACATGTGCTTTCATAACTAACTAACTAACTAACTCTCTAGACTTCTTAAACCCAAAGGTTCATATCTGTAACAACACAAGCCTTCAATCTGTCCCTATCTTAACAAAGATCTATATACTCTTTTCTATTCCTATCGATTTCCTTTAGGTCCATCTCAATGTTGTCCTTCCATCTTCATCTTGCCCTTCCTTCAGGTCTCTTACCATCAGGTTTCCTAAAAAGAATTCTTTAAACTCCTCTTTCCTCTCCCATTCGTGCCACCTAGTCTGCCAACCTAAGTCTTCTTTATTTAATTGTTCTAATAATATCTGAACATGAATACAAATAATGTAGTTCTAAATTATGTAACCTTCTCCACTAACCTGTATTCTCATCCCTTTTAGATCTAAATATTTTCCTAAGGAACTTATTTTCAAATACTCTCAATTTATGTTCCTCTTTCAATATAATGGACCAAGTTTCACATCCATATAACACTACAGACAAAATTACTGTTTTGTATATTTTAACTTTTAGTTTCTTAAAGAGAAGTAACATGCATTTCCTGAATTAAGCCTACTTTTTATCTTATTTCCTCTTTAATATAATTTTCATTTGTTAATATTACTCCTAAATATTTGAATTTACAAACTTTTTCAAATAAGTTGTTATCATGTGCTTTCATTAGATACATGTATTAAATTTAGATTTTTTTTAGTTAAACGAAATAGGTTGTTTGTTAAAAAATAATTGTTAGTTCATATGATATTATTTCTTGTGATACATGTTTGTTGTCCGTGTTGATGTTTTTTTTGTTTATTTTAACAGGATTCGAATTCTTGAAACGAGGGAAGAGGGGGTTAGGTTTTGCGAGAATATCACGCATTCCATGTTTATAAGTAATTACATTTTTAATAGAAAGCGTATATTTTATCAATATTTCATGAGATTTGGTCACCTGCAAAAGTTAATCCGTTAATCTCCTTGTTCTATCACGATAAGGAACTCAAAATGTAAAATTTTCCTTATCCTCTTCTTACACATTTTCTCTGTTCACACAATCTCTATCTCGATGAATTATAACCCTACCTCTTAGAAACATGTTCCCTACCTTCTTTAAATGTACAACGGTCGCAGCAAGGGACAAAAAAGCGAAGTAAAATAAAGCAATTTAATCAATTAAACACTACAAGAATAAATTTACTTTGTATGTTTGTGTTAAAACTTAAGTCACCTTCTTTGGAAAAATGATTGCATTTAAGAAATTATTAGCCCCGCGAAGTTCGCTGCACTTTTAGACATATGGTGTTTTTTGTCAGTTTTTTACACTTGGAAAATCAGCTAAAATCATGATTTTCAGTTAAATTACACTAAGAGATCTCACTATGAAATTGTTAGATTTTCGGGGGGTGATTGCTCGAGCCCCCTCTCTGACTACTAGCTTTAAAATAAATTAAATACTTAACTTTTAACAAAACAACTGGAAAAACCCACAGGTGTCTTTCAAGTAAACTGGAAGTAGACCGGAAGTAGACCGGAAGTAAACCGGAAGTAGACAGGAATTAGACCGGAAGTAGACCGGAAATAGACCGGAAGTAAATTTGTGTGGGTGTAATTGTAGGTGTGGGTGGGTGTGGGTGTTACGTACTTTAACTCGTAAGAAATTATGACACTTGTACCAAGTGTGGGGTAAAAAACACAGATTTGCAATAATATAAAATCGACAAAAACATTATCAAAATAGGTTTTCCATTGTGGTTAAATTAATAAAAACAATAGGCCTCGTACCAAGTGTTGGTTTGAACCGCCAAAATATATGTACCAAATACGTAAAGGTTGTAAAAAAATCTATGATTTCATACTTTTCGACTCTAAAGCAAATATTTGCATTTATATCTACAAATTGAAATTAACAGTGGATCATATGGTAATAATCATTTTAATTAGTCAATATTTGTTTGAGAGCATGTAATTTTCAAGTTCTTTCTTGAAGAACATGTGTGGACTATATGTAATATTGTGTGGCACATAGCCTGTGCCTTGGCAGATATTTAAGATGCATAATGTGGAAATATCGATAGCTTCCAAAATGACCTTTTGCTGGAAGAATAGAAGTTAAAATTCATGTACCTTCTAAGAGGACTTGTTCTCATTATCACCACACTGCACAGAAAGCCAATGTATTGAACAACAGATTTATTTCACAAAAGGAAATAAAAAGAAAACATGGTATACGAATACTACAGCTTTAAGAGTACCAACAGCCAGACTACTTCGAAACACGGATTGCATAACAAAAATCGTGCACCGCTTAAAGTCTGTACAGAAAGTGTGTGACGTGAATCACTTGACCCCGCCGGCCATCTGTTGCCACCTGGCAGTGCTGCCCTCACACAATGGCGGAATTTATATGTGCTACACACCTTATGGTCATATCTCAACCTCCCTGGAAAGAATAATTTTTGACATAGGAAAAAAATATTAATAATACACAAAAATATACAAAACAATATAACAAGTTTAGTCCAAAGTTTAAAATAAATGTTTGAATAAACAAGAATCAACATAAATATTTATCTGGTTCCTCACTTCAGAATATTTGTTCATCAATTCATATCAATAAAATTTCTTATTTTCTACACTACAATTCCATTTTTTTAAGTTTTCTACATGATAGTTTTCTGTTACTTTTCCTTTACTTAATTCAATTAATCTAATACACCTTTTTTGATTTCCTTAATAACATAATATGGACCTTCATAAGTAGTATGATTGGCCCTATTGCTGGAACACAAAAAGTACGACCCCCCTCAGACTGGTTTTGGCTACACTTAAAATTATGTCAAGATGCTTATATAAGCTTATTGCCTACAGTGTGCTACTCTGTCAAATCCAAGAATTTATTAAAAAAGCCCTCGGGGATTTCCCGTTAAAAGTACGACCCCTCGGGGATATCCCGTAAAAAGTACGACCCCCCTCAGACTGGTTTCGGCTACACGTACAAAACGTACGACCCCTTCAGACTGGTTTTGGCTACACTTAAAACTATGTCAAGATGCTTATATAAGCTTATTGCCCACAGTGTGCTACTCCGTCGAATCCAAGAATTAAGTAAAAAAATCCCTCGGGGATTTCCCGTAAAAAGTACGACCCCCCTCAGATTGGTTTTGTCTACACTTAAAACTATGTCAAGATACTTATATAAGCATATTGCCCACAGTGTGCTACTCCGTCGAATCCAAGAATTTAGTAAAAAATTTCCCGTAAAAAGTACGACCCCTTCAGACTGATTTTGGCTACACGTATAAAAGCTGGAAATAACTAACGGATTAGTTAGTATTGTGAGAGTGATTGAAGAGAACGGACGTGTTGTTGCTGTGCTCCTCCTAATTTTGTTGTTAAAAATTAAGTATTAGTAATATAGAATATCCTATAACTAGAACACAAAAATAAAACAGACTCGTATAGACTGGACTACAGGTCTGGTCGGTTTGATATATAGAATTTCTTATTATTCATATTAAACATATTTCTGGTATACTGTATGAAAGGCTTATATTTTGTATAAAATAGTCCGATATTTGACACATCCAGCCTTTTTTGTTATAATCCACTCATATTTAGAGTCAGGCAGATACAATAATTTATATCTGTCCCAGTTTGTTATACGGGATCAATAAGGCGGCTTCTACTACTTCACACGCTTTTGCGGTCATTGCCATTCTATAAACACGACATGCCTGTGCAGACACGCATTTACGGTAGGTCGTTGCATCTGTAGATCAACGTAGTAGGTCAATAGCTTTACGACTTGTCATAGTTTGTCAGACACCTGTGTTTTTTTTTATTAAGTATATAGTTTTTGATTTGAGCCCCAAGAAATGATATATAAATATCAAAAACAAAAAATAGTAACATATTAAATATACACACTAAGTATACACACTAAGTATACAAAGTACACTGCTGAACCCAACTGATATTTTTATTAAGCATATAGTTTTTATTTGATCCCCAAAAAATTGTATATAAATACATACGACAAAAAATGCCAAAACAAAAAAATTGTAATCAATGCGATAAGATTATATCTAGCTCTAATTGGGCTAGGCACCAACGTAATTGTGATCCTGAGAAACGCAAAATGCCCACTAAAATATGTCCAAAATGCCATAGAAAATTTTGCAAGGCATACTTCAATAGACATATAGGCTATTGTTCTGCACAGACATCAATATTGCCCCCAGAGCCATCTACATCTGGTCTAAAAAGAAACCTTGTTACATCCGATAATACTGGACCGGCAAAGCGACCACGCAAAGCACCCATTCTTAGTAGTTTTGACGGTCAACTAATGGATTACCGTTTTGTATCAGAGACAAGATGTGATATGAAGAATTTTTTGAATATTAAAAATTCTGATACGCTAGCTATTCTAAATTCACAAAATGGCTCTTATAAGCTATCTCTTAAATTGTATACTGAATATAAGAAACCAAACTTTACAAAATTTACACACCCTCACATAACAGGAACTGTACCTGTATACTCAAATGCAAACTTAGATGAAATACTAAGCAGGTTGATAGACCAATTGCTTATCAAACATTCTGAGTTTTCTGCTAAGGAATCGGGTTGGAGTCTTTGCGGATCCCCACACTGGCTCTATGTTAATATTTTTGAATTCAGACCTCTACAAGGTTCTACATATCTGTCTTTACCTGACAATATCAAAAACAAGAAAGCCGTGGTTAACGTAGAAAATATCGACCAGAAATGCTTTCTGTGGTGTATTTTAGCTGCCTTGTTTCCAGTTTTAAATAATCCACAGCACATAAGTTATTATAAACAGCATGAACATGATTTTGATGATGCTATGGATGCCTTAGAATAACAAATGCTTGTCCAGAATATCGATAAATTTGAAAAAAGTGCCAAAGATGGCAATGGTATGCCTTTATCTTTTAATGTGTTTTTTTGTTCTGCTAGTGGTGGCGATTGCTTAATAGAGCCTCTTAGAATCAACAACCTTGATGATGAACCTGCTGTCCCGATTGATCTACTCTTAATTGAGGGGGATGGTACATATCACTACACTCTAATACGCAATCTTCAGGCTTTAGTCAGAAAACAACAAGGCAAATCCAACACAATATACAAGTTGTGTCGAAGATGTTTGACTGTATTTGATGGTCGAAAAATGGTAAATGGCTTTCTTAAAAATAATATCGAAATTGCTCAGAATAAGTTGGTAGAACATACAAAATACTGTGGCAACCTTAAACCTGTTCATATGGTTATGCCTAAACCAAACGAAAATGCCGAATTCAAAAAATTCGAAGCCTCGTTGGAGCACCCAGGGTATATAGTTTGTGATTTTGAATCAAATCTCAAACCGTTTGCTTTCTGCAGCCCAGATCCCGAAGAGTCTCAAGTATACCGTATCAGCTACATGAACCTTCTAGTTTTTGTTATGTGGTTGTACAGGATGGTGTTATTAGTAATGGACACTTATGCATGGGCCATGAAAAAAAAATTGCGAGTAAAATAGATAATGAAAGCCGTCGCATAGCCCATGATATATTATTAAAATCAGAACCTATACTAACTTTAACAGAAGATCAAATCAAAGATTTCAACAGTACAGAAAAATGCCCGGTATGCAATTCTGAATTTTCGGATATAAATATCAAGGTGCGTCATCATCGCCATACGGACGGTCGATATAAACAGGCTTTGTGTAGTAGCTGTAATATTAAGATCCCGAGACCAAAATTTGTCCCGATATTTTTATACGGTGCATCTAATTTTGATTTTCATCATCTGATCAGATACGAGGGTTTCACAAGCAGGATTTAAATATTTTAGCAGAAAATGATAAAGAATATATAGCTATTAGCAAAATAATCAGTGTTAATGGCAGGCCCATATTCCTAAGATTTCTAGATTCATATAGATTTCTGTCGGCTAGCCTTGCCACTCTGGCCAGTCAATTATCTGATGCCCAATTCAAAATTACGTGTGCCTCCCCGATGGCGCAGAGGTAGCGTCGTCGCCTTGTAATCAAGGGGTCCCGGGTTCGATATCCGGTGGAGGCACAAGTGGTTCGGATCCCACTTTAAACTGTAGGTCCAGTCCCGATTAGCCTTACTGTGCATAAAGTGGACTTAAAATAACAACTCAACAACGACAACTCAAAATTACGTCTGACACGTTTCCAAATTTGGACCTGAAATTAATTAGGCGTAAGGGTGTATATCCATACGATTATGTTACTGATTCTTCTAAATTTAAGGAGTGTGCTCTGCCACCTCAATAAGCGTTCTACAGCAAACTCAGAGCATCAGGAATTAGTGATGATGATGTGGACCAACTATAATGACAGACGCTTGGTGATTATCATAAGTACTATTTAGCACTCGATGTAACGCTCTTAGCCGATGTCAATGAGGCATTTAGAGCATCCTCAATACAAAATTATTATCTTGACCCGGTCTATTTTTACAGTGCTCCAGGCCTAGCATGGTCTGCGATGTTTCTGAATACTAAAATAAAATTGGATCTGATCCAGGACCAGGACATGTATCTGTTCATTGAACAATGTGTACGAGGGGGCATGGTACAATGTTCTCAAAGATATGCCAGAGCCAACAACAAGTGCGTTCCCAATTATGATTCTGCGCGACTATCAAACTATATACTTTATGTGGATGCCAACAGCCTGTATGGCTATGCCATGATGGATGAACTGCCATATGCAGGGCTTGAGTGGGGCGAAGATTTCAACATTGAGGATCTTCAAGACTTTGATGACAGTGACTATGGCCTGTTCTTAGAGGTCGATCTGGTAATTCCTGATAATTTGCACAGCCAGTTTTCTGATCTGCCGCCAATTGCTGAGTTCCAGTGTCCACCTGACTCTAAACAGAAGAAGCTGATGATGACTCTGGAGCCAAAAGAGGGTTAAGGCATATAAAACAAGAACCTCCAGTTTCTGATGCGTCATGGTGTTAAAGTGACCAAGGTTGGCAAAGTCTTAAGGTTCAGACACTCAAAATGGTTGAAGACATACATTGAAACAAATACCGAGATTCGAACACGTGCGATAACAGAATTTGATAAGAGTCAACCTCACTTCCACGTTAGTACACCCTGGACTGAAGACTAACGAGGCTCTGGCGACTGGCCCCATGGCCAGTATAATTTTGTTTGTATTGTCCTGTTCTTTTGTCCTTATGTGTGCTGAGTGTTCTTTGCAGCCTCAGCTTTTAACAAAAGTCAGAACATTTTAATATTTTATGATTTTAATTAAGCAACGTTAGAGTTGTTATGTGTAAAGATAAGGGGCTGGACCCCGTATATTGTGACGGGTGCAAAATAGCCTTAGTGCTGACGCACCCAAAATTTTAAACTCAAATCAAAAATCAAAGAATTTGATAAGACCGTGTTTTAAATTGATGGTCATTTCGGTGTATGGTAAGACCATAGAAAATGTCAGAAAGCATACTGATGTCGGTTGGTTACCGACCCCAGCCAGAGCAAAAAATTGGTAGCAAAGCCCAACTTCAATTAGAGAATAATGTATGACGATAATCTGGCGCTTTTTAACATGAATGAAACAAATATCAAGTTTTATAAGCATATTTACGTAGGGGCTGTAATATTAGAATTGGCCAAATTACACGTGCTCTTGCTTTATTTCGATGTGCTTAAGCCTTTTTATGGTGATTGTCTAAAACTGATGTATATGGACACGGATAGCTTTATCCTTGATATTCAGACAGATGATGTTTAAAAAGATATAGCACAGCCTGCATTGCTTCAATATTTCCATACTTGCGAATTGCCTGGCCATCTGAATATTCAACCACACAACAAAAAGGTGCCTGGCAAGTTAAAAGACGAGACATTTGGAGATGTTATTTTAGCATTTGCTGGGTTAAGGGCCAAGATGTACAGCTTTGAAACATCCAGTGGTGCTGTTACTAAAAAATCCAAGGATCACAATTACGTTGGTGCCTAGCCCAATTAAAGCTAGATATAATCTTATCGCATTGATTACAAATTTTTGATTTGGCATTTTTTGTCGTATGTATTTATATACAATTTCTTGGGGTTCAAATCAAAACTATATGCTTAATAAAAAATATCAGTTGGGTTCAGCAGTGTACTTTGTATACTTAGTGTGTATACTTAGTGTGTATACTTAATATGTTACTATTTTTTTGTTTTTGGTATTTATATATATCATTTCTTGGGGCTCAAATCAAAAACTATATACTTAATAAAAAAACACAGGTGTCTGACAAACTATGACAAGTCGTAAAGCTATTGACCTACTACGTTGACCTTCAGATGCAACGACCTACCGTAAATGCGTGTCTGCACAGGCACGTCGTGTTTATAGAATGGCAATGACCGCAAAAGCGTGTGAAGTAGTAGAAGGCGACGTATTGATCTCTTATAACAAACTGGGACAGATATAAATTAGTGCATCTGCCTGACTCTAAATATGAGTGGATTATATAAAAAAACGCTGCATGTGTCAAATATCGGACTATTTTATACAAAATATAAGCCTTTCGTACAGTATACCAGAAATATGTTTAATATGAATAATAAGAAATTCTATATATCAAACCGACCAGACCTGTAGTCCAGTCTATACGAGTCTGTTTTATTTTTGTGTTCTAGTTATAGGATATTCTATATTACTAATACTTAATTTTTAACAACAAAATTATGAGGAGCACAGCATCAACACATCAACTCTTCAACCACTCTCACAATACTAACTAATCCGTTAGTTAGATCCAGCTTATATACGTGTAGCCAAAACCAGTCTGAGGGGGGTCGTACTTTTTACGGGAAATTCCTGAGGGCTTTTTTACTAAATTCTTGGATTCGACGGAGTAGCACACTGTAGGCAATAAGCTTATATAAGCATTTTGACATAGTTTTAAGTGTAGCCAAAGCCCGTCTCAGGGGGGTCGTACTTTGTACGGGAAATCCCCGAGGGCTTTTTACAGAAATCCCCGAAGGCTTTTTTACTAAATTCTTGGATTCGACGGAGTAGCACACTGTGGGCAATAAGCTTATATAAGCATCTTGACATAGTTTTAAGTGTAGCCAAAACCAGTCTGAGGGGGGTCGTACTTTTTGAACGTGTAGCCAAAACCAGTCTGAGGGGTCGTACTTTTTACGGGAAATCCCCGAGGGCTTTTTTACTAAATTCTTGGATTTGACAGAGTAACACACTGAATGCAATAAGCTTCTATAAGCATCTTGACATAGTTTTAAGTGTAGCCAAAACCAGTCTAAGGGGGGTCGTACTTTTTGTGTTCCAGTAATAGGGCCAATCATACTACTTTCATATACATTGAAATATGTTCTAATTCTCTTGTCAATAAGACTACGGAGATAATGTGTTTTGAGAAACACCAAATCATGAATTTTGATCTCACCTTTCTCTTATTTGTATCCTGCATAGTGGCTGAAAAAAGTTATTTATCATCCCAATAGTTTTCCTCTGTCTTGGGAATATTAAAATAATTTACTACACTAGCATCTAAGTCATGATTGAACATTAATTCCAATAGTGAATATCCTAAATTGGTACGGGTATAATGGATTATTAAATGAGCAATAATATCTATATATTTTGTCCAGTCTGCTTGACTTTCTGAACAACTCATACGTATCATTCTATTCAATTCTGCATGTACTCTATCTACTAAATTAGAACTTGCATGTAATTTGAATTATACATTACTTTAATACGTAGAAAACTTAATGTATCCACATATTTCTTTGAATGGAATGTTGTAGCATTATCAGAAACAATACCATCTTGAATACCCATATGTCTGATGTATCCTTCTCTCAAACATCTTAACCCTCGGCTGCATGTGTGTGGTCAATTTGACCCCACTGTCTGTTTATTTCATTGTATTATAATAAAATCTAAATATAAAATTCTGATTTTCTGTGACATCTTACCATGCTACTTCAGCTATAGGAACACCTAAAATTATACGTTAACGTATTTTTAACAATGCCCCTACTTTCTATGTGTGGGGTCATTTTGACTCCAGCCTGAAAACAGCAGGAAAACTTTCAAAAAGGGAAATTGATCCTACATATTATGTTCAATTACGCCCAAACTAAACGCAATCATCTCAAGGTCAACCATCCACCCTGCCATGACCCACTTCAAAGTGCGCATGCGCAGATGTATTTGGCGCGGATCGAGGAGAAACAAGCCACCAGTTATTGTGTAACGAGGCGGCGTGTGACTCGGTGGTATTTCTACAGTTCGTCGTTTAGATTTCATTGTTACGAACGAAGAGTTGCCGACAGCGTCTGTTAGGTCGTCGCATTGTGTTTGTAACCAGGTACGTTATTAGTTCTGTTTTGTACCACTCTAAAAGCGTCTGTGTATTACATTGAAAGTGACAATAACAGTAATGACCACAAGAGAATTAACTCTGAAAAGAGGCATAAGAGATTCCGAAAGAGAGCAGTGATGTTGAAACAGACATAAGCAGTGAAGACCGTGAAGCGGATGATGCAACAGATGACCAAGAACCTTTCGGCATGATTTCAAAAAATGAAATTCAGTGGAAAAGCAAATCGTCAATCTCTTATCAAACAGCTGCACACAACATCATACGAGAACCAGCAGGTCTGCCGCGGTCTGTGGTCTTGACGTCACCAAAATAAAGCTTCGACTTGTTCATTTCCTCAAACATTTTGGAGGAAATTGTACTGTGCACGAATTTAGAGGGAAGAAGAGTCGCAGTGAAATCTGGTAAAATGTGGACTGATCTAACATTGGAAGAGCTTCAGGCTTTCATTCGCATCCTCCTTATCGCGGGGACTGAGAGAAGTTGGGATGTTCCTGTTCGCGAGCTTTGTTTCAACAAATTCTCCAACCCGAAGTACAAAGCAACCTTTGGAATAAATCGTTTCGAAGACATCAGAAGACTGCTCTAATTTGATGTCAAACGTACTCGCGCTGCACGTCTGGAGACCGATCACATGGCTACATTTCGATATATCTGGACACTTTTTATAAAAAACTGTCGCAGAATCATTGTACCAGGCACCTTTCTTACGATTGATGAACAGTTAGCGCCTTTCCGTGGGAGATGCAAGTTCGTGTAATACATGCCAAGTAAGCCTGCCAAATACGGCATCAAGATCTTCTGGTTGTGCGATGCTGATAACTTGTACGCCTTAGACGGTCTAATCTACTTGGGACGACAGCCAGGAGAGCCAGTTCAAAAGAACCTCGCCAGCAACGTCGTGAAGAAACTGTGCTACACACCACGGAACTCTGGAAGAAATATCACAACTGACCAATTTTTCACAAGTCATGACTTGACTAACGATATCCTGTTACAAAATGTAACCATTGTTGGAACAGTAAAGAAAATCAAACGTGAAATCCCACCTGCACTTACCAATATCAAGAAGACAGCCTTGCACATCACAATTCGCCTTCCATGAAAATGAGACCCTGGTAAGCTACGTGCCGAAGAAAAACAAGAATGTCATTCTACTCAGCACCATGCATCATGACATACACATTGATGATGATTCTAAGAAGAAGCCAGAAATCATAAAGTTTTGCAAGCAAACAAAGAGTGGAGTGGACGCCATGGACAAACTGTTTCAAACATGCACTTGCAGAAGACAGACACGTCGATGGCCAATGGCCCTCTTCTATAATGTAATCAAGGTAGGCCTTCTCAATGCATACAGATGCTACTTGTCACAGCATCCTGATTACCATTCAGGCGTCAGTCAAAAACGCTGTATGTTCCTTATCGAGTTGGAGAATTAGTTGATTCTTCCTCACATGCTGGGGAGATGACAAAGCTTGAATCTGAAGAAACCAGTAACCGAGGCAATGAAACTTTGCGGCGTAGTAAGGCAGGCATAGGGACTTCATAGAAAAGAGTAAGATGCAAGGTTAGAACAAGACAAGAGGACAGGAAATCAACGGAACGTTGCAGACGATGTGGGAAACCTGTGTGCAAGGTCCACAGCAGTGTGACTGCGGTTTGCACAGAATGCGAGTGAGGTGTATTTTAATGCCATGAGAGGCCGGCACATTCTTCTTTTTATTTTTTTTTTATTTTTATTTTTTTTCCTAAATTTATTTGTTTAAAAAAATATTTAGTGCTGTATTGTGTTATCTCTAAAATACTGCTTCTCAGGTCAACAGAAGTTCTGATAATTGCGAGCGAAGTGTAACTACCATTAATATATAGAACAGTGAATTGTCAATACATTGTTAATTTTTTGGGGGGTGGGTTAAATAAAAATAATAAAGGGTAATTGTTTCCTATGTTATATTCAGATAAATTATTGATCAATAAACCATATTAGCTGAACTCTTTACTCTGTCGTACTTATTTCGATGCACAATTGCATTGGGTTCAAATTGACCCCAGATATGTAAAGTTGCAAAAAAAAATTGACGTGCATCCAAGAGTTAAAATACTATCTGTATTACAATTACTAATAGAATAAACAAAAATATATCTTGTTTTAAATCTTGAATTGTCAACAAATATTTCTTGCCACACTTGCTTCTAACAAAAAATGAAATAACACCATTAGATGAAGAATCATGAAATCAAAGTACATTTTTAGATGGATGTCTATCAGCTTTGGATCTTTGACATATCATACAATTCTTAACATATTTCTGCACGTCTTTCTCATTATAGACCAATAAAATATTTTATTCATTTATGTGAGCATTTTGTCTGTTCCAAAATGACCCATGTTGTCATGATATGACCTTAAAAGTATTGGAACTGTAGATATAGGTATACACAACTTATAATTATTAATGAAATGAAAATCACCATACAACATAATTCCATCTTGTAATTTAAAATACTTTTTCCAGTTTCTAGGCTTTAAAGTACCTATAGTTATATTTCCAGATAAATATTCATTGACTGGTTTAGTAATCAAACCTTTCTTTTCTTCATACATAACAACTTCATTTGGTATATTAAAGAAAATCATTCCTTAATAAATCTACTACATTTACATGCAAATATTAAGTACTTTGATCTGGAAAATTTCTAGATAGAAAATCCGCTAACAAATTATCCTTACCTCTGCAGTGCTACACTTGAAAGTCATAATTTTGGAGTTGTAAACCAAATCGCAATAGACATGAATTCCAATTTTTTGCATGTCGAAGCCAGATTAGGCAACGATGATCACATGCAATAGTAAATTTGTTACCAAGGCGATATTCCTTGCACTTATTAATATAAAAATGATTGCTAAGACATTCTAATTCACTAATTGTATAGAGTGACTCATAATCCTTAAGACGTCTGCTCATGTTTGATATTACATGTTTTTCATCATTAATAATTTGGTATAAGTAACTACCAAAACCAACAGAAGATGAATCGGTTTGAATGTCAAATCTGTTTTCAAAGTCTGTATGATAAAGTTTATCATCCTGTACAATTACTTCTTTTAACAAATCGAAACTAGATTTTTCTTTGTCTCCGCAGTTACATTTTTCCCGCGCGTACTATTATTGTAGAACATCAGTTCATTTTTTAACAGTTTTATGATTTTTTCTAATATATTCGAGCTAAAGTGTGTTAATTATACTATTATCAACGTTTTAATATTATTTTTGAATTTTTATATTTGAATAATTCAAGAACAATAAGAAAAATAAACATAAGGTACGTGTTAAGTAACACATTGACATTTCAAACTAAAAAACCTAATAAATGTCCAAATATATGTACAAATAAGGAGTATAAACGTTTTACTGTTATAAATAATACAGGTAGAATAATTTGGTATAAGTGTTTTGAAAGATTGTCTATTAAAAGCAATCTTCAAACATGCTTTTCTGGTAGTCTGGACACACCCATCTCTGGCATTTTCCACAAGTTTTTCTTGTTGATTTGTTGGAGTCCGGCCAAAAAGGAAACATTTTCCTACACCGACAGCTTTTTCATGAGGTAACGGAACTTCTTCGCGGATGCCAAGCAAAAGTTTTCCTCTGCGTCGAATCTCTTTTGGCAAGGATTCCATGGCTACACGGCGGCGTATTGCTGGTTCTATCAATGCAAAAGCTAATCCTGGAGAAAATTCTTGTGACTGAGATTCCCATTGTTCTTATTTACTCTAAAAATAGTAAGAGCGTTAACGCCAGATACATTTAACACATGAAAAATAAATGTCAGTGACCACCTGCGGGAATTCCTGAAGACATCGTAATGTCTGCACATTTTATCTAAGCTATCAACTCCATCTATGTCGCATTGTACAGGGTGGTGCACGAAATCTCATACCATTCAATCACCTCATAAAATTTTTAATATCATATATTGAATGTTCAAAACACGTATGCGGGTGAGTTGGTTCATGGAAAATCAGGTAAATGTCAGGAGAAATCAGTATCGGACTCTATTTTGTTGTGAAACAGCAGTTTGCAAGATGGCCGATAACGGCCGGTTGAGTGTCGAACAGAAGGTGAAAGTTGTAATGTTTTTTGCAGAAACAAAGAGTTTGGTAGCGACACTAAGGCATTTTCGTGCACACTTTGGTACAAGATGGGCTCCCTGTAAACAGACCATTAGCAGATTGTGCCAACAATTAGAAACCACTGGCTCTGTGTTGGGGAATAATCGACGGCGCCCGTCAAGTGTCTGAACACCTGAGAACATTGAAGCAGTTCGCGAGGAATGGCACGAAGTCCAAGCAATACAACACGAAGGGCGGCTGCTGAGTTACGAATATCTCGCAGGTCAATCGAAAGGATTCTCCACTCTGATCTACACTTGTTCCCTTACAAAATGACAGTTGTCCAAAAACTAACGGCAGTGGACAAGGAACGAAGGCATCAGTTTGCTTCGTGGTTAGTGGAAGAAGATCATGTTCTGTACAACACTTGGTTTACAGATGAGGCGTACTTTCATTTAAATGGTGTGGTAAATAAGCAAAATGTTCTATTCTGGGCAAGTGAACAGCCTCACAAACTGCATGAATGTTAGAATTTTGGAGAAAAAGTGAGTGTGCGGGCAGCAATTTCAACTCATGGAATCATTAGACCGTTTTTCTTTGGCGACGCAGTAAACAAAGAACGATACAAGGAAATGTTGGAGAACTCATTTATTCCGCAGCTCTTGGCAACAGGTCTCCATTTACAGACTTAGTGGTTCATGCAAGATGGAGCCCGCCCACATACTGCAAACATTGTTCTTGATTTCCTCTATGAGATGTTAAATGTGCGTGTAATGTCTAATCGGTTTCCTGAACGTCACGAAGGTGGGAGATTGTGGCCCCCGCATAGCCCGGATATTAATCCTTGTGACTTGTTTGTAGGGTTTCTTGAAATATAAAGTTTTCGCAAGGAAGCCTGCAGATGTAGTGCAACTCAAGGCCTTTATTGTGCAGTTGTGCCGTGAACTTTCGGAGGACTTTTGCCGGAGAGTTATGACAAATGTAAAGGTTCGCTTGCAAGAGGTTGTGAACCATAATGGTGGACACATTGAACACATTCTTCACTAAACAAACTTTCCATACTCTGATAATTCACTATGCATTAATTTTGTAATGTTTCGATAATAAATAAATGTGTAATAAACAAAACAAATGGTAAGACATTTCGTGTGTAGTAATGATGCAGGATTTCGTATCTTCTGCGGTGTCACCATCAATTGCTTGTCATAATGCATGATTGATATTAGACAAACTGCCTTGTTCTCCTTTGGCGAATATGACACGATCGTACATTGGAACCCAAAAATGCTTATTTTAGGTTCCCTATCTTTATCAGGAAGAAAACACTCAGGGTTGTTAGGCTTGTTTTTTTTTTAGAGTTCCTACATATGTCAGGAACTTCTGTAAAAGCATCCTAGCTAGAGGAATTGACGAATAGAAATTATCAGCTGTTACATTCCTGTGTGAGCCAACAATTGGTTAAACAAGGCGACATACAAGATCGTTTACCTTGTTGCTCATGCGAGACGGACCTTTTGGCTGTTGTCCTAGTATACTTCTAGCTTAGTGGTATAAAAGTTCAAAAACATTCCGTCTGCTTAATTTCAAAACACCGCTCATATACAAAATACCTAGCAATTATTTTAGCTCTACTTCATCTGTACACTTAGCATCTATCTCCCTGCTATATCTGTTTCTTATTTTCTTTATGTATATGTTTGTGCAGCAAACAATGTGGTGGAGCATTTCACAATCAATTATGCATAAAAGTTTGCGATAGGAGTTGTTGAATTTTTAGCAATGCCTTGAGAGCCAGGCATCTGAAAAGCCGGTATTATATTTAAATTGGGTGTTCGTGAGGTTCTTGCGATCACGGGTTACACATACCAGCGAGATGGTACTTTCTTTTTCTCTCTACCGATATAAAACTCACGTGTATCTAGAGAAGATGGTGTAGTAGGACCTCTGTATTCTACATTCGCTTGTATTTGAAGGTTTTATTCCTCTTCTTCTTCTGCTATATCTCGTACGTCTTCGCCATCAGCCGTTTCTTCAACAAAATGTTCCTCTAGTTTGTGTACATCTTCAACACCAAGTACACTTTCACAGTCACTTTCTGCCTCCAACCATCACAAATAACACGGAGATAGAAAAACATAAGAATCGCTATATACAAAACAAACTGGTACGCCAATGGTCGCACGTTCTACAATACCGAATTCTTGCGAAACAAAACGGCGAAAGTGACAGCGGAAGCGCTGAAAATAAACTGAAGTGTCGGGGAGGCATGGGGGGAAAGGAAGATGACCGCTCAAGGTCGAGCGTGTTTCCAACGGCTCAGGGTTGTAAACAAAAACACCTGTAATACAATAGTAGAACGCACAACCAATGCAGTGTTAACCAAGTAAAATATCCAATGATTTTTTGAAGACTTTTAACATCTTTAGGAGATTGTAATACAGCTGTTGCTTCAACTCTATCAGGGTTCATACTGATACAATCTTTATCGATGACATGTTCTAAATCCAATAGTTTTACTTTGCAGAGAAATGTCTTTTTCAACTTTATGGTCATTCCAACCTGCCTAAGGTTTTTTCAAATACTTTTCTCAGATCTTGCAAATGTTTTTCAAAACTTTCACTACGTATACACAAATCATCTACACATATGATAACAGAGTCACATAAAGTATTACCTAGAACTTTAGACATAGCTATTGTAAAAGTTTGGAGACCGTTACATGTACCAAAACCAAACTCTTAAATATAAATTGGTTTCCTTCAAAAGTAAACCCTGTGTAAGGCCAAGATTTTTTGTAACAAGTATATGATGAAATCAAGCGGACATTTCTATGACTGAAACATAAGGTTTATTCTTAAATTCTCTTAAAACAGGTTCAATTTATATTGAAAGCAATTGGCTGGTATTCTTATGCATGTTTATAAGCGTAAATTCTGTACACACTCTTATACCTCCAGCTGATTTAGGTGCTACAAGTAATTGATTTAAATATAGAGATTAAAAAATTTCAATAATCTCATATTCTAACAATTTTTCAATATAATCTCTCACATTCTTTCTATATTGGTAAGAAATAGGGTAAGGCTTACTTATTAATAGTTCTTGAGTATCTAGTTTTTATGTTATGTTCATATGCATTACACACACCTGGTTTTTCATCAAATAAATATTGAAACTCTAAAACCAAAATAAACAATTGCTCTTTTTCTTTTATTGACAAGACATCTGCCTGATCTACCTTGTTTCTCAAATCTGTAGTATTGGCAACCATTTCTGATACATTTTTATTTAATCCAACATTCAAATATTCTTGAAATATACCATCTACGTCTTCAGATACACATGGTCAAAGCTTAATCAACTTATTACCTCGAGCCGTCTTGAATAAAAATTCATTACATGAGAAATAAGTATCTGCTCCAATATTGCACAAGATGTCTAAACTTAATAAAATTCGAACATTTAGGTTCTTTACATTTACAAATTCTATTAAAATATATTTTCCAAAAAAACTTAGATTTAAAATGATCTTGCCTAATACCTAGTGTTGTGTCTTTCCAGAATAATATACAAGTATTATGTATGTTACTGGTAGTAAAATTGGTTGTGCAACTTCTTTAGTATTCTTTTTCCATTTATCCTCAGAGAGTAACGAGAGTTTACTACCCGAGTCTACGAAGCATTTATAATCTAAACCATTAATTTCACAATTAATAAAGCATGTACCTTTTATTTTTTGTCTAACATTAATAGGTAAATTTATGTTTTTTGTACTGAATTTATTTTCTTCTATCATCAAGTCATTATAAAAGTCAACGTCTGCTTGTCAAATATGTACATATGTGTTAAACTTAGGTCTATACTCTGAATTTATGTTAGTGGTTTTCAATAAAGTTTCATCACCACTGTCAAAATCTTATATCATATGTTGGTATGTCACAATATCATTATCTTGGCTTAGTTTACCCTGTGTCGCCATACTAATAGGCTGACAATTCAGTTTAAAATTTCATGAGGCAAAAATGTAGAGACTTCAGCTCTTAAAGAATAATTTTCTCTTACACCAGTACTATTATTCCTGGGGTGTTAGGGGTGACCTTCCACCTAGTACACCCAAATGTCAACCTCACTTCCACGTTAGTACACCCTGGACTGAAGACTAACGAGGCTCTGGCGACTGGCCCATTGGCCAGTATAATTTTGTTTGTGTTGTCCTGTGTTTTGTCCTTATTTGTGCTGAGTGTTCTTTGCAGCCTCGGCTTTTAACAAAAGTCAGAACATTTTAATATTTTATGATTTTAATTAAGCAACGTTAGAGTTGTTATGTGAAATGGTAAGGGCTGGACCCCGTATAGTGTGACGGGTGCAAAATAGCCTTAGTGCTGACGCACCCAAAATTTTAAAATCAAAATAAAAAAAATAAAACTATTATTCCTATTCGGATAATTTACTGCATGTAATACACCAGTATTTTCTTCAAATTCAGTATAAGTACTACATGTTCGCATCAGAGGTTTCCTCTGATTAAACCTATTATATGAATTATATTTAATTCTATCATTAAACATACCGTAATTTTCATTTCTGTAATCTCCTGTGTAATCATTGAAAATATTCAAAGATCTATTGCTTACAGTATTATTTACAGATTGATATTCTTTATTGTTGTTATACATAATATAGGGATTAAATCTATCACGATTGTTGTTACCAACATTTCTTGCACTATTATTTACATTCTGGATGTTTTTGGTTCAACATCACCATCAAACGTTCTTACATTTACTTACCTAACAAACCTACTGGAAGCTTTGATTCTACATCATAGGAATTATAAAGAGCTTCATGTCTTGAAATTAATTCAGCTGCAATTCCCAAAGCTATATTGGGCTCGTTAAGTAAAGCCTCTTTCACTTTCATGGGCATCTGATGAGCAATGAGTATAAGTTATTGCTGGTCACTCATTTTAGGTTGAACTACATTTTAACACATTTACTTGTGACCAGAAATAACCTAAGAAACTTTGTTTACTCTCTTTGGAAAATTTCCAACATTGTACATTTGTTAAGCAAATACCCTATAATGATGGACTTTCAAACACATTTAGAAACAATGCTTAAAATGTTTCATAATCATCTATCTACTCTATTTTTTTATGAAACCAATGTTTTGCAACACCCTTAAGAACTATGGGTATGTACTTCATGTAATGTTTAATTGGAATGTCTGACATTACAAAACTATTTTCAATTTATTTCAGACGCTAAGTAATCTGTCCTTGTGGCATTGAAATTTGGCAACCTTCCTATATCGGAGTATATTAATACACCATGCTTTTCTTGAACCTTCTATTAATATCAGATTCAGTTTCACTAGATACATAACCTTCTCTACCTTTATAAAAACCAGATTTTCTTGTGTTAACACTATTTCCACTTGTTCTTAAAGAATGACTAAGTCTATATCGTTTTCTCTTATACTCTATTGAGCTTTCAGTATCAGAACTAGAAGTGTCAGACATTGTACTGGTAGGTTTCTTTCTAAATGTACCATTGGAACATTTTTCTACTGGATATCTCTCATCTATTTGATTAGATCTTGAAAAACGTACATGACTAGCAATACTACTAGGATTTTTATTTAAATCACTAAGTTTACTGGTGCTTTCACTTGACTTTTGTAAGTTTGTAGCTGTCTCTTAACTGATAATCAAAGTCAACAAATTTATTTTCTACTATTGAACCGAACCCTTATATATAATTTAACATCCTAAAATTTTATGTGATACTAAATGAAGGCTCTAACTCAGGTCCTGTATTGTTTGACCTCACTTCGTTGAAAGTTCTGAGAATTTTTCTTGTAACTGAACAATACAAGCATTCTGTTCACCTACTTTAGTAACTACACTTTCGTACATAGTTTTGTCAGTACCGATAATGGACATTATTTCTCGGAGTTCAGGATCATTCTGTTCCACGTGTTCGTTATACATCAACCATCCTTTTAACTTGTTACTTTAATCGGAACAGTTTTTTTTGCAACATCGTCAATTTTTGTTTCTAACTGATTACGAAATCACTTTAAATTATGTTTTACATCAGTTGAAGACTCACGAGTTTTAACACAAAAATCAGTAACTCTTTCTTCAACCTTCGCTTCAAGGCAAACAAATTCGTCAATAAGGTTAGATTCAAATTGATCTAGTTTTCTAGACGCGTTTTCGTCAACATGCGAAATACTAGTTTTTACTTTGGCAATTTTCTCCTTCACGTTAGCAAGACAGACTTCTACTAACCATAATTTAATTGCAACATTTTCCTCCACACTTCCAACTTTCGCACTCATGCTTTCTCCAACTCAGATAATTTCGAACCCAACGACGACAGCTGAAAATCTATTTTTTTTCCTCTCCCCGCGACGATTTCTTCCATGGAGGTAACATTTTCTTGCAAGGCAGTAATATGGGATCCAAAGGTAGATAGTTGCTGCTTCAATGCGTATCCGAGTCGAGATTCCACCTGCTTGAACGACTGTTCAATGTCAGTTTTTTTTGGCATTTTTCTGCAACTAGTGACCTACTTATCCTTTCCACTAAACGCACTTACCTGGACCTCGTAGTCTCAGATCTTCCTGAATGTTCGCGACCATCACAGTACATGGCACGGAATAGGTGCTAAATTTCGTTTCAAATCATTTTTTCTCTTTGCAATACAATTCGTAACGTAACGGTCAAAAATTTCGTTAATCGAGTCTGTTGTTCAGGCGCCACTTATCACCACACTGCACAGAAAGCCTATATGCTGAACAACAGATTTATTTCATGAAAGAAAATAAAAAGAAAACATGGTACACGAATACTACAGCTTTAAGAGTACCAACAGCCAGCCCACTTCGAAACACGGATTGCACAACAAACATCGTGCACCGCTCAAAGTCTGTACAGCAAGTGTGTAACGTGAATCACTCGACCCCGCCGGTCAGGTTTTGCCACCTGGCAGTGCTGCCCTCACAAAAAGGCGGAATTTACATGTACTACACACGTTATGGTCATAACGTGCTGAACTCTGTGAATGAATTGAAAAAAAATAATACAATAGTACCTCAGAGATTTTAGGCCACTATTAAATTTTAGACAGGTTACAAGCTTGCTGTTGTTGAACATTTGGAAATTGAATTATATGGTATGATATAAAAGCACATACCCATTTGCGCATGAATAATATTTGATTTATTCTATACTATATAGTTATCACAACGGATGCAACCAATAGAAACTTTACGTTAAAATAAAATATAAATTAATCGATTGCAGTTTTTAATTAATGTATGAAGTTTACTAGAAAATCTCATGATAGATTATATTGAATTTGTAAAACAAATCCTGATGCATTTTGTTTTCATTTACTTTTATTATCATTGGTTAAGATGGTAATTTGAAACAAGAAGATACAACATTCTTATATACTAGTTGATTCTGCAACAGCTGTGATAGATGTACTGATAGTTGATGAAGGAATTGTTTATTATACTTTATATTCATTTTGTGTAAGGTTACGTTCAACACAGCACCACTTCAGCATCGCAATTATTGCGTTATTATCCGAGAGGCATGGTAAAATTCCATGACACTTCTCTAACTCTTATGTACATGAGAGAAAAGCCCAGAAACTAACTAAGGTTGAAACCAGTAAAACTTGTACATTTCAACAGACTTATACTTACCATCATAGTTTAGAGTATTGAATATCACGAAGTACTTATAGATTAGGTAATGAGAACTAAACTGACATCCTCTTATGTGTAAGTGTATCCTTCAAAAATTGAACAATGCTTAGATATCGTGAAATTATTATCATATATCAATATTTCTTTATTTATTTATTCATTTCCATTCATAGAGAACAGCGAGCCTTCAGTGATTAAACATGTGGATGATCTCGGATCATTGAAACCTGATCTTGCGGAACTAAAAGGTTCGCAAGATAATTGTGCTAATGAACTCATAGTGTAGAATTCAAGGACGAGTTGAACATTTTGAACACTAAATTGAGTTGAAAATTCAATGTAACTATTTATTATATATGTCTATTGGTTTATTTTTAAACGATATCCGAACACAAGTATCAATAGTATTTAAAGCTTAATATGCTTTATAGATGTTCCCCCTTCCACATGTATAAAAAGGGTGGGCAATTTTCCATTCCGGTCTTTATACCTCAAAATAAAGTAGGTGAAGGTCTGATTCCTTTCATTTCTGCTATCTGATAAAAAGCTACAGCATTTCTCCCCACCTAGCGTGTTTGAGAAACGTCAAAGTGGAAACACCTCTCTATGTGGATCTCTCTCTACAGGAAACCAAACATCTCGAATTATCTAAAAAATAACAGGGATGCAAGAAAAAAATATTCAAAATCAACTAATGATTGAAATTGTTGCATATTGTAATTTTTACATATATATTATACATTGTTGAGGGTTTATCTCATGAATGAATTTCTAGAGCATGTGTTATTTTATAGAATATCATATTGTTGCTTAGTAGATATCATAATGAAAAATAATGGTATCTCATGGTATATTAATGTACACACAACTTTTAAAATAAACAATTAACCATTTGATTTTCAGAACTGAATCTTTTCGAGGAATATATTATTTAAATTTAATATTTGTACCCACAAATGGAGCTGTTAAAGAGAGAAGAATTGCTTTTGGGTGGATCGAACTTACAGGTAAGTGAAAATCTCAATTTATTTTTTAATGTTTCATATCTTTTAATTATGAAAAGAATTTCAGTATATGAAATTGAGAGTATGAGTTGAAGATTTAACCCGAATAATAATAACATTATGTCTTAACAATTCATGTACAGGAAGGGCGCTTTGGTGTTCTTAATTATTCCAACTATTGTCGCTTTCTGTTAAATGGCAATTTTCTAAATTTATATCTATTCAAATTTATCTCCAATATTCCAATGTTCAAAACCTGCACTCATATTGTCCGATTTGATTGTCGTGTTGACACTTGCTCATTTAGCATAAGTTTGCTCCCATTAAGTATACATTTGGAACACACTCCACTCCGTTAACAACTGTATGATCGCCCATTGTGAAAGCGTATAGTAGCATTCATCAATAGAGATGTAAATTAGCCGTCAAATATCATTATCAGTGAAGTGAAATGATTCCTTACTTGTGGAGAAATAAACAGATCCAACAGAAACCTCACAGTGTCCATTACAGTATTTCTAAAGTAGAAGGAAATAGACAGTTCAACGTCCGACCTTGGACAAGGTCGATCGATACCAGGGCATATTTTGACTAATATTAAGCTGTATTTTCATATCTTCTGGTGGATTTAGCTAATCTGTACGTTTAATGAATTGCCTAATCACGCTACGAGCTCCAAATCCTAGTACTATGATGATGACCCCTGCCTGGGGCCACCTGAGCCCCCTTCTGATTGGTTGGGCTGGCTAAGGAAGATCCCGCCCAGGAGTCACGTGACCCTTGTTGATTGGTTGAGCTGGCTCATCAATGTTCGCCTAGAGGTCGCGTGACCTCTGTTAATTGGGGTCCTGTCACGGCCCTGGCAGGAATTCCGAGAACAAAGCTGGTTCGGGAAATGTCCCGCTTAATTCCCGTGACCTCTGTTGATTGCTTGGGATATATATAGGATTTGCTCGGACCTTGTCATCAGTCGTAGTAAGCAAGTCTTTGTGAGAGCAACCACTAAGAATCTCAGTAGTTGTATTCTAATATTAATATACAGGGTGTCGCAAAACTCTTTCAAAAACGCTTGGGTGCTGGTAGGTATCAGTAAAACAAGTAACATTTCCCTATAAAGTTTACCTCGAAAGCGCTTAGTTTCTGCGCTATAAGCGCTTAAAATCTATCCTGTACGTATGCAACCCAACACAGCAAACGCTTGCGCTTACATAACTACCAGGGGCGCGTGGCAGGGTTGCCACCAGCTTTTCTCGTTAAGAGAGACGACTTGAAAACAACAACTTGGGAGTCTTGCCTGAGCAAAATCCAAAACATTAATGATACTTCCGATGTTGTAAGAAGCATTGACAGTATTTATAAACTTACCAAGACAAATAATGGGCAGACTGAAATTCAAGATTACGTACTCATTCTAAAATATCTCCATAATTGATCGTTTGATTTGGTTTATTTTAATTTGCTTTCTGCAACCTTTGACTAATCGCGAAGATGAGGATGATAGCTATGATGAAATAACAAATGACACCATTGTCTAGGCCTGGATTTAAACCCGAGACACCTGCGCCTTAGCGATCTTTGCTAACAACATCACCACGTAGTGTTTCGTGCATCATGCAATATCAACAATTGCAAGGGACACGTAAGATGGGGGAAATCCACGAACGAACAAATGTAAACATGATGTGTTTGCTGCCTCGTTTCGAACACGCAGACTGTAATGTTATTACAATTTATTTGAAAATTATTCCTATCTGTGCTACCGTTATTGCTAATCGTGTTCGCCTCATGAGGCATCCCCGATGGCGCAGTGGTAGCGTCGTCGACTTGTAATCAAGGAGTCCCGGGTTCGATACCCTGTGGAGACACATGTTGGTTTCTATCCCACTTTAAACTGTAGCTCCAGTCCCAATTAGCCTTATTGTGCATACAATGGACTTAAAACACACAATCAATCAATCATAAGGAAATAATTGCAAGGCTCTCTTAATTTAATGATTCATTGGATCGATTGATTTGCTTTATTTTACTTCATTTTTGTGCCACTTTTGGCTAATTTGCGAAGATAGGGGTGAGTGATGATATGATGAAATTGATGAATGAACACTCACAAACATTCATACCCAAGCCGGGATTCGAATCTAAGACTCCTGGCAATATAGGGCAATGTTCTAACCACTCCACCACAGACGCCCACTTTCAATTTAATGAAAAACGTCGTTTTTACATGAACAAAATTCACACATTAAAAATAGTGCTTATTAAGAACCAAAGCCAAGAAATGCATACTTATGTCAAGCGCTGAACTGTAAAGGGCACTCGTATTGCATATTTGCGCATCATTTACATTTGTTCGTTAGTGGATTTCCCGTATCTTACGTGTCCCTTGCAATTGTTGATATTGTATGATACACGAAACACTCCGTGGTGATGTTGTTAGCAAAGATCGCTAAGGCGCCAGGTGTCTCAGGTTTAAATCCTGACCTAGACAATGGTGTCATTTGTTATTTCATCATAGCTATCATCCTCATCTTCGCGATTGGCCAAAGGTTGCAGAAAAGCAAATTAATATAAACCAAATCAATCGATCAATTATGGAGATATTTTAGAATGAGTACGTAATCTTGAATTTCAGTCTGCCCATTATTTGTCTTGGTCAGTTTATAAATACTGTCAATGCTTCTTACAACATCGCAAGTATCACTAATGTTTTGGATTTTGCTCAGGCAATACTCCCAAGTTGTTGTTTTCAAGTCGTCTCTCTTAACGAGGAACGCTAGTGGCAACCCTGCCACGCGCCCCTGGTAGTTATGTCAGAGCAAGCGTTTGCTGTGTTGGGTTGCATACGTACAGGATAGATTGTAAGCGCTTATAGCGCAGAAACTAAGCGCTTTCGAGGTAAACTTTATAGGGAAATGTTACTTGTTTTACTGATATCTACCAGCACCCAAGCGTTGTTGAAAGAGTTTTGCGACACCCTGTGTATATATACAGGGTGCTTCTGACCTGATGATACAAACTTTCAGGGATGATGGAGAAGGGCACATGTATCAATTTGAGATAAGGAACTCTGGTCTGGAAATTTCTTAGTCGAAAATTATAGCCGAAAATCTGTGTATGAAGGTGTAATACTTTAATTACCTGTACAAGTAATTGCACAGGAGGGCAATGTTTTCTATAAATTCTCTCAAAATTCTTTATTAGGGTACTTAACAGCTCGAAAAACAAACCTTCTAAGAATCATCGAACGTCTCACAATGCGGTAAGTAAAGGGTCATAGTGCAATACGAAATACTAAGTACCTCCACCGAAAATCGAACCAGGGTCCCCTTGAGTACAATGTGACGACGCTGAGCAAAATAGAAATATAAGTTATTGGATGGTATGAATCCTGGATAACGTGCGAAATATAGTGTATTATGTTAGAGGACAATATAAAAATAGCACATAATATGATGCCGATATGGCAGATATCGATACTATTTTTATAGGGAAAAAAGGATTGCAACCGATATAAATTGAAAATGTATTAAGATATAAGTTAATTATTGGGTGATTATATCAACGAATGGCGGAGAGAAACTAGATTGTTAGATCGAGTGATTCGAAGATGGCGGACAACAGAGAAAGAGAAAGAGAAGAGAGAGAGAGAGAGAGAGAGAGATGCTAAGATGTTGAATTGAGTGAGCCTAATATAGTCGACAAAGATAATGTTATGTTATAGTGTTAATCTAAAAGGGACGGGAATTCCAAGGTGGCGGCAATTTTTTTTAGGTGACTCAATATGGTGACAGGTGTAAATTTAGTATAATACGAATTATGTTCTCGAAAATTTTAATATGGAGGGCAACGACCATATTATATAGGAAATATGTGTGACCGAGTGGAATCAAGATGGCGTATAACAATTTTATGATACATGATAATGTACAATATGGAGCCACTTGTAGCATGTCTGTGTGTGTGTGGTTGCTATGAAAGCGAGTGAGACAAATTTATCTCTGTATTAATTACAAGTACAAATACGAGCTACTAGTGTCGAACCCGGAACAGCATGTGGTGATACGAGAAAGAGAGATAGGAATTGTAGTTACGAGGGGAAAAAACCCTGGAACGTGTTGATGCTGCACAAGTTAACAACAACAACACTTTTAATATGCAAATGAGGCAAGGAATAGAATGTGTGTCTCTGTTTGTGTTTGTCAATGGCCTGCGTGTCCAGAGGCATTTCCTCGCTCTCTCTCTCTCTCTCTCTCACTCTCTCTCTCTTAGTCTGTCTGCGGCGAAGTGTCGCACAAATGCTAATTGGTGGTCCTTGTTGCTGCCCGAAATAAAACACAAACATAAATTGAGATACGAAAATGTTTTTATTGCTCGCATAGGCAAAAAAATGCACAACAAGAAAGGCCACCAAGTCGAATGTCAATCGTCAGCAGGAGGTGTGGGTTCCGTCTCTTCTGCTTCATACAACAACAGTTGCCACCTGCAGATGTAGCAATAGTAGTTGAAATAGTATTAGTAGTAGTAGTAGTTGTTGTTGTGGTGGGTTCTGGTAGTCTCTCACTGAGCATGTCACTGTCGGAAATAAGTCTTCATTATGGAAAGATGCAACTCCAGGAGAGCCTCCCATTGTGCCCGTCCTGGAGGATGACCACAAAGTCACTCATGTAGTCTCGGAAGATCACTCGGAATGTGAGGCTTTTGCGAGGGGAACAATCCAGACGACGCTCATGGAACAGATGCACAATCGGTGACAGAGTCTTCATCAACTCGATGTAATTGTCCGTGTTAAGGATCACAGTAGACAATAAATTTTGAAAATGAAAACGCTACTCAGAGTCAAGAAATATATGCTGGATGTTGCGACATAACGAAAGTTATTTCTTGATGTTTGTTGATCACCAGCGAAGCAAATACGGATAAGTTTTTTTTTTAAATATGAGAAAATTCTAAAATATGTTTTTCAAAGTAGAAGAAAGTTTTAGATTACATTTTATCTTAGATACAAAATTTCGAATCACAGAATCGCCTCCTATGTTTGTTTCTAAGTGAAACGTTTTCAAATTATTATTTGTGTCAGAGAAACTGTGTTTAGAAGATGAAAATATTTTCAGTTATATAAGGTGTGATTTCCCAAGTTGAAGTTTTATTTGCTCTATCCATCAGAACTCAGATATTGAATATCGGAAGTTCTGTAATATGCAATCTTAAAAATGAAGAAGGAAGAATTAAACACTGCAAAAACAAGAACCCAAAAGAGTTCGCTACAAAGACAATATAAAGAGCTTGATAGAAAAGTGAAGAAGAGTGCTCGAAATGATAAACGCAATTGGATAGAACAGCAAGCAAGAGTAGCAGAGGAAGCAGCAAGTAAGGGTGATTTAAAACAACTTTATCAAACAACACGCTTACTATCAAAGCGACAATTTAAGAAAAATATACCAGTCAAGGATAAGAATGGCAGGCTGTTAACGGATAAACAAGAACAAATGAAGAGATGGAAAGAACACTTTGAAGAGGTATTAAATAGGAACATCAGAGAAAATGACAGAACGAGAGAAATAGAGAGTGAGGCTGAAGAAACTGAAGAAAATGAAGAGTGTACAGAGATGAGAATCTCAGACCTTCCTCCTTCAATTCAGGAAATCAAACTAGCACTTAAGCAACAAAAGAATGGGAAAGCAGCTGGAATAGACCAAATTCCACCAGAGATTTTGAAGGTAAATGTGAACTTGATGGCAAAAATATTATATGAATTGTTGGCGGCAGTTTGGGAAAAAGAGAAAATGCCAGAAGATTGGAAAAGAGGTCTTATAATAAAAATTCCAAAAAAAGGCGATATGACAAATTGTAATAACTGGAGAGGAATCACGCTGTTATCGGTCCCAAGTAAAATACTAACTAGGGTTATATTAAATCGCATTCAAGATAAAGTAGAAGCCAAGATTAGGAGAGAGCAGGCAGGATTTCGTTCTAGTAGATCCTGCACAGATCAAATCTGTACATTAAGGATTATCATTGAGCAATGCATAGAATGGAATACTAGATTGTATACCATCTTTGTAGATTTTGAGAAAGTCTTTGATTCTATAACAAGGGAAAAAATGTGGCAAATATTACAGAAGTTTGGAATACCACTTAAGATAATAAGGATAATTCAGGAGTCATATCGTCAATACAAGAGTCAAGTTATTCATGAAGGAGATGTTACAGAACCCTTCGAAACAGAATCTGGAGTGAGGCAGGGATGTATTCTGTCGCCTCTTATTTTTCTTCTCGTAATAGATACAGTAATGAGGGAAACCGTAAAGGGAAAAAGAAGAGGAATGCAATGGGGCCTTATGGATAGATTAGAAGATTTAGATTTTGCCGATGATGTGTGTCTGTTGTCAGAATCTTATAGAGATGCAAAAACTAAATTGGAAGATCTGGTTGTAGAAGCTAAAAAATTCGGACTGACATTAAATAAATCAAAGACTAAAACAATGCGAATAAATGCAAGAATCCAAGATTACATTCAATTAGAAAATGAAATATTAGAAGATGTAGACAATTTTACTTACTTAGGAAGTGTAGTTGCAACAAATGGAGGAGCAGAACATGATGTAAAACAACGCATCAAGAAAGCAAATGGGGCCTTTGTACAACTCTACCCAATATGGAAAAGTAGGATTATAACTACAGAAACAAAGTTAAAGATTTTTAGAAGCAATGTTAAATCAGTATTGCTGTATGGAGCAGAATCCTGGAAAGTCTCAACTGAAATCACAAATAGACTACAAGTTTTCATTAACAGATGTCTCAGGAGAATATTAAATGTACATTGGCCAGAAGTAATCACAAATCAAGAACTTTGGATACGAGCATCAGAAGACCAGATTAAAAACCAAATTAAAAGAAGAAAATGGAACTGGATAGGACACACACTAAGGAAAGCAGACAACACAATTGAAAAGCAAGCACTTTACTGGAACCCTCAAGGTGCTAGAAAAAGGGGAAGACCCAAAAGCTCATGGAGACGTACTGTTGAAGAAGAAGGAAAACAACAGGGGAAAAGTTGGAAAGAAATGAAGAAGATCGCATGCAATAGAGTGAGATGGAGACACTTCGTGGATGCCCTATGTTCCAATAGGAACGAAAGGAATTAAGTCAAGTAAGTAAGTCAATCTTAAAGCAATGTGTGTACTGATAGGGTCGAATTTTTGCAAGATATTTTTCTGAGACAAATGTTAATGTAATTGTTTAAATCTAATCAGAGAACGAATCTAATAGTCAAATATTTCTGGAAGCAGTTAATGGATTGATTGATTTGGTGGTTTAGGTGCATTTTATGCACAGTAAGGCCAATCGGGACTGGACATATGAATGTGGTCAGAACCAATATGAGCCTCCACCGGGTATGGAATCCGGACCCCGTCAATGCAACGCGACAACACTTCAAATGCTTCATCGGGAGACCCATTTTCCGGAAGCGGAGACAGTAGGTGAGGTGGCCGGGTTCAGAAACCGAAAATGAGGCTCGGTGAGGCTCGCCTTAATGGATTTCTCTCGTAAGGCATGAGCCTCATTTTCTCGCAGTGTTGCCAGCCCCTTGCTTGAAAAAATCAACAAGGTTTTTTTTCTGGTCTAACCTAACCTAAAGCAAGGAGCTGGCAACACTGCTTGAGGCTCGCTTTAATGGTTTGCTCTTGTAAGGCATAAGCCTTATTTTCTCGCAGTGTGGCCAACACCTTACTTGAAAAATCACCAAGGTTTTTTTTGGTCTAATCTAACCTAAAGCAAGGAGCTGGCAACACTGCTTGAGGCTTGCCTTAATGGTTTGCTCTTGTAAGGCATAAGCCTTATTTTCTCGCAGTGTGGCCAACACCTTACTCGAAAAAAATCACCAAGGTTTTTTTGGTCTAATCTAACCTAAAGCAAGGAGCTGGCAACCTTGCTTGAGGCTTGCCTTAATTAATTGCATAAAGCAAGGTTGCCAACCTACTGGTATTTTTGCCATAGCTTTTTACAAAAAAAAAGAGAGGAGAGAGAGAGAGGGGGAAGAGTTAAACAACCGACAATGCTGCCAACACCGAAAAACAGCTTTTTTTTTACTTGGCAAGGGTTTAGCCAATTTATACACTGGCGCAACATACACACACTGGGCAAGGAGAGCCGACAACAAACACACACTGCCGTAAAAAAGAGAGATGGATGGATGGCAACACAGTATGTGTGTGCGTGTATGTGTATAATATGTAGCATTATTAACTAGAGTGTGTTGGCAACCCACCTGCAACTAAAAAAAGATAGAGATACCAACATTGCTGTAAGATAAAGAGAGAGACCTAGAGCTGGTATATCGTGACCTTTGTAAACCTCTCTCGCGGAAACGATGTGCTGCACATGCATACGCGCGCGCGTGCTTATTTTTATTTCCGTATTGTGACGCAAACAAACAAATAATAATTGTTGTTTTTTAGGATGCCTGGCCCCTATAACCTCGCCAGGGTGCGTGGTGCCCAACCAAAAAAAAATAAAAGGTTTTCTAATGGCTGCGGTTCTAGATAACCGCACCTCTGTAGAGTTTCACGTGTTTTTTTTTTCTCAAACTTCCACGAAACTCTACAGAGGACCTCCGTAATGCATGCAACGTGTACTAACGACTCTAGTGTTATTTTGATGTTGTAATATTTTTGGATATAGAGTTTTATTGTGAGATATAGATAAAAATAATTATGTTTATTATAATATTTTCTTGATGAAGATGGAGAATATATGTGTGTGTGTTACAAATAAAGTTGCATGCTTTTTTTTCTAGTGTGTGTGTATGTGTTTTTGATGTTTCGACAGCATCTGAAACGATAAAAAAGAAAGAATTTTATTGTTAATTTTCTCGTGTAAAAAACAACAACAAATTTTTTTTGTGCAAATTTTCTGATTTGTCTCTCGTGCTATAGTGCAAAAAAAGATATTGTAACTGATAACTGATGAAATTGACATTTGTAACTGATCTAAACTAGTGAAGTTCGTATTGTGCTATTGTAACTGATTGTGCTAGTACAAAAAATTTCTTATTTGTGCAAGAAAAGATGTTAAACATGTTAAAACTGCTCTGTGACCCTCTCGTTCTTCACGTCGTGGACGAAGAACTTCTCTGCAATCAGGATGACGCTGCACACGGTGTCCTCGGGCAAGGCTTCGTGGAACTCGCAGACGACCTTGATGTTGGTTCGATCGTTGACCACCACCTGCTTTCTCTTAGATGTGTTGATGACGAACATGGGTCTGCGGGTTTTGAATTCGCTGGGCGTGTAGTACATGTCCATGCTTCCCTCGGTCACGCGTTTGAAAGAGGTGTAAGCTTCGTAAAGTTTGAGGTAATCGTCTTTGGTCATGTCCAGGTTGTAATTCTCGCGCGGGAAGACTTCGTTGCGTCCATTCTTCAGATAAACGTTCTTGATCTTGCAGTCGTCGAATTTGCTGGAATCTTTTTCCTGGTTGTTATCGCGACCGGTTTGAAAGAGCACCACGACGAAATCTGGCATGTCGAACTGTATGTTGTTGAACTGCGTCGTCACGTCGAATTCCATGTGACTTCGCGACGCCATCTTCTGCACGCACTGGTAACCGTGAAAGTGAATCGGTACCTGCGGATTCTTCAAGATCTCCGCTTTGTACTTGAGGGCGTAGTTTGTTTCGTATTCCACGATCGGCATTCTCAATTCCATGCTCCGGATGACGCACTTGGCCGCTTCAGGTAATGTGTTGGCTATCGGCGTGCCGTCGGCGTTCAAGTTGGTGTATCGCATCAGTGCGTCGTTGTCATTGGCCGCTCTTCGAAACGTGACGCGCAATCCTCCCTTCCACATGATCTCCTTGTAGTCCTAGAAGAATCCCGGCAGCAGACGCATGGGAAAAAGCACCGTGTGACTTCTAGTCGATATTTTGGTCCCCGCTTCGAATCCTCCCGCCTGGTAGTATGTCGCGTCTGTTTTGGATAATTTCAAAGTTCCCACTGCCGTCGACGTGATGCCTGGATAGTCTATTCTGTCGATGACGGTGTTGTGTTTCCTCACCTCCACCTGCGAGAACAGGTGAGACACGAAGTTGTCCACGAGTATCAAATTTGCATTGGGCGGAAACGCGTCTCCGCTTTCCTTCTTCACCACGTCGAATTGAAGGTAGAGGTCCGCTCTGTGAGGATGAACGAACCCGTCGCCTACGTCCACGTCGTATTCGATCTCCCTGTTCGCTTCGTTAAGATTGGCGAACGTGCGACGGTTGGGAGGGAAAGATTGCAATTCGTAACTTTCGATTTGCTCCATTTTCACTATGCGTGTTATTTATTATACGTTGATCTCCACGATGGCAGTGGTCGTTGCACCTGCGAAATCCACCAACTCTCCTTTCTCGTTCGTCACCACCAACTCTATGTCGTCTATGCGGTTGCGGCATACTGGAAAATAGATCGGTGAAGAGGGTGTGTAGATGATCGGTTCCATGAATTCGGAACTGGGTTTGAACGTAGCTATGATTCCCGTCTGCTTGTGACTTCCCAGCAACTCCCCGTCCGAAGATTTAGTGATCATTCCTTCTGCCACGTTACAGTGAACGTTCAGAGTCTCTATGGCCAGAAATTTAGGAATGTTTGCTGCCGTGTGTTAGATGCCAGCTACGAGTTTTGTGTTGTTCTCGAAACCTAAAAGTTCACCCATGGTACCCAGGTCCACGGTCTCCGTCGCCGACACGATTTCCACTCTGTGCGTGACCGAATTTTGAGAAAAGTACGTGCCTTTGGGTAACTGAGCTTGCAAAGTGGAAAGATTGTATTGGCCTGGCGTGACGACGATGTGTTCGCTTCCGACGCTAATTTTGTTGTTGTGCTGCGTGACGTTAGGTATCAGGTACATGCTGTAGAATGCACGCAGAGCTACGGATTTAGGATAGACGATGTCGTCGTGCAGCGTGAGTTTCAAGATTGAAGATTCGCTCGTGAGATGGAACACGCCCATCGTGTTTAAGATTCCACAATGCTTTCTGAAAATGTTCAACCGACGGGTTATTTATTTTAGACATGTATGCGAGAACGGAAAGGCATAGGTGGCCGCAGTTAACATCGGTGAAACCCTGGATGCGTTTGTCATTGTAGTAGAGGTTGGCAACACTGAGATACTTTACCAACCTGGCAGGTGGTGTGCCACCGAACGAATCGAAAACAAATGCATTGTTATCGTCAATTTTGAGGTAGCATATCCAATGTGTACCAGGATTTTTGTAACTGTCCAGGTTGACCACGCCATACTCCTTTTTCTTCACAGCAGAGGGTAGAGAATCGGACATGAAAACACCCCTGAAGTTTTTTATTCCCAACAGTTCGATCAGAGATTCAATATCGAAGTTGGACAGGGCTTCTTCTTTTTTTTATATTTAGTAGTTGTATTTACAATACAACCAGGACGAGAAAGGAAGAGCTCCCCTCAAGCAGGTTTGGCTATACTTAAAACAAGCTCAACATGCCCATATGAGCTTTTTGCTCTAGTGTGGAACCCTGCCTAATCCAAGATTTTTGTAAAAAAGCCATCATGGATTCCATGAGAAAGGAAGAGCCCCCTCAGATTGTTTTGCTTACACTTATAAAAGGTACTTCTGTGAGATTGTTGTCCATAATCCTGTCAAAAATATGCCCCTCTTGATATTTTTTTTGGCCACACTTAAAAGTAGACCACTCACACCTACATACACACACACACACACACATACATATTTACTTCTGGTTTAAGTTCAATTGGATACCAGCTTCAATTTGTATATCTAGTATTAAAAATAATATAATTCTTCTAGAATTGCTCCGTGACTCTCTCATTTCTTACATCATAAACATATGATTTTTCTCCTATGAGAATAACACTACATATGGTGTCATTAGGTAATGCTTCATGGAATTCACAGATAATTTTAATATTTGTTCTGTCATTCACCACAACCTGTTTCCTTTTTGAAGCATTGATTACAAACATGGGTCTCTGTGCTTTGAATTCATCTGGTGTGTAGTACATGTCAGTATTGCCAGTAGTAGAAAACAGTAAACAAAATTTGCTTGTTTTAGAGATATTCCAGTATTTGATAAGCAACAGCAACAGGGCCATCTATGTGCAAATGTCTGAACTCGGTGAACACTTGGGAACAAGTCAATATGTCAATATTTTTAACTCTCTTTGCTAGTAATAGGGAATGGTAGTAAGCATTAGACAAAGTACTTTGGAGCCGAATATGCCTTTCTTAAGACGTCGTATATTGCTAAAATATCTTTAATTTACATATTTCTCATACCGCCGTATCTTGTTCTATTAGGCCTCTTCAAGAAAATTGCCAATTAGTGAAAATTAATTGAGCACAACAGCAAAAGAGGTGCTAATAGGGCAAGCATACAATGATATGGGGATATGTGAATTGTTGGTTTCTTCGATTCAGATAAATGGATCGAATTGAAACTGGGATATTTTGCATTTTTTTTATACAAAATCTGATATTTGTTACACATATTACACATGTTACACATGTTATTCATATTTAGAGTCAGGATTATATCTGTCCAAGTTGTTATATAAAATCAATACACATGGCATTAGGTCAGTGCCTTCTGGGACATGCATGTTTGTGCAGGTATTTGTGCTAGGTCAGTGCCTCTGAAGGCCGCTGCTTTCTTCTCAAGACCCAGTTCTCAACCGGCCTGGGAATCAATATATTGATTTGTTCTATTGCCTTCAGCAATTGCCTTGATGGATTAGTTCCTGCGAGCGCCAGGGCATGGCGTGCAGTGTTGATTGCATGTACACTCAGCAGAGAAACGGGAGGTACGCACAGGAGAAAATACTCCAGCTATGCAGAATCACCCCCATAAATATAATTATCCTAGGATCAAAATTAGTAACAGAATAGAGAAACAAAAATTATAATAGGGCTTGGATACAGCTACCAGCTATTATATTTTTATTTTGAACACAGCACTTAAAACTAAGCCAAGATGCACCCCTACCCACACCTACCCACCCCCACCCCCACACAGCCCAAAGTGGTTCCTAAATACAAATCTCAAGAACTAATTGACATAGAGCTATGCAGTTTTTTTGTCTGTACTGAACCCAACTGATTAAGCATAAAGATTAGATTTAAAACCCAGGAAATTTTATATAAATACCAAAGCGAGAAATATTAACACACATACACACACACATACACATACACACACACACACAGTACAGTGCTGAACCCAATTGATATTTTTTATTCAGTATAAAGTTTTGAATTGAAACCCAGGAAATATATATAATAAACCAACAACAAAAATGCCGAATCAAAAATATTGCAATCAGTGCAATAAAAATATATTTAGCTCTAATTGGGCCAGACACCAAAAGATTTGTAATCCGGACAAATACAGAACTCCCACAAAAATTTGCCCCAAATGCAATAGAAAATATAGCATGGAATATTTCACATATAAACATAGAGATACTTGCTCTGCACAGTCCCTACAAGCATCTACATCTGGTCTGAAAAGGAAGCATGAAGCACCTCTTAATGCCAGAGCAGCAAAGCAGCCACGCTATGAACCACCCATTCATAGCAGTTTTAATAGCCAATTAAGAGATTATCGGTTTGTATCAGAGCCAAGATGTGGCATTAACAATTTTTTGAACAGTAAAAAACCTGATGTGCAAGCAATTCTAAATGCACAAAATGGCTCTTATAAGCTGTCCCTCAAATTGTATACGCAATATAAGAAACCAAATGGCACAAAATTTACACAGCCCCACATAACAGAAACTGTACCTGTATATTCAAATACAAATTCAGACAAAATAATAAGCAGTTTGATGGATCAATTGAATATTAAACACTCTGAATTTGGGGCAAAAGAGTCTGGATGGAGCCTATGCGGCTCTTCACACAGGCTCTATGTTAATATTTCTGAATTCAGCCCATTACAAGGTTCTACTTATTTACCATTACCTGATAATATTAAAAACAAACAAGCCGTGGTTAATATAAAAAATACCGACCAGAAATGCTTTTTGTGGTGTATATTAGCTGCTTTGTTTCCAGTTTCAAGGCATCCTGAAAGAATAAGTTATTACAAACAACATGAACATGATTTTGATGAAGCAATGGAGGGTTTAGAATATCCAATGTCTGTTCAGAATATTGATAAATTTGAAAAAAGGGCCAGGGATATCAATGGTAAACAATTATCTATTAATGTATTTATTTGCTCTACTGGCAATTGCCCGATAGCACCTCTCAGAATCAGTACATTTGATGATGATTCTGCTGTTCCGATTGATCTGCTCTTAATTGAAGGGGATGACACATATCATTACACTCTGATACACAGTCGTGAAGCTTTAGTTAGAACACAACTAGACAAATCTAAGACAATATTCAAGTTGTGCAGAAGATGTTTAACTGTATTTGATGGTCAAAAAATGGTGAATGGGGTTCGGGAAGTGAATGCAGAAATTGCTAAAAACAAGTTAATTGAGCATCTGAAATACTGTGGGAACCATAAACCTGTTCATATGGTGATGCCTAATCCAAGTGAAAATTGCAAATTCAAAAAGTTTGAAGCCTTGTCGGAACACCCAGCATATATTGTCTGGGATTCTGAATCAAACCTCAAATCTCTTGCATTTTGTAGCCCAGATCCTGAAGAATCTTCTATTACACCATACCAGCTACATGAACCTTCTAGTTTTTATTATGTGGTTGTACAGGATGGTGTTGTTACTAAAGAATATTCATACATGGGGCCAGATGCCATCAAAATATTTGCACTTAAAATAGAAAATGAGTGCCGTGACATAGCATCTAACATCTTATTAAAATCAAAACCCATGTTGCTTTTAACAGAGAAACAGATTGAGGATTTCAACAATGCAGAAAAATGCCCGGTATGTGATTGTGAATTTTCAGATACAAATATCAAGGTACATCACCATTCTCATACAGATGGTAAATTCTTAATGGCCCTGTGTAATAGCTGTAATATTAAGATCAAGAGACCAAGATTTGTCCCCATATTTTGCCATGGAGCATCCAATTATGATTTCCATCATCTGATCAGATACGAGGGGTTTGAGAAGCAGAATTTAAATATTTTAGCTGAAAATGATGAGAAATATATATCTATTAGCAAAACAATTAAAGTTAATGGTGTTCCTATTCACATGAGATTTCTTGATTCTTACAGATTTTTATCTGCTAGCCTGGCCACACTGGCCACTCAATTATCTGATGATCAATTCAAAATCACACGTGCATTGTTTCCAAATCAGGATCTGAAATTAATTAGGCGGAAGGGTGTATATCCTTATGATTATGCTACAAATTTTTCTAAATTTGATGAGTGTTCCCTGCCTCCACAACATGAGTTTTACAGCAAAATCAGAGGATCTGGAATCACTGATGATGATTATCACCATGCCCAATCGATGTGGAACAATTTAAAATGCAAGACATTTGGTGATTATCACATGGCATATTTGAAACTTGATGTGACCCTCTTAGCAGATATAATGCAGGCATTCAGAAAATCTTCTATGCAAAATTATGGACTGGACCCAGTGTATTTTTACAGTGCCCCGGGCCTAGCATGGGCTGCAATGTTTTTAAACACCAAAAAGCAATTGGATCTGATCCAAGATCAAGATATGTATCTGTTTATGGAGCAAGATATAAGAGGGGGGATGGTGCAATGTTCTCAGAGATATGCCAGAGCAAATAACAAGCATATTCCCAATTATGATCCAGAATTACCATCAAATTATATAGCGTATGTAGATGCAAACTGCCTCTATGGTCATGCCATGATGCAAAAACTGCCATATGCAGGGCTTGAGTGGGTTAAAAATTTTAATATTGAGGATCTTCAGGGTTTAGATGACCGTGAACATGGCCTCTACTTAGAGGTTGATATGACAATTCCAAAAAAATTCCACAAAAAATTTTCTGATCTGCCCCCAATTCCCGAGGTTCAGTGCTCACCTGGCTCTAAACAGAAGAAGCTCATGATGACACTGGAGTCAAAACAGGGCTATGTCATACATTACAAGTACCTCCAGTTCCTGATGAAACATGGTGTCCAAGTGACCAAAGTTGGAAAAGTTTTGAGGTTCAGGCACTCAGAATGGTTGAAACCATACATTGATACAAACACGGAGCTTCGAACATCTGCAAAGAGCCAATTTGATAAGAGCTTGTTTAAATTGATGGTTAATTCTGTATATGGCAAAACAATTGAAAATGTCAGAAAACATACCGATGTTAAAATAATTACTGACCCCAGTCTGAGCAAAAAATTGGTTGCAAAGCCTAATTTCAATTACAGAAGAATTTATGATGAAGATATGGCACTTTTCAACATGAAAAAAACAAAAATTAAGTTTGATAAACCTATTTATGTAGGGGCTGCAATATTGGATTTGGCCAAATTACATATGTTAATATTGTATTATGATGTGTTCAAACCTTTTTATGGTGATAGAGTAAAACTGATATACATGGACACGGATAGTTTTATTCTTGATATTCAAACAGAAGATGTTTATCAAGATATGGCACAGCCTGAATTGTTTAAATATTTTGATACCAGTGAATTGCCAGGCCATTTGAATATTCAACCCCACAACAAAAAGGTACCCGGCAAGTTAAAAGATGAGACACTTGGTGATGTTATTGTGGAATTTGCTGGGTTAAGTGCCAAGGTGTATAGTTTTAAAACATGTAATGCTGTTGTCAAAAAAGCCAAGGGTATTGGCAAAGTAGCTGTGGAAAAAGAGCTCCAATTTGAAGATTATAAAAATTGCCTCAAATCCCAGAGTTTAATCAGAACATCAGAATCCAGAATTCAGAGTGAAGATCACTTATTGACTTCAAATGTTGTAAAAAAAGTGGCTCTGGACAAACATGATGATAAGAGATGCATTTTGTCATGTGGAATACATACTTTACCATGGGGTCATTGTGATTTGAAAAATGGCAATCAATGCCCAATTACAGAGCATGATTTGAAATAAATAAACATGCCTATGAATTTATTTGGGTTTAAAAAACAAGGTATTATGGACCTGCCAACACCACAACCCTCTTCTGATATGCTGTCTAAACTAAGTGGCTTGTTAATTATTCATCTGAACAGCATACTTACAGATATTGATGATGAAACAGGCAAAATATTGTACATATTTAACAATAATTTAAATCATTACCAATTACCTGTGGGTGGGCAATTGCAATTTATTACAACCCCTGAGGGTGATGTTAAAATTTCAGTAGGGAGAAATATTTATAGAATTAAGCACTCAAACATGGTTTCTGGCACTGTTTATACTGTTTCTGCTGGTGACTGCTTATATATTGAGGTCCCTGGATCTTATGACAAGCTTATACCTTTTTTTATAGAATTAAGAATCAGATACTCTATAATAAATAACTACTAAACAAAATGCCTAATGATATTTTTGGCCATACAAGACATGAAGATCACAGTGATGAGATTTTGATGCTTGATGTCAGAGTCAAGAAATTAAGAAGTGATTTACAAGCTTTACAAACTACACTCAATGCCAGTCTTCAATTAGAAATTACAAATTTACAATCACAATGCATGGACCCTCTTCTTAAAATTGATTCTGAACTCAAATTATTGCTTCAGAAATATACTGACCTGGCTACATTGGATAATTTTCAAAGTTTAGAAGAAGCTGTAGCAGCTCTTCAAGCCAAATTTAAGACCCAGGCTAACAACTCTGAGCAATTGAAACAACAATTGGAAGAACAGATAAATAATGTCCAGGCACAGCTCCAAACAATTGTCAAAAGCATAAAATCACAAGAAGATTTTGATCTAGTGATTTCCACTCTAAAAGAACAGATTCAGTCACTCCAAATACCTAATCTGGACCCTCTGAACAATGCCATAGCTGAGGTTAAAGAAAAAATTGAGACACTTGAAAATTTTATGAACAATTTGCCATCTTCTGATGCTTTGAATGCAATAACTCGGAGTGTAGCAAATATTAAGCTGCAACTTGAAACATATGAAGATTTTGGAAAAATTCAAAGTTCCATAACCCATCTTGAAGGTACAATAGCAGCAGTGCAAAGTGATTTGGCAAATGTACTAGAATCCAGATTGCCTGGGATTGTAGATACCCTCATCAGTGTCCAGCAACAAATCACAAAGCTTGAAAACCTCAACACTGAATCTGAACTATCTCATTTTCATCACTTGATCGATGATATCCAAACAAAACTTGAAATTTTACAACAATCCACACCCTCTCAGGCAGATATAGCCCTGCTCCAAAATGCTATGCAAAATGTGGCTGATGCTTCTGAATTACACAATATGAAATTGGCACTTGAATTTTTGCAAAATACAGTATCAAATCTTCCTACATCACAGGAACTTAAAAATATTAAGAGGGCAGTGAATAGGATATTGAAATCAGAAGATATCAAGAATATCCAGGCAGAGATCAAACATCTCACTCAGACAGTGGCCACTCTACCAACCAATCAACATATTAATGAACTGCATGCCCTGTTTGAGGATATCAGAAGACAGGTCCATGATCTTACAGCTCAAAATTCAAAACTGGCAGTTGTTGAAAATTTGCAACAAATTGTAGCTAATATCAAGCAACAGCTAGGGACCATGGAATCCAATCAAGCAAATGCTCTGTCTGTTTTTGCCACCCAGCTTCAAGATATTGTGCAACAATACAAAAAACTTGCTGTTGACATAAGAATCAAGCCGGGGCACGATGAGATTGTTAGGACTATCAATGAGCACCTTGAATCTGTAACAAGCAGATTGCTCACAGCAGAAAAAGAAATAACAGGCATAATCGAGAATCCAAAACATTCAGTAATTCTTGAATTGTACAGCATCCCCAACAAAGAATATGATTCTCCATTTACACCAGGTGGCAAAATATATATGCTGTCCCCTGCACAATTTTATTACCAGTTTTTTGTTTAGGGCACATTGAGACCAATCAAGATCAAATATTGGCTTCAGCCACAGGCACACCACTACCCCACCTTATCAATAACAAATGCTAACAACAAAGTGAAAATCACCAGTGTAGAATTGGAGGATTTTACAGACCCCAATACATTGGAAACAGCCTATACTGAAGATGATGGCACTCTGGAATTTAAAATACAGATAGGGGACAAATTATATTTAGAAAATCCTGCAGTCTCAGCTGCTGAACACCCCATGGTTGCAATATTCTTGTTTACATATTATGTCTAGACAAATTATTGTTGATGAATTACACAGACAAGCCCGACATAATTATAAGAGACTCCCAGTAGTCACAAAGGGCATAGATGATTTATGGCAAAGCGACTTGATTGAAATGGCAAGTGGACAGTTGAAAAACTTAGACAAAATCAACAAGGGCCACAAGTATCTACTCACTATCATAGATACATTTTCAAAATTTGCCTGGGCTGTGCCACTCAAATCCAAGACTGGAAAATGTGTTACAGAAGCCATCAGAACAATGATCAATCAGAGTGGAAGATCCCCGCGCTATTTGCAAACAGATAATGGCAAAGAATTTTATAATTCAGTGTTTCAACAATTTATTAAAAGCCAGGCAATAAAACATTATTCGAGTTACAGTGATCTCAAAGCCTCAATTGTAGAGAGATTCAACAGAACCTTAAAAAATCTTATGTATAAACAATTCACACTTCAAGGTAATTATAAATGGATTAATATTCTTCCAGAACTTCTACATAAATATAACAACTCGGTCCATTCCACAATCAACATGAAACCCTCTGAAGTAACTTCATCTGATGAGCAAAAATTGATCAGCACTGTATATTATCCTAGATACCAGCCAACAACAAGAAAGGCCAGATACAAGATTGGGGATCAAGTAAGAATAAGCAAATATAAGCACTTATTCAAGAGAGGCTTTACAAGAAATTGGAGTACTGAATTATTTACAGTGGTTCAAGTTAAACCCGGGACCCTTAACACATATATAATAAAGGATCACCGAGGAGAAATTCTCAAAGGCAGGTTCTATGAACAAGAGCTCAGCAAAACTAAACAGCCTGACACATATCTCATAGAAAAAATCATCCGCAGAAAAGGCAAAAAGTTACTTGTCAAATGGCTAGGACTTCCAGAACACAGCTGGATCGATGCAAACAAAATAATAATATGAGCACCTGGGATGTTATAAAAAGGCTCCCAGAACCTGAACAACAGAATAAGAGAAATGGCAACTTGTTACCTGATAATATTAGGTGTCTTATTGTTGGGCCATCTGCTTGTGGTAAAACTACACTAATGGTTGATAATTTTTTATTGGCACCCAACTGGTTAGACTGGAAAAACAGGCACTTGTATATTTTTTCTAAGAACTTGGAACAATTAAAATATCAGCAGCTGATGAAGCTATATGATGGACTGGATATAGCCACTTTTGAACCAGATGTTAAGCCACTTGATGAATGTCTCGATAATTCTGTTGTTGTGTTTGATGACATTATATTGGATAATCAAAACAAGGTTAGGAACTTTTTTACACAGGGCCGGCACAAAAACATTGATTGCTTCTACCTGGCACAGACTTTTTCAAAAATACCGAAGCAGCTGATCCGTGACAACAGCAATTTTATATGTATATTTCATCAAGACCATACCAACCTCAAACACATACATGATGAATATGTAGGTGGGGACCTGAGCTACAATGATTTTTCCAGATTTTGCAGCAGGTGCTGGAACCAGGACAGTTATGGGTTTGTCACAATTGATATGACAAGAACACCCAACAGTGGCAAATACAGAAATAAAATCAACAATTTTCTAGACGTAGAGACGTATATAAATAAACATGAAAAGGCCAATCATTGATGATCTTAAGTTAAGAGATTATCTTGTAAAAAGATTTAAGGGATGGAAATCAGAGAACCGTGGAATTTATGAAAAACACAAACAAACAGAACAGCCTGTAATTGATGCTATTAATAATTTAGGTAAGAATATCAAAACTGTTACAGAGCAAAATCAAAATTTGATCACAGAGCTTGTACCTGTAGCTGCAAGGAACATATTAGATTATCCAATCACCCCACTTTCAAGTATTCATACACCTAGTCCTATTGCTCCTAGAAGAATTGAAGCTACTCAGGATCCTATTGAATTGGGTCTTCTTGCTCAAAAATATTTAACAACACCTAAAGACAATAAAGATGAGGTGTTTGGCTTATATGCTGACACAGAGCTTGATGGCAGCATTATTCATAGAATTGGCAATTTCAGAGTAACATTTATGGGAGATGATATAATTGTATATTCAGAATCTCGACTTGGAGAAAAAGGTGCTTTTGTTAAATACACCGGCACGCCTGGATTGTGGGAATTGATGACTAGGAAGAGACCTGGCAGCTATACAGATCAAGATTATGAGGATTACAAAGAAATATTAATAAAATCAGATGCTCTATACCAGAACAATGATCCCACACAAAAAAGAGTCAAGTCGAGCAGTGGAGCAAAATACAACAATTTAATCAAGCCCATATGGTCACAAATCAAGACTGGCAGTGGAATCAAACAATACAACACCCTGCCCAAAGAATTTGTGTGGGTTGATGATGTCAGGAAACTTGTAGATAGGCTATTGGTAATAGCTGGGGAGGAAAATGCTGGCAACCACAATTTTTACAATGAAAAGGTTGGAATTATGGACATGATAAGCACCAAATTGTCTAATTTTATAGTGAATGACACTAAGGGGATTGGATATCTCATAAAAATTATTAACACTCTACCACCTAAATTTTGGAATATTTCTGAGGGTCGGGGCCTTGTTAATAACATTATAAACAAGCTGCCATTTGAACTACACATTCCAGGCTATCAATATTGTGGTCCCGGTACAAAATTGGACCATAGATTAAACAGAGGGGATCCTGGTGTAAATCCCCTAGATGCTGCTTGTAGAGACCATGACATAGCATACAACACACATTCTGATCTTGACAAGAGACATGTTGCAGACAAGAAATTAGAAGAGGCTGCATTTGGCAGATTTGTAAGCAAAGATGCTTCTTTAAGTGAAAAAATAGCAGCATTGGGAACCACCATAGCTATGAGCACCAAACAAAAACTGGGGTGGAGGTTGTGAATATGTATATAATAAACCTACAATGAAGGCCAAGGGTGTTATGTATCAGGTACCTTATGCAGGTCTCAAATCTCTTAAAACTATTGACAGTCTTTTGACCAAAAAGCAGCGCAAGAAAAAAAATTCTTGTCTTGCAAAAGGGCATGGTATGAAATTGTTACTTAGTACCCCCCAATTAAAAAAATTACAGCAATCAAGAAAAAAATCACATGTGGGGGGATTTATATTTACCATCCCTGCCATCTTAGCTGCTCTCGGGGCTGTTGGGAGCTTGGCTGGGGGTTCAGCCGCCATAGCAAAAACAGTAATAGATGCCAAGAAAAATAGGGCAGAATTAGATGAGCAGAAGCGCCATAACCTGGCCATGGAGAAACAAGGCAAAGGTGTTAAGAGAGCCATGAATAAGTTTAAAAAAAACAAGAGCCGCTTACAAACCAAGATATTGAAGCTTTAATCAAGCCACTGGGCATCAAACATTTTAGAGGTGTGTACATGTCTGATTCTTTGCCAGAACAACCACTCAACAAAGAGTGTGGCATTGTTAATTTGGATGAGTACAAAAATCAAGGCACTCACTGGATCTGCTATCTTAAATATTTAAAAAAATGAGGCATTTGTGTTTGATTCATTTGGAGGTGTTCCACCTGAAAATTTAATAAAATATCTAAATTCAGCTAATCTTTATTACAATAATGCCCGTGTTCAAAACTTCAAAGATGTTAATTGTGGACATTTGTGTTTATCAGTTCTTAGATATATGTCTCAAATAAATAAACCATCAATTGAAGATTTTCAAAAAGCCTTGTGGTATCTAAAACATCATGGGGGTATTTCATCTCACCAGCCAAAATTCAATATTGAAACTCAAATTGCATGATGACATTGTGTATCCCAAAACAATAGCTCTCAGGGCATTTTATGGCATGTACCTGATCCCCAATATTACACACCACAACAATACAATTGCAGTTGGTGATCAAAAAATTGTCATCACTCCAGGGCAATATAATCTATCCACTTTAAATGCTCAATTACCCAGAGGTGTAGTGTTAAGTCAAAATTCTGTCACTCACAGAGTAGAAATTGTATCTGCCGCAGAAACAGTGAATCTGGGTACTATAGGAGAGCTGTTAGGCTTTGAGAACAACACAAAACTTGAACCAGGCATCAAACACACTGCTATGAATATACCTAAATTCTTAGCCATAGAGACTCTGAATATTCACTGTAATGTGGCTGAGGGTATGATCACCAAATCAAATGGCATAGGCACTCACAAACAAACTGGCATCATTGCAACATTCAAACCTAATTCTGAATTTATGGAGCCCATCATCTACAATCCATCCCCAACATTATATTTTCCTGTGTGTCATAATAGAATAGATTATATTGAATTGATGGTCACTAATGAAAAAGAAGAATTAGTTGATTTTGCTGGAGCCACAACAACTGCAATCATAGAGATTAATATTTAAATAAAAATACATACAAGAAGAAAATGGAAAATATTGAGAGTTATGAGCTACAATCTTTCCCCCCAAACAGGAGGACATTTGCAAATTTAAATCAACCCAACACAGAAATTGAGGTTGATCTTGATGTAGGGGATGGATTTATACACCCCCACAGAGCAGATCTATACATCAAATTTGATGTTGTAAAGCTCGATGGAACAGATTATCCGGCAAATTCAAATATAAGACTTGTAGACAATTTTGTGCCGCATCTGTTCTCTGAAATTGAGATCAGAAAGCACGGTGTTGTTATAAACAGAGTGGATTATCCCGGCATTACCTCCACAGCTTTGGCCACACTGAAATTATCCATAACCGAGGCTTCATACTACAAAATAGGCGGATTTGAAGCTGGTGATAAGATATTATCTAAGAACCACACTGTGCTGTTCCCCATGCGCCTGTTGCCAGGATTCTTCTCAGATTACAAAGAAATTATGTGGAAGGGTGGGTTAAGAATCACATTTAGAAGAGCTGCAAATGATAACAATGCTTTGATGAGGTACAGTACAATAAACCCCACAGGAGAAGCTCTGCCTAATACCCTACCAGATGCAGGCAAATGCATTATTCAGACCATGGAGCTAAGAATCCCTGTTGTTGAGTATGAAGCCAGTTATGGTCTTAAATACAAAGCTGATATAATAAAAAATCCACAAATTCCTCTACAATTTTATACATATCAATGTGTACAGAAGCCCGCATCTGGTACATATTATGAATTTGATGCTACAAATTCATTCTCCAGTATTCAATATGACATGCCTGATTTTGTGGTAGTACTGTTTCAGACTGGGAGACACAATAATCAGGAAAAAAATTCAAGTAAATTTGATAACTGCAACATCAAGAACATATATCTTAAAAATGGCAGAAATGAGGTATTTCCTAGAGAAAATTACAATTTAGACATGTCCAAGGATGACTTCCTCAAATTATATGAAGCTTTTTCGGCTTTCAAGAGGGTCACCACAGGCAATACTGACATGTACTACACACCAGATGAATTCAAAGCACAGAGACCCATGTTTGTAATCAATGCTTCAAAAAGGAAACAGGTTGTGGTGAATGACAGAACAAATATTAAAATTATCTGTGAATTCCATGAAGCATTACCTAATGACACCATATGTAGTGTTATTCTCATAGGAGAAAAATCATATGTTTATGATGTAAGAAATGAGAGAGTCACGGAGCAATTCTAGAAGAATTATATTATTTTTAATACTAGATATACAAATTGAAGCTGGTATCCAATTGAACTTAAACCAGAAGTAAATATGTATGTGTGTGTGTGTGTGTGTATGTAGGTGTGAGTGGTCTACTTTTAAGTGTGGCCAAAAAAAATATCAAGAGGGGCATATTTTTGACAGGATTATGGACAACAATCTCACAGAAGTACCTTTTATAAGTGTAAGCAAAACAATCTGAGGGGGCTCTTCCTTTCTCATGGAATCCATGATGGCTTTTTTACAAAAATCTTGGATTAGGCAGGGTTCCACACTAGAGCAAAAAGCTCATATGGGCATGTTGAGCTTGTTTTAAGTATAGCCAAACCTGCTTGAGGGGAGCTCTTCCTTTCTCGTCCTCGTTGTATTGTAAATACAACTACTATATTTCTTCAAAGCATCGAGGTTGTTTTTTTGTTTTTTGGTTATACCTTTCCCCTTCTTCTCCATAGCCAGGTTGTGACGTTTCTGTTCTTCCAATTCTGCCTTGTTCTTCTTCCAGTCGATGACTGTTTTCGCGATGGCGGCGCTACCCCCAGCCAAACTTCCAACGGCCCCCAATGCTGCCAGGATGGCTGGGATGCTGAATATAAAACCTCCGATTTTTTGCTGTTTCCGCGAACGCTGCAAGCGTCTCAATTGAGGTGTGCTGAGAAGTAATTTCATTCCGTGTCCTTTCGTCAAGCAAGAACGTTTCTTCTCGCGTTGTTTCTTGGTGAGTAAACCATCGAGGGCACCTAGATTTTTCAGATTTTAGTATGGTATCTGGTACACGACACTTTTGGGCTTCATGTTGATGCTTTATTTGTTATCTTCACGGTATGTTATTTATATATATGTTCTGAGATTTTTTTGTTTTGTGTAATTTTTTTTCGGTATGTTATTTATATATAAATGTTCTGAGATTTTTTTTGTTCCGTATAATTTTTTTTCAAGGATATACTCCGCGCAGAACCGTTACACAAATTCTATTACGTGCTTTGTTTTCTTACCAAGAAGTTCCTTTGTACCCTTGTACACGATTTGAGTTTTGTTCTCGATTAAAATAGCTAGCTTCTCGTCGGATAACATGTTAGCGTATCGATCTGGTAAAAATAGACTGTATTGTGCGTTGAGCAACAGACGCGCCTTGGGACCATACTGGGTAGAAACAATTGAACCGGAAGTTATCGTGTAAGGTTTGTCCACTTCCAATTCCTGAATTTTTACATATTCGACTGATGAATTTAGCATTTGTTTTAATGCTTGGGCGTCTAGTGATTGTTTACTCATTTTTATAAGATGGCAAACACAACTGGAGTTTTTTTTTTTTTTTTTACGTAGTGTTATTTATATACCGAAGAAATTTTTTTCACGGTTCGAGAAATTTTTTTATTTCTACACACCCCATCCAAATTTTTGTTTCGTGTTCATGGCGATGGTGGTGCCCAGTGCTGCAACTCTTTCTCCCAGCGAAGCGTCTTTGCTAACGAATCTTTCGAAAGCTGCGTGCTCTAACTTTCTGTCTGCTTCGTGACGTGCATCCAGATCGGTGCGAGTGGTGTTGTAGGCGATGTCGTGATCTTTGCATGCGGCGTCCAACGGATTCACACCCTTGTCTCCTCTCTCCAATCTTTTCTCGAGTTTGGTACCCGGTCCGCAGAACTGGTAGCCGGGTAAATGTATCTCGAAAGGTAACTTGTTGATGATGTCGTTCACGAGTCCCTTTCCTTCGGCCATGTTCCAGAATCTCGGAGGCAGCGTGTTGATAATTTTAATGAGGTGACCTATGCCCTTGTCGTCGTTCACGATGAAGTTGGAAAGTTTGGTGCTGATCATGTCCACAATTCCTACCTTCTCGTTGTAGAAATTACGATTGCCTGCATTCTCCTCTCCTGCAATAACCAACAACCTGTCTATGAGCTTGCGCACGTCGTCCACCCACACAAACTCTTTGGGCAGGGTGTTGTAGAGTTTGACGCCGCTGCCTGTTTTGACCTGGTTCCATATCGGCTTGATGAGATTCCTGTACTTCTCGCCGCTGCTCGATTTCACCCTATTCTGCGAGGCGTCGTTGTTCTGGTACAAGGCATCCGTCATGATCAAAATTTCCTTGTAACTCTGGTAATCTTCGTCGGTGTAATCTTTCGGCTGCTTTTTGGCAACGAGTTCCCACAGTCCCACCGTACCCGGATACCTGTTCCAACTATCCTTCTCGCCTAAATTAACTTTAATGTCGTTGCCTTCGAAACTCACCTTCGATTTTCCAATCTTCCAAACCACACCGCCGCCTTCGTTGCTCTCCATGCTCGGAGACAATCCGTACACTTCATCCTTGTCGAATTTCCCCGTGCTCAGGTAGTCTCGTGCCAAAGGTCCCAACTCGATCTTATCCAAAGACGATGGCGTGCTACCTATGGCTCGACGTCGTGGCGGTACGTCCTTCAGTTCGAACGGCGTCGAAGGAATGCTCGAAATGGGCGTGGGTACGGTGTAACTTTTAGCTGCAAGTGGTACGAGTTCGTTGATCAAATTTTTATTTTGTTCCGTAACGCCTTTAATTTCTTTACCTAGATCGCTGATGGCGTCGATCACAGGTTGATCTTGACGTTTCTTCTCTTCGTAGAATCCGCGATTCTCGGATTTCCAACCTTTGAAGCGTTTCACGAGGTAATCGCGAAGCTTGAGATTTTCGTCTTCGATTTTTCGTTTCGTCATAACGTTATTTATACACGTCGTTTCTCACAACGTTGCAACGTTTAGAAAGTCGTTGATTTTGTTTCTGTATTTTCCGTCGTTGGGTTTTCTCGTCATGTCGATCGTCGCGAATCCGAAATCGTCACTGTTCCAACAGTGGGAGCAGCAGCGTTCCGAAAATTGATTGTAGTTCATGTCTCCGCCTACGTAGTCATCGTACGCGTGCTTGAGGTTGGTGTGATCTTGACGAAACAAACATATGAAATTAGCGTTGTCGCGTACTAACTGTTTTGGAATTTTGGAAAACGTTTGAGCTAGGAAGAAGCAATCTATTCCTTTGTGACGACCTTGCGTGAAAAAATTGCGAATTTCATTTTGATTTTCCAGGATGACATCGTCGAACACAACGACTGAATTTTCACGACAATCGTCGAGTGGCTTTATTTCCGAAGAGAACGTTGCAATGTCCAGACCATCGTACAGTTTCATCAGTTGCTGGTATTTGGATTGCTCCAAACTTTTCGAAAATACGTAGAGGTGCCTGTTCTTCCAATCTAACCAATTCGGTGCGAGGAGAAAATTGTCCACGAGCAGTGTTGTTTTCCCACACCCCGAAGGACCTACGATTAGACAGCGGATGCTGTCGGGAAGCAACTCGCCGTTCTTTTTTTTTGTTTGACTTTCCGAATCCGGTAGACGCTTCACCACGTTCCACGTACTCACAAGATCACTTCGTTCGCGTCGATCCAACTCTTTTCCGGAAGTCCCAGCCATTTGACAAACAGTTTGTCGCCTTTCCTACGCAATACTTTCTCGATGAGGTACGTGTCGGGATGTTTTGTTTTAGAGAGTTCCTCTTCGTAAAATCTTCCTTTCAAAATCTCGCCGCTACTATCTTTTATTATATACGTGTGTCGGTTTCCGGGTAAAACACGAACCACCGTAAAAAGTTCCGTGCTCCAATTTTTTGTGAACCCCTTCTCGAAGGTGCGTTTGAATTTGCTGATCCTCAGCTGGTCTCCAATTTTGAATTTTGATTTCTTGGTAGTCGTGGGAGTGTACTTTGGACAGTAAACTGTAGAAATTAAACGCTGCTCGTCAGATTTCGTAACGTCAGCTGGCTTCATGCCTATCGTTCTGTGTACCGTATCATTATAGGTGTCGACGAGTTCCGGCAGTATGTCGACCCATTTGTAATTTCCTCGAAGCGTGAATTGTTTCCACATGTGTGTTTTCAAGGTTCGATTAAATCTTTCCACGATGCTGGCTTTGATGTGACTGAAGGATGAATAGTGTCGAATGTCGTGTTTCCGAATAAACTTTTGGAATACGGCATTATAAAATTCCTTCCCCTTGTCTGTTTGCAAAAACCGAGGTTGTCTGTCGCTTTCGCGAAAAATTGTCTTGAATGCTTTCGTGACGCATGTTCCTGTTTTGGCTTTCAAAGGTAGAGCCCATGCGAATTTCGAAAACGTGTCTATGACGGTGAGGAGGTACTTGTTGCCCTTGTTCAATTTATGCACATTTTTTAGATTGCCGCTACTCATCTCCACGAGGTCACTTTGCCAGAGGTCATCGATTCCCTTGGTTACCACAGCTAAACGTTTGTAGTTGCGGCGTGCAGGTTTATGCAATCCTTCGACGATGGCTTGCCTAGACATTTTTTAGAGATTACGTTTGAAGAGAAGCACAAGCGTGATGGGATTCAAAGAGGGTGGCACTTCGCTCGTGTTTTGAATGATCAGCTTATCGCCGGCACTCACGTCAAAAACGGTGAGATCTTCGTCTTCGTGTATTTCATATATGTTGCGCGTTTCGTTCCAACGTGCCAGAGGAATGTTTCCTGCTTTCTGGACACCACGATTCGATATCAAGGTCATGGTGGGAATGCTAGCTTTTCTGCCGTGAGACCAGTACGAAAATTCATTTATCTGAATCGTGCCATCGAGGAGAAACTTGTAGTACGGATGATAAGGATGTAACATGTACAGTTTGTTACCTTCGACGAACGTGGAGATTCTCTGTTGATTGGGTACGCTGTTGATTTCGATGGCTTGCAGAGAATGCAGTTTAGCGAATTTAGTATCGACGCTAACGAGGTTGCTGTGAAGCTCTCCCAGTGTATTTTGTACGCGCAACAAATGTTCGACGATGGTATCTGTTACTGTAGAAAATGACGGTTTGATTTTCACTTCCACGTTCAACTGCTTGTAGTTTTCGTTGAGTTCTTGCAACTTTGCACTGAAAGAGGCCAGCGTCGATTCCTGCGTGGATTCCAGCACTCCAACTTGATCCCTGATGTTGACGACGATACTCTGAAGTTTCTCGACTTGATTTAATTTCGAACTTTTCTCGGTAAGATCGTTCACGATGCTTCGCATCTCGGTAAACTGCGTGTGAAGGTCGGCGACGCTCTGCGAAGTGGGCAGCGTGGACACCAGCGAAGCAAGTTCGTCTCGAATCTGTTCCACGTTCGCCGTTTCCGTTTCTAGTCGTTTTAGCATACGTGATATGTTCCTTTTCAAAACGTGTAATTCTTTGGAGGTGGGGAGATTGGCCACCCTACTCTCGAGATCGCTCAATGAACTTTTGATGTCGCTCGAATCGGATAGTGCCGTCACCGCCGTTTTCAATTTTTCCAAATCTTCGCTCGAAGGTACGCTCGTCCGTAACGATTCCAAGTCACCCTGTATGTTGTCTAGTACGTGATGAAAATGAGCAAGATTGGATTCAACGTTCAAATTTTCTAAATATTCGATCTTCTGCTGAACCGTACTCAACGTGTCTTGTATGCTCGTCAACGCGTTCGCTTCAGCGTGAATATTTTTAATTTCTTCGTTGATCAACTCCAGAGACGCCTGAAGCGTAGCGATGGTGGTTTGAATGTGTTCGAAATCTCGATAAGCCTCCAATTGAATTTTTATGTTCGCGACGCTTTTGCCGATGACCTGCAGTTCGTCTGACGATGGTAGGTTCGTCATAGTATCTTCCAAAGTCTGTAACTTGGATTTAATTTCTTCCAACGTGCTGGCGAATTCTTCTTGTAATTTGGAAACAACAACATGCAAGCGTTCTACATCAATATCCTTCACGACGGTTTGAAGTTCAGAGAAATTCTTTTCGATTGCCGAAGTTCGTTCTTCGATTTCGAGTTTCAATTTTTCCAAATCTTCATTTTTCGATTGAAATTGCTGCAATTTGAGCAAATCATTTTGAAGCTTATCCACGCTCAACTGTATATTTTGAACATTGTCGTAAGAAGGTACGTCGACATAATTTTTTATGAGCGTTTTCAGTTCGGAATCGATTTTCAGAATGGGGTCGAGACATTGCGTTTGGAGCGTAGCGATCTCCGACTCTAAACTTTTGTTTAAGGTTTCCTGCAAAGCGATCAAATCGCTCCTCAACTTTTTAATTCGGACGTCCAACATGAGAATCTCTTCTGCGTGGTCTACACGTTTGGTGTGGCCGAAAATGTCGTTAGGCATTTTGGTTAACGGTTATTTATAATAGGATAGACGATTCGTAATTCTACGAAGAGAGGAATGAGTTTGTCGTAATCTCCTAGGAGTTCCACGTATAAACAATCTCCTGCAGAAACATCGTACGTAATGTTAGAAAGCATCTTGTCGTGCTTGATTCGAAAAATGTTCTTGCCGGTAGATATTTTGATTTCGCCTACGTTTTCCGGATTCACGGTGATTTGAAGTTTTCCATCGATCGGAATTTCGTAAAAATGTAAATTGTTGTTGAAGACGTAAAACATCTTGCCCACATCGTCATCCAATTTCGTCCAAATGCTGTTAAGGTGAACAATCAGTAGACCGTTGAGTTTAGTTAACATGGAAGGTAGAAATTCATGATCTGTCGTCGCGCGGTGTACAGTCTCCATGTTGCTTTGTTTTCGGAAACCAAAAAGATTCATAGGTATGCTGGTTATTTAAAATACGGTCAAAGTTTTTTTTGTAATAACAGTCAGTGTTTTTTTTTGTAATGACTAACAAAATGATTTTTTTTTTTTTTTTTGTTGTTGTTTTATGAATCTTCTGTTGAAGATGGGCATATGTTGCAGGTTTTGCTTTCTGCTAAGCGATAGTGTCCCCACGGCAGTGTGTGGATTCCACATTGGAGAACGCACCTCTTGTCGTCGTTGGGATCCAGGGCAAACTTCCTCACTTTGTTGGTGGTCAACACATGGTCGACGCTCTGGATGCGCTGTTCTGCTCTTAGAACCGACGACTTGGTCTTGAGGCAATCCACGAAGTCCTCGAATGTGAGATGCTCCCGAACCACCTGTCTGCCGACACCCTTGGCCTTCTTGGTAACGCCGCCCTCGGCTTTGATGGTATAGGCCTTGGCGCGAAGACCTGCAAACTCGAGAATCACGTCTCCGTCCTTCTCGTCTTTGAGTTTGCCTGGCTTTTTTTTGTTGCGAGTCGGGATTTTGTATCGGTTTGGCTGGGGATAGCCCGAGGTGTCGAAGAGGTTAACCAAAGATGGAACTGTGGCTATATCCCCGTATGCGTCGGCTGTGCAAACGTGATACACCAAGCTGTCCGTGTCCGTGTAGAGAAGCGAGATGTCGTGACCGTAGTGTGAACGTAATATGTCGTAGTACGTCTCGAACATGTGGAGCTTGCTCAGATCCAGAACCGTGGCTCCAACGTAGATGGGCTTGGTGAGTTTCACCACACCTTGCTTCATGTGAATCAGAGCCAGCTGCTCGTTGTAGATTGTTCGAGACTTGAACAGTGGACTCGCGACAAGCTGACGACATCGCTCTTTCCTCGTCACCAATTTTATGTCCACGCGATTCCGTTCATTCTCCATGGTTTTGCCAAACACCGCATTATTCATGAGCTTGAAGAAATCCTTATCAAGCTCGGACGTGGCTGCGGTGCGGTGTTTGGTGTTGACTTCGATATATGGGTGCAACCACGGAGAATGCTCGAACTTGAGGATGTGGTGAACTGTGCGGACTGTGACCCCTTGCTGCATCAACCACCGGAGATTCTGGTAGTGAAGAACGTAATTCTTCTTGGGTTCAAAATCCATGACGAGCTTCTTCTGGTTGGAATCGGGTGGACACTTGAACTCGGGTGCAGGGGGAAGATCGCAGAACAAATCCTGCAGCTTCTCGGAGAACTCAAGGTCCACCTCGGCAAAAAACCCATGTTCCGAATCGTCGAAGCTTTCGATGTCGAATTTGGAAGGATCGGCCCACTCGAACCCTCTAAAGGGGAGTGGCTGCATCATGGAGTGCCCGTACAAGTTATTCACGTCCGTGTGCATGATGTAGCTCGACGGTTGGGTGGAGTCGTAGCCAGTAGCCATGTGATGGTTGTTGGCGCGTGCGTGCCGTTGCGACACCTGGACCATTCCACCCCGCACGGCGCGTTCCACAAACAGCACCATGTCTACGTCCGAAAGAAGCTCCAGCTTGATTTTCGTCACCAGAAACATGGCTGACCACGCCAGTCCGGGGAGACTATAGAAGTAGGCGGGATCCAGGTGGTAGATGTTCATTGCGGTCGCCCGGAACGTCTGGAACACGTCGGCGAGGAGCGTCACATCAAGTCTGAGGTAGGCGTCGTGGTAGTCTCCGAGAGTTCGACAACCCAGCTCGCGCCACATGGACTGGGCGTGATGATATTCTTCGTCGCTGATGTTCGAGCCTCGTAGCTGACTGTAGAACTTCGCCTGGGGAGGTAGCGACGTCTCCGCAAACTTGGTAGAGTCGGTGACGTATTCGTAGGGGTAGACCCCCTTACGCCTGAAGAGACCGGCGTCCAAGTTTGGAAAATTTGCAGAGGTAATAAGCATTTGTTCGTTGCTCAGCTTCCCCGCAAGAGCATCGAGGCTGGCCGGGAGGAACCTCAGGGAGTCGAGGAAGCGAAGCTCGATGCTCCTGCTTTTTGAGTTGGGGATCGGCACCCACTTGCTGACGCTAATATAACGCTCCTCGTTTTGTGCCAGGATATTGATTCTTGCATTGTCGTATCCAAGATGCTTGATCAGGTGGTGAAAGTCGTACCCCGAGCCATTGTGAAAAAACACAGGGATGAAGCGCGGGTCCCGGGCCAAGCGGTTGCAGTCGTTGCACCAAGGACCAACGTACCTACCGTTAAAGTGATCGTGGTGATGGACTTTACGGTTGTTGATGCTAAACTCACAGGTGCACACAGGACAGGTAGTAGCCTCCTCGTGTCCACGTTGATCGTCGGGGGACAGTGGGAGCATAGACTTGGGGGTCAACAGCACCTTCCCTATCTCGATGGCCTCGACAACCATCCTCTCGAGGAAGTGTTTGGCTGCGTCGGGACCGCGATACACGTAGGGCTCGGGGGCAATGTGTTGGTCCCGTCGCACCACAACGTATGCGAAACTGGATGCCTCGTGGAGTTGGTAAGGGGTGGTGGAGGAAACTTCGGGATCGGGATCGCAAGTGGACAGGGGTTTGAGGAAGGCCTCGAAATCCGCGATGATGATAGCGGGGTGCTCCACCATGGCACCGTGCATGTGGAAACGCTCCACGGTACCAGGTTCGGGCAAGTCTGCCACCCCAGGCTCGTTGGCTTTGCAGTAGAGCTTGTGGTTAGCGAGCTTCTCGGCAGCGATGTTGCGACCTCTGATGCGCTGGTAATCCTGCCGTTCTCGATTACGAAATATAGACAAGCACCTGGGACAAACTTCTATGTGGGTTTTGTCTTTGCTCAGCTGGCTCGAAACAAGCCGAGAGAGGGAACGGATGAGAGTGTAATGGTGATGGGTCTCGTCCTTGATGAGCAGAAGATAAATTTCCTGCGCACCGCCGTCGTCTACGTCGCTCACCCGGATAGGGTACACCACATTTTCGTCGGTGAGGCCATAAACGTTGATGGCCAACCGAGGGTTGTGTGTACGGGCCTCGAACTTGCGAATGTCCGAGACCTCCACCGGGTAGTCGATCCCAGCAATGGCATCTTCCAGCTCTGGCTCGTAGGGTAGGTAGTGGTTAACTCGGTGTGGTTGTTTTTTCCAGTGAACAGGGTGCAATGCTGCAAGCACACACCATATGAAGCACTTGGCGTCACTGTTTTGAATGTTCAGGACAGCCATCTTTGCCGCGATGGCAGATGGTAAGGGGACGTAGCTGGAGGCGGAGAGAGGCACAAACTTGGAAAGTTTGACGCGCAGTTCGTGAGGCTCCCCACACACCGAACCCCCCGAGCCCCATGGCTTGATGTTCCTCCTGCTTTGCCAGCAGCTCCTCGACAAACTTCTTGTAGATGTCCTTGAGGTTGTCGACATCCGCCAGATGCAGCGTTTTCGCCTTGGTGTTGTGGCAGAAGCTGTAAATTTCATCAGACGGCTTCTTGTACCAGCAACGAAGCGATGCGTAGAATTTGGTGGAGTGCGTAGCCAGTGCATCGCCGAGGATGGAAATAATTTGAGCTTGCACGTTCTCCAAAAAACTACGCACGTCGCATGAGCCCTCCGAAGTAAGGGGAAAGTTCTCTAATAAACGCTGGAAAGCAGACTGGTTCGCTTTTATCGCAGGCTTGACGCATTTGGCGGGTGGTGCATTGATGGAGGCTGCTTCTGCCTTCCTCTTGGTTGAGCTGGTCGACGGTTGAGCCCCAGATGTACTTGTGCTTAAACAAGTAAGCTTATGCTTTTTGACATATGCAATTGTAATGTGTTTATTGCATCCGGAACACAGTTCGGTGGCAGCCAAATGCTGGCCTGGCACGCAGGTGCGACAATGTCTTGCAAAATGTTTGCTCGATATAGTTCTTTTGCACACAGGGCAACTTTTCATGGAGCGCATTTTTTCGGGGTATGTTTATTTATATATGGGTGGTGTTGCCTTCCTCAAATATGTGCTTTAATCAACTCTATAAAAAAATAAAAAAAATATATAAGAAAAATATAATTGTAGAAAGAAAAAAAACACAATAAATATTGTATGCATGTGTAATTCTATTTTGTTTATTTTTGTTAGACACAAATTTTCTTCAGATTTTATTGCCCATTAGTATATTTTTCCACCAATCTAGTAGAGGTATGAAACTATGAAAATATTCTTGTTTATATATATTCTATTATTTTGGCTGATATAATAGCAAATATATATATATATAGCTATTTTGAAATTCTAAAACTTTCAGGTATACTTATTTTTACATGCAAACCTACATCATAAAAAAATTACACAATCGTATTTTTTTTCCATACACACATTTTTTATTTTCAGAAAAACAAAATTATTTTCAATCTTTATTTTTTAAAATCAAGCAATAAACATTATTTGAGTTTATAGTATTTGTCGGGCAATAGCAGATAAAACAAAAATAGGTTTTCTACGACCCATAGTTTACGAGTTACAAAACAACTTAGAAATTACATCTTGAAATTTAAATTTAAAATAACTCGAAAACAGTAAGCACTAATAATTATGTTTCCAATAGGTTGTAGAGTACATTCAATTTTTTATCAAATGTCATTAAAATTTTCGAAATAGGGTAAAAACTAAGCCAGCAAATCAAGTTTCTCAAAAAAATAGAAAAATTGTCTATATTTTCGAAACTTGAGGGGGTGGAATCGATTTTATTTGCTAGTCAAATAGTTTTCGTCAAATCCTATCCAACAAACCTAAAATCATCATCCTAGGTCAATTAGGAGACAAGAAAATCAATGTCTTGGAAAACATCTTAAGACAAATATCTTAAGAAAATTTTCTTGACAGACCGGAAGTAACATCTTGACAGACCGGAAGTCGACTTTCTTAAAGATTAAGACAAATATCTTAAGATGTTTCCAAGACATTGATTTTCTTGGTTCCTATGGGACCTAGAACCACGCAACTTTGGATTATGTATATACTATTGTTTTTTCCTACATATTTACTAGGGTTCGATAGTGCTGTGGTTGTGTTGTTGCCTTGTAATCAAGAGGTCCTAGGTTCGAACCCGATAAAAGTATATAGTGGTTCGGATTCTACTTTAAAAAAAAACTGTAGGTCTAGTCCCGATTAGCCTTACTGTACATAAAATAGACTTAAAACAACAAATCCAATCCAGAGTATCAACAAATTCAAAAAAATAGAGTTTCCCCCTGTACACTTGTATAATTGTAAACTCCAAGTTCGATACCCGACGGAGGTGGTTCGGATCCCACTGTAGACCCAGTTTCGATTAGTCTTACTATGCATAAAATAGACTTAAAACAACAAAATCCAATCCAGAGTATCAACAAATTCAAAAAAAATAGAGTTTCCCCTGTACACTTGTATAATTTTAAACTCCAAGTTCGATACCCGGCAGAGGTGGTTCGGATCCCGCTGTAGGCCCAGTTTCGATTAGCCTTACTATGCATAAAATAGACTTAAAACAACAAAATCCAATCGAGAGTATCAACAAATTCAAAAAATAAAGTTTCCCCTGTACACTTGTATAATTGTAAACTTCAAGTTCGATACCCAGTGGAAGTGGATTCTTTTCAAGCACATGTTATATATGCTCATATTTTTTTTTTGTTTAGCGTAATTTCATTGTTTAATCAAAACAACACTTTCTGTTCACTAACGCCGCTCGCAATTATTATTAACACACACACATGCAAAAAAAATAACAAAAAAAACAAAACTTACCTACAAAAAGCTGCTAGCAATTTAACACACACAAAAACAGTAGTATAATTGCGTAAATTTTAGTTTTATAACTGGTCAAGCAACTTGTGTGCGTATAACTTATGCTGATATGGTACTCACCTGACAGACCAAACTAATTCGGTTTCTATTACACTTGATATTACACTTAGTATAGCGCACACTTTTATGCGACTACCCAGTAGCAATACTCGACTGCAACTGATGTGCGCGGGGTTTCTAATAAAAACTTATACCTGTCGGTAGCTAAAATTCCAAAGTTGGTTCGAGTTACGTGTACATGGCTTTTGACGATAAATAATAACAAAAAAACAACACACCCGTCCATCATGATTTGGATCGTTGCCTTTGGAATTTTCTGTATTGTAGTCGTCATAATATGGGTCACCTTGGCATACTATAAAAAATCCAGCAAGAAGAATAGCGAAAAAGCAGACAAAAGCCCTGGCATGTATCACGCCCCCGGATTCGCCAGATGTTAATCAATACCCGAGTGTACCTGGCGTGCCCGGCGGCGAAAGCAACGCAATACCCACGAGGTCACCCGTACAAAAACCGGCCGGAGTTGGGCGGAGCAGACCTTCGGGTGGGAACAATAACACAGGAGACAATCAGACGCCACTGCCTCACGTTCCCACGCTAACTCCTCCAGTTACCAGCAGCACTCTGCCAAATAACCAAAATACTACAACAACAATTAACCCACCCACTATTGCCGGCATCACCACTACCATACAAAAAAAACACGTGAAACCCTACAGAGGTGCGGTAATCTACAACCGCAGCCGTTAGAAAACCTTTTACTTTTTTTTGGTTGGGCACCACGCACCCTGGCGAGGTTATAGGGGCCAGGCATCCTAAAAAAACAACAATTATTTATTTGTTTGTTTGCGTCACAATACGAAAATAATAAGAAGCGCCAGCGCGCGCACGTGTGTATAGCACATCGTGTTTCCCCCCGAGAGAGGTTTACAAAGGTCACGATAGGTCTCTCTCTTCATCTTACAGCAACATTGGCATCTCTATCTTTTTTAGTTGTAGGTGGGTTGCCAACACAATCTAGTTAATAATACTACATATTATACACACACACGCACACACATACTGTGTTGCCATCCATCCATCCCTCTCTCTTTTACGGCAGTATATATTTGTTGCTGGCTCTTCTTGCCTAGTGTGTGTATGTTACGTCAGTATATAAATTGGCTAAGCCTCAAGCAAAATAGCCCTTGCCAAGTAAAAAAAGCTGTAGGTAGGTGTTGGTAATACTGTCGGTTGTTTAACTCTTCCCTCTCTCTCTTTTTCTCCTTTCTCCTTTTTTTTGTAAAAAAAAGCTATGGCAAAAGTACCAGTAGGTTGGCAAATTGCTTTATGCACTGTAAGGCAGACCTCAAGCAGTATTGCCAGCCCCTTGCTTTAGGTTAGGTTAGACCAAATAAAAACCTTGGTGATTTTTCGAGTAAGATGTTGGCAATACTGCAGAACAAGCCTCAAGCAGTATTGCCAGCTCCTTGCTTTAGGTTAGGTTAGACCCAAAAACAAACCTTGGTGATTTTTTCGAGTAAGATGTTGGCCACGCTGCAAGGCGAGCCTCAAGCAGTATTGCCAGCTCCTTGCTTTAGGTTAGGTTATACAAAAAAAAAACCTTGGTGATTTTTCGAGTGAGGAGTTGGCAACACTGCAAGAAAATAAGACTCATGCCTTACAAGAGCAAACCATTAAAACAAGCCTCAAGCAGTGTTGCCAGCTTCTTGCTTGAGGTTAGGTTATACCCAAAAACAAAAACCTTGGTGATTTTTTTGAGTGAGGAGTTGGCAACACTGCTTGAGGCTTTCTCGCAGTGTTGCCAGCTTCTTGCTTGAGGTTAGGTTATACCCAAAAACAAAAACCTTGGTGATTTTTTCGAGTGAGGAGTTGGCAACACTGCGAGCCCCACGGAGCCCCATTTTCGGTTGGCGAACCCGGGACACTACTCTACTTCAGAGATTCAATATCGAAGTTGGACAGGGCTTCTTCTTTTTTTTATATTTCTTCAAAGCATCGAGGTTGCTTTTTTGTTTTTTGGTTATACCTTTCCCCTTCTTCTCCATAGCCAGGTTGTGACGTTTCTGTTCTTCCAATTCTGCCTTGTTCTTCTTCGAGTCGATGACGGTTTTCGCGATGGCGGCGCTACCGCCGGCCAAACTTCCAACGGCCCCCAATGCTGCCAGGATGGCTGGGATGCTGAATATGAAACCTCCGATCTTTTGCTGTTTCCGCGAACGCTGCAAGCGTCTCAATTGAGGTGTGCTGAGAAGTAATTTCATTCCGTGTCCTTTCGTCAAGCAAGAACGTTTCTTGTCGCGTTGTTTCTTGGTGAGTAACCCATCGAGGGCACCTAGATTTTTCGGATTGGAGTATGGTATCTGGTACACGACACCCTTGGGCTTCATGTTGATGCTCTATATGTTATCTTCACGGTATGTTATTTATATATATGTTCTGAGATTTGTTTTTGTTTTGTGTAATTTTTTTCGGTATGTTATTTATATATAAATGTTCTGAGATTTTTTGTGTTCCGTGTAATTTTTTTTTCAAGAATATACTCCGCGCAGAGCCGTTACACAAATTCTATTACGTGCTTTGTTTTCTTACCAAGAAGTTCCTTTGTACCCTTGTACACGATTCGAGTTTTGTTCTCGATTAAAATAGCTAGCTTCTCGTCGGATAACATGTTAGCGTATCGATCTGGTAAAAATAGACTGTATTGTGCGTTGAGCAACAGACGCGCCTTGGGACCATACTGGGTAGAAACAATTGAACCGGAAGTTATCGTGTAAGGTTTGTCCACTTCCAATTCCTGAATTTTTACATATTCGACTGATGAATTTAGCATTTGTTTTAATGCTTGGGCGTCTAGTGATTGTTTACTCATTTTTTTATAAGATGGCAAACACAACTGGAGTTTTTTTTTATGTAGTGTTATTTATATACCGAAGAAATTTTTTTCACGGTTCGAGAATTTTTTTTATTTCTACACACCCCATCCAAATTTTTGTTTCGTGTTCATGGCGATGGTGGTGCCCAGTGCTGCAACTCTTTCTCCCAGCGAAGCGTCTCTGCTAACGAATCTTTCGAAAGCTGCGTGCTCTAACTTTCTGTCTGCTTCGTGACGTGCATCCAGATAGGTGCGAGTGGTGTTGTAGGCGATGTCGTGATCTTTGCATGCGGCGTCCAACGGATTCACACCCTTGTCTCCTCTCTCCAATCTTTTCTCGAGTTTGGTACCCGGTCCGCAGTACTGGTAGCCGGGTAAATGCATCTCGAAAGGTAACTTGTTGATGATGTCGTTCACGAGTCCCTTTCCTTCGGCAACGTTCCAGAATCTCGGAGGCAGCGTGTTGATAATTTTAATGAGGTAACCTATGCCCTTGTCGTCGTTCACGATGAAGTTGGAAAGTTTTGTGCTGATCATGTCCACAATTCCTACCTTCTCGTTGTAGAAATTACGATTGCCTGCATTCTCCTCTCCTGCAATAACCAACAACCTGTCTATGAGCTTGCGCACGTCGTCCACCCACACAAACTCTTTGGGCAGGGTGTTGTAGAGTTTGACACCGCTGCCTGTATTCACCAGTAGAGCAGTGGCACCGGTTCGCCAACCGAAAATGAGGCTCGGTGAGGCTCGCAGTGTTGCCAACTCCTCACTCGAAAAAATCACCAAGGTTTTTATCTCGGTCTAACCTAATTTAAAGCAAAAAGCTGGCAATACTGCGAATCTCACCGAGCCTCATTTTCTTGCAGTGTTGCCAGCTCGAGCGAGGCGTAGCCTTTTACGGTGTATGTTAACGGTTTGCTCTCGTAAGGCATGAGCCTCATTTTCTTGCAGTGTTGCCAGCTCACCCCAAGAATATTTCACCATGTGATATTTTACAAGCGAAGCTAACCTACAAATGGGAGTTGGCAACACTGGCAACATCAATTGCGGTTTAGTGTTGCTAACTCACCTCAAGAATATTTTACCATGTGATATTTTACAGGCGAAGCTAACCTACAGAGTAGTACAGCAAAGAGAATTCCACGCCCGAAAATGAGGTATAGTGAGGTACACAGTGTTGCTAACTCCTCACTTGAAAAAATCACCAAGGTTTTTGTTTTTGGGTCTAACCTAACCTCAAGCAAGGAGCTGGCAATACTGCTTGAGGCTTTTCTCGCAGTGTGGCCAACTCACCCCAAGAAAATTTCACCATGTGATATTTCACAGGCGAAGCTAACCTACAAATGGGAGTTGCCAACACTGATTAGTGGAGGTGCGCGGGTTCTGCGCTATTATTTGCGATTCAGTGTAGCCAACTCACCCCAAGAAAATTTCACCATGTGATATTTCACAGGCGAAGCTAACCTACAAATGGAAGTTGGCAACACTGACTAGTGGAGGTGCACGGGTTTTGCGCTATTATTTGCGATTCAGTGTTGCCAACTCACCCCAAGAATATTTCACCACATGTTATTTTACAGACGAAGCTAACCTACAAATAGAAGTTGACAACACTGGTAACATCAATTGCGGTTCAGTGTTGCCAACTCACCTCAAGAATATTTTACCATGTGATATTTTACAGACGAAGCTAACCTACAAATAGAAGTTGACAACACTGGTAACATCAATTGCGGTTTAGTGTTGCCAAATCACCTGAAGAATATTTCACCATGTGATATTTTACAGGCGAAGCTAACCTACAAATTAGAAGTTGACAACACTGGTAACATCAATTGCGGTTCAATGTTGCCAACTTACCTGAAGAATATTTCATCATGTGATATTTTACAGGCGAAGCTAACCTACAAATGGGCAACACTGACTAATAGAAGTGGCCAGGGCTGCGTCCGAATCAGCAGCAGATGTCACCTAGAGCGCTGTTACATCCGGGGACTCAGCCAATCTCTGTTGTCCGAATTTGCGGTAGACGTGGAGTCGGAGGGAAGAGCAGAGAGGCGCGACAGATGCACGCTTGAACTCGCTGTGACGCTGCGCTTGGCAGCCATATTCTAACTTTCACTTTGTACAGACAACATTTACTGATTAGAGGATGTAAAACTCAGTTATATTTTAATATTTTATCGATAATGAATGCAGAAAACGTAAATGATGAAATAGCGTGTTATATTTTTAATGTGAGTAGTTAGGTGGAAATCATTGTCATGTTTGTTTGCGCCCCAGAGTGCGGTGGGTGAAGTTCGGGCTGACACCTGGCGGGAAAAGTGACAGGCGTACTACAAGGGGACATGCAGATTCGGACGACTTGGACGCGACTTCGAGTGCACGCGAGAGCAACGGGGGAGAACGGGATGGAGCGCTTGCCAATCCGGACACGGCTTTTGTAAACCTCTCTCGGGAACGATGTGCCACACACGCGCGCGCGCGCCTATCGGTAGATTATGTTTCGCGTATTTATTCGTTGTGCTGGCACAGCGTGATGAGTAAATAATGCATTTTCTCATTTTTGAAGTACGAATGCACTTTATCGTAATCTTCCAAGTGCCGAGGACACTAATGTTTGTATATCGTGACTTTTGTAAACCTCTCTCGGGAACGATGTGCCACACACACACACGTGCACGCGCTGGCGCCTCTTATTATTTGTGCAAGAAAAAAGATGTTAAACATGTTAAAACTGCTCTGTAACCCTCTCGTTCTTCACGTCGTGGACGAAGGACTTCTCGGCGACCAGGATCACACTGCATACGGTGTCCTCGGGCAACGGACTGTTGAACTCGCAGACGATCTTGATGTTGGTTCGATCGTTGACCACCACCTGCTTTCTCTTAGATGTGTTGATGACGAACATCGGCCTGCGGATTTTGAATTCGCTGGGGGTGTAGTACATGTCCATGCTTCCCTCGGTCACGCGTTTGAAAGCCGTGTAAGCTTCGTAAAGTTTGAGATAATCGTCTTTGGTCATGTCGAGGTTGTAATTCTCGCGCGGGAACACTTCGTTGCGTCCATTTTTGAGATAAATGTTTTTGATCTTGCAGTCGTCGAATTTGCTGGAATCTTTTTCCTGGTTGTTATCGCGCCCGGTTTGAAAGAACACTACGACGAAATCTGGCATGTCGAACTGTATGTTGTTGAACTGCGTCGTCACGTCGAATTCCATGTGACTTCCCGACGCCATCTTCTGCACGCACTGGTAACCGTGAAAGTGAATCGGCACCTGCGGATTCTTCAAGATCTCTGCTTTGTACTTGAGGGCGTAGTTCGTCTCGTATTCCACGATCGGCATTCTCAATTCCATGCTCCGGATGACGCACTTGGCTGCTTCGGGTAATGTGTTGGCTATCGGCGTGCCGTCGGCGTTCAAGTTGGTGTATCGCATCAGCGCGTCGTTGTCGTTGGCTGCTCTTCGAAACGTGACGCGCAATCCCCCCTTCCACATGATCTCTTTGTAGTCGGAGAAGAATCCCGGTAGCAGACGCATGGGAAAGAGTACTGTGTGATTTTTTGTTGATATTTTCGTCCCTGCTTCGAATCCTCCCGCCTGGTAGTATGCTGCGTCTGTTTTGGATAATTTCAATGTTCCCACTGCCGTCGACGTGATGCCTGGATAATCGATTCTGTCGATGACGGTGTTGTGTTTCCTCACCTCCACCTGCGAGAACAGGTGAGGCACGAAGTTGTCCACGAGTATCAAATTTGCATTGGGCGGAAACGCGTCTCCGTTTTCCTTCTTCACCACGTCGAATTGAAGGTAGAGGTCCGCTCTGTGAGGATGAACGAACCCATCGCCTACGTCCACGTCGTATTCGATCTCCCTGTTCGCTTCGTTGAGATTGGCGAACGTGCGACGGTTGGGAGGGAAAGATTGCAATTCGTAACTTTCGATTTGCTCCATTTTTACTATGCGTGTTATTTATTATACGTTGATCTCCACGATGGCAGTGGTTGTTGCACCTGCGAAATCCACCACCTCTCCTTTCTCGTTTGTCACCACCAACTCTATGTCGTCTATGCGGTTGCGGCATACTGGAAAATAGATCGGCGAAGAGGGTGTGTAGATGATCGGTTCCATGAATTCGGAACTAGGTTTGAATGTGGCTATGATTCCTGTCTGCTTGTGACTTCCTAACAATCCGTCCGAGGATTTCGTGATCATGCCTTCCGCCACGTTGCAGTGAACGTTTAGAGTTTCTATGGCTAGAAATTTAGGAATGTTGGTTGCCGTGTGTTTGATGCCAGCTTCGAGTTTGGTGTTGTTCCCGAAACCTAAAAGTTCTCCCATGGTGCCCAGGTCCACGGTCTCCGTCGCCGATAGGATTTCCACTCTGTGCGTGACCGAATTTTGAGAAAGGTACGTGCCTTTGGGTAATTGAGCTTGCAAAGTGGAAAGATTGTATTGGCCTGGCGTGACGATGATGTGTTCGTTTCCAACGCTAATTTTATTATTGTGCTGCGTGACGTTAGGTATGAGGTACATGCTGTAGAATGCACGCAGAGCTACGGATTTAGGATAGACGATGTCGTCGTGCAGCGTGAGTTTCAGGATCGAAGATTCGCTCGTGAGATGGAACACGCCCATCGTGTTTAAGATTCCACAATGCTTTCTGAAAATGTTCCACCGAGGGGTTATTTATTTTAGACATGTATGCGAGAACGGAGAGGCATAGGTGGCCACAGTTAACATCGGTGAAACCCTGGATGCGTTTGTTATTGTAGTAGAGGTTGGCAACACTGAGATACTTCACCAACCTGGCAGGTGGTGTGCCACCGAACGAATCGAAAACAAATGCATTGTTATCGTCAATTTTGAGGTAGCATATCCAATGTGTACCAGGATTTTTGTAACTGTCCAGGTTGACCACGCCATACTCCCTTTTCTTCACAGCAGAGGGTAGAGAATCGGACATGAAAACACCCCTGAAGTTTTTTATTCCCAACAGTTCGATCAGAGATTCAATATCGAAGTTGGACAGGGCTTCTTCTTTTTTTTATATTTCTTCAAAGCATCGAGGTTGCTTTTTTTTGTTTTTTTGGTTATACCTTTCCCCTTCTTCTCCATAGCCAGGTTGTGACGTTTCTGTTCTTCCAATTCTGCCTTGTTCTTCTTCGAGTCGATGACGGTTTTTGCAATGGCGGCGCTACCGCCGGCCAAACTTCCAACGGCCCCTAATGCTGCCAGGATGGCTGGGATGCTGAATATGAAACCTCCGATCTTTTGCTGTTTTCGCGAACGCTGCAAGCGTCTCAATTGAGGTGTGCTGAGAAGTAATTTCATTCCGTGTCCTTTCGTCAAGCAAGAACGTTTCTTCTCGCGTTGTTTCTTGGTGAGTAACCCATCGAGGGCACCTAGATTTTTCAGATTGGAGTATGGTATCTGGTACACGACACCCTTGGGCTTCATGATGATGCTCTATATGCTATCTTCACGGTATGTTATTTATATATATGTTCTGAGATTTTTTTTGTTTTGTGTAATTTTTTTTTGGTATGTTATTTATATATAAATGTTCTGAAATTTTTTTTGTTCCGTGTAATTTTTTTTCAAGAATATACTCCGCGCAGAGCCGTTACACAAATTCTATTACATGCTTTGTTTTCTTACCAAGAAGTTCCTTTGTACCCTTGTACACGATTTGAGTTTTGTTCTCGATTAAAATAGCTAGCTTCTCGTCGGATAACATGTTAGCGTATCGATCTGGTAAAAATAGACTGTATTGTGCGTTGAGCAACAGACGCGCCTTGGGGCCATACTGGGTAGAAACAATTGAACCGGAAGTTATCGTGTAAGGTTTGTCCACTTCTAATTCCTGAATTTTTACATATTCGACTGATGAATTTAGCATTTGTTTTAATGCTTGGGCGTCTAGTGATTGTTTACTCATTTTATAAATGGCAAACACAATTGGAGTTTTTTTTTACGTAGTGTTATTTATATACCGAAGAAATTTTTTCACGGTTCGAGAAATTCTTTCATTTCTACACACCCCATCCAAGTTTTTGTTTCGTGTTCATGGCGATGGTGGTGCCCAGTGCTGCAACTCTTTCTCCCAGCGAAGCGTCTCTGCTAACGAATCTTTCGAAAGCTGCGTGCTCTAACTTTCTGTCTGCTTCGTGACGTGCATCCAGATCGGAGCGAGTGGTGTTGTAGGCGATGTCGTGATCTTTGCATGCGGCGTCCAACAGATTCACACCCTTGTCTCCTCTCTCCAATCTTTTCTCGAGTTTGGTACCTGGTCCGCAGTACTGGTAGCCAGGTAAATGCATCTCGAAAGGTAACTTGTTGATGATGTCGTTCACGAGACCCTTTCCTTCGGCCACGTTCCAGAATCTCGGAGGCAGCGTGTTGATGATTTTAATGAGGTACCCTATGCCCTTGTCGTCGTTTACGATGAAGTTGGAAAGTTTTGTGCTGATCATGTCCACGATGCCAACCTTCTCGTTGTAGAAATTACGATTGCCTGCATTCTCCTCTCCTGCAATAACCAACAACCTGTCTATGAGCTTGCGCACGTCGTCCACCCAAACGAATTCTTTGGGTAACGTGTTGTAGAGTTTGACGCCGCTGCCTGTTTTCACCTGGTTCCATATCGGCTTGATGAGATTCCTGTATTTTTCGCCGCTGCTCGATTTCACCCTATTCTGCGTAGCGTCGTTGTTCTGGTACAAGGCGTCCGTCATGATCAGAATTTCCTTGTAACTCTGGTAATCTTCTTCGGTGTAATCCTTCGGCTGCTTTTTGGCAACGAGTTCCCACAGTCCCACCGTACCCGGATACCTGTTCCAGCTATTCTTATCGCCTAAATTGACTTTAATGTCGTTGCCTTCAAAAGTCACCTTCGATTTCCCAATCTTCCATACCACACCGCCGCCTTCATTGGTTTCCATGGTGGGATACAATCCGAACACTTCATCCTTGTCGAACTTGCCCGTGCTCAGGTAGTCTCGTGCCAAAGGTCCCAACTCGATCTTATCCAAAGACGACGACGTGCTGCTTATGGCTCGACGTCCTGGCGGTACGTCCTTCAGTTCGAACGGCGTTGAAGGAATGCTCGAAATAGGCGTGGGTACGGTGTAACTTTTAGCTGCAAGTGGTACGAGTTCGTTGATCAAATTTTTATTTTGTTCTGTGACGCCTTTAATTTCTTTACCTAGATCGCTGATGGCATCGATCACAGGTTGATCTTGACGTTTCTTCTCTTCGTAGAATCCGCGATTCTCGGATTTCCAACCTTTGAAGCGTTTTGCGAGGTAGTTTCGCAACTTGAGATTTTCGTCTTCGATTTTTCGTTTCGCCATAACGTTATTTATACACGTTGTTGCTCACAACGTTGCAACGTTTAGAAAGTCGTTGATTTTGTTTCTGTATTTTCCATCGTTGGGTTTCCTCGTCATGTCGATCGTCGCGAATCCGAAATCGTCACTGTTCCAACAGTGGGAGCAGCAGCGTTCCGAAAATTGATTGTAGTTCATGTCTCCGCCTACGTAGTCATCGTACGCGTGCTTCAGGTTGGTGTGATCTTGACGAAACAAACATATGAAATTAGCGTTGTCGCGTACTAACTGTTTTGGAATTTTGGAAAACGTTTGAGCTAGGAAGAAGCAATCTATTCCTTTGTGACGACCTTGCGTGAAAAAATTGCGAATTTCATTTTGATTTTCCAGGATAACATCGTCGAACACAACAACTGAATTTTCACGACAATCGTCGAGTGGTTTTATTTCCGAAGCGAACGTTGCAATGTCCAGACCATCGTACAGTTTCATCAGTTGCTGGTATTTCGCTTGCTCCAAACTTTTCGAAAATACGTAGAGGTGCCTGTTCTTCCAATCTAACCAATTCGGTGCGAGGAGAAAATTGTCCACGAGCAGTGTTGTTTTTCCACACCCCGAAGGACCTACGATCAGACAGCGGATGCTGTCGGGAAGCAACTCACCGTTCTTTTTTCTCGTTTGACTTTCCGAATCCGGTAGACGTTTCACCACGTTCCACGTACTTACAAGATCACTTCGTTCGCGTTGATCCAACTTTTTTCCGGAAGTCCCAGCCATTTGACAAACAGTTTGTCGCCTTTTCTACGCAATACTTTCTCGATGAGGTACGTGTCGGGATGTTTTGTTTTAGAGAGTTCCTCTTCGTAAAATCTTCCTTTCAAAATCTCGCCGCTACTATCTTTTATTATATACGTGTGTCGGTTTCCGGGTAAAACTCGAACCACCGTAAAATGTTCCGTGCTCCAATTTTTTGTGAACCCCTTCTCGAAGGTGCGTTTGAATTTGCTGATCCTCACCTGGTCTCCAATTTTGAATTTTGATTTCTTGGTAGTCGTGGGAGTGTACTTTGGACAGTAAACTGTAGAAATTAAATGCTGCTCGTCAGATTTCGTAACGTCAGCTGGCTTCATGCCTATCGTTCTGTGTACCCTATCATTATAGGTGTCGACGAGTTCCGGCAGTATGTCGACCCATTTGTAATTTCCTCGAAGCGTGAATCGTTTCCACATGTGTGTTTTCAAGGTTCGATTAAATCTTTCCACGATGCTGGCTTTGATGTGACTGAAGGTTGAATAATGTCGAATGTCGTGTTTCCGAATAAACTTTTGGAATACGGCGTTGTAAAATTCCTTCCCCTTGTCCGTTTGCAAAAACCGTGGCCGTCTGCCGCTTTCGCGAAAAATTGTCTTGAATGCTTCCGTGACGCACGTTCCTGTTTTGGCCTTCAAAGGTAGAGCTCATGCGAATTTCGAAAACGTGTCTATGACGGTGAGGAGGTACTTGTTGCCCTTGTTCAATTTATGCAAATTTTTTAGATTGCCGCTACTCATCTCCACGAGGTCACTTTGCCAGAGGTCGTCGATGCCCTTGGTCACCACCGCCAAACGTTCGTAGTTGCGGCGTGCAGGTTTATGCAATTCTTCGACGATGGCTTGCCTAGACATTTTTTAGAGATTACGTTTGAAGAGAAGCACCAGCGTGATGGGATTCAAAGAGGGTGGCACTTCGCTCGTGTTTTGAATGATCAGCTTATCGCCGGCACTCACGTCGAAAACGGTGAGATCTTCGTCTTCGTGTATTTCATATATGTTGCGCGTTTCGTTCCAACGTGCCAGAGGAATGTTTCCTGCTTTCTGAACACCACGATTCGATATCAAGGTCATGGTGGGAACGCTAGCTTTTCTGCCGTGAGACCAGTACGAAAATTCGTTTATCTGAATCGTGCCATCGAGGAGAAACTTGTAGTACGGATGATAAGGATGCAACATGTACAGTTTGTTACCTTCGACGAACGTGGAGATTCTCTGTTGATTGGGTACGCTGTTGATTTCGATGGCTTGCAGAGAATGCAGTTTAGCGAATTTAGTATCGACGCTAACGAGGTTGCTGTGAAGCTGTCCCAGTGTATTTTGTACGGGCAACAAATGTTCGACTATGGTATCCGTTACGGTAGAAAATGACGGTTTGATTTTCACTTCCACGTTCAACTGCTTGTAGTTTTCGTTGAGTTCTTGTAACTTGGCACCGAAAGAGGCCAGCGTCGATTCCTGCGTGGATTCCAGCACTCCAACTTGATCCCTGATGTTGACGACAATACTCTGAAGGTTCTCGACTTGATTCAATTTCGAACTTTTCTCGGTGAGATCGTTCACGGTGCTTCGCATCTCGGTAAACTGCGTGTGAAGATCGGCGACGCTCTGCGAAGTGGGCAGCGTCGACACCAGCGAAGCAAGTTCGTCTCGAATCTGTTCCACGTTCGCCGTTTCTGTTTCCAGTCGTTTCAGCATACGTGATATGCTTCTTTTCAAAGCGTGTAATTCTTTGGAGGTGGGGAGATTGGCCACCCTACTCTCGAGATCGCTCAATGAATTTTTGATGTCGCTCGAATCGGATAGTGCCGTCACGGCAGTTTTCAATTTTTCCAAATCTTCGCTCGAAGGTACGCTCGTCCGTAACGATTCCAAGTCACCCTGTATGTTGTCCAGTACGTGATGAAAATGAGCAAGATTCGTTTCGACGTTCAAATTTTCTAAATATTCGATCTTCTGCTGAACCGTGCTTAACGTGTCTTGTATGCTCGTCAACGCACTGGCTTCAGTGTGAATATTTTTAATTTCTTCGTTGATCAACTCCAGAGACGCCTGAAGCGTAGCGATGGTGGTTTGAATGTGTTCGAAATCTTGATAAGCCTCCAATTGAATTTTTATGTTCGCGACGCTTTTGCTGATGACTTGCAGTTCGTCTGACGATGGTAGGTTCGTCATGGTATCTTCCAAAGTCGGTAACTTGGATTTAATTTCTTCCAACGTGCCGGCGAATTCTTCTTGTAATTTGGAAACAACAACATGCAAGCGTTCTACATCAATATCCTTCACGACGGTTTGAAGTTCAGAGAAATTCTTTTCGATTGTCGAAGTTCGTTCTTCGATTTCGAGTTTCAATTTTTCCAAATCTTCATTTTTCGATTGAAATTGCTGCAATTTGGCCAAATCATTTTGAAGCTTATCCACGCTCAACTGTATATTTTGAACGTTGTCGTAAGAAGGTACGTCGACATAATTTTTTATGAGCGTTTTCAGTTCGGAATCGATTTTCAGAATAGGGTCGAGACATTGCGTTTGGAGCGTAGCGATCTCCGACTCTAAACTTTTGTTTAAGGTCTCCTGCAAAGCGATCAAATCGCTCCTCAACTTTTTAATTCGGACGTCCAACATAAGAATCTCTTCTGCGTGGTCTACACGCTTAGTGTTGCCGAAAATGTCGTTAGGCATTTTGGTTAACGGTTATTTATAATAGGATAGACGATTCGTTATTCAACGAAGAGAGGAATGAGTTTGTCGTAATCTCCTAGGAGTTCGACGTATAAACAATCTCCTGCGGAAACATCGTACGTAATGTTAGAAAGCATCTTGTCGTGCTTGATTCGAAAAATGTTCTTGCCGGTAGATATTTTGATTTCGCCTACGTTTTCCGGATTCACGGTGATTTGAAGTTTTCCATCGATCGGAATTTTGTAAAAATGTAAATTGTTGTTGAAGACGTAAAACATCTTGCCCACATCGTCATCCAATTTCGTCCAAATGCTGTTAAGGTGAACAATCAGTAGACCGTTGAGTTTAGTTAACATGGAAGGTAGAAATTCATGATCTGTCGTCGCGCGGTGTACAGTCTCCATGTTGGTTTGTTTTCGGAAACCAAAGAGATTCATATTATGCTGGTTATTTAAAATACGGTCAAAGTTTTTTTTGTAATAACTAACAAAATATTTTTTTTTGTTTTTTTTTTTTGTTTTTGTTTTATGAATCTTCTGTTGAAGATGGGCATATGTTGCAGGTTTTGCTTTCTGCTAAGCGATAGTGCCCCCACGGCAGTGTGTGGATTCCACATTGGAGAACGCACCTCTTGTCGTCGTTGGGATCCAGGGCAATCTTCCTCACTTTGTTGGTGGTCAACACATGGTCGACGCTCTGGATGCGCTGTTCTGCTCTTAGAACCGGCGACCTGGTCTTGAGGCAATCCACGAAGTCCTCGAATGTGAGATGCTCCCGAACCACCTGTCTGCCGACACCCTTGGCCTTCTTGGTAACGCCACCCTCGGCTTTGATGGTATAGGCCTTGGCGCGAAGACCTGCAAACTCGAGAATCACGTCTCCGTCCTTCTCGTCTTTGAGTTTGCCGGGCACTTTTTTGTTGCGGGCTAGGATATCGTA